>NW_028145413.1:40000-719886 GCF_050370095.1 Fusarium phalaenopsidis | reverse complement strand
TAAGTGTCTGGTTCCGCAGACTCTATGATACTTTTGCGCAATAGCTAGTCGCATAGCAGTGCTGATCTAGGACGGGTCAGTTCTCAGTTCTGTAGACAAGAATGAACCGGGGTACTCACATAGAGGTAAGCCTCTTCCTTGCGATTCATATTCACAAGGTAAATCGCAAATAGTGCAAAGATCTCTACCCCGAGCTTTCCAAAGGCACGCATCTCTGTCAGCGTCGGCACGTTCTTGTGCGCATATTCGAACAGCTGAACCCCTGAAAACTCGTCATTGCCCTCGGGATTCGCGTCAAATAGTGTTCCGATGGCGATCATCAGAATCATCTCCAGAACCCACGGCGACTCACGCTGCGCAGGATCGTCTTTGTTCTCGTAAAATACCCACAGGCGGTCTGAGAACTCGCGGGCGTCAATGTGATGCTGTGACTGGCCGATGTAGAATAAGGCCTTTTCCAGTAGCCGCTCTGCCTCTTGCCTCGACGGCAGCTTGGGAAACTCGGTATTTGAAGTTCGCCATGGGGCGCTGTTCCTGGCTACTTCGTGAAGTTGGTTTGCCTCTGGGCTCACCCAGGGCTTGTTTGTGATTTGCTCATACTCGGGACGAGATGACCCAAGTAGATCCTGTACTCTGGAACCAAAGGTGTGACTTGAGCTCAGAGAGGACCCGGCAAGAATGGCTGTTTTTGTATAAGCGATTTGGTCATCATGTTGTGGACAAGTTGACTCACTTGAAGCTGGAGATGTGTGGGTGGCCTCTTTGACCGGGTAGCTAGGTTGAGTCAAAGGCGCTGAGAAGCTGGACGGGCGAATGAAGCTCGGAGACCTTGATGTTCTGTGCTGATCTGTGTGTGGGGAGGAGTGAGACGTCTGTGAGTGCCCATTTGTTTCTCCATTGAGTCCGTTGTGGGTTGGAGCCGGGGTTTCTATAACTGTTAGAGGGTTTTCAATGAACGGCTTAATGAAACATACGGGAAATGCTCGCAGGTAGTCCGGTTGGTATCGTATTACCCTCCTTTTCATATCTTGCTAACTTGCTCTCAAGTTCCTCAATGCGACTGTCAAACCCGATTAGTAATGATCAACATCAACACAACAGTTCATACTTGGCCATATACATGCGCTTGTGTCCATGCTCAGGAACCCTACAGTCCAGCCCTCTCTTGGTGCAGTACTGACAAGGCGTCGTCCCCGAGCACCGAACCTTCTTCTTGCGACAGGTGAGGCATCTGTAAGCACGTTTCATTAGCCTCTCCTCAACGAACTGCATGAAAAAATGTGGAGAAGCGGGCTCTCGTACGCCAATGGTGCCTTTCGGGCATCTTTGCTGTTGGAAGCCGGACGCCTCCGAGCCATGTCTTCGGAGACTGCAGGCATTTGACCTAGAGAGGGGAGACAACAACAAAAAGAGACCGATAAGAGAGAAGAAGACCTAGATCAAACCCTTCTGGAATGCTTCGCCGAAGGTGAGGAACTGATGGGCAGATGCTCCGAAGGGGACGCGGGGATTTCGAGTGATGATGGGTTGTCGCGCCCTCGGGACAAGTTCCGACGTCGCCAGCCCTGCTCCATTTTTTCAGGCCGATCACGTGCCGCTAGAGATACACCATCTCCGTTCACTTGGGATTTCCTTCTTTGAAGTCGGGATAGAACCCGGTTCGAGACCTACAAACTCTATCTAATGATCCACATGGTGGCGATCTTATCTTGTGATTCATTTCAAGGCTGGTTTGACTATTTTCTTCCAGTTGAATACCGGCCTCGAAGCCGATGTATGTGTAGGAGTTATCGTTAGCCGAAGCAAACCACGCTTATGCCGTCAACTGCCGTGAGACTCGACAACAACAACTTTGCGGACAGAGTACAAAACAGGTGATAATTGCGTTTTCTTTACTATACAGCTATAAACATGGTGCTTAGAAAGCAATTATTAGTTTAATGATGCATTGCGTGGCAGAGTGAAATTCTACTGGCTCAACCAGCTCTCGAAGACGAAAAACGGCTGATTGCGACATCGGAGGACTACGCCGAGAGGTCGGAGCCAATACCGAGAAACCGATGTGACGTGCTCACAAAGACAAGGTCAGCAATTACCATGTCAGACAGACAGAAACCCATTTTTTCCTATGTACTTGATCGAAATAAATACATCTAATCAGTGATCACTGATACTGCAATCATACTTCGCTATAAAACAAGAAAGAATAAGCCAATCCTCCCGCTGCCTATTGTTGTTGTACATCTCTCAAAAGGTATCAAACGTCCATCGCACAACTACAAGGCCTTTTTTCACCGAAATTACTCCATACCCTTTTTTACATCCTCGGTTCTCTAGGCTGTTGCATCATAGACGCTGCCATCTTCAACCTGTGTCTCGCCTCAGTCAAGAGCTCCCACTTTGTGTTGGACAAGGCATCGTCGACGACGCTCAGAAGACCAATGATCTTGTTCCGGTTGCCGACCACACCAGCTTGGTTCTGGTGCAGGTGAAAGGCCTTGATTGAATCAATTGTCGGGGGAATCATGATCTGCAGATAAGTCCGGAGGTCCTCGTGGCGATCACGCTTCAGCGCCTCGTAGTCAGGACTCATCGACATGGATGGTTGCTCAGAGTGAGATCCTTGAGGCGTATCGGTACTGGGATTGCTGGCTTGCGTCGTTCCTTGGTTCGACGATGACTGCATGCTTGGCTCCGTGGCCATTTGTGGTACAGCCAGAGTACTAGATGGATAGTGCAGGTTGTCGGGGAACGGCTCGATGTTTCCATCCTGCACATATCCGTAAGCCCACAGCACCAGGGACGCGTAGTATAAAGCCCAGGCACGAATGAGCAGGTTGTCCTGTGCAGCATCGTACTTGGGATAAGGGGATGGGGTGAAAACGGAGGACATGCCACCTGATTCACCCATGGTGCTTCGCCTGGGGGTCTCTTCCTGGAGCAGGATGAGCCTGATCAGCTGCAGGGCATGGTACACGCCACCAATGGCTCCAGGCGAGGCGACCCATTCCTTGATCTTGGCCTCTGTTCTCCTCCAGTCCACGGACGAAACAGTACGGCCAAGGATTTGCGTAACACCGGCGAAGATGCACAGCTCCGGCATGCTGATGTAAACGGTAATGTGGCCCAGGTGGTAGAGGACCGTCCCCAGAGTTTCCATAGCATCACCATCATCGCTTCCGCCTCTACTGCTCAGACCCAATCTCTGCCAGTCAAAGGCCGCATGTCGAACATGAGCAACACCGTCGTCGTAGTCTTTTTTCCACCAATCAAATGCCCGCAACAACTTTGGCCGCCATCGTTCTTGAACACCCGGGATTGTGTCAGTACCGAGAGTACCCCGATCGAGGTCTCGCTGGTGCATCTGCCATGTGACAGAAAGCAATGCAGCAAGAAGGGCCATCCTGCCAAAGGAACTCGTCCGCACTTTCTGGCCGTTAAGAGTCTTTTGGAGCCCATCGAGGAAGGTTATTGGTGTTACACCGTTTGCGTGTAAGCTCGATTCGACACAGCCAATCTCGGACGGTGAGTCGGAAGACCAAAGAGTGTTGTCGCAGGGGAGTGGAAGTTTGATCTCGTGGATCACCAAGGTGGGTGTGTGCCCAAACAAGGCGGCGTGGGTGGCGTCGATGATGAAAGCAGCAAAAGCAGCCCGTCGAGTGGCTTCTTGAGCAATCCAATGATCCCACCACTTTTCAGGCGAGGAATCAAATCCTCTTCGATCAGGTCCAGGGAACAGCCTAGGCTGACCAAGCTTCGGACTGCCCATGGGAGTTTGGACTCGAGAGGTGTAAGAAGACTGCTTGCCGGTCAGGGCGCTTCCTCTGCGCATGAGGGACAGCGTCGTGGGGAAGTAAATGTGAGCACGCTCATGAAGAACCCGTGTTGCGTTCATCTTTTCATACACCTCGAGGATGAGAAGCGTTTGAATGACCCAGAGCTTGGCCGGTGGATGAGAGTCGGCGTGCATAAAGACTTGCCAGCGGAGATTCCACGAGACAAAGGTGGTGAATTTTGAAATTTTGTCCGCGTTCTCTGGCAAGGCAGCCTTCTTCTCAAGCATAGAAGCTCCCATGATCAGAACGGCCAACAAGAGGAAATCGTGGGCCGTCTCCGGTATGAACGTTGGATGGTGCAGGATGGGCAACTGGTCGTGGAAGTTTTCCCAGTACGAGTTGATGTATCGTTGAACGTTGAGATGGCTGAGGACATGGGAGTCAGCGTCGCTGTCGCTGCCGAAAATCTCGTTCTTGATATCCGCGGCCGATCTGTTGCCCTGTGAACCAATCTCGTTGAATCTCTGCATCATGTACTGGAGCAGAGATTGTCGCTTATGCTCCGAAAGCCCAGTCTTTCCGATCTGCGAAATATCCACAATCGGCGTGGCCATGGGCATAGGCTCTGACTGGAACCAGAGGCCATTCATGGGTTCGACATAGGATCCGCCCATCATTCCCGGCTGCGAGTAATCCGGGCATAGTTGACCAAAGTTGTTTGAGTATCCCGCCATCCCAAGGTTGCCGCCAGGTACAAAATTGTAATTCGAAGCCAAGCCCTGGCCGTTGAACAGCCACGAGGTAAACTCGTCGGTGCTGGATGGCGATAGTCCAAAAGGCTGTTCTTCGATGAGTTGCTCGGTGCTCGACGTCGGCATTCCGTTTGCCATGACATAGGACTGGTTCCTCATGCGCTCTGGCCGGCCTGGTAACCCAGGACTGGCCATAGGTATTGACATGTCGGCGCCTGGCATCTGGTCCATCCTGAACGGAACTGTTCCTATAGCTTGTTTTTCCGGTGAAGATTCGCGGCTCTGAAGTTGCCGTTGATCCCCAAAGTAACCAGCGGCCTCACCCGCCTCGTTCTGCTGAGCCGACTCCGGCTGTGCCGAACCTCCTACACCAGCCTTTTGAGAGCTCGGATCGACACCACCTGCGTCCAGTGAGTGTCTGTTCCTGGCAGGCTGCTTTTCATTTGCTGGCGTTTCCCTCGCCTCGTCTTGAGTGTCACTCCAGGCAGATCCATCTTCGCTAAATGAGTACCTCTCAGCGCGTTCCCTCGGCGCCTTTGAAAACTCCCTCTGCGGGCGTTGAGATAACCGGCCATTCCCATACTGCTGCACCTGGCGCTCATGCCTCAGCTTGTGGCGCGCGTAGAGATCCTTCCTGACAAAGGTGAATGAGCAGCCCGGGTAGTCGCAGTAGTAGATCTCCTTGGGTGAATCTAAGACGTGTCAGTAAGGGATCCACCGCACCTCACCGGGGCAGAACCATGACTGACGGTTAAGCTGATGCCTCTGAAGATGCTCCGCTCGCGAGTACGTCCTCCCGCAGCCTTCGTGGTTGCACTGGAACTCCTTGCACGAGGCCTTGCGGCGTTTATGACGCGGGGGTGATGAGGCCATGGTGGCGCGTGACCTTGGTCGGCGGCCAGGGCCCGACGCGCTGCGACGGTCGAGTGAGTCCCTGAAGCCTCTGTAGAGCTGAGGCGAGCAGCGTCTGCGCGTTCTGTATGTGAGCGAGGTCGTCGAGACGTCGTTGAAAGCGGGGGGTTGGCTCTATCCAATCTCAAGACAGATTGAAGATTATGGGGGCAGCCAACCTCGGTCAGCTGACCACTCTCTGCTCACTTTTTGGTTGTGGCCTGTCATCCCCGCGAATTTCCCCGCCTTCTCCAATTTTAGTGGCCGAATGTGGGGATGGCGCCGAGGTGTAGGGTAGGTAACTTGCTTTTGCCGAACGTGCCGGCAGCAATTTGACCAGTCATTCTCCCGAGTCCCCTTGGCACTCATTTCAAGAGACGTCTGTTGGTGGGCTTAATTGAGCCTATAAGTGGCGGCAGTGGTTAAAAAAGCCATGTCGTTAACCGGTCCCAATCAGGTATACAGACGCGGTGGCTGCCTCACATCATGTTGTTTTTACACACGAGTTCCTGTGTCTGTTATAGTCCGTCTCGCGAAGAGAGAGTGTGGCTCAAATTCTTCAACGCCCACGGAACAATCTCCCTTCTGGTAACCAAACCCACACTCGCTTGCACGCAAGTGAGCCACGACCTGACCCTGTAGCGGAGAATCTCAAGAATGCGAGTCAAACTCCGCGACGCTTGTGAAACATACCTTGTCCTGGTTTCAATTCGTCAATTCAGGCCCTAATTGTCCAATCAGGCCACCACGCGCTCTCGTGCTTGGCAGAAGTGCACTATCCGCAACCAAGTGCTTTACTACGGTAGCACAGGAACGGAGAACGGCTTCTTCCGTCTCACAGTGAGGCTGACGATCCTATCTCTGGATAAATTCACAATCTATTACATCGGGAATTTCTCGGGCCTTGTGCTCCGATCCAACAAGGGCAACGAGCAGTGATCGCCTTCTCCCCACAAACAATGCGATGCTATCCAACGCAAAAGAGTCAAGCATTGTAGGCGATGCTGTCTCTAGTCAGTTTCTCTAGTCATGTCCTGCAAGGGTCAGTCACTCTCCCGGGAGGTGATCCTCGCTCGCTTGGAGGACTCAGGGCGATCTACTGTAGACAAGCTGTCAGTGCGCAGGTCCACTCTTGACCAAGTCCGTCAGATGATTATGGATGATTATGAGACAAGGCCCTTTTGCTTCAACTGCCGAACCTGCTAAATTGTCTAGCTGCGGTGCGGGCGTCGCCTGTCCTGTCCCCGCATGATGCCATGCCATTGTGCGTCCCGATTTCCTTCCCGGCCGAGGAGAGACAAAGGCGTCAACTTGTTTGCTTAAAGTTGTTCGAGAAGATTCAAGTTTTTTTCGTTGACTCAGGAAAGGGGCCAAGGTGGAGAAATCTCCGACGGTCGCAAGGAGAAACTTCCCAGAACAGCATCGCGACCCGTCGCGGCGTCTTCCAAGCGGGTTCCACACACGTGTTGCGTGCCTGTCTGTGCCTGTGCCACTGTAAGCCCGCCCACGCGAGGGCGCCTTTCAGAGTCGCATCCCGAGGCACTATTGAGTTCGGGGCTAATGTCAGGGGGTGCCTATACTGCCACCACGCGACGGCAGGGGCTTGGCTTCGGGGTTGTATGCCCAACCGAGGCCAGTCCCGGGACGTGCAATTCCGCAAAATAGTCTGTCGCCTCTTGATGCCCAAGAAGTGCAGATCGGAGGAGTTCGTCGATTCGGTGGATTCGGTGACCATCTGAATCGCCGCACAAGGGCCGGGCGGACCCAAGAGCCAGCGCCTTGGGTCAGATCAGTTAATCATCAAGGGGCCCCCCAGCTTCTGGAGTAGATATATCTGCGACGCTCCAGTTTCCCCGGCCCGGGCCTACCGGGCTCTGAATCCTTTCCGCTTCCTCATTCAATCCTTTGTACTCGTTTCCCTTATTCCCATATTGAATGCATATGATCCCCCTGCGACTTGTTGGGTCCTGCATCAGCCATGGCCGTCGAGAACCGGGGTCCTGAGCTTCAGGCAGTATGCTACACGCTGGCGACTGCTGCAGTTATATCGACACTACTACGATGCTATGTCCGTGTGCGCCTCGTCAAGAACTTTGGCTTTGACGACTGGTGCATGTGTACCGCTCTCGTGAGTCCCGTCCCGTCTGTCCCGTGTGACCAGCCATTGACCTAGACAATCGACAGTGTTCATTCCTCCTTTTCGTCATCTGCGCCCTCATTGGAGTTCACTATGGCACCGGCCGTCACCACAAAGACCTGGAACACGAAGATATCAAGCAAGCAATGAAATTCTGGTGGTGGTGCTACCTATGGTACTGCACCAGCATGATCGCCTCCAAAATATCCATCGGCTACTTCCTCCTCCGAATCACGGTCCGAAAGATGGACGTCTGGATCATCTACGGCGTCATGATGATCACCGTCTGCACTGGCGTCGTCTTCTTCTTTGTCACCCTCTTTCAGTGCCAGCCCATCTCCTTCTTCTGGAACAAGGACCAGAAGGGCACATGCATCAACGTCGAGGTCATCATCGGCCTCACCTACCTATACAGCGCTTGTAGTGTCATTTCCGACTTTACATGCGCCATCCTACCAATGTTTCTCGTGTGGAAGCTCAACATGGGCAAGAAGACCAAGATTGCTCTCATTCCTATCATGGCTATGGCCTGCGTGTAGGTACCCCCTTATCCCAGCACAGGATAAACAACTCACATTGTATAGGGCGAGTTCAGCCGTGGTAGTCCGTTTCGCATTCGTCAAAGATTTCAAAAGCCCAGACTTCCTCTGTAAGCATCTCCCAAACTCCATTGCACCATCACAACTCCAAGCAAATCTCTCTGCTAACACCTCCCAGGGGCAACCGTCGACATCGCCATCTGGTCCACCACGGAACAAGGCCTCGCCGTCACTGCCGGCAGCCTTGCGACTTTACGACCTTTGCTTCGATTACTCGGCCACAAGCTTGGCATATCGACATCGGGCCCGTCTGTCTTGCAGGACACGGATCAGCCCATTGCATCGGGGGGATTCAAGTCAAAGGGCACCGACGGCAGCGGGAATAGGCATCGCAGCCTTTTTAGCCTCACCACATTCACACGGGAGGACGATCTGGATCGCCACGGGCGAGACGGCGAGGCAGCTTACGCTGGGAGGAGCCATTTCGACAGGCCGGGGCAGGAAAAGTCTGTCTGGGGGACGAGGACGAGTGTGGAGAACGAGAGCGAGGAGGAGTTGACGGGGATGGGGCAGCAACACAACAAAGGGTTGAGTGGTGATCCACAACGTATCGTCAAGGTGACGACTTTTCAGGTCCAGGAGGATCGAATCTAAGTATAACTAACGAATGAATCTTGTTTCTGCTTGTTCACAACATCACAGAGAGAGAGGCCATCGCCGCCATTTTATCCTCCTCAGCCAAGGACCCCTCAACAGAGGTGTCGTGTGTCGTGCCGGGTCAACACACAAATGGTGCCTGTGACGTCAAGGCCTCGGGGACCCGGGAGGTCCCAGATTGAGGCATTCAAGCTCTTGTTTAAGGCCTAGTCGGCTGCAGGATGCAGGGCACGGTGGGCCAACAACTGCACATGTCGCAGTCCCATCCGCCCTCTGTCTCTACCGGCGGTAAGCTCACATGGGGGACACGCGGCACAACAGGTCGTCAAACCAGCCGTGATGGGTCTGCGTGGTTCGGCCCGCGAGAGAAGGGATAACCTCTTGTCAGGCTGAATACTCGTGTTGGAAAAGAGCCGAAGAGCGAGGCTGAAGAGGAGGGGAGTGAGATGTATCAAGATATTCATTCGCCCACCCACCAATCTCCCGGACCCGATTCTCTCCCCAGTTTCCAAGACTGAGCCTCTCAGGCCGCACGATACAACGTAGCAGGCGTTCGTCCCTAGCAGTAAAAGGGGCATGGGGGCGGCGCATAAGACCATATGCAGTTAGTGGCAGGCTGGTGCCAAGCCGACAAGCTTATCTGCACAATTGATGATCCTCCCGCGTCTGCGCTTCCTTCCGCCTTTCACTGGGCGAGACGAGACATTGATTGACGCGATGCCTTCGAGAAACCGACCGCATTCTTGGAATTGACTCAAATCCTGTTCGTATTTGTCCACGCTGACGGTCCTACGCATTGCTTTTTTCCACTCCAACGTTTCCTCTGGAATGTTTACTCGGCCAAGTCAGCCTTGCTGGCCCACCATTGAATTTTAAGGGACAGCCTAATGAGAGTGTCCATCTCGATGGGTAATCACAAGGAACGATATACTTAGAAACAAGACGTCGATCATGGTATCCCAAGGTATTAATATTCTGAATAAGGAAGCTGTCACTTGTCAACCTCGTCCGACTCGTACAGCCGCGTCACCTCGACCATCTAGGATGCGAGGGCCGGCAACTAGAAAAGCTTGACCTTGATTTTCAAACTCTGTCCATGTCACCCCGCATGGGACCTCAGCTAGGCATGCAGCTCGTCACATTTTGAAGATGGCATCAAAAGAAAGATGGGGAGGGGTTAGTTGAAAAAAACAGGTTCCGATGTCTTTCGGGCATTGCCCTGAGCGGGACCACGTCACACTGGATGCTCATAATGGGGCCATGGGTTGCACTTTGCGGTGAGGTGTTGGAGTTATTGTGTAGCCAGATTACTATACAGTGCAGCAATGCTGGCGACAGAACGCTAGGGGAGAAAACCAAGTGAGTGGTGTATGGCAGCTGTGAGAGATGCGAACCAGTCAGTTCAGCTGCTGCCAGCCAAGGCAACTCCTGCCTTGCATGTGGATAAGCAATGTGTCTGTGATTACCCCTTCACACATTAGTAACATGAACAAAAGTATAGATAGTATTGCTTCTTTTGAAAAATCGGACAAGACCACATGAAATTCCTCTGAAACAGCAGCAAACCCTGTCAAGCTGTAACATTGTGCTGATGTTGGACGACTCTCGGCCAAACACCACGCGAGACAAGACCAGATATTTCTGGAATGCCCCCATTTCGAGGTGCCTGGCTAGTAAGAACCAAGTGTTGCAGACTGTCAGACGCTTATTACAGCTGACAGCGGGAGTAAGCCTTACGACTACCGATGAGTTTCGGACTCTTGTGTTGACATTCTGTTTGTCGACAGGCTCACCGACTGATGAAAGGATATTCACATAAAAAAGCATCATGAGGACAGTTCTTCGGTTCATTTTTCTACTCTTGGTAATTGGATTGCCTCTCAATGCTCTTGTCGGGGTCAGAGTTGTGAAGCTTACTCAGATCTAAAGCACTGCCTCAACAAATGATATCCTGTAGTTCACACCTCCTATCGCTCCAACTAACATCTACGGTGTCCAGAGTTAATTAGATCAATGGTATTTCTATCTCTGTGGATGGGAAAGTTGCCTAACCTGACAACACAGCCACTACTCGCCAAGTCCGAGTCTCCCTCAGCTGAGCCTTGTGGTCACTTGGGTTCATCGTGCCGTTTCTGCGCCATGCTCATGCATGCAAGTGGCAAGAGTTGCCTTTATCTTTCATAAGTAGCCTCAGATTAACTGCGTTAAGATGAACAAAATGGCATTGCGGTTTTAGATTTCGTGGAATGGGACTGAAGGCTTGGCTTGTCTCGATGTGAGGTTTCCCGCGAGCTTTTCAAATCGAAGCAAGCAGTGCAGTGCACCTCGTAGGTATTAAAGGTTGCTATCTCTCTAATCCATCTATATACCCTATGAAAATCCTCGTGTGGAACTACTACATGCGATTTCCTTTTGATTGTTTTGTACAAAGAGGGTTGAGTGAAATGGAGCCTTTTTGACCAAGAGATCGACCTCCTTTTCGCCACCATTTCCTTCTAGAAACTCTCAACCCCTTTGCCACTGGTTCTAAAGTCCACTAAAAGAGAAGAACGCCTAACTAGAATTTGCCACCTTTGAGTTCCCCTTTCTGTGTCATCTGACCAACTTCCCTTCTAGGAAAACCTACGAGATGATCGGCGTTCGGATCTGCAGGTGCCTCACTCTCCAAGGGAGGCTGAGTCCCAAGGCTGAAGGTGCCATCGCCATCAGCAGAACGGGGCAACTTATCTTCTTGATATTCAATCCTGATTGCTTGATCGAAAGTGGTCACTTGCAATTCACAGCCATCATGTTCGGGGAGGCCGACGAGGCACAAGTTGCGTTAGTGGAGTTTGACCCTTTGGATGTATGAATGACTGCTCTCGTCTTGAGGACTGGAAAAAGCATAAAAAGGCCATTCTAAAGCATTAAACATCATCTTTAGTTTCTTGGACTGTATCCTCCCGAGTCCTTGAGGTTGAGCGGACTGGTTCGATATCACCAGCCACGGACCTCACCATTACCTTTATTCATTGTCTTCATACCCAATCTCTTATTGTGGGAAATATTTCGCCAGGATGCCCTAAATAAAGGGCATTACAACCCGCAGCAGTGGTTACCTCTACCGTACGTATCCGCAAGTGGGCGACTGCGACCCCCTATTCAGCTGTCCCGTCAACGGTATGGAAACTCTCAGCCATCCCGAGAGTAACACTTCTTACAGAGCAAGAGAACTGAGTTGAATTTCTGTGAGAGTGGTCACGGCTCACCAAATTCCTTTGCCGCAAGGGAGCGGCGCCAAGGAGACAGGTGGACATGGGCTTGCAGCACTCCTGAAAGGACCGGTTGAAGTCAACCACGACCAAAGGAAGGCCTCATTAGCCGACGGTTGCCTCCGCTGGCCCTACTCGAGGCATTTAGCATCTTTGTGCCTTGATTGGCCATGTCGAGGTATGAATTCTTACACCCCCTTTGTCAGATGGGCCGAGAATGATCACGCACCTTGCACCTAGCCCGCCAGGACCAGACTCCTGCAGGCGGCATCAGGAGAAGCACACGCCTATGGATTCATCCAAGCCCGGAGGCCATGACACTACGTAATTGACGCTGTTGGAGGGGGGTATATTCATCCATCTAGCAAACAAGTGTGAGTGGTGATGCACTATACGCCAACACATGCCTCAAAAACAAGATTGCAACTACTCCCGAACCTCCTCCTCAGGCGTCACACCCCCCAGCGGTATCAGCTCAACCTCGATCCTGGCCCAGGTGATGTTCTCCCTCCACCCTGGTGTGTCGGCCCCTAGGTCTGACTCCCACAGCATCCCCGACAGCTCGCGCACCATCTTCTGCCCGAAGGAGCCCACCCACCACGCCAGCTTTCCCAGGGCGTGCAGTTGCACCCCCCAGTGCATCATGAGGAACATGGCCACGGGGTCCGACTTCTTGAGGGCCGGGCCAAACTCGCGGCCTGCCATGGCAGGGAACCCGATGGCCGCCCCCTTGTACAGATCCTTGGAGTCCACCTCGAAGCATTTCTTGATTGCTGTGAAGCTAGACCGGTATATGCGGGTGCGGACGGCGTCCTCTGTGTGAGCCTCTGGGTCACTGCTCTCACCCCCTCGTGGTTGAATGGCCTTTTCGATGATGGCCGATAGCCGTTCGAGTGCAGCTTCGGTCTCACTCGGCAAGGACGCCGGCGTCTGAGTCTGCTGTGACGTCCGAATCAGGATGGCCTCTGTAGACTGTGACAGGGCACCCGAGATGAGGACGTCATAGTACTTATCAGCGATAGAAGCGTTACCCATCAGTAGTTCCCATAGCGCAACCATGCGCTCCAGGATGTTCTGCTCAAACGCAATCATGCCTTCGCACTGGGCGAGTGCCATGTTGACCCCCACGGCCAGAAAGGAGAACATGAACATCTTTTGCGCATTCTCTGGCGTCACATTCTCGAGCTGCGCGCGAAAAGCCCTGCTCGCCTTGTCGTAGTACTCCAACGCCAACTTGACGTAGACGACAGGATCCTCATCCATGACGGCGTCGCCGCAAAGGCCTATTTCGAGCGCTACAAAGGCAAACATGCCGTGTAGGAGGTACTCGTTCTTGAGAGCCCAGATTGGCATGTCACCTTGCAGCCACTTGATGTCCTCGGGGATGCAGACGAGACTCATGAAGGTGCGCGTGGACCAGCGGTGCATCAGCTCGAGCTCGAGACGTCGTCGGGTCTCTGTTGCGGGTAGCTGAGAGGGGGGATCTGGGAGGTATGAGCAGCCCTCGAGACCACGAGCTGCACAGTTTGTGCAAGGAGGGCCTTGCTCATCGCACTGGAAGATAGGTTAGTTAATTTGCAGATGGATGTGAGTTGAGTTGTCTTGGAATTACTCACTTTGACATGTCTCTTTTTGCAATTGCGACAACCATGCCGAGACTTGTTGTGAGTTCTCCGCTTCATCAGCATAATGCTCAAGTACAATAGCTAGACCCCTCAATTGAAGCCTTGCCAATTCTAGGAAGGATAATGATGGGGCACGAGACCTAGCTCACAAGCTGGCAAGTGGATTGATGCAAGTCAGGGTTCAAGATGTCAAGCATGGAGTTGCCTAAACACGCAGTTGAGTTACTGTGGCTGTGCTTGAGGCTGTGCAGCAGCGAGATGCCGTCTCATCCAAGCGTCGCCAATTTGCAACAAGCATTGAACTAATTCTTGTTAATTATTTTCTATATTTCTATTCCAAGGCTTCTATTCCGATTCATCGGCTGGTGTGGCACCACCTCTCTTTTGTCGCAAAACCTCCTCCACACAAGACAGCCTCTAGCATTGTACCCAGCAGTCCACCAACAATAACGCCAGCCGTCTCACCGGCTCCTACGACCTGGAGACTAAACTCCTGGTTGATTCCAGGTTCGAGCGACTTCTCGTCCAAAACTTTGCCCATGACAATCATGTAGACGGCTCCTCCCCCGAGACCAGCGCTGAAGGCCAGCAGTGCCACGGGTACAGGTGCTGAAAAGACGAGCAGTGTCGCATTGATGAGGAATACTGTAGTAACAACGCTCAGAGCTGTAAAGGCAACCCTGGTGCTCTCGGGCCGTAGCAGCGGGGTGTGAGTTCGGGCGATGAAACTACCGATTTGGAAAGCGAGGGCGTAGCTTGTGAAATACGAGAAGAAGGACCCAGTTGACGAAGGAAGCGGCAGTGCCCGAGAAATGCCAGGGTACGCAAGTGTTTGTAACGCAAACGCCGTGAATAGAGGAACCATGAAAGGTCGAACCATGGCCTTTGTGAGGTTGACTCGGTTCGTCGTGCTCAGAGCACGTGAAAGCTCCTCAACCGGATCCTGCATCGCTAGAGTCGGTCCATCTTCAACATGCGCCTTGCCGTGATCCTGTCGCGCCTCGGGATAATTCACTGGTGCTCCAGGCAAGACGACAAAGAAAGCGACAAGCATGGCGCCCGTGAGCGCATAGATACAGTCGATGAAATCGCGTAGAAACGACTCCATCCAGACCGTGAGAACAAATGGAAGAACGGCGCAAAACACAGCGCCAGCGCCAACACCGGCTCCCCATCCAGCGAGACCTGCGCGGCCGTAGTAGCGCATCATGCCGAGGAACGAAACCTCCATGGCGGCGGCCGACACGGACGCGAGGGCTGAGGTGAAGATGCGGATCGGAGGGGCGATGTTTGGCGGTGTGCTCTTGGTCACGATGGCGACGGTGATCCAGCCGGCGCCGACGGTAAGAGGGCGCATCCAGTAGGGCACATGGTGGAGGACGTGAGGAATCACCAGTTTGGTGATGAGGGCTGGGATGGTCTCGATGAGGAGGACGATCCAGCGCGGGTATGGGATGATGAGGTAGTTTGCCGAGTGGACGACAAACGGCACAATCGCATTGACGAAGCCTTTGAACGTTAGAAATAGCCGTTGATGGCATGTGCAGGACGTACCGAGGATGGCAAAGCCTAGATATGTTGGCAGCGTTGTGCCGCAGAAGCCTCCTCTGGCCTTGTAAGCCATCACGACAAGCGATGCCGACAACCAGCACAAAAGAATGCAGTGAGATGGTAGTCTGAGAATAGGGTCATGGAGGGTTAATAAAAAGAGACAAACAAAACATTTAGCTTTGGGTCAAAGAACCAGGCACAAGCGAGGAAGATGAATTGAGTGAATACGAACAAGTTTCCAAATTAATCTCCCTTACGAAACGCACCGCACCGCACCGCACAGCTCTCCCGATTTAGCCAGGCAAGCACCTATTTAGCTACAGTGCCCTCCTCTGTATCTGCTCCGGCCGATCACGGGCGATAAAAAACGCCGCTTAGACATGACGACGACTGCTCTCAATCAAATGCTACCACCTCCCAAGTCGCATCTACGACGGAGCGAATCCCCATCTCGTCCACCCCCTGGCACAGCCTGTCATCATGACCCGCCCTCCCACGTGGGGCCGTGCCTGGGCCTCGACTCTTGGGCTCTGGCTGTCACGGTGTCGAATGATTGGACAGAGATGAATTTCGAGGGGGAAATCTCAAAGATGTTGGGTCTCATGGTCTCAAGCTGGCGGTGGAGATAGCCTCCCTCAGTACTACAACCTCGTGCCAAGGACGATATCGACCATGGAGTCCAAGGCGGTCATGATAGTGGTCAATTCTGGACGAGAACCCTGGAGATTAGGCGCGTTTGGACGCCCTTGTGTTACACATTAAATAACGATAGCACACATGAATTGCCGGCTTAGATCCATCCTTTGATCCGCCGCTGCAGATCATCCGTCCCCATGATGCTATCCCCGACATTTACCTGATGCTTCCTCCCTCGCTCCTTCCAGTGATGCCCTCCAAATGGCTTCGTCGTCTTCCATCTCAGGCCGCTCAGCCTCCAGGATGAGAAGATTCCCTGACGCTGACCCCGAGGACGCCGCGTTCCCTTCGAGTCAGTCCGCGTCGCCGGTTTTTGCCCTGCGAGGCTCGTCTTTGTGTATTTCTAGAGTCATGTCGCAGCCGGTGAGGAGATGGGCTCTTGTCATTCTGACCTTTCTCCTCCTCTCTTGGACCTCCTACGTAGCCTTGGTAAGAACCACTTGTTTCTTGGCGACATCTTGCTAATGAGTTCATCCAGTTCACCTCACATCTTGATCATGTCATACCCGGCCGGACCTCCTCCGAAACGCTCTCGCGTGCCGACCTCGATGGCCTCATAGTGCCTCCTCAAAGCACAAAGCCCAGCTCTTCACGACGTCTACGCCTTTTTATGCCCGCAGACTCACCTCACATTAACCTTTGCAAGACCATCATGTCTGCCGTCGCTCTGGGCTACCCCATGCCCACCCTGCTAAATTGGGGTCGCGAGTACAACCGACCTTCCTGGCACTTTGCTGGTAGTCACATCGCCAAGCTAGAGAGTCTTCTGGGCGGTATCGATGCCCTTCTCGAAGATGGCGCGAGTGTGGATGACGTCGCTATCCTCGTCGACGCCTACGACATGTGGTTTCAGCTCCCGCCTTCTGTGCTTCTCGAGCGCTACCACCAGCTTAACCGCGAAGCTGATGCTCGCGTGCGCAAAGAATGGGCAGCTTTTGCAGACTTTCCCATCCCGCCTCCTCGTCAGGATATCATTGTCACGACGGCAAAGGACTGCTTCCCTGACAGCTACTCGGGCTCCGATCCGCGGTACGAGCATTGGCCCGAGTCACCGATGCCCAAGGACATGTACGGTGAGGGCACAGATGTGATACCGTGGTCGTTTGATCCTGCAAGAAAGTACAAAAAGGTGCGCCCGAGATGTGTAAACAGTGGTCTCATCATGGGATCTATGGGAGCGTTGCGAGATGCCCTCCGCCGGTGCAAGGAAAAGATTGATCGCGTCGCCATGAACGGCCGTCAGCTCTGGAGTGACCAGGCGCTCATAGGAGAGGTTATTGGAGACCAGGAGATATGGCGTGAGTGGGTGAGACATCTCGCTTCCTCATGGAACGGCTCTATCGCCCACGACGACAAGATATCCCTCGACGCCGCCGTCCGGAGCATCGCCGACGCTGCCTTGCTCGGCCAACGCTTCGAGTTTGGTATCGGCCTCGATTACAACTTTACCACGGCCCCGCCCACCTGCTCCGCCGAAGAGGACGGCTACTTTGTCAATCTCTCCGACGCCGCCAATGTCACCTCCGAGTCCGAAAGGGCCGGGGTCCCCGGTCCCCCGCGCATCAACGGCCCACCCCCGGAGCTACGCCGCAGCCCGGACAAGATCCTCTCCGGGACAAACTGGGGCTCGGTGCCGTTATACACCGACTTCTTCTTCGGCGTCACTCCCGTGGGCATCCACCACAACGCCTACGTCAACGGACTCAAAGGTCTACGACTACGTACCTGGTGGGACAATATGTGGTACTACCCGCAGCTTCGAGACCTTATCGTCCAGCGCCTGAAGCCCGACACAGACGAGTCAGGGCGGCCGCTGGCAGAGGTAGCAGACGGAATTGTGTATCTGGCTGATGGGCATCACAAGACGGCGAGAGTGTTTAGCCCCCACAATCCTCCAGGTGAGAGGTTTGTCCCCATCGCGTGGGACGGCGTGTGTCAGAGCAAGGCCAGCGGGAAGATGTGGTATGACGAGCTGTTTGGAGACGAAAAGGGTCCTCTACACGTTTGAGATAGCATTAACCAACAGGAATTATTAATGTATAATCATGACAACAAGCATCTTTCCCTCCTTGCAATACCCCAGATGAGATCCTCATGACCTCTTTGAGTGACACGAACGACACCACATAAAACAACACAACGTCAAACAACACAACATCAAACAACGATATGTAATCAAGGAAACATCCGATAATCATCGGCGTCTACAGGATCAATTAACCTCGATGGACCATCTCTCAACGAAACGCTAACAAAAAGCCTCCTCCACCATCGCGCATGAGCCCCCAAAGCTGGGGAAATCCAAATTTAGGTCCAGACACTATTGTTTAAAGGGTCGGGCCTTTTTGGGCGATCAGACGTCACATTCGCTAGAGTTGCCAAGAAAGAGTTGTTGTCTGTTCGGAGTCGACATTACTGCATTATCTAGAGTCATTACAGACTAAAAGGAAAAGATCCCGATGTTGCCAATGAGGGTATAGAATCACAATCGCCATCCCAGTAAAACACCATAAATCAGAAAGGATCGTTGCCCGTAAAGTCTCTAAGTTGCTTCCTCAGAAATCCTCACAATCTCGCAGAGGCTCCTCACAAAGATCATGTCAACCTCTTGTGGTTCAACATCCACCAACCTGTCCTCTCCACTACCCTCTTCAGCCATCATCTTGGCTGTTGCAACTAGGCGCGAGATACACCGTAGCAAACCGGACTCGATGTTCCGCGTGGCATTGTCCTGCGCCGTAGTCGAGGGAACTTCATCCTTGCCAAAGCCCATGGCCGTGAGCGGCGTGCTAAACTTCTTTGCAAAGCGCCCAACATTGGGTGTCAGATGCGTCTGTGGCGCACTCAGCCCGAGAAGTGTAGCAGCCTTCTTGGGGATGTCCTCGCTCTGGTGTTTCGAGTAGGACGTCGACGCGCGCTGCGAGGTGGGCTGGTTTCGAGGAACGCGCGACACGTAGTTGTAGGCGACAATGTGGGCATACAGGGCGTCGCATATGTAATCCGAGCACCCGCCAAAGACGTGTCTCAGCGATGCCCAGGGTGCCGGAGACGCCACAGCGTCTTGGTGAGCGCCATCTTCGTACATGTGTAACCGGTGGCGCCTGGTACCGATCGACTCGCGCCCATGCGAGACAACCTTTTTCCAAATAGACCTCCGGGGCCCCGGGGCTGCCGGGTCGACCGGGGACTCGTTCCAGATGTCTGTCGAAGGATGCCGTACCTTTTTGGAGTATGTCCGGATCGTCTCGATGGTGAGACTAGACGAGAGGAGCATCGTCTCTGGGAAGCAGGCGATCGACACCCTTAGCGTCTCGATAATATCTGGCGGCAATGGAACGGCCTTTGCTAGATCGTCGACTGGTATTTGGGGTAGACAAGGTGGGTTTGAGCCGTCCAGCCACGACTCGACTGTAGGAAGTGGAGATGGGGGTGGTGTTTCTTGTATGTAAATAGTGTCTGGTCGAGACAGTGCTGGAGGGTAGTTGGGGGTGTAATCGTCCATATAGCTGTCTTCCTCGATCTCTAGTTCAATGGAGCCAAAGTCTGACTTGAGGAGGATGGTGTTGCTGTCAGTCTCGTCGCGGAAACGCTGGGTATAGCATGGTGACTGTTGTTGCTGGTGACTCTCGGTGCTTATCCGCGAATTGAAGGAGGGCGTCTTGGGTCTATAAGTGGTATCCAGGGGGGTTGTGGCTTGTGACAAGGAGGCTCTCCTCGGGGGTATCATTGGGGCTTCCATAGACTTGATGGAAGTCTGACGTTGGTGCCAGGATTGAGGACTGTTGCCACTAGGGCTGGTCTGGTGTAGTTGCTGTCTTGGTGGTTGGTCGATATCTTTCATCATAACTGTTATGTCAAATGTCGTCTCTGTGCTTGGGGGTGTTGGTGGTCGTGGAGATAGAGCAACTGATTGATCCTCAACGGTAGGCTCTTCTTGCACCTCAATCTCATCTTCGTCGTCGTCATCGTCCGAGTCAATATCAATCCAGCTGTATTCATGCGCTCGGTCCAGTGAGAGTAGATCCTTGGGTGATGGAGCGCTTCCACTGGCTGATGTAAGGGATGTAGCCGCTGTAACGATAGATTGCTCGCGTAGTCGAATTGAAGGAACCTCCATGCCTCCAGAAGACTCAGAGGCAGGCAGAGACTCAACATCTGAACCAGTCTCCTCGGAGCCATATCCGCGTTGTTCGATAAAGGACACCATCGATTGTCGTTCTTCGATCGAGCCGAGAGTTTGTATTCGTACTGGTCCGGACTGATACGGGGATGTAAGAATTCGGCCTGGGCAGGGTGCCTTGTTGTCTTGTTTCTCCTGGTAAAAGATAGCCATTGATGGTGAACCGGCAGTCATGTTCTTGGCTGCGAAAACTGCACTCGACATCTCCAAGTCTCTGGCCAACATCTCCGGGAAGCAGCCGTCCATATTGTCGTCGGCACCCTCGTCAGGCACAGGGCTGGGAGTATTAGAGCGTGAATTGGGCAAGGCAAGCGGTAGTAGGCCGGTCATTCTCGAGACGGATCGTCGTTTCGCAGAGGCCCGTGATGAGATTGCCCGGCGCGAGTGATCGTGGGACAGAGCTGCGTCTTGTCTGTATAAGTAGACGGCGACTGGAATCTTGGAATCGAGCACAGACATGGAGGCTGATTCAACTCAACGGCGGTCAAAGACACAACTCTGGCATGGACTCTTGAACCTCACACTCGGGGGTAAAAGAGTTGCCAAAGGACACGGCGAGTTATATGACTGAACCGGGTCTGGAACTCAACGACCAGCGCGGAGCGATGGCAGCAGGAAGGGTGGATCTATGAGTGGGCACAGAGCTAGAGGGCAAGACAAGGCAAGACAAGGCAAGACAACTGAAGGACAGGAACAGACAGGACAGGGCTCAAGGGAGGAAGAATGGATGCTTATGTCGCTCAGCCATGTAAATCTCCAGGGACGGGGCCGCACTGGGCAGAGAACGGGGCGGGGTCTGTCGCACATGGCAGAGCCGGGACAAGAGAAGACGTGATACGGAGGGAGACGAGAGCAAATAATGTAACTAACGACGCGCCCTGACCTGCCTGACAAGAGGAATGAGGTGAGAAGTCGAGTGGCGCTGCCGGGGAGGAGATGGTTGCACCGCGAAAAAGCAAAACAATGATGGGCTCTCCTCTCGCTCTCCAAAAGCAAAACAGGTCCCGGGCCCCAGGCCAACAAGGATCAGAGCTCCAGCGGGCCTGGACTCTTCTCGATTGGAAGGTTTGGAAGCTCCTGATCCTCGATGAGAGCAGCAAGACGGAAAAGAGAGGCAAGGGAGACAGACGCTAAAGGGGAATGTTTAAGGGAGATCATCTTCTCTATCGAAGCACAGAGATACTTCCATGTCTGGGTTTCTGATGTATGAAGGCTGCTGTGCAAGATATCTCCGGCCGGCTCCACCGAGCAATCAAGCTCCGGCTTTCACAAGGAACTCAAGCAGGCAAATGCCGCGAACGTACAGATGATACAGGTGCAGCAGAGTGTGTACCGCTGGAGCCGTGTTGGTGACCTGTCCAGCACTGGGAACTGTCATACCCGTGCCAAGCTGCCTGCATTTGCATCTGCATCTCGTAGTCCACCGCCCACAAGGGCGGGAACCTGGAACCTTGAGCGTGTGTGTGTGCGTAAGGGCATTGTGGGCAGAATGGATTCCATTCCGCACCCAGACAAGCGCTCCATAGCCCAAATCCGTCAACTAGCCCCGAAATCGACACGGGCCGCACAAGTTGGATATGCGCGAGGTTTAATGAGGGAACCCTGAGAAAGACAGGAGACGAGCCACCCGCCGTTTCGCGTCACTGAAATTGAGAGGCGTCCTGCCTGGCGCAGCCTCTGGGGGTGATATGGTTCGAGCACACAATCACTGTCTGTGAAACCTCGTCCGGCCACTTACGACCGTGACGCTCTGGTGCCTTGGTAAGCACTCAAGTGTCCCGTCTGCAACTCCAAGGCCAGATGCGATCACGAGCCGCGTCTTCGTCCCGTGGGCATCGAGGCTGCCATGGTGCCGTGGCTGAAACGAGAGACTGGCATGCGAGTTGAACTCTCGTCGTCATCGGGGTCAGGTCTCGGCCTTGGACTGCGAGCAGAAGCAGGACACTCCAGAGCCCTGCGAGCAACCGAGACAGCAGCAGGTAGCGTCCGAAAAGCCATTAGGTGCGTACAGCGTAAGCAGGGAGACCACGAGGATCAGAGCGCAGGCGGATGTCCTCGTCGCCAGGCGCGGTGACGGATGCAGAGGTCAAGCGTTTCCAGGTCGTCGACGAGGACAACAGCCCCGGCATGCACAGCACCCCACGGATGGTCATCTATTTCGCAAACACACCGATGCCACATGGCTCCCTGAGCGTCCGCATGGCAGCCATTGCAGGTACCGTACCCGTATCGTACCCGTACCGTACCGTCTGGGGGCAGAGAGCAATGAGCCGCGAGAGACGATGTCACTTTCTTGCCGTGCCGAAGCCAGATACACTTTCGATGCGCTGCAGGGCGGCCGATGACCTCTTGTCCTCGATCCGCCACGTCTTTGTACACGATTCTGTCACAACTCGCCTGCTGCTGTCAAAGTTTGTCAGAATTTTTCGAACAGATGGAGCTGACGGATCCACGGATGGGGCCTTGGAATACGGAAAAAGCTATCCAGGACCCTATCAAGCTTGATCCTCAGACGGGAGAAGCAAGGTGAGGACCGCAGGGAATGTGATAAATGACAAGGGCCTCAGCGCTGAGGAGAGGAAAAAGGAATATGCCCTCAGAAGGACTACCACAAGACATGCTTTACTTGAAGCCGCCTAGGGGCGTGGAGCAAGGGGTAAGCAACTGGAGGGAACATGGATGAGGGGATGACGAAGGAAAAGCAATGAAGCAAACGGCCTGTGGGTAATGAGATCCATAGAGGTCCTGGAGGGTGGTTAGAGGTTGATGAGAGAGTCCCCTGAAGCTCCAGGGCATTCAGCAAGGGCAACCACTATAACTTGGGGACCAACACTGCCCAGAACATCACGTCGTCCCCTCGACCTGGGAAATGGCATTTCAGCTCCCTGCACAAACGCCCCGGACATCAAATGTCCTGAAAATCCCAATCAAGGGAGCGACAGGCCGCTCTACAGGGTTCGTTCTGCAGGGCAGCGCTGGGGCACAACGGGCGGCCGGGGAGCTCGACCGGAGCTTGGGGATGAGCTCAATCAATTCCGACAGACCAAGTACAGTGAAGACTAGGCTCCAATTGACACTGAGCGGCTTGGAATCCAATGGGCGATAAAGGGCGCAAAAGGCAACAGCCACACACGGTGAATCACCCGCCTCAAACACTGGGCTACTCAGCCGCAGCGGCAAACATGGAATTCGGCGTCGACAGGGCGCTAGCCTAGCGGCTGCCACACCGCCCGCGGCTGGGATTGGCGCCGCTCCACCAACCTGCCAAAAAAGAAAGCTCTTGCCAAATTCTTCCCAGGCTAGCGACACGAGCAACCAGGTTCATCCTTTTAGCGAAGCAAACAACAGAAAAAAGTCTTCTTCTTTAATATCCCCAAGCTCCATTCTCACCTTCGCGAAGACGACGAGAAACATTACCCCTGGCCACCTCGTGCCATTCCGCCATTCCAGCCCTATAGAGTCCCTGTAAGCTTCAGCACGCAAGAGCGCGGCCGTTGAGAAGAAGGTCCAGCAGCGGCGTCTGATTGGCTCGACACCAACCCAGCCCACTTGCGAGTTGTAAGTGTTGGATATTTCACGTCGACACGGCTTCTGCAGCAACTGGCCACCTAGTCGTGTTTGCTTGTTTTGGCGTTCTGGGCAGTCTCCGCAACGGTTTTCTAGAGTCTTGGAACCAATCGCTCAGGCCCTTGGATCCCAGCTTCTCGGACGTCTTTGACGCACGTGCAACTCTGACCAACCAAGCATTCCTCGACTGAGGCATCATCAAGCCTCTTTGACAACAGAGCTCAGCGGTGAGCCTGGCTTGTGATTGAACCCAGCTTCTTCACGACATAGGCAACCAGGCAAGTATTGTTGCCGATCAATCATCTCGAGGCATCTGGCTTGGTCACCTACGATACCACCCACCACAAGCCCACAAACGAAACGTCCAAAGAATGCTGTCCCAGGAGTTCATCTCGGCCATCTGTGGCCCTCCCCTCGCCGCAAACACTGCCGTCTCCAAGGATGTCGGCATCTACTCTCACTCCCTCACCCCGTCTCACACCATCAAGGCCTCTTTCAAGAAGAGCTCCACTCCTGTCAACGGCTTAGCCGTCAGCCAGACTCACATCTTTGCCGCACAGGACCAAAAGGCACACGTTCATGTCTACTCCCGCGTGCGTGGAAACCAAGAGGCCCTCGTGCCCTTCCCGGACAGGATCCGCAGCCTGGCCCTCGCTGGCCAAGTGTTGGTCGTAGGCTCCGCAGAAGGAAGGCTGTTTTTGTGGGAGGTTAGTACTGTCTCAATCCCGTCCCCCCAACTTTGTCCCTCCCGTCTCCGCGTGTATGACATGCACACAGACGTGACGCAAGCCATTGGTTTGAATGTGAATACTGACAAGTGACAGACGTGCACGGGCCGACAAGTGTCGACGCCGCCTTGCCATGTTCAGGCTGTTTCCTGCTTGGCTGTGACGCCCTATCACATCTTGTCCGGATCCGAAGACTCCAACATCAATGTCTGGTCATTGTCACGCCTACTTGAGCTCAATGTCCAAGGGGAGCACGAACCCGACCTGACACTGTCCAACCACCGGGGTGCCATCACCAGCTTGACTGTCGGCCCCAGCACCAACCCGGAAACCAGCATATGCGTGTCTGCCAGCAAGGACAAGACATGCATCATTTGGAACTATCAGACCGGTCAGCTTCTCCGGACGTTGCTCTTCCCCGCCTTTCCCCTCTGCGCCCGTCTCGATCCGAGTGCCAGGGCTCTTTTCGTTTCTTCTGAGGATGGCGCCGTCTCTCTGATCGAGCTGTATGGTGGCGAGAAGCCGGTGCTTGGCTCCCGCAGCACGGAGCTGCCGTCCATTGTCGTGCAGGTCAGCGCCCCGCTAGCTGTCTCAGATCCAGAAGCCGGCCAGCCATCGTGCCTCGCTGTAACATATGACGGCACTTCGATCCTGTCTGGGCACACCAGCGGCAAGATCTTGCGGTGGAGTCTGGCTGAAAACTCCCACCCGACCGAGGTCGCGAGCCTCAATGCCTCAGTGACCAACCTTTGTTTCGTCCCTCCCTTGTCGGCGGAGCAACCGACCAAGGCCTTGACTATTGTCAAGCCAAACCAGAACCTCAAGCAATACGCCTTTACAGGGCAATTGACTACCGATCTCGGAGATGGGACACGGCTCAGTCAGATGCTGGCCACCAACGGATTCTCGTCTGAATCCCTGGAGACGGCAATCTCATCCATGTCCGCACCATCCAACGGGAAACAAGACGACGAGCTTGCCAAGCAAGAGGAACAGTTCCGGGCCATCATGAACACTTGCAAGATCCTCAATGGCCCGGTCAGTTAGAGAATGCACAGGTGCAGACCCAGCCTAAGTGCCGTGTCTGGATGTCCTATTTCGTGCCCAATCCAAGTGCTCAATACGGGCTCTATTGCAGCCCAAGATGCCGTTTCCAGGTGATTGATGTCGCTTCCCGTTCGCTTTTTCAGCCTCAACGGGCTAGAGCGCATCTCATGCAGCACGTTGCATATGAGATCCGACATGTATGGCGCACGGCCTACGACCGCCCACGTCCCTCCGCTTCGGTCCTCCCCTGACATACGGCAACATGTCCAAGCGCACGGCAGGACACGCACTGCAGCTGTGGTTCATGGGGAGAGAGCATGGCGTCAATTCTCGACCGTTTGTTCGGTCTCAGAAACACTTGCATGCATGAGGCGATGTCATGCTTGCTGAGGCCAGCCGGCCTGGGGTTGCATCTCACCGGTTCGGAGTAACGTGCATCTCATCGAAAAGCTGGTGCATCGAAGCGACTGCAACCCAATCTCGATGCAAGGGTTCCAAGGGCATATGGGAGCGGAGCATCTCAAGCATGGCGCGAGTTTAGTTCCAGGCCAACTACTGTCATATGCAAGGGGTTCCGATACTACTAGGGGTTCTTGGTGTGTAACCTTGGCCACTAGCCAACCACCAAAATGTTGTCATTTATCGTATTCACGAGCATCATGGGTATGGGCTTGACCGAATTTGTGAAAAGCTGCAGTGGTTTTGAGGGTTGCGTATGCAGACTCCCGATGCAACCAGCAACCCGATGCTCAACGAGGCCATCCATATCAATCACATCTAGGTACTTGGATATTCTTGGAAATTGAATCATATCTTGACCATATTGAACCCCTTGCATGTGAATCTTTTGCATTCCGCCAATAGAAACGAGAGGTTATGAGTCCGAGACAACATACGATTCATGCTGTGATCGCCCCTTCTTATTTCACATATGTATGCGCTGAATTCTCGATATCTGTAGCGTAGGGTAGGATAAACAGAACACTGCTGCAAGGGAGGACTCGTGGAATGCCATGGTCGAAAGTACCATATCCTCGTGGCCATCTGTATGCAAGTGATGGCGAATGTCTTGAGGGAGTTACAGCTGGAGGCGTTGACTTTGATGCAGTCAAGATTCCTTGAGGTGCATTACCCGAGACAAACGGTTAGGCACATGGAGGCTCCCTACATAGGTACGCAGTTGTCATCTTTGAGATGCAACGGTCGGCCGACCGTGAAAATGCCAACTCGCCAGTTTCTCAGCTCTCAAGCACGGAGAAGAGCCCTTGGTTTGTTCCCTTCTCTATGTTTGGGGTAATTTTTACATTTTCCCTTCTTCCTATCATGGATCTGTGTCTGTTCCTGCTCGAGCACTTGCTCAAAATGTCGAATTGCCTTCTCACTGTTGGTCACATACCTGCCCAGGTAGGAATATGCGTGAGGTCCCGATGCTACTCTTTAACTGCTTCTGTTTACAACTTGTACCACCCATACGTTCTGCCAAGTAGAGCTGCACACTTGCAAACGGTAGTAACTCTTCCTCCAGTTCCTGCCATGCTTGGACAAACAACTGCCCAAAGGATAGTCCAGGGTATGGCTTGATTGTAAATGTTATGTCTTGGGGACTCCATTGGTTCGAGAAGGCATATCGAACTGGAGCAAAGACGCCCGCGGCCTTGGCAAAAGGGCGAATTGCAGTCCAGAAATTTCTGATGATGCAACAAAAAGCCGAGTTTTGATGCCAATGGAAACCCCGAGATCTTCACCCGATGGGCTACCGAAGGGTAGCATCACCGACACACTGTGTTCTTACACCTCATGAGGCCGAGATGTACAGTGCGGATAGATACCCCCGGAAATGCCGGCCGGAGCGGCAAATTTCTCCGCCCCGACTAACACCGAACTCGCATCGCCAAATGTCTTGCATCATCGGACACTCCCAAGCCAGTCGCGAATCTCTTCCCCAGCCGTTCCTCGCAACCCACAACCATCCTTGATAATGTCTGTTGTTGCAACTCTCAAGGGCGACATGCCGCAGCAAGTACGATCACTCGTGAGTCGCCCCCGATCCTCTGTTTCTCTCCCTTGGACCTGTTGCCTCGGTGCAAAAATTCAAGCGGGCAGAGATCTTTGATATGTCGCTTCTTGAAGGCTTCGGTGGATTTTGAGATTGCTGACGATGGATTTTTTGCAGTACCGCCAATTATTACGGCAAGGCGAGCAATTCGCCGCGTACAACTTCCGCGAGTATGCGAAGCGACGGACGAGGGATGCGTTCCGAGAGCACAAGGACGAGCAGGATCCGCGAAAGGTGCAGGAGCTGGTTCAACATGGTTTGAAGGAGCTTCAGGGCATGAAGGTGAGGATACACAACCTTTGTCAGGTCGAGGGCTGGGAGCTGACGGCGGAGCAGAGGCAAACAGTCATTAGCCAGTTCTACCAGCTGGATCGGTTAGTTGTCGAGGGTGGAATCTCTGTAAGTATTGGCTTTCGAGGGAGCAACGAGGTAAATACTGATATCTGGACCAGGGCAAGCAGACGGGCAAGCATGGAGGGATCGTGAGGCAGAAGGAGCAGGGGTATGTCACAGCGCCCATATTGAAGATCTCTGAGCAATACTGACAACTGCATAGTTACGACTGAACGGACCGAAACACGACGACATCTTCCATCCAACTCAAATAAAAAACCAAGAGACGAATCGAGTGTACAGTAGGACTTTGGGGAGCTATGTATATGTATCGGATACCACACAAGGGGTTTGAGGGCGACGGCGGACCGTGAGGGCTGCGCCGAACCTGAACAAGGAGGGTGCATCACGGTTGGGGACATTAACGTTAGACGGCGAATCTCAATTCTTCCTGGCTTGGCTTCTCTACTATTTGAAGGTCTATTGCTGTGCTTTCCTGGGACTGGCTTCGGTTGGTTGTGGTTGCGGGCCATTTTCATCCCCAGTTTCAGTGTATCCTTAAGAGTGATGGGACGACGACTACAACGTAGGACATTATAATCTCAACTCCCCAGAACCTTCCATTAAAATTCTCTCTACAACTGCCATTGTTCACCTATGAAGTTTTTCGTCCATGCCATTCACGTTGCGCAGCCCAGCTCAAAAAGTTCTGTGTGTTATGTCAGCCGGCTATCGCCACATTTAATTGGCCAGTTGGCATCAACCACTGGAATCTCCATCGCGACCCGCGACAAGCCTCTCAGCCTCGTACAATACAGACCCAGAAGCAGTTTATTCTCACCAGCGCCACGCCACCCAATCACGGAAAACCGTCCCAACTTGCCTGCATCAACGTCATTGCACGAGCCGTTGCGCTCTTTCATCCGCCGCGATGGCCCCGGGAGTATGTTGCCTCTTAATTGCTGCCTGCCGCAACCCTCGACTGACGTGATAGACGCGACGCGCCAACCGTTCTGGATACGCCGAACACGATGACTTCGAAGGTGCGATATCGCCGATCGCCAGATTCAATACATACTAACTTGTCAAAGGTCTCCCTGTGCGACAATGGCGCCACGAGTGGGTGAATGTGGTGCCGCCTCCACAACAGGAACAGCCTCAGAAGAACGACATTTGGTCCATCGAGCTCATCCACGGCATGCCCAAAGACTCGAACCTGCTCCCATCGCATAGCCAGGAGCTTCTCGCAGCCGCGCGATCCGGTAGACTCTATAAGCGACCTGCACCGGCCGAGGAGGAAGAGGCTGATGCTGAGGCGGTTCCCGAGAAGTTGGAGAAGAAGGAGGAGGACACAAGTGTTAAGGGCTTTAGCATCAAAGTCTGGAAGCAGATGCCTCGCAACGTCGACACTCCTTCTACCTCCCACCTCGCGAAGCGACGCAAGAATACCGTGACGATTGCGAGCCGGACGGTCGAGGATAAGGTTCAGGGACCGACGGTTACGAGAGCGACAGTGAGGAGGATCGATGCCGCTGGAAACCCATACACGGAAGAGGTCACGCTGGCAGATGGACAGCAGGTTCAGGGCGAAATCATCTCGACGAGGATCGAAGCTGCGCCCGGGCCTGGTCTTGAGATGGCTGCCGCGACGCCACAGTCGTCGAGACGAAGGCCTCCACCTCCCAAGAGAAAGGCCAAGGCTGGTCCTGGCAGAGGAAAGAAGAAGATCAAGAACCCCGTTCCGGAGGCTGGCGCGCCTGCGCCTGCGGCACCTGCTGGCGTAGCAAATGGAGCTGCTCCGGCCGCGCCCGTCAAGCCTGAGCACGCTGCGGAAGCCGTGAGTCCCCGCGCCATGGGTATTTGCTCTCGACTGCTAACTGTACATAGGCTATTAAGCAAGAACGCGAAGACTCGGCGAACCAGGATAGCCCCATGCCCGATGCCGACGATGATGACGATGACGATGACGAGGATGGTGAAGAGGGAGAAGAGGGCGAGGAGGGTGAAGGAACACCAGCGGCAGAGAGTCAACCAAGTGGCGACAACACCAAGACGCAAGATCATGAGATGACAGATGCGGCCCCAGCTCCCGCTCCCGCTCCCACTTCTGCTCCCGCTGTGGTTCCGCCTCCAGCTCAAGCTCCGACTACAGCTCCGGAGGCTGCGGTCACGGCTCCAGCTGCAGCTCCAGTCCCGGCACCAGCACCTGACCCGACCCCTGACACGGCCGCTCTTCCAACCGAACAACCTGATGTCGAGATGAAAGACGATACCTCACCACAGCCCCCACAACCAAGCCCTCTCAACCTTGCTCCTCCTCCGTTGAACCTCACTCCTGGAGGCTCAAGACTTGAGGGCAGCCCGCTGAAGAACGTCATCCTTCCCTCGCCTACTGTAGAAAAGAGCGAGGAGAAGTCACTTGCGGCAGTATTGGACGCTCCTGTTGAGGCAGACAAGGCACCAGTGCCTGCAACGGAGGAGGAGAAGCTGGTGAAGGCCGCTATCGATGCTCCTTTCGAGGCGGGCAAGGTTCCAGAGGTTCCTCCAGTACCCGTGGTGCCCGTGGCACCTGTGGTATCTGAGACAACAGACTCAACTGTAGCCGAGCCGCCATCGACAGTTGTTGGAGATGCCCCTGAGGCTGCAATTGAGCGCGATGTGCCGACTTTGGAGCTAACTGCCAACGACGCACTGCTACCACCCCCACCTGAGCAGGTCGGCAATATTGCGACCACGCCAAGTGCTGGCGAACCAAGTACCTCGGCTCCTGGAAGCGATATTAGACCAACGGCAGAGAGTCAGTCTGGCGAGGAGGCTACGACAGTCCCCGAGAGACCACCCTTTGAGCAGATGGATACTGGCCTGACTGAGGATACTATCAAGCCTGAAGACTCGGCCTCTTTCATCGGAGCACCCTCTGAAGTAGCCGATGTCCCAGTGACTGATGCCCCAGTAGCTGCTCCTCAGATTGAGGAGCCCCCAGCTGAGCCACCAGCTGAGACGACTATTCAGGAGACTAGCGTTGAGGACGTCAAGCCTATATCACCTCAGCCCGAACCTCAGCCCGAGGCCCAACCCGAGATCAAGGAGGAGGAGCCAGCTCCCGTTGAGGAGCCTGACTTGCTTGGTGACTTGATGGGCGAGCTTGACCGCCAGTCCGAACAGAAGCCGAGCGAAGTGTCAGCCCCAGCACCAGAACCTGTTGCTGAAGCTGTCACTGAGCCAGCTGCGGAACCAGCCCCCGAACCTGCATCTGAGCCCGTACCTGAACCCGCGCCTGAGTCCGCGCCTGAGTCCGCACCTGAATCCACACCGGAGCCAGCCCCTGAGTCGGCCTTGATACCATCCGAACCACCAGCAGGGCCTGCGGAAGAACCTATGGTTATGGATGAACCTATGGTTATGGATGAACCTATGGTTGCAGAAGAACCTGCGGCCACGGAAGAGGCGAAGTCTGAGGAGCCTGTGTCTGAAGCTGCTGCAGTCGAAGCACCTGCGGCAGAGGCGCCCACCGCCCCCGAGCCCATGCAGACCGATGAACCAAAGTTAGAGGAGGCCTAGAATGCAACCTTGACAGACATGGATACGGAATTATTCGATTTTTTCTCCTAGATCCAAAGGCGATGGATGCGATCGGCTTAGAAGTACGAAGAGAAGAATCTTGGTTGGTGCTCTTTTTGGGCTGCACATGAACGGAACTGGGCTTGTACAGTATTATTGCTACAGGAGTTGATAATGGGTAGTTTCTATGAATTAACGGACGACAAGCGTAACCAGAGCATTGTGCACCCTGTTTCTTAGTGACGGTAACGTTATGGTGTTCCAGCAACTCGGTTCCGTGGGACTGATACCGTGCTTGCCTCTCTCATGGCTGTGCTACTCCCACGACTTGTCCCTGAACTGGTGTTTCTCTTTTTTGTATTTTCCGTCTCGGGTAATGCATACCGGCCATGCACGCGAATGCCTCTAGCATGGGCGTTGCTCAAACCCAACAGGGCAGCGCTTATAAGCAATAGTCCAACAAGAACGATAGCCCCAGCCTGGGTCATGTTGCCTCCCAGCGCGGCAGTGAGGTACACCAGCAGCTTGGCTATCGCCTCGAGATACCCGTCGATGTGCGACTGAGCACGCAGCCAGGCATGTGTCACGAGGGCCTGAAGATCTGCATCTGGACCTCGAAGACGTACGGCATGGCCTCCACCGAGATCGACGATGTACTCAGTGACGCGGTGATCGTGGGGAGTATGGCCTGGTGATTGTGTGCGGTGTTTGATGGCCCAGACGTTAAGGATTCGCGAGGTTATGAGCGTCAGGAGGATGGCCAGACCCCACCAGTCCTCAAAGAGGATCATGAAAGTGAGGGAAGACACCGTGAGAAGGGGACTGACGAGGTAAAGGAGATGACTGAGCCAGTCGACATCGGGGAGGGCGTCCCAGTCATTATTGTCTTCGTTCTCATCCTCTTCATCTTCAAGCTTTCGTTTCTTGAACAGCTTTTTGAAGGCTTTTACTACTCTCCAGGGCATGTCTAGCCCAACATCCAACGTCACAATACCTTCTGGACTCTGACTGCAAAGAGCCACAAGATAGCTTGCCGTTATACTATTCTTGACTGCATAACGCACGCCATTGAAAGCCTCGACGGGTAGGGCGACTAGACCAACAGGGGCTTCACGCTCCAAGTCGTCGCAAGCTTGCTGGTAATGCAAACCTGGAGCGAGGACAAGGGCGTCAACCCATGAGGCGCCTCCTACAAGGGCAGTTCGACGGGATATGGTGCGGAGATCGGCGAGGGCGAGGAGACCGCTGGCAGAGAGGACGATACCGGGGAGAGGGGTTGTGGTCCAGGATGGGATGAGGGATCGAGGCTGGTCGTGTAAGTGGGAGTTTTGGCGTTGGTTTGAGACTTGCCTCCATTGTTTTCCTGTAGCGACTGACTGTGTGACTAGGGGACTAGAAGACCTGGAGAGGTGTAAATGTGTTGGGCCGTGTTTAGACTCTACTCGCTCAAGTATTCAGACTAACACGAGTTTCAAAGGATATCGAGGTGGGATGCTGGAAGTCACTACCAGTCCAGGTCTCTGAACACAAAGGTGAGAACTCGAGAACTATGAGAGAGATTTCTACGAGGTCCATGTTGGACTTTAGTATTTATGGTTGAAGTGCCAAGTTGAAGCTTGAGACATGAGGTTGTGGTTAGGGGCACGCGATCTATCCAGGAGCCGCGTGGAGGTGTCTCATGACATATGTCTTGTGTAGGACAAAAGATATTGACACTCTAGAGCTATTGGATAAAATTGGAAAGATTCACGTTCATGATAGGAATAAACCTGCCGGTAGATGAAACATTTCTGGGTTTTGCGTTTAACTCTATGTGAAGCACGCGACAGGCGTCATGCCCTTGACTCGTCGTCGTGGCTGGTATCGACGAGGTGAATAGAGTATTTCATAGAGGAATGCTGCACCGCCCAGTTCACTTGATCTGTGTTTCTAGATTTACTAGCCATTCAATTCATTCACTCATTCAATCTGATTCATCTATATTTCTCAAACCATATAAACCTGGGGTAACTATGTCCTCCCTCACAAGTGCTGAGTTGATGGTCGACTGTCACCAAGTTGATTACCCTACACTCCAATCTCGATGACTAAGCATTGCGCAACGAACGAACAGGTTGCCGTCATGATGCATCAAGCCAGCTATTGAAGCTCCAAAGCGTCAAGTGAAGCCGCACAACGCCCCCTCACAACACCATCATGCGGCTATCACTACAACCACTGCTCCTCCTGGGGCTCTCGTCCCTCGGCGCGGCCGTGTTCCAGGACGAGGTCGGCCACATCGATTTCCACCACGCGCTCGTCGGCGTCCCCCAGGTCGAGACCACCTTCTTCCACCGGCCGAGAAAGCAGGACAAGGCGAGCCTGCTCTACACACTCAGCGACGTCGGCGTCGTCGGCGCCGTGAATCCTAGTAACGGCGCGCTCGTCTGGCGTCAGCAGATCTCGGATGACATCTCCAATGGCGGCGGCTTCTTGCGCGCTGCTGAGGGGGAGCATTGGGTTGCTGCTGCACACGGCGCGCGCGTCCAGGCTTGGGATGCTCTGACGGGCCGCAATGTCTGGCACAACGAATTCAAGGGCGAGGTCAAGGATCTGGAGATTCTGGAGTTGACTGAGAGCTCGAGGAAGGATGTCTTGGTTCTGTTCGAGGAGAACGGCTCGACGGTTCTGCGACGTATACACGGCACCCTCGGCCAGGTCGTCTGGGAGTTCCGCGAGGTGGCCAAGAACATCCCCCTCCAGGTTTCCACCGACATTTCCAAGATCTACGTCGTCAGCCTCCACGGATCTCCCTCGTCCTACAGCCTCAAGGTCACCGCTCTCGATACCGTGTCTGGAACGCGCGTGGACGACCTGTCGATTGGAACCAAGGGCGATGTCCACGGACCCAAGGACGTCATGTTTGTTGGCGCCAACTCGGCGGCGCCCATCCTCGCGTGGGCTGATGCCAGCCTGTCCAAGCTCAAGGTCAACGTCCTGGGCAGCAAGACGACCCAGGAGCTCAAGCTCCCCGCCGAGGCCGTCTCTGTCACAATCCATGCCCCGCATCTTGTTCAGTCGCAGCCGCACTTCCTCGTCCACACTCGAACCAAGACAGGCAACAAGGCTGAGGTTTATCACACCAACTTGAAGAGCAACCAGGTCTCCAAGGCTTACGAGCTGCCTCACCTATCTGGCCTCGGCGCCATCTCGACCAGCTCTGAGGGAGCCAACGTCTACTTTGCTCGCATTACTGAGGACGAGACTCTGGTTGTGTCTTCTGAGTCTCACGCTGTTCTTGCCCGATGGCCCACCAAGCCTGCTGGTGACATTGAGGCCGTCCACGCCGTTGCTGAAGTCCTCAAGAAGCCTGGCGGTGAAGGATTCGCTGTCAGAGCTGCTGCCCTTACCAAGTCGGAGGATTGGGTCCTTGTGCGCAATGGCGAGATCGCCTGGAAGCGCCCTGAAGGCCTCAGCGCTGCCGTTGCCGCTGTGTGGGCCGATGTTCCTGGCAGCGAGAACCTCGCCAAGGTCCTTGAGCAGGAGGCTCACACCAACCCCATCGAGGCCTACATTCACCGCGTCACTCGCCATATTGACGACCTTCAATACCTCCCCGACTACCTGGCTTCTCTCCCTGAGCGCTTCATGACTAGTATTTTCGGTGGTGAGCCCGTTAGTAAGAAGGAGGGTCTTCACCGGGATACCTTTGGCTTCAACAAGCTCATCGTGCTCGCGACTCGACGTGGCCGCATGTACGGACTCAGCACTGAGCACAATGGCCAGATTGTCTGGTCCAAGTCTGTTCTTCCTCAGCTCCCTGGCGAGACTCTGGATGTCAAGGGTATCTACGCCAAGGATGAGGGCATTGTCACTCTTCGTGGAGCCAAGGGCGAATACGTCGCTATCAAGAGCGACACTGGCGATGTTGTCGAGGTGATGCCCCCTGGATCGCTGCCTCCTGTGTCCACCACCGTCGTCGTCGACAGCTCATCTGGCAAGTGGCTGCTCCCCATTGGTGTCAATGGTGAGGCCGGACCTATTCCTGCTGGCTGGACTCCTGATCAGACCATCGTCATCCGAGGCGAGGGAGATGTCCTCAAGGGCGTTAAGTTTGTCGAGGAGAACAACAAGGTTTCTGAGGAGGAAGTTTGGCAACTTCAGCTCTTCCCTGGACAGACCATTGTTGATATTGCCAAGCCTTCGACCCACGATCCCGTGGCTTCTATTGGTCGCGTCCTGGCGGACCGTCGCGTCAGCTACAAGTACCTCAACCCCAACACGATCGTGGTGGCTGCCGCCAATAAGGCTGAGTCCACCCTGTCAGTTCAGCTGGTTGATACCGTTTCGGGCCAGGTTCTGGCCTCTTCATCGTATGCCGGCGTCGACTCGACTAAGCCAATCTCTTGCACCATGGCTGAGAACTGGTATGCATGCACCTTCTTCGGGCAGCATACTCTCGAAGATGGCACCAAGCGATCCATCAAGGGATACCAGATCGTTGTATCTGATCTCTACGAGTCATCCTCGCCTAACGACCGTGGTCCTCTTGGCGATGCTGTTAACTTTTCATCGCTTAAGCCTGTGGACACGCCGAGTGGACCTCCTCTGCCTTGGGTTGAGGAACAGGCTTATGTTCTCTCTCAGCCGCTCGACTCTCTTGCTGTGACACAGACTCGACAGGGCATTGCCAACCGTCAGGTTCTGGGTTACCTTCCTGAGTCTCACGGCATCGTCGGCCTGTCTCGTCAGATCCTCGATCCCCGTCGGCCCGTCGGCCGAGACTCGACCCCAGCTGAGAAGGAGGCTGAGGGCCTGATCAAGTACACGCCAGGCATCGAGATCGACCCCAAGTCGGTGGTCTCGCACCAGCGAAACGTGCTGGGCGTCAAGGGCATCGTTGCATCGCCAGCCATCGTGGAGAGCACGAGTCTGGTGGTGGCTTATGGCTTGGATGTGTTCGGCACTCGGGTTGCGCCGAGCGGAGTGTTTGATATTCTTGGAAACGGTTTCAACAAGGCGACACTGGTGACGACCGTGGTGGCGCTGCTGGGCGGCGTTTTGTTTCTGTCACCAATGGTAAGCAACCCTCCTCTTTTGACTTGCCGCGACATCCGCTTGTGTAGACGACGGCTGGCTGACACTAGATTCTGCAGGTACGGAGAAAGCAAATCAACCGGAGATGGGAGGGACTGTAGAGAAAGAAGGAGATGGATGGATGTCAGACAGACGCGGGAGTTAATCACTAGACTCGGCCGATGCGGAACCAATGAGTGTGGTACATTGGCCTGTGGGTAGTAAATGGAAACGAGTTTTGCTTTTAGGTTCAACTGATTTAACGGTATGCCCTGAAGCTATTGGATGGTTTCACTCGTGATATTCCCGTGTTTGGCTTTTGGAGTCAGCCTCACGATGCTACGGTTCCAATGGAGAATGGGTGTCGAGGACCCTTAAGGGCTTTCTCCTGTGAGCAGCCACGTCCCCAGAGGGTGTCTCGGACAGAGCGGGTGGTGAAGGCTAGGGCTCTCCGCCGATGAACGGAGCAAAGACGGGCTTGGCGCCACGGCAGTGTGGGGCTGTAAAGGCCGTGTAGCACGGGGAGCGAGGCAATACTGTTCTGCCTAGGTAGGCAAGGTATAGCAGGCAAGGTAGATGGTCATGTTACTGTTACTTGCTGAGGATGAAATGGCTGACAACTGGCTGGGTGTCACAGCATAGACCGGACTACTACCTCGTGTTGCTCTGCAGACTGCAAGCCTTCCCGTAGGTTGATCAGACAATGGCTGACTGGCATTTCATGCCATCGGCACTCATGCACCGATCAGACGAGCCCAAGGTTTCTACGAAAGACGATAGGTTCCTCATCCTTTCGGGCCTGTCAGCAGGCACATAACGCACCCCATCTTTTCCTACACACCCTATAATAGCCTAGCCTAGCCGAGGCTTTTGACACTCGAATAAGATGATGCCATCGTGCAGGTTTGCTACTGTGCTCCAGTCGGGCGACGACCCGTAAGGGCTTGACGATGCCCGTATTCTTGCTTCTTCTTTTTCAGCTCGCGTCTAGACTGTTTCCGAGGCTTGAATGGGAATTGAACAATCACGACATGGACGCAGCCCAACAAGACGAAGACACCAACAAACACTCCAATCACAGACCCATAAAACGTTCAACTTGCTCATCTTCCAATGATGCTTCACCCAGAAAGCCCAATAGGCAAGCAGAGAAACGCCAGTCAGCACAGCCAGCATAAAGTTACTCCGATCCAAGTTCTGGAAAACTCGGACCCTCGGGGGAGGGGCGTTGTTAACACGAGCGGGGGGCTTGCAGTTTTGACGAATAAGCGATGAGGTGGTTGAGTGAGGGTGTGGTGATGGGTGACTTGCGGGGTATAAGACGGCACTTTGACGACAGTCTAGTATTGTCTACTTGGTTATTTTTAGATGGAGTATTGTATTGAAGGCGAGAGCGCTGGATAGATGTGTTTTTGGGGATGAGTGAGGAATAATGTTACATTGCGGTATGTGTGTGAGATGCTTCATCAACCGCTTTCATGCTTGATCGACTGTTTCCTTGTATCACATATGCAAGCAAGGAAGAAGCATATCACTCGGGTCATACAGAAGAGTAAGCAAATCCTCCGGTAGGACTTGTCCCCGTTTAATTACCTCTGTAACAGAGCGTAGGGCTGGTCTTCTCATATGGATCCTTGTACCTTGCACTGCTCGCCTACGCTTAAGCAGTAGAGCTTCATATGACTATGATAGGACTAGCTGTACAGTAGCTTGTAAGTCTGCTGCATTGGCGAATACGGGGTGATGGCCACTTACTAGCCAAGAAAGCAAATCATGATATTCCTTCCCTCCTAGCTACAGTACCCGTGAACCGAGACAACCACAAGACATCGTATTCCGATGCCCCAGCTCTGCTGATCACCCGTCCCCTCTTCCGGGTGCGTGGCTTACATGGCTCTCGGCATTGGGACCGCCATTTCACGGGGTGGGAGGGAATAGCCTCAGAGCTGGGGGGAGGGGGAAAGCTGCTTCGCCTCCACACCATCTTGGGGACGGAGAGCCTTGTCAGCTCGTGTTCTGGTTTACTTTCGGGTATTGGAGATCTGGAGAGAGAAAGAATAGTAACGTATGTATCTGAAAAAAGTATATAAACTCATCGTCTCTCCCTGCAAGTCCAACACTTCTCATCCTCATCACTTCAACTCAACCAAGCAAAGCAAACAACCTCTCGCTCAAACAAAACACTCGCTTTCACCTTAACCACCTTTTCTACAAAACAACCGCCATCATGAAGGTCACCGCCGTCTTCGTTGCCGCTCTCGCCACCCTCGGCGCTGCCTCTCCTCCCAAGGGCTGCACTCCTGGAACCTATTCTTGCACTCCCGATGCCAAGGGCTGGCAGGTCTGCGATGTCTCCCGCGCCTGGGTCGTAAGTTCACTCTCCAACAAGACGTGTAAATAGGATACTGACTTGTTTCTCTAGTTCGCTGGTGCCTGCCCCCCCAACACCGGCTGCGTCTTCTACAAGCCCAGCAACAGCCCCTACTGCGTCCCCCCCGGCTTCAAGTTCCCCCAGAACTAGACGCCCTCTCTCTACGACGAGGATAGCGACCGGAGCTGCAGTCTCCTCGAAATTGTCTCCACTGTCCTGGTCATCAAGATGGAAACTGAATCGTTTGGGTATGGGTTTGGGTTCTGGTACATGATTTACTTTTTGCTTCATGCTTGCATGAGTTACAATCCTTTTTATATGCTTAATTCGATATACGGAACATACACATACACGAGACTGGGGCTTCAAGTCTTCATTAGATAGGTAGCATAGCGTCCGCAAATCTACCACAGTACCCCATGCCTTGTTCAACTCTGCAGTGAAAGGGAGAGATGATGATAACTCCTACTTGGATCAGCATTGACACTCACATAGCATGAATCAAATATCAGGAGTATTACAACTTAGACGCAAGAAAAAGATTGAGACACCGAAAGAGTTGATAATTTAGTTCAATTTATATGTTGACCGACTCTGGAGTCAATACTGTTGAATGCTGTCCCTATCCAAACGCCCCTGACACTTGGTCAAATGTTTGCTGCATGTATCTTATCATAATCTGCCCATGTAATCTAGCAGTTGCCCTTCCAGTTCTTGCTAATCCACTCTGTCATGTGATATGTCCAAGTGCCATCGATATACTGCTCGACGCTGTCCTTGTTGTACTCACCACCCAGGAACTTGAGCGCATCCAGAAGCCACGGCTGGATAAAGTCGAGGTAAACAAGATCCACTGTCTCAGGCTTGCCGCTCTCGGGGAAGGCAATCTCGGCCTGCACACAGTTGGGCAGGTGGTACGACTTGACAGGCTCATGAATCGTGTCGTCGCCGTCAGCACCAATGTCATCCTCGGTGGTGTAACCGGCGGTAAGATTTGGCTTGTCATCAACGCTGCGGAGTTCCAGACGACCTTCCTCATCTTCCTCATCCTTTCTAGCCTGGGAGACGGTAGCAGGGATGGGGAACATTTGTTGAGGGAGACCCAGGAACTTGGTGTCAGCACCCTGCTCTGACAGGATCCTCTCAAGGCTGTTGAGCACATCAATCACCTCGGAAGCAATCTTGTACGGCACATCCGGGATGTATCGGAAGCCACTGGTAAAGGGGCTGATGGCGAAAGTGCTGTCTCGGGTAAAGGCGCCCTTGAAGATGTCGAACCTGACGCCACCTGTGTTGGTGATGGCAATCCTTGGCTTGTCTTTGCGATCTTCGCGCGTGATAATATCCGGAAGGACTTCATCAGTGATCCAGCTGTAGATGTTGTCCTCTCCTGGGTACTCGGCTCGGTTCATCCACAACGTCTTTGGCGCACACCCAAACTTGTGGTCGAGATTGAGCGCCTTGCGGGCAGTGGTGATCATCCCAGTGACTTTCTGGCCCTGCTCAGTAGGGAACGTCGATTCGTTCAGGCCGGTGTGGTAGTGAAGTCCGTACAGGTTGCTGTCAATGTATCGGCGAGTAAAAGTGGGAGAAGCTGCAGCCTCGACCTCCTTGTTGTCTTGCTTCTTGATACCATCAATTGACATCCATCCAATTGTCTCAAGATACCGGCCACTGGCAATGGCAAATGCCTTGGAGTCGTACTTGACAGCATCTCGAACATGGGCATGGCCGCCGAAAAAGGCGATGGGAATGTGCCAATTCTGCTTGCGAATGGCGGTAAAGATGGTCTTGAATTCCTCCATGCGGAGACCAACATGACCAATAACAACAAAGAGATCAGGGTTCTCGCGGATCGCCTTCTGGAACCACTCCTCCTTGATCGTCTCCGCCACAGGTTGGACGACGGTGTTGTTGGCGTTGCCGGTAAAGTCAAAGATGAAGCCAAAAGCCACAACGTCTAGGCCCTGGTTCTTTGTCTTGAACTTGCGGTAGCGTTGAGCTTGAGGAACGCGGTCGCCCGTCTCAAAATCAATGTAATCGAGGTTGGAGGCGAGATATTTCCCCTCGAAGTTGGGGACTGTAGTATTGTGTTCCTTGTCGGCCGAGTAATGCTTGTAGAGCTCGTGGTTGCCGGTGCAGATGATGTCGACGTCGGCTTCGGCGTAGATGTCGTATTGGTAGAGGCCCTTGGGTGTTGAAGCATCGTAGAGGCCGTTTCCCTCGACTCGGTCGCCGGTATCGATGACTATCACATCCGCTCCCTTGTCGTCGGCCTGCTTGCGCATGTGCTGGGTGAAGGAGATGTAGTCTCCCCAATCAGCCGAGTACTGAGCTCTAGATAAGGTTAGCTATAAGTCGCGAGGCCCCTGGACGCCAGCCACTAAGGCACGTACTCTTGAAGATGGCCCCCAAGCCAGCCATGCGTATCAGTTGTGTGAATGAAGTTGATCTGACCCCAGGTGAGGTCTCTCATGGGACCTGGAACAGGCTGGACAGCTCCCGGCTGAGCGGCGTGGGCAACAGCGGCAAGCGCTGAGCTAGCAGCCAAAGCTCTACTCCGCAAGACCATACTGCAAATGAAAGACGGTAATGAGTGCCAATATGAGTACAAACGTGATTCAACGAGACGGGAAGATGACTCAGTCCTGTCTTGTTGATGATGAAGATGAAAGAAGGAGCAGCTCGGCTCGAGTGGAGGAGGACCCGGAGCGATAAGGTCCCTGCCGCTAGCAATGACGTTTGAGGGGCCGAGACCCTGATGGTCGATGGAGAGACGAGATGATTGGCTGACTACTCTTACGTTATCAATATCGACCAATGGGGTTGCCGAATACTCCCCGCAAGGGCGCTGGTCTTCAGTGGGTGCATATCAGCGGGCCCGGTGCCTGGAGCACGGGACTCGTGTTACTCGAGGTGAGACAAAGCCTAAGTGATGGAGATCCATGTGACTTTGCAGTGTGATCAATATTGAGGAGAAGGATATGGTGTCCGTGCTCTATTTCGATGTTTGGAGATAGTATATGAAATTGTTTGCTAGGAAACAAAACGAGGTCTTTTTATCGACCGCCAACAGCCTGGGATCTGTGCTTTATTCGTTGAGGGGAACGTTGAAGGTCAGTTGAAGAACTGTTATTAGAAAGGGTTGCTCAACGACGTGTAGGCAGCACCAAAGGTAGTAGGAGTATGAGAAAAGGGACTACGACTTAGTTATGGAAGACAGGTATTGATGGAGTATGGAATCGTGGTTCCCCTGGAGGCTCTCCGACATGCTGGGATACAAATACCTGATTCTACAGTTATTCGCACTCATAGAAACTGTTTGTTCTTTTACTTGGTAAATATACACTCCGCTAAACACCTTGGATTACCAGGCGTCGGCCGGGATGCAACAACGCCCACGCAATGCAAGGAACCTAAGCCACTGAGCCCATCGTATGAATGACGACAACTACCCCTTCCTTGAAACAAAACGAGATAGGGCTGACAAACTCCTTTGATCTCTCCGTCCGGCACCTGAAGCGAGGCATACGACAAGTCTCTTGTACTCGTTTTACCCAATCCGTTCCTGATCGTATCTCGCACCGCCATGCCATAGGACAGCCCTATCCCCATCCTGAGCCCAGAGCTGCTTACCCCATTCGGGGATGATGGCGCGAAGCCAGGTGGCCCCCCTTGATGGCAATCATGGAGAGACGGATGCTGATTGGATGGATCGCCAGATTGCGGATCCTCGAGTCGCCGGTACGAAATACGAGACGCGGCGGAGGCTCCACTCTCGGCCGCTGTGCCTCCCGATGGCCGGGTTGTTGTTTGCGGCTTAGATGTCCGGGTGTTTGTGATTTGGTATCTTTTTGACTTATAAAGGACTTGCCGCTTCTTGTCTTCTTCAAATCGATCCCCTGTGTTTGTGTTTTGGTATTCATATTGGAGAAGTTGTCTACTGAACGAGTGACATACGACAAGAAACTCCAAGTGTCAGCAAATCGGGTTTCGGAGCATCTATCTCTACGTCCTTTGTCCGACCTGTCGGATGTCGACACTCTCCCACGGAAACCCCCTAAAGACCGAATCTTGGTCTACCAACATCATATTACTCGGGAATTCCCCTTCACAGAAACAACGACATGCCCGACGGCGGTGCTCTTCCGAAATCTCTACCTCCGACGAAGCCTGGTGAGAACCCAGCCCGCCGGTATCTCGGACAACTGTATCGAATCCCGGCGAAAGTGGAACTCGAGGAGATCAATCGCTGACGAAATTTCCCAGGAACAACAAGTGATTCCAAAACGTATACCGTGACCTCGGAACAAGAATGCAGCGACCTCTTCCTCCGTGAAGTTTCGGCATTGCCTGAACGGGAGCCAGTTGCCAGTAACACGACGTCTCCAACGGATAGGCAAATGCCCATCATGCCTCGTATGCTCTATTCCAAGTAGGAATTGCCTGGCTGCAGCATGGCTAACTCGACCCAGGGAGAGATTCTGCGCAGACGGATAGCGTGACGAGGAACAATGTCTGGATAGGCCGTACCGTACGGATCGCCATGTCAAATGTCCTCTCCGGATCATGACACTCGACGCTTCAACATATCAGAAGCCACTAAACTTCTGCAATCGGCCCCGATTTTTGACCGAGACGTTGGCCTAGCATACACAGAATGCCATATGAGGGCAATGAAGGGTTGGTCTCGAAGATAATGTCGATTCGATCGAGGTCGCCTTCCTGGGTGATGTCGGGCCCGTGCGAAAGCGCTTAAGAGTTGAACCTCGACGTTGCAGATGTCGCATCACAAAGGTGGAAATATCATACTGACACGGAAAAGAGTCGACTAGGAACCTCAATAATGTCTTTGCATTTCATGGCGTTGAGGATTGATGCCACGGAACGGCTTGATGACGGGGATGGAGGATTGAAAAGCGGATATGGGAGTCGTCTGAGAAACTCGTATATCGCAATCACTCAGCTCAATATATTACAATCCGATGACCAAGAGATGGTCCATGATTCGATATCAAGTCAAATGCTCGATTGTATTCGGGCCAATTGTCACGATCCCCCACGTGGCTACCCACCATCATCACCTCATGCCCCAAATCAGCTCCCATGCCCAGACCTTTCTCGACCGGGTTGTGCGCCCTAGCCGCCCGCGGGACTTCAGCCCAGGACGCCACCAACAGCGAAGACTCGAGCTGAAGATGGCGCGGGACCAATCTCGATTGACTCTGCTAGTTGCGACTCTATTCACTGAATGATCTCATGGAATTTGCTTCTCTGTGTTTGTCTCGTTAATCTGCACATGTGGCAGCCAGAGTCTCATCGATATGGAGCACTAAACTCGCTCACGCAGATGCCACTGTAAGCACTGTAACTTGACTGCTGCAGCAGTTCTTCCAGGGAGCTTTGGCCCCCGGCCCCGCCGCGACCCCGCCGTGAAGAACGCCACGACCACAGCAGAACCGCTAGACGGGCTGGGCAGCCCACCAAGCCAGGACGTTTACCCTGATTTAGTTTAGTGGTAGTTCTTGGCTCCCGCGTCCCATGGATCTTTATGTGCCTCAAAGCCAATCAGAAGCCTTATCATTAGCGGCTTGCCTGTTTAGGCTTGGCCGAGGCTGATGGAAGAAGGAAAAAATTGATGGACCAGCAGATGATGGAGACAACCTGTCGACCATGGTCGCGGTACAAGATGTTGCGCTCAGCCTGTCCCGTTTCTTCTCTTCCTCCTCTTCTCTCTATCGCTGTCAGAAGGGATCGTCGCTTTCAACGGTGTCTCCGTGTAGTGCGTCGCCGATCAATCGCCTCCAACTACTCCACAGACCAGTCTCGCGCAGAAGGTGGGCGCATTCAAAAAGCCCCCCGCCTCTCATCTGATCACAGCCCTCCTTTGGACTTGACCTCTCCTCCTTTTACTTCAACCCTCCAGCCCATGTCGACAAGCGCCAATTCGGCCCTCTACCTTGACTACCACGCGCTGGCACATCGCTACATGTGCCGCTTCGGTTTATAAAACACCAGCGAGCGACTTTGAGTCTTTGCGCTTGCTGCAAACCTAGGGGACGATAAGAAAGACTTCATCCGACACTTTTGAGCAGACCACCAGCATTCTCTTGCGATTGGTAGATCTGGCTTTTATACTTTTACTACACCAAGATATCGATCTGCACTTCTAGAATAGGGCTATTCGAGGTACGTACGACGTTGGCGCAATGCGATCAGCGTCATGGACTCTGATGGGGGACGGGCTAACGGGAATCTCCAGACTACGTCTTGTACACCGAGTGATCCTCATAGAGTAGATCTTAGACTCCGTCGAGCTTCGTTTCGCAATCCCTATCCTACGATACACAACATCTCACCTAGACAACGCGACTACTATCACCATGGCTACAAACAGCTCTTCCGTCGGCGACACCAAGGGCTTCGGCGCCCCTACTGCTGATCCCGTCGTCGGCGTCGCTAATGCGCCCAGCCAAAGCGAGGATGCCATCGTTAGCCAGGGCATTCACACCCTCGAGGTCAAGTCGGTCCATTGGTACAGCTACCTCACTACCTACGATTTCTGGATCGTCCTCGCCCTCGGCCAGGTTCTCGCCCTGTGCATCACGTCCACCAACACCTTTACCAGTTTCCTCGCCGAGGAGGGCACAAACATTCCCGCCTTCCAGACCGTCTTCAACTACATCCTCATGTTCCTCATCTACACCCCCATCTTCTTGTTCAAGGATGGCCCCCGCGAGTGGGTTCGAGTCGCCTGGACTGATGGCTGGAAGTACTTCATCATGGCGTTCCTCGATGTCCAGGGCAACTACTTTACCGTCCTGGCCTACCGGTACACCAACGTCCTCTCTGCCCAGCTCATCAACTTCTGGGCTATTGTTTGCGTCGTCGTTATCTCGTTCTTCCTGCTCAAGGTCCGCTACAAGATCTTCCAGATCGTGGGTATCCTCGTCTGCTGCGGTGGCATGGGCATCTTGATTGGCAGCGACCACATCACGGGTTCCAACGGTGGCAAGGGCCTCGATATGGTCAAGGGTGATCTCTTTGCTCTGCTCGGCGCCACGCTCTACGGTACTACCAATGTCTTCGAGGAGTGGCTCGTGTCCAAGGCGCATCTGTACCATGTCCTGTCCTTCCTGGGTCTCTTTGGCATGTGCATCAATGCTGTCCAGGCTGCCATCTTTGACCGAAAGTCCTTCGATAACGCTACCTGGAACGGCGACGTTATCGGCTGGATCATCGGTTTCACGCTGTGCCTGAATCTGTTCTATGCGCTGGTTCCTGTCATGCTGCGAATGGGCAGCGCGGCCTTCCTCAACATCTCGCTTCTGACGGCCAACTTCTGGGGTGTCATCATCGGCACCCGCGTCTTTGGTTACAAGATTCACTTCCTGTACCCGATTGCTTTCGTGCTTATCATCATCGGTCAGCTCATCTACTTTGTCACCGGCAGCATCCTTAGCGATTCCAAGAAGCCCTGGCTTGGAGACAACCAGGAGGATGGTGTCCTGGGCTTTGGAACTGCCAAGCTCAAGGCTCTCAATGCTGCTCGAAAGGCTCAGATTGAAGCCGAGTCTGGTGGCAACGAGTCCTGATCTGGCCCGAGTGACGTTGACGAGTGAATGAATGGCGCAGGCGGGTTGGGTATGGCGAGGAAGAGATGGAAGAGTCTGGATGATTGTATGCTGTCTTGGATAGACCTTGGCTGATGGACTGTTGGACTTGTTTATGGTCAAGATGCTGGGGACTGGAGCGAGATAGCATGCATATTAATACATTAATATCTACTGCTCATTTTCTTCTATTGTGATTTAGATATGGAAGGTTGGACGTGTATAGCAGATGGATCCCTTCTTCGAGCCTGGGTTGGAGTTAGTCTGATGAACAGGCATGTAAAGAAATACTTACGCCAGTTTGCAGGTGCAGAGAAACTGCGTGGCCAGACGGCACGACTTGTCCTTGTCCTCATGGAGGGTGGGAGGCATCACCATAGTCGGAGATGTCTCGGAGGCAGCTATTCTGTATTGTGTGCAGCGGTATTTCTTTTAGGGATACCTTTACGAGCACCAGAGCTTGCCTGAGCAACAAGTACCGATAAATTAGGTTGTAATATATATAGCTGGAAGGTGTGGCTGTTGGGCAAGCGAAGTCGAGGCGCTGGTGTGACTAGATCTTCGATTTGGTGCTGCTGTTGATCGATCACCGCACGAGGCAAATTAAAACCTCCGAGGTGACTAGATGGACGTCCCGCTGGCGAAGAGTGATGATATTGTTCGCACCCGGCCCCGACAGCCCCAGGGCAAGGCATCATCAGGCTATGGGATTGGGAATACCTTTGGGCAGCTCTCGTCGTTTAAAACACGACTGTGATAGTGGTTCAGCCCATTCGCAGCCTGCGAGCGGTTCTGGTCAGCGAGGGCGAGGTCGCAAGGCCCTTTACGCTCGCTGGTGGGCATGTAAGCTTCCATTGAAAAAAAAGGCCACTCTCACTCGTGTTTGCCCAGCCCGTCGGGGAGGGGGTAAAATTGGGGAGGTAGCAATGGATGGATGGCGAAAGGCAAGGGGCTTCTATTGCGCTGCCTTTTTCTCGTGATGTTCCCGGGGCACAGGGAAAGTAACCACTGCTCTCAGTGTGATATATATAGGTGATTCTTCGCGTCTCCATTCCCTGACATCGAAACTCCAAGTTCGCTTCAGGGTTCTTCGTTCTGTCGCGTCATCGGGGTCCATCGTCCATTCCGGAAGTCATTCACCATAGCTTTGGTGATGTTTTCCCACTCAGTTTCGGTGCTTCACTCCCCATGGGGTGTCTAGTTGCTCGTCCACCGGTTGTTGCCTGGACTTCGCCAAGCCTACACCTTCGTCTTAGACAAGAAGACGAGTGCTGGAGCTGGTTTTAGTCTATTCGATCCCGCTTGGAATATGAAGTTGAGGTTGACCAGCCAAAGTGACGCGTAATAATCGTCGCATTATTTCTGTCTGCCTGGCGTCATGTCGATGATGACTACCAATGCCGATGTGTGTTTCCCTTCCACGATGGTGAAGCTCGTGGGCAACTCTGCGAAAGGTTTGTTAATCGCGCAAGGTTTCCGCTGGGATATAGATATGATTCAAGCAATGGTTCGTCAAGCGCGTGTGTGATGGGTTAACCATCAAATAAACCGATCAGCCATTGGATTTTGAAGAACAACTCATAGCCAAGGCTTGGGCGTGGGTGCTTCCCGGTGAACCGGAGGGTATGTGTCTGCTGTATATATAACGCAGCTCTTCTTGGAGCGCTGAGAGAATGTGCGTTCGGAGAAAGAGGGGTGTTTCCCTTGCTCCTTAGAGATGCGGTGTTGAATCCAACATCCGATGCCGCCAAAGAGCGGTTCGTAAGCCTTCCCCCAGGCTGTGTAGGGGGCGAGAATTGGGCCTGGGGAGTGACGAAGAGCCGTATCTGGCTCTCGGCTCTCCGTTTGGGCTTCGTCGTCCCGTTGTATTCCCCAATGGCGAACTTCATGTGGGTGCTTCCCTAGGCTTCCCGACATAGGCCTTCATGTACCACGCCGAGCGTCATTACAATTCCTGAAACGATTAGGAACTTCTCATCTGGGGACCTTTGACGGATCTCTTGTATCGTATTGACAATTTCCTGGACTCGAGGTGCAAAATTTCCTCTCTGGCCCGGTCCGTGTACGAGTGGTCAACCTTTAACTGGAGTCTCTTCAAGTCAAGAGTAGACATGAAATATATAGAATAAAGCCGAGATGTGCGATGGTAACGGAATGGAAAGACCTGACATATACTTGACGTCGAGGGTAGTGGTCGCATGATGGAGGTGGTGAGGATCCATCCTTTGACCCTATCCTTTCTGACGGAGGCCAGGCAGATGGACTGGACTGGCCAAGTCTCTGAGCCTATCTGGCACTAAGTAGTTGGGCCTCTGTTTATATTCAGATTGTCTGAACACAGCCTCGTAGTCATGTCGTGGGATGTCTCGCCTACCACAGAAATAGGGGCAAAGCCACAGGCGACACCAACGGCAGATCCGGTCGAAGAGCCTCCAGGTGTCTGTATAAATAAGAATTCAATGAGACGAAAGCAGCTTTATTCAAGGCACTCACAGTTTCGCCTCGAAACCTCTCTCCAATCTGTAGCCAGTAGGGATATACGCTGGTTGACATATCCCCCCAAGGTGCCACCAATCGGACCACCTGACTATATCTATCCACAGGCCAGCGAATGAATAAGATGAAATCTCCGACCCATTTGGAGTGCCCCTTCTGGGTGACGGCGTTCGTCAGCTGTCCTGTTTCAAAACGGGGCTACTCTGGGTTGAGATCGAAGGTGCGAAAGCGTTTTGGGAAGTTTCGCATCATCTGGAACATGATAGTTCGTATGCTTGAAGTCTCATGGAAATCTTCCCAATGTTGCGTTTGCTTTGAGCTCTATATAGTCGCTATCCCAGTCGCGATCGAGATTGTTTGCTGGAGCCATTTATTCTTGCGAGCCCTGGCTGCCCCTTTCCTACTCGTTCAGTTCTCCCGACTGGAAGAGCACACCGTGATGCGGGAGAGGTTGTAAATCTCCATGGCAGGCCCGCTGAACTAAAGAGCCGGTAGGTTCGGCAAGGGTAGAGGTTGTCTTCTGCGACTGCCGCTTTCTCTGCACCACAGCAGACGGAGATCGCAGGAGATGCAAATTTCTTCTGCTGCCGGAGGACTTGAGCGCATTGATATAGGAGAAAGCCATTCGTCACTCAGTCTATCAGAGGATCAGACAGACTTGAGCGATGTTGCTGCATTCCCGGACAGCGGGGCAAACCTCTTCCGATTCAGGGCATGACGGGGCCAAGTCGCATATACGAGTCATAAGATTGACCCAATAACTTCTCATTCCTTATTTACAGATGCAGGTCAATCTCGACCTTCGCGATAAAACAACAGCCTTAACTTGAAGACTCAGATGTGGTTGAGTTGACGTGTCGTGCAGGGGACGTAGCTTTGTCTAGGTCGCCACTTTCCCAGTGGGTTTTTCCAGGACCACCCAGAATGAGACGATGTGTGATATATATACGGCCATAAAAGGATATACCGAGTAGGGCTATTCTGGTGCCTGCGTCATGGTTTCCATAGCTGCGCGACAGCTTCAGCCCGGGCTCCAGCCCAGAACCCTTCGTGGGAGCGTTGATCTATATACAATGGTTGTTGGTAATATTTGATTAGATAACATTGGGGTGATCAGAATTAAGGCGTATCCTGTCTTGGGATATGAGAAACCTCACTCCTTGTATTCTTCAAGAACTGTCGTGAGACAAGCCGGAGAGTGCACATCATGGCGGTTTGCACAGGCTAAGCATTTGGTACGGGGTCTTCCGATCCGGTTCACAGTAGAGTCTCGGGTGATCTGTGAGTAGTTGTGGATGAGGTTGGTGGGTGTGGGTATTTTGGTTGAGCCTCTCGAGTTTGAGTAACTCGTCGTAACTGAGGTAGTCGACGACTTTAAACTCGTCGTCGGCGTCATAGCCCTCATCGTCTGGAAAGTAAGCGACCAAACCCTCGTGGGCCATATATATAGAGTGAACCAGGTCCTTAAGCAAGTTGACCAGTCGATCCATATCGCCATTTCGACAGGTCGAGCGCAGCGCCTTCATGTCCTTTCCCAAGTGCATCTCGACCGACGATCCTCCGTTGATAAGGAGTCTATTCACTTCCGGGTATTGGGTCGTGTTCATCAGACTGGGAAATCTCCGAACGATGGATATATAATTAGTTGTACGAGGCAAGGGGAGCCAGTGTTTGTGAGCCGATTTTGAGGACGCAACTCGCAGCAGGATGTCGTGGGGTTGGTTGAACTGGGCCTGCCAGAGAACCCCGGCAGGAAATGTGCGACTGGACTGTGACCTCTACCTCGATCGGAGTGCCATGGCGAGAGATCTGGGATTAATCTCAAACTCGTCTGATGGATACAGAATGCCAGCTTATATATAGAGATAGCAACGCCCAGGCGAGACCTCTAGTGTTGAATGCGTCGCGCATCTCGGGAGAAACTTCCATGGTCCCCTTTCCAAGCTCGCTGGAGAATTGTATGAACAAAGCCAGGGTTCTCAGGATGTTTCTTCCTGATTCTCTGTGTGAAGATGACTTCATTGCGACCATCGACGGGGTTTCCTCCCAGGCCTGTGGGATTTTCTGGCTCTATGGTCTCTCCCTTTAATGATACAGGATCTTGTTGAGAGCGACGAGACGGAGACACAATTGGTCCATCCTCTCTTGACCTAAGAGTTTGCGACATCTGTGCAAACTCTTGAAACTCGGTCGGAGAGACGCCGTCAAACGCAGTAATGTCATATGGAGAGTCAAGCTTTCCCCAGTGCCTCTGGTGTTCGATTCACGCCTCCTGAGCAAGAACTGAACCGAGACATCCAAACTCCAGCTCTGGGCTTATATAATAGAGCGAATGTGGTAGTTGGGTTAGATGTTATGGCGCTCCATTGTGATGGACCTTCTTCACATGAAGGACCATATGCGTGCCGCGTGCTTCGGCCTCGAAGTCGTTCGGGCTTTGTTCAAGGCTGAGGGTGTCTGCGCCATGACTCAAAGCCATGATGATGCCGGCGAGGTTGTTCGCCTTGGCAGAGATGAGACAGGACGCGATCATGAGACCAGGCTTGGGATTTAGCACCCAAGAGCCACGGTTGGCAGAGGCACAGCACTTTCTTCCGCATTGGACCTGCTTCGAGGTCATGATGACCTGCCAGAGACACTTCTTCCGCCCGCCGTTTCATGTCATGGGGGCCTTGGTTGGTGTAGTTTTAATACTACCGACTTGCCCCGGCATTGCTGCAATTGAGGTACTTGCAGTCATGCAAGCTTTTGACGCACTTGTGGCCATATATAGGATCTGAGGCTCAGTAGGTAGTCGTGGGTGGTGTGTATATAGAGTCACGAGGAAAGAGGTTGGACGAGGCTACGGTGATGTGTACAACCTTAGGCCTACAGGCAAGTATGGGGAGTGCACTTCGGCCAACGCAGCATTTGATCGCTTCATCTTGCTAGCCACCGGAGGGGAGCTGTCGGTTGTATCGGACCCTGGCGATACTCGGTCGTTCAACTCTAAGCATTTTACTAGTTCCCATCGCTTCCTCTCAACTCTTTCAGAAAGCCCTGGAGCGTCTCCTGGTTCGGACCATCCGTGAAAGGAACTTTGGGTCATAGTAATCTTCACCTGGGTGAGGGAGGGCACAACCATGGATGCCAAGAATATGTACCTGACCCCTATGGCTATATATGTTGATGGTCTCTCGTGATGCGTCAATCCCCTCAAAGCCGAATGAGAAGATTGGTCTGCTCCCTATTATAGAGGCCAATTTCGCGGAGAGGGCCCAACCTGGATCTGGCCGAGTCCTTGTCTAATGCCGATCTTTCATGGCCCTCATACACGTACTGACACGAGAAGCCAACTGGTGTTGCATCCAGTCGAGCTCCAAGGTCCAAATTGAGGTTTGCATCGAGGGTTGGGCATTCTTCCCTCTGTGGGGTGTCAAGGACAAACAGATGTAACGCGAATGGGGGATGGGAAGCATTGTATTGATGAAAGGATGAAGTGTGAGCTGTGGGTATATATATGGATGTTTTACCATCATTGGCAGACTGGTCTCTGAGATGTTTTACCCGGCGGGTTTGCAAGAATGGCTCAAGATCCATGCATTGAAGGGTAGTATATAGGACCATGTTGGGCAGGAAGAATCGGAAATGTAGCCACGGAGTAGACGGAGACATGGTGAAGTGGTGGGCCGAGTTCTCCTTGTCGGCCTGGTTTCTGGTGGCCTGCTCTTGTGTTGAGCAGTATTTCTCCCAATGTCTATATGTGATGAAGGAAGAAGACGCCATTGTTACTCTCGAGCCTTCGTTTCAGGTGGTTTACAGAGTATGTTGAGCACCTCCTTAATTGAGAGACTAGACTCTCAATGAGGTGAATGTGAGGATACCGGGAACCAAGAGGCCAAACGACGAATGTAATAGATGATCTCAGGTACTCGGATACCATGCCTGTGCGGTGTATATAGGCCATCGTTTATATGACATGGCGGTGTATAATCGAGAATGGTGATGCGATCAACGGGTGATAGGGATGTCACCGGTGTCTTCCAGGCAGACAGGTCTCTAGCTTGGAGCCAGAGGCTAGGTGAAAACTAGACTGCCAGAGTGCCGGACCTGCTGGGCAGAGCGGCAAAGCTTGCCGAAATTCTGAGAAAACTCCACACGTAACGATTGGGGCAGAGGGACCCAGCCTTGTCTCATTCTTGGATCGTTGGGAGCAGCCTTTGTGAGGGGATGAAACTGCCTCGTGTCTCTGATGAAGACAAGGAGAGTCCCGCAAGGCTGGATGTGGAAAGAAGTTGACGTTGATGTGTGTGTCGGCCCGATGCCGAGGTGGCAGCCCTCCAGCGAAAGTGATATATAGTAGGTAGGAGATTAAAGATATATACCGAGGTGGTGAAGTTGTTGATGAACGGGAGTTGATCTGAGCGAGGAGACTGGGGGCAGGACACCGCTTTTTATACTCGTCGGGACAAGATTTAATTGTCAGGCCAGGCTGAAAAACAACCCAATAAAGGATCAATACAATCTCAAAAGACCAAGCATATGCTGCTTGTAATACTGATTGCCCGCTTGGTCAAGCAGCCTGCGGGGTGCGGCAGGATTCCGTGATTGCCTGCACCTGGCGCTTTGTTGTGTTACAAACTACGCAGTAAAGCGGAAAGCTTGCCAAACCAATGCGAATTGCCGAAAGAAGCGGAGGAATTACTTGCAATTAACACTTGCCCATGTTTTTGGCCGTCCTTCAGTTGATGAGTGCGCTGAGACCCGGAACAGGCCCTGAAGTGTTGCCCACACATGGGTCTTTATCATCCGCGGGTTTAATCCCCCCAAAACATGCGATAATTCTCTATACAAGTAAAGTATGGTTGGGACTGTAGACAATGGCGATGTCTTAGTTAATGCCCCAAGCGAGTCCCAGGTATCCCTAACTTGCGGGGCAATGGCACGCCGCATGATCCCTTTATGCATAAAAAAGCATCTATGGTTCAATTAGAATACTCCAGTCATCTCACGCACCCTTGAAAACAAGCTCATCGGTTGCTTTCGAGTTCAGCCTAGATAGAACATCGACGAGGCGCGTCAGTTGAATGCTTGCTTCTTCCTTTACATCGCCATCCTGATTCTGCGAGAGCTCCAACAATACACTCCCCGCTAGTCGTATCTGCTCAATCTACTTCGTATCAGCATTACTGAACCAGGGGTGTAGTATCCTTCAACTCACCCAAGGCTCTCCCATGATCTGCAAGTGGTGGACCGGCAACTCAATCAGCGTGTTGACAAAGTCACGGCCTCCTTCAACCACTCTACTGACAAGCAGTGATTCATCGCTCCAGTCTGGCCCCAGAAGCCTGGCTACCTTGTATACGATGCAGTGTCGTAGTATGGCCATCCTCAAAGCGTGCATAGCGATCCGGAGCTGGGTCGTCTGTGTGAATAGGGTTTCATTCTGATACTGTCTGATGAAATCTTGGCGCGATGAAGCAATATTTCCGCCATCTTCTGGTGGTAATGTTGGGTTGTAATCATCCAAGATGTCGGAAAACTCGTGCCACATGTCTGGTAAATCACTGACAGGAGCAATGCTGGAGTCATCGTTCTCTTCATGCCGGTCGTCCCGCGACTTTGATCTCAAGGCCCACATCAACTTGGCTGCAATGTGCCTCATGCGGCAGCCCATGTAGAAACCATCGAGTACTTGTTTCTCAAGATGTGGCGAGTTTTCGTATCGCCCGTAATCCAACATGGGCGCTGGTTCTTGCTGATAGGGGTTCACGGTCAGGCCGGGATCGAATAGAGCCTCGTGTAACAGATATGGCCGAGTCCCCAGAGCAGCAGCCGTATGGTCAGAGGTTAGGAGATGCCAAAAGTTATTTCGAAGTAGCTGTGCCTCCAATGGCGGATAACTCGCCAGACTCGTCTCGTCGTAGAGTCGTAGATCCAGTGCTAGTAGCCTCGCTTGACCGACGACACGGTATGCGAGCTGGGACTTGCCAGTCAACTGCTGAATGGCGCTGGAATGAAGTGAACGGATTGATAGGGATGATGAGTCCGGGTATTCGAGATCGATGTCCTCATAGAGCTGAAACGTTTCCCTGGAGGCTGTGTATAAGGCTGCAGCAACAGCTATAGTTTGCGGTCCAATGACAGCATCGCGATGAATGCTGGCGATGGATGCGCAGAGCGCCGAAAGGAGTGTATATGTTCGTAATGATGTGAGCGCATCCTGTCCAGCTGCAGCTTCAAGTTGCGGATTTTTGAAAAACTGGTTTGCACTCTGCCATAGAGACGGCTCATGGCAGAGTGGAGCTGCGGGGAATTGGTACTGAGTGAAGAGACGGATGCACTTGTCAACAATGTTCAAGGGAGTGGTGGATGGGACCAGCGCCTGTAGCTTGGTTAACAGGGCTGACTTGATCTCTCTTGCACGCTTGATCACGCAAAGCGGTAAAGAATCAGAAGCTGGAATAGGCGCTTCGGCTCCGGATTCCAACAGGTAGGAAACTCGAAGCTTGTCTGATGCTTGAGCAAGGTGAACAGGAGCCGCCGGCTCAGGAGACTCAAGCTGAGACGCCGGGGAACTCGTCAAGTTATTCGCAGGTTTCCGGCTCCTCTTCTTCGGTGCGATCTCGAAAGTACATTGAAGAGCAGATATACGACAGAAAGCACATGATGGTAATGCTCCGTCACACTATGTTCGCCAACAAGTCAGCTCCGAGGGTCCCGCCCTCGTCTTTGGTAGAGGTGAGGTGAGCAAATAGGTTAAGAACGTACCTTGATCTTCCGACGCTTGCAGGCATCACATGCACGTCGAGATAATGGAACCTGTCGATTGTTCTTCATGCTAGTTCTCATGAAACGAATGTTGTAGTGACGTTGAAAGGCAATTCTCCGCGGGGAATTTTCTGGGGGCTTCTTGTGGGGATCACTGGCCGAGCTGGCCAATGGGCGACATCTAGAACAAGGGGCAAGTTTGACTTGAGGGCGAGGTTTGATGATGTTTTCATGTGTGAACTTGATCCTGTGCTGCTGAGATAGAAGGGAATCAAGTCAGTCCGGTGTTGTTGTTTACATCTGGCATCGGCATATTGAGGAGATATCTCTGCGAGTCGCCTCTTTTGTAAGTGCTCACGTATTTAGAACTAGACAGCAGATGTTTGCAAATTCATCAATCTTCTCAAGCATTTTGGCTTTGTTTGCCGCAGACGTGCATCATGGGGCCGGCAAACTACATTAGTTGCTATTATCATAGGCTTGTACACAAAGAGTAGCTAAAAACTTGAAATAGCTGAGCGTGATACACTGACTATAGTCTGCTGGCAGAAGAAAGCAAATGGGACATATGAATTGCACTTTGATTCCACTTTAGGGCCCCCTTGTTTTTCATTTCTCCTCTTATGAAGGCAGAATCCTGTGCGAGGTGGCAAACCTGCAGTGTTTTTAACCTCGCAATCTCCTTAAATCGAACGATCATGGCGGTCTCCATCGCCATTCTAGGAATGATTGCTGGGGAGAGAGTTGCCATTTGTGAGAAGTAATACGTAAACTGGTAGTCTTTTCAAACCGATTCCGTTCTCTTATTTGCTCCTATTACATACTAAACCGATTTCAAACACATGAAGAGCTCAGTGTTGATCGAGAAAATACCACAATGAACCGGAATCCAACCCATTCCAACACTCGAAGCTATGGGAGAATGGAACGCACACTAGTTGGTCTTGGAGCTATCGATGACTTACCTTGGCGCTTGAACCAACTCGTTTCACCTGGCTCCGAGGCTGAAACCTTGAAGATTTGGATTAGAATGCTGCGGGAGCGTGGTTCTGGACTATGGCTTCTCGGCCGATTCTAGATTCTGGCTAGACGAGGCACCAAGCTTGATGCGCCCACCCGCCATGGTCAAGCCACGTGCTTTAGGAATGGGGATAAGTCTAGGTCGGGTGTAGGAACTTTGATGCCGCAATTGGCTGCACAATTGCTCAGGTGTAAGCCTCCAGAGATCCGGGTCCGTTCGGTCTCTATCTGGCCCGAGACTGAGAGGAGTCTTCTTATAGAACACTGGGGCCCTCTCTTGGCGCAGAGGCGTGTGCTCAACCTTCTTCTCCCTCTTTGATTCTTTAATTTCGAGAAAATGTGGTCCCCGATCTTGGCCTTATGCCTTGCCGGTTTGTTCTGGGACGAGGCCATGGCCATCGTCATCCCAGCGCAGAACTCGACTGAGGTCAAGGTGCAGATGGAGCACTTGAGTCTCCGGGCAACTGGACCTCTTGGAACGGCCATTAGTCGAAATAAGTGGAAGGTTACCTGCGATAGCGACAACCCAGACTCGGATAACGCCTGCCAAAAAGCCATCGACGGGGATGTAAACAGCTTTTGGCACACAGCTTGGTTTGAGGACACAAGCAAGGACCCAACGCTTCCACACACACTCACGGTCGACATGAAGACCGTCCAGAACGTCAATGGAATCTCTGCTCTCCCTCGACAAGACGGTACTACCCACGGATGGATCGCAAGCCACGACATCTTCCTCAGCACGGATGGGAAAACCTGGGGATCCTCTGTTGCGACAGGAACATGGTATGCGGACGGCACCGAGAAATTTTCAAACTTTGAGACGAAGCGCGCCCGATACGTTCGCATAGTCGCCACCACTGAGGCATACGACGGACCTTGGACGAGCATCGCCGAGTTCAACGTGTACAAGGCTGCTTCTTACACCGCACCCAAGGCTGGAGTGGGAATTTGGGGACCGACACTTGACTTTCCTATAGTTCCTGTTGCTGGAGCTGTTGATCCGGGGACCGGAAAGGTTTTGGTCTGGTCGTCGTATTATCACGATACTATGAATGGGTCTCCTGGCGGTATGACGTTGACGTCACTATGGGATCCAGAGACTGGCATCATCACGCAGAGAGAAGTTTTTGAAACCAATCACGACATGTTCTGTCCTGGAATTTCCATGGACGGAACTGGGCAAATCGTCGTCACGGGCGGTAACAGCGCTGCGAGGACCAGCACCTGGGACCCTGTCAAGAACCAGTGGGTGTCGGGGCCCGACATGAAGATCTCCCGTGGTTACCAAGCATCCGCAACTACATCCAATGGCAAGGTCTTTACGATTGGAGGTTCTTGGGCTGGCGGTGAAGACTTCAAACCTGGTGAAATCTTTGATCCAAGCTCGAGAAAGTGGACACTTCTCCCGAATGCCAAGGTCCAGCCTATGCTCACAGCTGATGCCCAGGGACTGTTTCGTTCTGATAATCATGCATGGTTGTTTGGCTGGAAGGGGGAAACCATCTTCCAAGCCGGTCCCAGCTCCGCCATGAACTGGTACTACACCCAAGGCAAGGGAACTGTCAAGCCCGCGGGAAAGAGGCAGTCCAGCCGTGGAGTTGATCCAGACTCTATGTGTGGCAACGCTGCCATGTTTGATGCTGTGAAGGGCAAGATAGTCACATTCGGGGGGACTCCTAACTATCAGGACTCATTCGCCACGACAAACGCTCACATCATCACTATCGGCGCCCCCGGGACGCAAGCCAATGTGGCCTTTGCCAGCAACGGCATGTACTACCCTCGTGTTTTTCACACTTCTGTTCTTCTACCAGATGGCACAGTATTCATCACCGGAGGCCAAGAATACGCCATTCCCTTTGAGGACTCGACTCCCCAACTTACGCCGGAACTGTACGTTCCTGATAGCGATACCTTTGTTAAACAACAACCCAACTCTATCGTTCGAACCTACCATAGCATGTCGATTCTCCTCCCAGATGCAAGAGTCTTTAACGGCGGAGGTGGACTCTGTGGTGATTGTTCAACAAATCACTTTGATGCTCAGATCTTCACCCCAGGTTACCTCTTGACCAAAGACGGTAAACCAGCCACTCGACCAAAGATCGTTTCAGTTTCGGCCACTACGATAAAAATCGGCGGTTCCATCACAGTCACAACGGGAGGCGCTATAAACGCTGCTTCACTGATTCGATATGGAACGGCCACGCATACGGTCAACACTGATCAGCGTCGTATTCCCTTGACGTTGACAGGCGCGGGGAAGAACAAGTACACTTTCAAGGTTCCCAGTGACTCGGGCATTGCTCTGCCTGGGTATTGGATGTTGTTTGTCATGAATTCTGCGGGAGTACCGAGTGTTGCGGCTACGATCAAAGTCACTACTTAGTCTACGTTACTAGCGTACGTTTTTAGTCAATTCACTATATCTATGCTCTATCCTTTGTTCATTCTCAGTCCTTAGTTTGTGGTATGAACAATCATTGATCCTCCACCAGCATCACCTTGTCGGTCTCGATACTTCATATCACTTCTGTCTTTGAGACCTTGACGACAAGATCTTTGAACTACCCACCTCAGTTATTATTTATGTATTCAATAATCTTTTGAATAGTCGTGGAATCATTTTTAATCGTCAAGGACTTGATTCTAGCAACTGTAGAGGAACAGAGACGAAGCCATCAGGAAATCACGGAGGAGCCAAACATTGAGACGTCAACTGGAATACAGGAATTAAGCCTAAATTCAAGGTTTCGGTAGAATGATCCAGCGTCTACTAAGTCGTTATAGTACTTCGGAACGTCGTCATCGGGCCCTCGGCCTATATAGGCAGTTGTCCCATAACACGATGCCAAATGGCTCCATGATCGACACATTCAACATACTTCGGTACAATTCTACCCCGACATGCACCCCCAATACGAGCCTGCAAGCTGGAGAATGAGGAAATTGGGGGTTTATGCGCTCCTATTGCCTCGGCATATAAATTGCACATATAGACTTTCTGATGCCATGTTTCAAGATGGTCATTGGCGGAATAACGCATTGTTCTTCCGGTGTGGGGGAAGGACAAACGTGATGCAGCTTGGCGAAAGGACAGCATAGTCAGATGCTTTTGGAATATATGTTGTTATATAGCTGGCATGGTATGCTTCTGAGGGGATTTCGAAACTTACCTCCTCTCCTGCTAGTGACGCTTCTACCCAACTACTGCATCCCACGTTCTGTTCAAAATGAAGTTCTCTTCGGCGTTCTTGTATGTGCTGAGCTCACTTGGAGTGGCTCAAGCTCAGAAGCCTCCCTATTTCATCCTCACCGGCGACTCAACCGTTGCCGTCAACGGAGGTTGGGGCAATGGCTTCCTGGCCGACCTGAAGAGTCCCGCTTCTGGCGTCAACAGCGGCAAGAGTGGCGCCACGATCCCTTCTTTCCGAGCTGAGGGTCGCTGGAATACTGCTATTGAGACTGTCAAGAGCCATAAGGGAGATCATGAGTCTATTGTGACTATTCAGTTTGGACACAATGACCAGAAGACGTATACTCTGGAGCAGTACTCGAACAACTTGGCTGGGCTGGTTAACGAGGTTAAGGCAGCTGGCGGGACACCTGTAAGTATTCTTTTTGCATGTTAGAGTTCGCTCGTGTATATACTAACAGAGCAGATCGTCATTACATCCCTCACCCGCCGTACTTTCAGCGGCGGCCACGTTGTCGAGAACCTCAGCGAATGGCGAGATGCCGCCATCGCAGTCGCCAAGGATCTCAACGTCCAGTATCTCGACCTGAACACTGCGAGCACCAACTACATCAACGCCATTGGCAAGGAGAATGCCGATTACTACAACCTCAGCGAGGGTGACAGGACCCATCTGAACCCCGCTGGAGAGATTGTCTTTGGTCGTCTGGTTGCTGATTTGCTGCTCGAGAAGAGGCCTGACTTTAAGAAGTACGTTGTTCCTAACGAGGAGCTTAGCAGGAAGCTTCGGGAGGGAGAGTTTGCGACTGGAGAGGAATAAATGTTGTACCTGGGATATCAGAAGCGCTCAAGCAAGTAAGATCAAACCAAAGGCGCTTACTACTTAACGAAGTATATATGGTTTTGAATATGAAACACGCCTAGTATATCATCAACGTATCTAAACCCTGTGCCAGGGGACTTTCCTCTCTGGCAAAATCTGCAATCCACTGAAACTCAACTATCGTCTCAGCCTCCCAATCCAGAAGAACCTGAAGGCTACCGATCCTTCTAAATCCAATAGAGTTTGTCTCAACCTTTTGCAGCAAGAGGCAATGTGCTTCCAAGCTCTTGAAAGGGTTCCTGTTGGCTCTGTCGTGTGTCAATATCGGTAGACAGTACGGATCCTCTTCTTCAATGTCGATTTCATCATCTACGTCGAGGGAGAACTCGAAGGTGTAGTGTCCGCCCCTGTCACCTCTCCATTCTGCGTCTTCGAGCTTGGGGAGGTTAACCTGGCCCAACTTTCCAAGAACACGTATATAACCCCCGGTTGCGTTGGTGTAAATCTGATCAGTGCTGCTCTCCATTTTCACCTCGGTGATTTCAACCAAATATCGGTCGATGCCTTCGCGGTCCAATATGTTGATATTTGCAGCTTCAAAGTCGAGAGACGCCCAGCTCCACGAAGGACCTACCACCAGTTAGCAAGTGTAACTGCTCCCAGAACCTCACTCACCTCGATATTTAGTTGGTCTAGTGACGATCAAATCATCTTGTCCAACCATGTTCTGCAACCTCCAGAGCAACCCATGAGGAAGCTGTCTCTTCCACAAACCCGCCAAATACTCGTCATTGAGCAGGGGCTGTGCTTGACTTGCTATACCTGCAATGGCAGCAAGACGATCTGATTCCTTCGTGAGGTAGCACCTGCAGAACATCTGTATCAACAGTTCCCAATATCTGATACCGTCCCGTTCGAGACCATCTCTCCAATCCTTGGTGCTTCCTGGGAAGGTCTGATCTACATCATCACCAAGTACTGATGGTTCGGAGGGCAAGCCACAGGGATAAGTCTCGCAGGCTTTGAGTGTCCTACATTCCCAGAATAGTTGAGAGGAAAAGTGCAAGGTCCGGGGGCTCAACAAGCGCTCTTGAAAGACCCAACCTCTCCCATTCAAGGTTGCCCGAGAAATAGACTTGAACCAGTGACTATCCAAGACGAAGACATATTCGCTCCCATGTCCTTCCCAGTTGACCTGTGCCGTATGCGGTGTGATCAAGTGAGAATCTCGCCAGCTGTACAATCCGCCTTGACCACGGGAGGCCGAGGTTGCTGCAATGTTGCAGAAGGAGTATTCATAGACCTTTCCCATGTTAGAAGACTCTTTCAACCAGTCTTTCTTTGAGTCTTGGATAATGCAGAGGGAATCTATCCATATGTATCGAATGCCCAGGTTTCGACACAACCGAATCGCATCATGAAAGGTAAACGGCAAGTCCGCTGGTCGAATACGCTGCATGAAGTCGTTGATGTTTGCCTTCTTCAGCTTAAGCATGTTGTTGGTCGTCCATCGATGGCTCAAGGACATATACAATGGCGACGAAGAGCTGGAGCTGAGAGATGAAGCCATCACCAACTTTGGGTCCTGGGTCGACCAAGGAGGACCAACGTCAATCAGGCGAGTCGGGAGCCATGATTGCTGATCTCTAACGCGACACTTTTCATGCTGCGTGGCGCACTCAAAAAGCCAACGCGTCGCCATCGACTGGCAGGCATCAACGCTATTCGGTGGTCTTGGACAATCAGGTACCATATCCCCAACGGCTGTATCAATTGTTAGACTCCTTCATCGGGACATCTTGTGCAAGAACTTGCCTGTCTTGGGATACATGTCCACAGAAAGGAGCTCGGGATAAACATGGCTTGGCGTTTTAAGCTGATAGACCAACGCGCAGAAGGCGGCCGTATCGTCGTCCCAACAAATCCTTGGACCGATGACAGCCTTTTCGATGTTGATCCTACCGCCGAGCTTAGAAGAGGCTTCGTTCCATACTATCCGGCAGAGGGGGCAGCCAGAATCGGCAGCTTCAAGGACGTCTCTTCCCTGGCGCTTCCATCCCGCAAGTGAAGTGTCTTGCCAGCAGTCACGGTTGCTGGGCTCTAGGTCGGGCTGTGAGAATAGCTTGTGGCATTTACGGCAAAGCTGGTCGGGTTGTGTCATCATATCACCCGAGGTCGGCTTGTTTGACAAACTAACGAAAGGGCAGGATACGGAGGAATGGACGAGATAAGGGTGGGTTTGCTGCTAGAGGAAAGAATAGCTGCATTCGAGACTGATCAACGGGTTCTAGCCCATCAGTCTTAGTCACGTGCATTCCATCAAGAGAAGGCATATCTTTAGATGCAAATTGATGTTTCTTCTACTCATCATTCCATATGTCAATTGATCGAAAGACAGAATTGCCCATTTACAGGTAAAACTTGCCCTTCTGGACCTTACCAACCACCACATCCTCCATCGGCGCCGCCAACGCAATCCGACCAATCTCTGCATGAGGCTCAACATCGCCTAGCATCACTTTGACCTCCTTCATCTTGGACATCTTGTCATCACCGCTCATGAATGACGAATGCTTGATGTCGTCACATCGATTGTCCAGCATGCCTAGCGCAAGCGAGCCCAGAACCTCAGGGACCAGGATTCTGAAGCGAACAACAATGGCAGCCATGGCTACGCCAAAGAGGATCGTGGATGATGCGAGCAGCATGATCAGCCACAGTTTATTGTATTGGACAGTCTCTCCCCGAGTGTACGTCTCCATCTCGACGACGTTGACGGAGACGTTGTTTACGTTTTCCTCGGTCAAGCCTCCCGCCACGTCTCCTGGCTGGATACCTAGCAAGAGTTCCGAGTTGACTAGGTGCGCAAGACGAGTCTCAAACGTCGCGCGCGGGAGCGCAGCAGGTTCAGTATCGTTCTTTGCCGAGAGCGCGTTGAAGGGCTCGACCAAGTATATGATGGTCGGTGTCTGGCCACCGCTGACGTTTGAGCCCGGAAACATGGTGGCAAAGATGTTTACGAAGCCCTCCGGCTCATGAAAGTTGTGTGCTACATCGAGCACTGTCCAGTTGCCATGTCGGGGCGGCTTCGGAGATCGGCGCACCGAGATTGGCGAGCACAAGGTGCCCTGACAGTGCATCTTGACGTCGACATACGTCGTGTAGAGGTGGCATTCCGCATACGAATGTGTCTTTTGCCCAAAGGTACGAGACTCCCATAGGAAAACGCGGGCTGTACGATCCTTGCCTGAGCGATACTTTTCGCTCAGACTTTCGATGGCATGTGGATTCCAACATGGCTGGGAGAGACTGACCCTCAAGGTGTATTCAGGCTGAACAGCGGTCCAATTACAGTTGCTTCCGTCGCTCGAGTTGAAGTCTGGAAGATCAACGGGAATCATCATTTCAGGACGCACCTCGAGGGTGGTACATTTGGGGTTGATGTATGAAGCCGAAAAGTTGAATGTGTGGTTTCCCTGGTTAGGGAGCCCTGCCACAGGGACCCCGACAAGCGAAGAGTATTCAAGCTCTGTGACGTTGGAGACATCAATCCAACTGGTGTCCGAAGTATTGTCTGTGAGCCTTTCAATCATGGGAACGCGAATGTTTCCCCAGATGTCCTGGTTCCTGCTTTGCAGCAACCGTGCAGACAGCATCGAGGCGATGGCGGGTGGGACTAGCATTCTCCTAGCATGAGACAAATAAGAGCCAGTTGCTATGTATTCAAACCGGCCAAATGTCTCCAGCACCGTCAGGTTGCCTGTGGAGTTTCGGAACGCCTGGCTGGTACTTATCGCCCTCAACGCAGCCTGACTACCCAGGGGTGAGAGGCACCAGAGCAGCAGAATGACAATCGCGAGGATATTGTATGCTTTTAGTCGGATTTGCGTGAAGACTGCTTCAGCTACTGTGTGGCTACCGACGAGTTGCTCAATCAACCCGATGCGAGTGCCGTTCTGAAGTCGCCAAGCTGCAAACGTCTTCAAAGCAGCGCCGACAATGGCGGCGAAGAGGACGGGGAACACGGTCGGTCCCTGTCACTGTGAGTCACCGCAATTCCCTTTGAGAAGGAAACGTACATATTTGGCTATATCGAGCAAAAGTTTGCCCGTCGAACCTGGAGTGACGGAGGTGTCATGGTTCATGTAGATCATGCCGCCGAACAGAACGAAGAGGAGGGCGGCAATGGCAAGAGTGAGATCGAGCAGGCTACCAAGAAGCCTTTTTAAACCCCAGGGGCCCTCCAATCGCCCAGGTTCACATTGCTCTGGCTTGTCTTTGTACATGTTGTTGAGCTGAAGTAGGGTAAAGAGGAGGCAATTGATAGCCAAATTGAGTCAGAAAAGGAAGTATACGAAAAGAAGGAAGCATTGCTCGACAAAAAAGGAACTTTCAGGCCATTTATCTTCTCGAGTACCCGATTGTTTACTATTTCTCAAGACCAGGCTGCCAAGAAGCTGAGAACGAGAGGCCTACTGGTGCAACCCACAAGCCCGCACGATTGGGTGCACATTGCTGGGGGCACCCATCACGAGGCGCGGGTTGATAGCTTGGCAACTATTTATACCGTTTGATTCAAAAGCCTGAATGCACAGCAGAAGCGGGTGAGATGCCGAGGAGAAAGCCTCAGCCTGCGGGCCTCAGCCTGCGGGCCTCAGCTTTGGAGGCTGGTGCGAGGCAGATTCGTCGTCATTCGAAGCTATCTCCATGTTGTCAAGGAGAGGGGTTGTAGTCTAGGTGTTGGTCAAGACTATCTACATGTTGATTTAGTTGTAAGATGGGCAGAAATACCTAAACGCCGGGTTGATTAGCCAGTGCCAACCGGTGAATGAGCTGTGTTCCCACTTCGCACATTACAAAATTACAAAGCCGGCTCGCACAGCCTCCCAGGGGGTGCCTCATCAACAACCTTCGCACCAAATTCCCACCCACTCTGCTGCCTTTCTCAATCCCAAGCCCCTACTTCGGTCCATCTTGCCTCATAAACTCTTGAATATTCCTCCTCGCCGCCCTGCAGTGTTCGTCATTGTGGATACTGAACCCAAGATACTCCTCCAAAAATTTCTTCGAGTTCCCGAATTGAAGCTCGATCTCTTCGAGTTCGTCGTCGGAGAAGTAATGGTCGATAAGGTGAGAATCATCGTGAGCATGCTTATCCAACTCTCTGGGCTCCTTCTCCTTGGCAATTGTCATCCTCATAATCTCTCTTCCTTCCTTGCGCTCCTCATCATCGTAGATGCTCAGCCCATATGCTGCTAGAAACTTGAACTCGTTTCCCCAGTGCTCCTTGAGCCACGCCCTCTCCGAATCGCTTAGAAAAGCTCCAGCTTCCGCTTTGGAGACTTCAAACGCGCTCTTTCGCTCTCGGGCCAGCACAAGCCGATCATGTAACCCTTTCCCTCATCCAGGGGACAAGGACCGAGCCTCGCACCGTGAGGTGGTCCGCCTAGGTTGAGAATGTAGAAGACCTTGGATCCCCGCTCAAAGTAGGCGCAGGGTCGACATTGATCGTCTCTCAGGGTCTGAACATCGTCAGCGAAGTTCATACCATCCGTACCATCGATATTGTAATCGATAAAGATCGGCCCCCCTATGCTGTTGCAGGCAGCATCTGGGAAGTGCAGCACATTCCTCAGGAATATCTCTCCACGATTTCCGTTTGACAGGTCGACAGGAAGTATAATGTTCCCCACGCCAATGGCTTCAAACTTCACACCCCGCGAGTCCGTGAGCCAAGTCTTGAATGGAGTGTAGTCATCGCTGAGCCAATGACGGTCACAAGCAACGCTATAGAAAAGTTCAGCGGGGTTCTTATAGAGGATGGAGGGTCAGTACATACTGAGCAGTGCCAGTTGGGGCGAAGACCCAGGTGGGACAGACAGGAGGCATCTCGGGAGGTTGCTCAGGCTGTTGTTGAGGCAGCCGGGTTCTTCTTTGCCGGCGACGACGATGATTTCCACGAAAAGATCCCGCGTGAGTGCCTTGAGGATGCGCCGCCGGCTGTTGGTGAGCATGCCTCTTGTTCCCTTGGTGAGATCTCCGCCGTCTGCGGCAAGACCAGCGCGAACCTCTTTCTAGAGGATACATAGTGCCTGTAAACGAGGGTGAGAATTGGCTTGAGGGCAGCCGAGGGCAAAAAACACCACGAGAAAATCGTAGAGCGATGAAGTGTCTGGATGCCCACGGGATACAGTTCAGCGACAATACCCCTCCTTTCAATCTTCAGCTTCGGCCCTTTCAATGACAGTCAGATACCGACATCGCCGTGGACTCCGGTACTTGAGTGCAGAAGTAAATCCTCTTCTATCCGAGCTTATTCCAACGTTATTTCGACTCCAGCACTAGGGGTGCCCAAGCATATCTGAAGCAAGCAGATGGTTATGTTGCTCAAGACTATTCTGGTGTTTGTTTCGTTTAGACCCTCTCATCGCTGCATCCTCCCTCATGGGGTGTACCAACTACATCCCCTTCTTACAACCATCAGCCTCATAGATAAGCCTCTTAGACGTCAAAGAGGTCCTCGACTCTGCGCGGCGATCCTGGATCCATTCCGTCTCGTCATATAGAAAGTGCTCCCTAACAGAGTTATGTGATAGGTATCTGATGTTGCTGCTCGTCCTCGGTCTACCGAGTCGTTGGCTCGTCGGCCCAAGGTAGCTCCTCAAGCGCTCGTCTAGCGACCTTTCTCTTCGCACGCAATCGACGCTTCGCCTTTATACCCAGCTTTATGTTCGGCTTTGGTGATGTGCAAGTGACCGGCGGGGTGTCAGTCCAGACAGGTAAATCACACGGGGCATGTGCAACAGCGTCAAGGTAACGAAATCGCTCTTCGTCACCAGGCGTAGTAGCCTCCTGCGCCATCTGGCCATCGCGGACAGCAATCATCAGCAAAGCTTTGAGCGCAAAATGAGCATCGTTCCCAGCCGCATGGAGTTTCGCATAACCGATCCCAAGTTCGTTGAGGAGCTTCTCAACACTATACCGATAGGACAGCTGTAGAGGAAACTGCGCTGCCTTTACTGTATCCAAGACGTAAGAGGCTCGGTCCACAATGTTGGGGTCTATATTGTTGAGAACTTTGATATCCTCCCCAACCCCATGCGCGACCAAGACGTAATCGCGGTTCTTAGTTAGCAAAGAAACCCGCGATGCAAGGTCGTGAAGTGTCATCAACTCCGTCTCTCCAAAGAGAAAGCTCTTGGCGGCCCACTTGCACGGCTGCGAATCCCGATTAATAAATTGGTAAGACGTGATGGCATCGCGAGGATTGTGCAGCTTCTGTACGAGGCACCGAGTGTCAAGAATTGACACGCCAATGTGGAAACTCTGATCAGGGGAGGTGGCTTCATAGCCTCCTCCCGTATCGACATCGACAGACACGAGCAAAGCGTCCTTGAGGGAAGTGCCGGGCAGGTATTGTCCAACCTGGGGTGGACTATATGGTGGACTATATGGCGAGGTTTGAATGGTCTCAAGGCGATATCCCAGGATTTGTCGAAGCGCAATATTCTCCTCATGGAGAATTCCAGTGTGTGGTTGCAGCACCGAGGTCATGGTTAAGCAAAATCTTGAAAAGAACACAATGTCCAAGGTAAGTTGGGTTGACGGGATGCTTTCTTGACGGAGTGACGTGGCTTGCCATAGGCCTCCTCATCCGAGCTTATCCCTCATCACGTCCTCCATGTTACGGGATGGATCGAGGTGCTTGACATCAACAACAGTTCGAGGTAGAAAGGATTCCTTTGATTTCTCATGCATTCATTCATTAATAATTCAGCTAAAGATCCAACTCCGCTATATCCCATGCATGATCCAAGTTATCCCAACTCCTCGCGCGAAGGGTATCAGCGCCCCATGCTAGAGCCAGCCAGCGCCCGTCGTAGTCAAAAAGGCTCCCAGACACAGTAGTATATATCGAGATGCTTCATCCAAATCTCGCTTGTCCAATGCCTATTCAAAATGTCATGGTATAGTTCCATCTCTTTCACTTATTTACCTCCTCGTCTTGGGCCGTCCCCATCACAGGGGTCACCTTTGAGCAACCCGACCCTACGGTCATGCTCACTTCGCAATTGCTTGTCTCCTGTTGGAACCAGAGTCTTCTCTTCGAGCCTCTCCTCGAATGCCGGATCGCCTGCTCGGAACTTTTCTCGTATTCCCTCAACGCCCGGAGGCGGAGGTGGCGCCACAGCTTCGATGACCTCATCAGGCCAGAGAATTCGACGTGCTTCTTCCACTGTGAGAGGCGGCTCATCGATCTCCTCGTTATGGTCAACCGTCGGCTTTGCAGGAGAGGTCGCAGCCGGAGGTGGTAGATCCACTGGTGCCTGTCGTGGCGTAGTTGGAGTTCCGCTCCTCGTGGATCTCGAGGTGGGTGTTTCAGGTCGTGGCCGTGGTGTCCGCACGGGACTGCCCGCGCTCACCACGGACGGCTCTATAGATCCCCGGCGATCAGGCCCTCTCGAGAAAGAGCTCCTGGGCACCGACCGCTGAACGGATGGTGCTTGTGACGAGTACAGGCTATCATCATCGGAGTCCGTGTATTCCACATCGTCATCGTCTCCTTCCGTCATAATGGTCATGGCGTCCGCTGTATCGCCTGCCGTCGTTTTTAGAATATCCGATTCCTCCTTGAGCACCTTTTCTTCATTGGTATTGATGGTGATTGGAATGTGCTGTCTTGCCCCTGCTCGTTTCCGGTCCATGCGCAAGATGTTCCTCATCAAGAAGAGCTCATGCTTCTTGAACGTCTCGTAATACGCCCGGTTGATCATGGCAGCCGCATGAAGATCCTCCAATTCCCCAAGTTCGCACATGACACGGAGCCGAATGATCTCGGGAAACTCGGTCGCAACACTGTATCCCGGGTCGTTCGCGGCCATGCCACTCAATCCCTTGTTGAGCTGTGTCTGGGGTTCTCGTTCACGGTGTTTCGAGAGAGCCCAGCCATGGCTCTTGCCGCTAATGTCAAATAGTGTCAGGCCCAACACGCTGTTGTAGATGTCGTTGATAGACGACCGAAAAGCCGGGCCCAGGTCGCACACACCACGGTGAACAGGGGTTGGCGGCGCTGGGACCCTCCTCAATGCATCAACCATCTGAGCCAAACTCCTAGGCTGTGGCTGCGACTCGGGGAGGTGATTCAGCACACTTGGTCGCATGATGTGTGGTAACAGGCCCATCTCATTGTAAACCAACATCAACCACCCAAGATTTGTTGCGTCACACCAATGGCTGCCCTTGGGACATCTGGGTGTACTCGTAAGCATCATGGGAGTCACTATATCGGATGATATGCTGTTTGCCTCCGTTGGTGAGCCTCCTGGTTCAACCGAAGTGTGCGTTGGGGCTCTGAGGTATTCTTGAATGGCATTGACACAGCAGTCATGAACCTGGGCGACCTTGGCGCATCGGACAGCCCAAATCTTGTCCTTGATCTTTTGCGGCCAAGGCTTAGCCTGCAGCTCTTTTTCGTCAACCAGGTTGAGAATCGTGGTCTTGGACATTCGTGAGAATAGCTGTCGTAGCCCGAAGGCATAGCTGATCACCAAGAGTCCATCAGGCATGTCATCGGCACCCTTGTGCATCCATTGGGGCATCCACAGATGTTCCACGACGAGTTCCAGAGGCGATGTGCTCTTGTATCTCATACAGCACTCAGCGATGGCGACGAATTGCTCAAAACTGATTTCCTTGGGCACCCTCTCATTGTGCATATGTGCTGCGTGCAAGAGGATCTCGAGAGAACTCAGGCGATTAAGCTCAACTTGTGGCATGCGGTAGAGCTTGACCTCTGATCCGTCCTTGCAAAAGTACTTTGTCGGGGGCGATGGTAATAGCGTCGAGAGATCGTCGTCGTCATTAGGATGTAGATTACTAGAATGCCCCGAAAACATGCGAGCAAAGATGGGCGAAGTCTCAGCTAGCATATAAGACGATACTCGAAATCGAAGCGCCGGATCATTGATACCACATTCGGGAGCGGTGTTTGCGAATTCGAGAACGGCATCACCTCGCTGCGAGATGACATACTCGTTGATGGTGCGGTCGGGGGAGATGCCCGATTCGCCGGATTGAAGCATTTGTCGGATCTCGGTCAACTCTTGCTTAATTCTTTCGTAGTTGTAGAAGCGCATCTCGTATTTGGGGAACTGAAAACGGTCAGTCGGTATCCGCCAGGCTAAAGGGCTGAGTAAACTCACGAATTGAGGGTCTGGCGACATGACACGGGTCACACTGGCATTGCGCATGCGCGCAACAGCCTCCTTGCGGAAAGGCTTGTTTGTGAACAAGGCCTCTACCATCTCTGGTGTCGCCTCGCGCTCATTATTCTTGTATGTCTCGATGAGACTCGTTCGGCATGCTTCGGCGAGGGACTCGAGGTAGTTCTTCCAGTCGCGGACAGCCGTAAGCCAGGCGTCATTCTGGTGAATACTCTTGACAACGCTCCCAGAGACAACCTCAGCCAGACTCCTCCCGCTAAAGGAACTCCTCGTATCGTATATATGACCGGGACTGCGGGGAGACTCGACGGATGAGTCGCGACGGTTCAGAACTTCGCCCCCGCCGCGGACATCGCGGGCGCGGCGGAGCTCATCTGTGAGGATTTGTCGGCACAGCGTAGCGCATTGCTCCTTGACCTTTCTGAGGTCATTATAGGCGGCGTCGACGTGGTCGGGTGAGGAGGGGATGTTTCGCGGCATGCGCCCGACCAGGCTCTGAAGCTGGCGGATGTTGGATTCTTGGGTTTCGAGGGGATTGGCGGAATGGGACTCGGGGGATTTGGGATTGAGACCGAGGTCTGAAGTACTCGTATCGGGGGCATGTTGACTTATTATCTTGATCTATCGCACAGCACACATTAGCTAGGTTCTCTAAGCCAAGCATCGCTTCGACGTACCCCTCTCCTTGGGATCTTGTTGATCAGAGAGTTCCATTTCCGCCCAACGCCCGGGGGAGGGCCATCGCTTGAAGTCCTCGAGACCATGTCGACCCTCATAGATATGTTGGAGTGTTTGTCGCCGGAAGGAACGGAAGCCCAGTGGGATCGCATCAGGCCTCGAGGACTTGCACAGCTTCAGTGCTGGCGCGAGACCACTGCATCATAGCCACCGTGAGGAAGCGAGGCCTCTCCGGGACGAGAGGGGCCGGAAGACTGCTAGAGACTGCCCGTGTGATCCCGTGACTATCGTATCTTTGGATGTTCGGCGTTGTTCGGTGGCAACGCAGTGAGAGGCCGTCGAGCCGGGGTCGTCGGATCGTGGGCGCAGGAGGGACGGGGACTGATAATCGCTAGTTATCGGCGGTCGCTGTAACCCCACAGTCTCCGGGGATATGGGTCGCGATGAAGCAAGCGGCAAGGCTGGCAGGGTCTATGAAAGACGGCAGAATATTCCCAACAGCAAGACACTCGCTTGTCGAGGAGAAATACGGCAGCCAAAGGTCAGGTCGGGCTTCGGCTATTGTCGTCGTTTCCAGAGGACAGGGCCTGGGCTGAGCGGAAGGCGGAGAGAGCAGGTGCTAAAGGTCGCTAACTAGCGGGCTTGGTGAGACTGGGGTTGAAAACCGGGGCGATTAACTGGAGTAGGACATTCGACTGTCTGGACTCCGTTAGCGGCCGCGCGACGACGACGAGGCTTCAAGATGCGCAAGGACACGCGTTTGTAGATGCACGCGCTGCGGGTGGGATGAGACGGGGTGAGTGAAAGAGGAGATGATCGGAGCTGAGATGAGATGGATGGTGAGCGCGGCTGGATGACTTCTTGGCTCGTACTGTATGGATTGTGACGTATGGCCTTAAGCCGAGGGTTAGACTGGGCCGCAAGCACAGTGCTGAACTCAATCGGCACAGTACGGACCGTTCCGGGCGACTCTCTAGGACTGAAGCCAATAAACATGCAACGACTGTATGAAGGACTCTAGAACTTTATATCCTTCGAGGTGCTTTAATAGACGATCCGTGGGGTTTCGTCGAAAGGGGGGCAGCCGTTTATTCTGTGGAGTACAGGCTGCCGGCTCTTGCTGCTCTGCAACGAAAAGAGCCAAGACAATTGCGGGGGAGGAGACGCTCAAGTCCTAGGTCACGAGACTGCCCTGATCTATATCTGCAGCTCTCAATGGCAAGTGTCGTTTAACTAATGCAGGGCCATGCTTTGAACATCTCGTCTCTTCTCGCTCTACTCTGCTGCATACATGATTGTTCACTCTAACATGTGCTCCTCGGCTTACCGTCATGGCTCGTGAAAGCTCCACCATGATGGATCGTGGACTAGACCAGGCCAGCTCATGGTCAAGGTACCCGCCAGAGCCTCGTGTCAACGAGGCAGCCTCAAACAGGGTTGCAGAAATAGATGTATCAAGTATTCACTAAAGGCATTCTCGTAGTTCGTATTCACTCAACTCGAAAGATGCCTGGTCGTATCCAAGGCAGCTCTATATGCACCTCGTCCAAACAGCATCACAATCACCTGTTGGCCTCACTCCGGCTCAGACAGTCGTCACAGCCCTAAATTCAGCCTTTCACAAATACCAAGACCAGAAACAGCGTCGCTGAAACACAATGTCTCATATCTCACCCCTCCATCTCAACCAGATCTCCCAAGGCCCTCTTGCAACCCCTGCCAACGCCCACTTTTAGGCTCCGACATAAAAACGATGCTGATTCCTCAGAACATCCCGTCCGCCCTGTCTCTTCTCCAGACTTTTGCGAGCCCTGTTGTCTGGGGTTTGACGGCACTATTTTTGGAGTGCCGGTCTGTCTACTGGGTCTTTCGTGGGGCTGGCCGGTGGGCGGGCCAGGTGGTGTTTGGGGGCCAGATCATGGGTGAAGCCAGGCATCATGGTGATATGCCTCTGAATGGAAATCGGATCATGGCGCTGACAGCTTCCATTGGTACGTATGAGCATGGGTCAAAATATCAACGCGATATCTCGTGGGTGCTGGGCCTTGATACGAGGATCTTCACCATGTCTTGAAATAGGAACGGATATCGTGAGATATAGGGTGAATATGGAACAAAGCTGATGGTCTAGGCAACGAAACCAATTATCCCTAGGCGATACTTATGACATTAATATGCCAATTATTAGGTCAGACTTGACTTTCCCTCTCATCCCTTGTCCCATCTAAGAGAGCATTCCTGTGGTATGTTTGTCATATGAATCCCAATTACAGCTCAATCACACACATCACCAAAGTACATAGGTAGGACCATACGGCGCACAGCAACAAGCGGCCTGGAAGAACTGAAAATACAAAACCATGTCATAATTCTCATTCTGATTCATAACCGTCCATGAAATCCCACAGGACAACACCTTCAAACACCCTCATCCCCAAACACAAACACAACCCTCCCCTTCTCCTTACTCTTCCACCCCTCCTCAACATCCTCCATTTTCACCTTCCGGATCCCCTCATCGCCCTCCCCAACAAGCACGTTCAACATACCCGGCACCTCGGCCGCATACTCCTCTAGCTTCCACGATCCTGGCCCGGAGCCCCGGACGCTCACGTCCCGTCGTCGGAGACCCGCTGCGGGGATCTCGGCTCCGTCGCCGGCCATGGCGCCGATTCCTACCCATGTGAGGGCGTTCTTTGCTGAGGCTGTTGAGGCGCTTGTTAGGTATGCTGCTGGCCATGGACCGTAGAGGTAGTCAAGCACCACGTCAGCGTCTGCAGCTGCGGAAAAGTCGGTGGATGTAGGCGGATCTTGGAGGACGATGGTCGAGTCGAGAGGAAGTGCGGCGAGAGCATCCTTATTACGAGCCGCGCCGACGACTTGTGTTGCTCCGAGAGTGCGGGCAACTTTGATGGCGATTTTCCCGCTTGCACTTGTAGCTCCCATGATGAGGACCTTCCAAGGCTTTCCCTCCTTGCCTTTCCTGTCCTTGAGAAAATCCACCCGCTTCTTAAGTCCCATCCAGCTACTCATGACAGGATTCATAAGCGCAGCCGCAACAACAGGATCAACACCATCAGGCAGCTCCGTAACATCCTCAACAGGAACATTAACAATCTCAGCAAAAGTGCCTTCACCAGTTGTGAGCGTGGTAAAGTATGACTTCTTCCCCGTCGAGACGTTGACGCCGACGCCGTCAACTCCGGGGACGTGAGGGAGAGAGGTCGAGGTGTAGTGCTTGCCCGCGGCTCGGGTGCGGACGAGTTGGTGAAGACCTGCAGCGAGGACTCGGATCTCGACTTCCTCCTCGTGGATGGGAGCGGGAGGAGGGAGGATCCTCATGGGCTTTGGTGTAGCGCCCCATTCCGCGACTTCAGCAGAAAGCATACTCATTGTGAAAGTCGTATCTTGTCCAAGTTCTCAAAAATGACAGACTGTGACAACCAAAGCAAAACAAATGAGACAAACCCATCCCTTTATACCCATTCCCCTCATGCCATCAAACGTCACCTCCAAACCCAATTCTCCCCGCCCTCAATCCCAGATCCCGCACTCGCCGCAATATCCGTCCAACACCCTAGGCACCACTTCAGCCCACCAGCTTTTTGCCTAGCCCACCCTCACACTAAGCCTTACTAATGAAGCCATTCCTTTGATAAGCTCTGACTACAGAGCTTTGTCAAGACACGCAAACGCAACCTTGCAGCTCGCATACCCAAGGCATTGATGATTATCAGATTGTGACTGTTTGCAGCCTGCGACATGGTTAGCTGCAGCGAGGAGATGGCAAGCAAGAGTCATCTTGACGGAAGTTCGGCATCATGCCGCTCTCAGCTCGCTCACACACACCGAACTGCCCCGCTCAAAGAAACCTCAAGGTTCTCAAAGAGTGCCATGAGACATTCGGACCGGCTGAATTGTTAATGACTGGACCTACAGATAGGGCTGAGATCACAATTGGTTGTACATCACTGAGCAAGGCACTCATATCATCCCAATTCACCACCACTCTATAGAAACATTCATTCATTAAAACTTTCAGGTATGTCATTTTTGTGCTCCGTTACATCTGCCATGCTTTTTCTGACAACCATCTAAAAACGCTGGTCCCTCCTCTGCCTGTGTAGCCTGTAGATATAAACTGGCTTCCCTCCCTCCCCCTTCCAGATGGGCTTGTCTCGATGCAATTGCAACTGTATATAAAACGCCTCCCAACCAGCCATGTGTAGAAAGACGCCAACGCCTCTCCTTTCCATCCTTGCTTTGCATCCATCCATTCATCCATCCAGCCGGCCATTCAGTCATTCTTCCATCCATCCCCTCCCCCCCAGCCTGCCCGCCTTCCGTGCCAATCTGTAACTGAACACCACTACCCGATGTGGTATAAGTTGCTGTGATGATGGCTTCCCCTCGACATCAATCGTACACACTTGCTACACATGTCAACATCTTCCACCTATCTGGATCCCATCCAGAATAGTGTCCAACGTGTCCCATTCTCGTCCCGCGAAGCACCCCTGACACGGCGTCGGTGGCTAGGAGCGGCGCCGAGGCTGCAGTCCGTCCTATCCAAAATGGTGATATGCCAGTTGATAAATCAAGCGATCGTCGTCATCCCGGGCGAAACCCCGTGAGGTGTCCTTGTCACCTTGGGTTGCGTGTCACTACACGAGATATTCCATCGGTAGTTCCCGGTGTGGCATCCACTTCAGCCTCCCTTGCGCTCGGATTCAAGCTTGGGAAGCTGCTCGCCGTTCCCTTGATTTGCGGCATTGTTGGCACCCTTCTTCTTTCCCTTGCCCGCCTTTTGCCAGCCTCCGTCGCTTTCGCTCTTAGCCCCGCGTACGTGGCCGTTCTCTCGGACTCCGTTGACCTTCTGAGACTGCGCAGTGGCTTTCTGGCCCTTTTGAGGCTTCGATCCATCCTGGGAATCCTGCACTCGCTCGTCAGGCTTCTGGCCTGCCTTGGAACCATCTCCCCGTGATGCCTTGGGGCTGTTCTGTGTAGCTTGCTTGTCTGATTTCAAAGGTCCATCGGGCTTTCGAACCACTGTGGGAGAAGGAGTACGGTTCTCGTACACTGGAGAAAGATGAGCAAAATCTTGACCAACAGGGCGATCAATCCGATGCTCAGCGATGGCGAGATCAAGCGGTGCGATGCCATTCTGCTGACGGGACATCAAACGCTGTCGAGTCGAGGGCGACAGACGTGAAGTTCCCGCCACAGGTTCTTGCGCAAGATTAGAGGCCGCCATGTAGTATGTGTTCATCATCAAGATGCGCTCTCGGAATGATGGATCATCACCTGTTGATGGGGCCATATGCGGTGTGGTTCCGTTCGCTACAACAGGAACTTGGTTAGAGACCCCTTGCTTGGCCGTTGCCTCTTCTGGTGCACTTGACGAGACAATTGGGCCGTCAACGGGGTAACTTGGCACACCGTTTCCAACGTTGATCTGGAGAGGGTTCTCAAAGTTGGAAGAATCTTCTGAGGCATTGCTCTCTGAGCCCGATGGTTGGCGTGGGCTCTGGATGACACTCGTCTTCAGACATGACCCATTGACAACCAAGGGTCTCGAGAGATTCTTGTTCTGGCTTCCAGGGAAAGGGGCCTGTGCAAGTGGCGCCGATGCGGTGCTCGCAGAGAAAGCTCGCGAGTGTCCCAGTGGCGAGGGCGATCTGGATGTCCTTCTCATCCTGCGGTCGAGAATCGTCTGCGGGAGTTGATCTGTTGAGAGTCGTCGACGTCCTGGGCTGGAGTTTTGGCTGAGATCCCCAAAGGCAATACCGTTGGAGCCAGGCTGCGACTTTTGAGACTGTTTACCGGGGCTAGGGCTCTCTGTCAAGTAAAACGCGGCATACTTGCCCTCTTCCGACTGTGGAGAGTCGGCATGAGCCTTGGGGGTCTCGTCGAAATCTGTGTCGTCAGACATGAAACTCGGGATTGGAACACCATTCATGCTACGAGAGTTGGCGCCATTGACTTGCTGGTTACCAAAGTAGTTCCCAGCTGCCTGCGCTGACGGAGATCGAGATGCGGGCTGAGAGTGTGACCGAAGGGTACCGTTCGTTGAGCCACCTGCCTCATTGTTCGCTCCTGATCGCTGCATGGAACGACGAAAGTCCTGGGTTGCGCCATTGGTACTAGCTGGAGACGAAGGGTACGTTCCGTAGCCACCTGCCTGAGGGAAGAAAGGTCCTCCCAGAGTCATTCCATACAGGGCATACAAATCAGGTCGCAGGGGCGCACTCAGTGGCGGGTTATCGAAGGAATTCGTCCTCGAACGGTCCGTGGACTGTTGCTGCTGCTGCTGTTGATTGGAGCCTGTGCTGGCCGACATTCTCTGCTGCTGCTGGTTCATGGCCTGAGCCTGAGCCTGGGCCTGGTGCTGCATAAATGCTGGTGACTGAGAAGCATACAAAAGCCGCATGTTCTCCTGGTGATATGCCATCTGAGTCATGAGATCTTGCTGTGTATACTGGAACTGGAACTGCGGGTTCTGATACCACTGCAGGTCCTGCTGCATGTTGACCTGCGGGATATACACGTTATTGGTGTTGTTGTTGGCATCATATTGGGGAACGCCCGACGATGCTCGCCGATTCCCCCCGTTGTTCCGGTGAAAATTATTGTTGTGTCGTCCACCGCGGTGGTTTCCACGGCCGCCACGTCCAGAATGTGTCTGCGACGAGCTGCGCAGCAGGACAGGCCGAGATTGCGGCGGTGGTCGGGACCATACTCTCTCCTCCTCTTTGGGAAACACGTACGGTTCGCACGCTTCTTCCAAGTTCGCCACTGAAATCAAGTCGAACGCTCGTCGAAGTTCCATATGCAATCCCCGGAACGAGTACTCGTCGGCCGTGTTCCCGAGGTTACGGGAGGTGTTGAACGGCTCTTCGACGCAGAGCTGGTTGTTAATCGCATAGTGCCACTTCTTCTCATGCTTGGTAACTAGCTTTCCGAGACGGACCGAGAGAACGTGCTTATCGTAGTCAAACTCGTGCGCGTAGAAGCGAAAGAACTGGAACAGAAGCTCGGCGACCGATGACTTGTTCTTGTTTCCAAAACCAGACAGCTTCTTGAGATCGTCGGCAAAGTCAGGCATGGTACCGTCCGGCCTGGGAAGCTTGTGTGACAGCTGATGCAGCGCGGGGAGGACGGGAGGGCTTCGGAGCTGCAGGAACGCGATGATCAAGCAAATCCAAGTGTAAGAACTCAATGTGCCGCCAAACGCTATAAAACGGTCAGCCAGATCTACAGAAAGACGAAAAGTATAACGTACCCGCATCATTGACTATCCTCCTCCGGGTCCAATACTTGACAATCATGGCAAGCTCACGAACTCGAGGGTCGGTGTCTATATATGTTCGAACCATGCGGGTGTTCTCGAGAGCAAGGGTGTTGTTGACATTCATGTCGCAGGCAAGGCCCAATTCAGGATCCCAGATCTTGACAATTGGCACCTTGGCTGCCGAAATGCAGACAACCTTTTCCATTCCCCCTATGTGTTGTCAGCGGGTTACATTTGGGCGGGTGAGCGAGGCACATACGTCGCGCCAGGAGGTCGGCGATCATGCAAACACCCTCCAATTCGCGCCACGAGGTGGTGATGCAGATATCCACTAGGTCCGGTTAGATGTGGCTTACGAGAAATGCGGAGTCAACAAACCATCAGAGTCATCCGAACAAAGGAGATTTCCAGAAGAACCAAAAAGATTAACACGGATGTCGTGTCCAGGCCACTCGTCGTTGAAGATTTTTTCAAGCTTCAGCACCAGCTTCTTGCGGTTCTCCTCAACAGCGGCAGTGGGCAGCAGTCGGTCATAGACCTCTCGCATGTCGGTCGCCAACTTTCGCTCCTCATCCTCGGTCAGCTTGCTTTTTACCGTCTGCAAGTCCAGCTTCTCAAGACGGTCGTTGCCGACCGAATAAGGTATCCTCCTTCTGGAGTTGATCTGGGCCGTCTCATACTTGCAGCCCCCTAATCGCGGTGGCAAGGGCCGCAGCGACGGTAGGGTGCTATTTGTCTCGGAGTAGGCGGATCGGGGGGAGTGATTGTTTGTGCCGGTAGGGGACGGCTCGCGATCCTCGAAGGAAAATTGACGAGCGTGTTGATGAGGCGTCGAGGGCACAGAGCTGGAATGAGACTGAGCCGAGGGCGCGGATCGACGGGGCAGAGGCCTCGATGAGTCGGCCGACTGTTTGGAAGGCATCTTGGGCGGAACCTCCTTGGAGGTTACAACCGAGCGACTCTTGTCTGAGTTCTGATGTGACCTGCTCCCATGGCCTCCTCCTGTGTTCCCCTTACCGGCGGATGCGTCCTTGAGCGACACCTTGCTAGAAGATCGCGACCTGGGCGCGGCCTGGATATGGGGAGCGGAGACGACGGGAGGGAGCGGCGGCGTCTGCAGGCCGCCTCCGCGGGCGGGCGAGATGAGCTTGTTGTAGTGTAGGAGCTGGGCGTGGTAGATGTTGGACTGCTGGGGGAGGAGAAAGGGGAGGAAGTCGAGATGAGAGTGAAACTGGGTGGCGGCCGGGTCGGGGAAGAAGGAGCCGTCGGCGGCGGGAGCGCTGTGGCTGCTCGTCGTCGAGGCCGTCGTCGAACTCGTCGTACTCGATGTTATCGTCGAGACCGTGTTCCAAGGACTTGGGGGATAGGGATGCTGAGGTTCGGCCGTTGTGGTCTGGGTGTCCATATGGAGCAGCGAGCGAGCCCCGGGACAGTTTGAAAGGAGTGCGGGGAGGCGACAACAGGCGTCGACGAGGCTGTCTTGTCTATAGAGTCTTGGGGTGTATTCTTTTCTTGATGCCGACAAGAGATGACAGAAATTGAGAGCAAAGAAGCGACGGCGAGGGTATTGAGGACCGGAGGGAGCGTCGAGGCCTCTGTATCCGAACCAATGCACAGTCAAAGGAGCAGGGGGCGAAGATGACCACGAGGCGCTGTTCGGGGACAAGCCAAGGCGGACGGCGGAAATAGCGAGGATGAATCGTCGAGACAAAGCAGTTGAAGCAAGGCTACTGGCGAAAATAGAATAAAAACCGTAGTGGAAAAGAGGCAAGAAACGAGAACAGCGCCCTTTGAAAGTCGAAGAGCGTGTGTTGGTTGTGGTTTGTTGTGCGAGGACGAGGCAGCTTTTTTTGGTATAACGGCGAAGCCCCGGGGCGCGGGATAATGATGGAAATGGAGGATTCGAGGATGGTGAACGGATGGACGTGGACTGTGTATGGGACCGAGACGCTTGCTTGTGGGGGGGTCCTTGCCAAAAGGGGTCGCTCGGTGCGAGGGACGCCGGTTCACCTCGTGGGGGAGAGGTTGAATGGGTTGGTTTCTGAGATGATGCGAAGGAGAGCGAGCAAGCAGTACCGAGAAGATGGGCGAGAGAATGATGATTGAGAAGAGAAGAAACGAAGCAACAAATGCGAATGGAGTAGTAGAGCCACGAGCGAGACAGGCTGAGTGAGAGAGAGAGAGAGACACACACACAAGCAAGAGAGACCGAGCCCGTCCTCCAAGTGCCGTCCTTTTTGGTGCTTCTGGCTGGATCTGGGTCTGGGATTGGGATTGGGGTTCCAATGTAGTATGGCGGATGCAGGTGTGCTGTGTGTGAGCTGTGCGTGAGAGGACGGGAGTTAGTACAGTTGGTACCTCGCAAGTCCAGCAGATGGCCCACCCTCCACTGAGCGAGTTGAGTGCCACTGAGGGGAGGGGATGTCCATGGATGGACTGAGGTGCGAGGACATCGGTTTGCACACTGTACTTGCATGAATTCGTCCGGTATTATCATCATGTGCAACCGCAGCGCAGCGCGTTCGTCCATCCCTCGGAGCCCCGGGATAAGCTCACTCATTTCGATGTTGGCTCTCACCTCAGCGGGGTTGGGCTTTTGCCAGTTTGTCCCGTCCGTCTGTCCTGTCCATGACAGGAACTCGGTACATTTCTGCTACCAAACGCCTCTCGTCAGAAAGTGGAAAGCCAACATGGCCGTTTAGCAGGGCAATCACAGTGCCGGTACAGTGTTTCCATGACCCGACACCCATCATCCATCCGCCCACGCGCGGGCGGGCGAAAATCCAATGGGCGCCTGTGCCGGTAGCGAGCGGAGGGTCCCACTGCCAAGCAACAGCCTCAACAGGGCCCTTCCAGCAGATGGAAAAAGGGACGCGGGACACCCGAGAGGGCAATGGGATGGGATAGGCAATATGAGATGGTAATTGACGGCAAAGGGGGGAAAAGGGAATCAGTAGGTTCCTCCAGCAGTAACAGGGCGCAGAACGGGGCAAGCAACAGGGCCATCTCGAGCCAGGCCCAGCTTCCGGCGTGTGCTAGGGGGAACATGCCCGTGGAATAGCGAGATCCACCCGCCTGTGCCTACTGTACCGTCCAGCGCGTGGCAGCAGCCTCCGCAATACGGAGTAGTTAGCGAAGCAATAGGGCCGCTGGGATCCATGGACAAAGCCCGTCAGGGATCCAAAGAAGAGAGATGCACTGTGTGCGGTTCGTTAGAGGTTGCGACTGTGCCATTGGAGCGTTGGCCGAGATGACGGGATGGACGCGGGCTTGCAGATGCACCCAAGATTGCCTCTCCTTCTCTAGGTGCACCTCAACCCATCAAACTCAAGATACGGATATTCCTCCTCCAAACAGGCCATCCTCTTGTCAATTTAGAACTACACTTCCTGGCTAGCGCTGTGTCAGTCTATACAGGGGCCTTGGCCGATGCGCTGCCGAACGGGGACCCTGATTCTGTACTCTCTCCCCCCTGACGCGCCCCGTGTGTCCCACCCGCGTCTCTCCCATGGATGACTCCTGGCCGTGATCCATGCCTTGGGCCCTTGCCCTGTTGTGCTGCTACGGTGCCGCCAAGTCACGACCCGTCCCTGGAGAGGAGCTTGATCCAGAGGAACAGTCTCGGCCGGTACCTCTGCGACCGGTAGCCAGCCATCAAGGAGGCTCTCTCTCACCAGGTTTTGGTGAGGGCGGGTTCTGGATTCCGAGGGGTCGGTCCTCCAATTCCCCTCAAACTCAGGACTCTCCTTTGTTTCTTACGGGAGGAGGATTTGGCTCTGTTTAAGGGACCGGCAGAATCAGGTACGCGACCGGTGCGACCGACAGAAGCCCAGAATTAGCAATTAGCAGGCCCTTCTGCTGCCGCCGTAAATGTCCGTCCGTGGCGGGTAATTATTGAGATGCAGCCTCAAATGAAGAGGCCGACAGCGCATGATAATTGCGGAGAGACGTGCAGCTACAGCTACAGCTTGTCTTGCCATGTCCCATTGTCGCTTGTGTGGTGGTGGTCGGCATGTGCGTGTGTGCGGAGGCGAGACCTCGCGTGTCCCCTTTTGGGATTCAAAGGGCGACGTTGGAATCATATTCTTTACTCTGCAGGTATGTAGCTTGTTGGTTCTCTCTTCTTCTACTTCATCATATCATGTCTACTGAGACCACAAGATTTCCCGCCCTCGATTGTCCAAACTGGATCAGATTTGATCGAATACCCACACTCGGAGCCGGCCGTTCCCTTTACTTTCTTGAGAGACACTCGTATAAATGACGGAGGCGAAAATAGACAGATAGCCAGAAGATTTGAATGGAATTGATTGATGATCGAGCCCACTCGCGGCCCGTGTACCTGCTCCTCCTCCTGCTGCTCCTTGTCCTCCCTATTGCGGTCCTGCCAGGCCAGCACACGGATGGCCCATCTCAGAGCCCGTCATCTGTCACGCCCGGGGCGCGTCAGGTCAAGGCTCAGAAGCCAAGCAGGGGTAAGTTGTTGTCGCGAAGTTGCGAGCGGAGGCGGGCTGGGCTGCATCGTTGACGGCGAGGATGCTGAACCTTCAGCAACCGACAAAGGTTGTTTTTCTCCTTTCCCCTGCAATGACGACCTCGAATAGTCCCCTGGGGCTTTCAACTCTGTCGTCACGGGCTGGCTGAACAATCTTCATTCTCCACCAAACTATCGAATTCTCAGGGTTCCAGAGGCCAAGTTATCGATTTGACTTTTGTTCACTACTCTGGAGTCTAGCGCTGTCCTAATTGACGCGCCGAGGAGAGACACCCCCCCCTCTTCCCATTTCCCACTGCTCCGGGGACCGGTCGGTGGTACGGGGAAATGGACCGGGGGTCAGTTGGTGTTGGTGCGGCTGCTGCGTGTGTAGCACAGGTTATCCGTATGTATCAAAGGGAGAGAGGGATTGATCTACAGCGTCTATCCAAAAGGTGCACCTCGTATCGTCCAGTTCAGTTTAGCAGGAGAGGAGACTGACCATGTCTCATCGATGCCCGCCTCTTACACTTTGATATACATTGCATCCCAGGACCTGGCCCCATCGTCATACCTCTGGGCGGATCGGATCAGACTCGTGTGGTCATTCTCCCTTCCTGGCCACCGCCAGGCTTTCTGGGCCATCCCTTTTCTGCAGCGTTAGGTTCTCGTCTCGATCGAATTGGAAAAGGGTTATCCGAGGTCTGCCTCAAGAAGCAACAAAAACAAGCTCGTCCCTTGCACCCGTGGATGCGCCGCCCTGCGAGATGACGGCAATGCACAAAGGGCCGACGCGAGGCTACCTTTACGCTGGTCGTATCCCGCCATAGGTTTCGTATTCTATCTTTACTCACGGATCCAGCACCTGCGTATCCTCCGTATCTATTCCTGGCGTTCGCGCTGACCTGCTCACTCAGCAAAAGAGTATCGGATCTCGGTCAGCCACGTCCAGGTCACGAGGCTCCCGTCAATGCTCGAGATCCCAGGCCGTTTATAGTCCTACACGTAGATCAGACTATTCACTGGCCGGTGTCTCTTTTTCCCTCCTCTCTCGCTTACCAGCCCAGGTTCGGATTTCCCGATGGCGCACTTGCAAACGCCTCGCGGCCGCCATCTCAGGTCGGGTACAACCACACATTTTCAAGAGACCGTTCCTGAAGCACAGTGTGCGGTGCAGCCACTCAGCGCCCAGGCCCTGTTTCTGCTTGACTTTTTGTCCCACTGCAGCTGACTTCAGGCTGACGATACGTGGCTGATGGTCTTGCATTGATGCGCAAGGTGCGAGCGAAAACTCAATTGCAGCGACTTACCTGATGCTGATGCAGGCGGCTGGCTGAATGAACGATCCGACGGGACAGCCCCGACCATCTTGGTTTCTCTTCTTCTCTTTTCGTCTTGCAATGTCACCTTCTCAACTTATGCCTTGCCTTGTTTGCTTACTTGGCCATGATTCATAGTCTCGAAGCGTGCAAGCAAGGCTCAGCTCATCTCAACTTTGTGAGGCATTCGCCTTGTTTTGTTTCGCGTCCACGTGCAATTGAGGCTTGCAAACACCAATCTCGGGCTATCTTGGCGACCAAGTGGTCATTTCACACTTCAGCTCAGCTGAATCGTTCCAGGCCCTTTGGGATGAAAGCAAGCGCTTTCACCTTGGCGAAAATCGCCTAGTTGGGCTCGATAATGCAGGCCTCAATTATCACCCCCGGTCACTTTACTGTCGATAGTCTATTTGCCCGGCACTTGACAGTTCACGTGGCTTTCTTTTCTTTCCGACGCGTCTGGAGCTGACTGGTCCAGTGACCGTTTGCCGGTTTCACCACTGCCGGGGCTGGTGATGGCGAATATATATCTCGTGGTATTGGATCCAGCCTAACGCAAGCAGCCTAATATATCAGCCTTGACGAGCATGATCCTTGCTGAGCAAACGACATGCTTGCCTTTTCTATTTGGCCAGATCAAACGTCAGTCTTCATCTGGTCCCTTTGTACAACATGAAAACCAGACAGGGAAACGGATCATAGCTGGCCACTGCCCTGCCTCGGAGTGTTGGGTGTCTCGGCTAAGATCTGTTAGAGAAGCGATGTTAACCCCTGGTGCAGCGTTGGCCGCTTTCACTTTCGACTTTCGAGACGTTAAAGTCCTTCAGAGGCATGCCGAGTTTCGCACATGATTGGAAGAGTTCCTCTTCTCGCTTGGTTTGCTACCCTACCCAGACCCTGAGCCGGAGGATCACGACCTAAAATGGACATCTCAAACGTTGATATTCGGTCCTGATGGCGACATTCCTCTGTTCAGTTGAGACAACTTGAAGCCATCTTTGCCAGCGTGGCAAATGTATCGCCTTGACCAAGCTAGATCATCAGCCATAGGCATGCAACGTCATAAACCAGGGACGACTTCAAACCGCCATCAGGCACATCTAATTTCCTTGTCGATCTTGATATCTCGAGTTCAGCATCGGTCCATTAGGTTACGTTTTGGGGCATCCACTATCTGTCAAACGATCAAGGGAATACGCGCAGGTTGTCACTGAGTGGATATACGATGCAACTTGCTCCGTAATCTCCTCTGCAGAAGGCGAATAACATTTGCGGCTCTGCCAGGGCACCGGAACTGGTTTCTTGCTTGTACTTCAAGCCCCTGAAAAAGAGTTTCCCGCAAACCATGGCAAGGCACCATGGCTGCAGCACTCAATCCCCCAAGCCCATTGCCTCTTTCAGTATTGGAACTGAACTTGGGCTTTGCGTACATCTTATGATGCCTTTTGATGGCAGCAAGAGAGCGACATTCGGCCTGTCTGGTCCTTCTGCTGCGTTGAAGTCCTGCTAAATAGGCTCGAGTTGAACCACTTCACTACAAGCAAAGGGCAGGCTCTCGTTTTCGTGTCGAATTCGGAACCTTGGCCGGCTCATTGGCTATTTAGTCACTACAAACTCTCCAGTAATTACCCGCAACCCGGAGTCGGCCGCTTCGACAACGGTGTTCGGCGTAGTTGTGCGCACTTGGTCACATTTGACGGTGGGGATTTTGCGACATGACAAGAAACGGTCCACCCATCCAAGGACAGGCTATCAATCAAGAATCCTAGGGTCCCCCGCAACTCCAACAACATCCATACGATGAAAACCTTCAGTCCTGTACAGATCATGGGCGCTTGGGTCTGCGAATGCCGGCCTGGGCTTCCTAGGTGTATTCGGGAATCTGTGGGGGAGGATCGGCTAGGTCATCTTGAGTCGCTTATGTCCTCGACAAGCGATGCTAGGTAGGAGACGGCGGGACCAGATGAACTAGGTACTGGTCTTGATTCTTCTCTGTAGAGTGGAGAGTCGGAAGAGTTGGTCATTCAGCAATTGACGTTGACTGCAGCCTGACCATCTGATACACCATGCCATTCATATACAACTTCTATGTAGCTCAACTTTTATGGTCACATACACAATCATACAATGCAAATATCAAGGAAAACGCTTGCTATGCCAACAAAATCCTGGCCCCATCCTCAAGCTCCATCACATCATCTGCCCTCATTGCCTTGCCACCCCAAATAACAGTCCCAGTCCCGTCGATGGCAAAAGCGCCAGCCTCTTGCCATTTGTTCCCCATGACCGTCAAGGGCCCATCCTCGTCTTCGTCGTCGTCATCCAATGCGGCGACCTTCTTTGGGGCCTTCTTGTCCTCGAGGCCTTTCCTCTGGATGGCTCCGGCCACCTTCTCCCCTAGCCACCCCGTCTCCTTCCAGCCCTGGACCTGGGTGGTAGGGTTAAAGAGATACCACATGCCGCCGGTACCCAGTCCCCAGGCTGCGTACAGGGCTCTGTCCTCGTCGATGACGACGCGGACGCCCCAGGAGCCGCCGAGGAGGGATACCCACTTCTGGGTGGCCTGCTCTGAGGCATGCGAGACGGCTATGCAGGTGAGGGCGTCACCGTAGCGGTTCGACAGAGTACGCAAGTTGATGAATGTCTTTTGTGCGACTTTTTTTAACATGTCAGCTGATGATTTATAACGGCTCGTGAGTGAAATGAAAGAATGTCGTGCAGAGACAGAAAAAGTAAAGGTGCAGCATCGACGTGGGGAACTGGGAGATTTGACCACATACACGCGCAGCCAACGCAGCGCAGAAAGACGAGCAGCGTCCTCCTCCTGCCGCCGAGCACGATCCTCCTCTCCCTGTCGACGGGCGCCTTGTCCCCGATGCCCGGCACGCGACCTACGGCCACAGACGGGGGCGGAGGGTTCAGCCAAGGCTGGACAGTGAGCGGCAGAGATCGGATCGACATCCAGGATCCCCAGCTTTGGGGGGTCTGATCATCCTGGTTTGACTTGGACGATGACTTTTCTGCCTGCTGCTGAAAGTCAAGGATGTCACTGGGGATGCCGGCCTTTTTGAGGGCCAGCTTTGTTGTGAGGCTGGAGAGCATTGGATCGGCTGAAGAGTAAGAAGGGAAAAAAAGGACAGAGTGATACAAGGACAGGGGTAAAGAGATACAGGGGGGTGACAGGTTGAACAAGTCAGCTTTGCAGTTGCGGCTCGGGCCGAGGATGACAAGGGGTGGGAGATCAGCGGCAATTGATTCAAGAGAAAAGAAAGACAGAGAGAGAGAGAGATTGTAATTAGATCACATCATGGCCCTGGTGTTGAAGACGTGGAGTTGAGGCTGCGGGTGTTGTGAAACTTCCGGGGGCCGCTAGTGAGGAATGGGGGCTTGCGCACGAGCCTGGGCATGGCCTTGCAGTTGATGGTTTAATATGAAGAGGAGAGTTTTTACGAGCAATGGGGGGGAAAGCTATTTAAGAAGATGACATGCTTGGGTAGTCAGGGCGCATGTACCAGTGGCCGGCCGTGTTGCCAAGTCTCGAGCCTTGGTGATCGTATAAGCACTCAGTAGTGACAACGATATAATCGACTTGGCCTAGTTCACCTATACAGAACCTCCAATTGAGTATCACTCATCCCATCATTCGATCCCCTAGAGACGACAGCCAGCGTTAGCATACCAGAAACTCGTCATCAGTCACAAGCTTGTACTTGCTCAAGAAGTCCTCGAGGACGCTTGAACATGAACGCACCACTGGCCACGAAGCCGAATTGCCCAAGCGAACGAAAGCCCTAGCGGTATGCTTTCCCAAAAGACGATTCGAAAATGACGCCTCGACCTTGTCTATTCGACCCAATACCAACGACTATCCAAGTGGACGAGCATTGGTCTCGCTCTGCTGAGAGACGGAGACATGATCGCACCAGCGACAGTCCTGTAGAGCATCATCCACAAACGGTCTCAAGTTGTGGAATCTGCATATGGATGGACGAGACTTGTCAAGGCTGTTGGGTGTATAGGTCACTGAGGAGACTTGGGATAGTTGATGCTGCTGGTTGGAATCGAGGTAGGTGCCAGAAGTCGAACCCACAGGGCCCGTTGAGTAGCCCTGGACGGTGACGGCTTGAGACTCATGAATCACATAGCAGTAATCGGGGACCGAATTTAGGAACCAGGCCTTGACATATGCCATAACGCTGCGGATTGCCTAGGTCCTAACTAAGACTAACATGTAAGTATCTCATTTATCGCCTAGTGGGAACTGTCGCCTGTGTCAGGTAGGTACAGGCAACAGAGGGTTTTACACCAGGAGACTAGCTCGCTGTTGGTACTAGAGGTCGGTCATTGATTCACGCTGTTCAATGTCGAAACTGCGGTCAACGCAACGACCAGGGAGTGGGTATTGGGAAGACCACCGTCCAGGCCTTAGAGGGTGAGGACGACCTTCGAGGGGCACTCAAGAGGCCAAAGAGGTTCCGCTCAGTGTCAGAAGCCTCTTCAGAATCCTCGAGTTTTGGGGCATGGGCGTCGGAACCTGGATGGCTTCAACAACCACACGCAATGTGGCGGAGAACCTGGTTGACCGCATCTTGGAGTGGTGTATGGGGCGACCAGCCGGGTCCTCACAAGGAACAAAGAGGTCTGGTCTCTAAGGGTTCCAGCTAAACAACGAAGAAGCTGAGTATGATGATAGAGATTGACTGTTTGGTCTAAGGTGTAGTTGGTCGATCAAGTCTAAGTAGCAGTCAATGACCCCAGGCTTGCACACAGGTCAGAGCCTGTTCAAACGAAAAATGAGTGAGTCGACAACAATCTCTTTGCCATGGAAGCATACTTAAGGCCCTCACTTACCATAGTCAGGGTGCAAAAAGAGAATATCGGATAGTCGTGGTGACGAACAATCCGTAGGGACATATTCACTCACCCAAAACCTCAAAAAGGAGAATGTCATTAACAAAAAGAAAAAGACGAAAAAAATAAATAAATAAATAAATAAAAAGAGAACAAATCAGCAAAAAAAGAATCTCAATCATTTTTATAGGAATAGCCCGATGCGGGGGTCGAACCCGCAACCTTGAGATGTGTGTACTCGTAAGAGTCTCACGCTCTACCGATTGAGCTAACCGGGCGGGACGCCTGTTTGGTGAGGGTTGGGGGTCTCACGATCGTCTTGTGAGGGGGGTAGTGATGGACTCGTTGGTGTTGAGAAGGTGGTGATGCATTCATATCTACTTCTCTCGGCCTGTGCATCTTGTGATTTCAACACCATCCTGTATATGTCAGTGGAAGAATCTTGGGAGCTACATAGCATACTCACTGGGATACCCGTCGGCTCAAAGCTGTTGATCAACTGACTCTCATACACCAGATTCGGATCTCCCTCCGCCTCATCCAACGTCTCCTCTCCCTCTCTCTTCTCATACTGCTTAGTAGTCTTATCAGAGAATCCACCCGCGCTCTTTGATCCAGCCCTCTTCTCCTCGACGCTGCTCCGCACGTAGGCCAGATACGGCGGGTTACCCGGCTTGATGACGTTGTCAGCCGCAAGGACGGTGCCCGGTCCCACGAGGCGGAGACGCTCGCAGAGCTTGAGGTCGCTGAGGTAGGCGGGCTTGTAGTGGTCTAGGAACATGAGGTCGATCTTGGTGAGGGTGCCGTCGGTGTGCAGGCGCGAGAGGGACTTGTCGCTGGGACCGACGATTACGCTGGCGACAGAGCGTAGGCCCGCGAGGTCGATGAGTGAGGTGATGACGGCGGCAAACTCGGGGTTCCGCTCGAGGGAATAGTAGTGTGAACCACCTGAGGAACGCACGGCGTCGGCAAAGAGAAGAGTCGAGTAACCCACGTAACCACCAAGTTCAACCTGTAGACGCACGTTCAGATGCCTTCAGATAAGATCTGCCCTGTCTCAGCTTACCATGACCTTGGGCTTCACCTCAGCAATCAAGTCCGTAACAATCTTGCCCTTGTCCTCGCCAACATTCATGAGATACTTCTTTGTGCGAGCAAACTCATCGATGGCCTGCAGAATGCGTTTAGGCGAGCCACGCAGTTCATCAATGTCGTCTCGACCATAGACATAGTGCAGAAGCTCAATCTCTCGACCATCGTCGAAAAAGACAGTGTCTTCCTGCTCAACATACGCCTTGGATTCGTCAAACTGAGGCATCGTTTCTTTGTTCAAGGTTCAATCGTTGCAGCGTGAATGTTTGTGATGTTCTGAGTGCCCTTTTATCCGTACAGTAACACAAGAAACAGATCGCGTCACTCAGTGTACCCGTCATTCATTCATTCCCGTCCTTTTATATCCTTCTCTCCCTCGACTCTTCTCCACACACGGAATCCCCATTCCGGGGAGCGGCTTTCTCCCCGGCGGGCGGGCACGGCATCGGGTGGGGGTTGTTGACGCCGAAGGGAGGAGAAGGGAGACGGGAGACGACAGACGGGAGCTTCCGATGACGCGCACATGCCCGAGTCGTCCAAGTTTGGCGTCATGGTGTGTAACTCGAGTTAGACTGTCAAAGAGTTGGTGGTTACTCGTCTTGGAATAGAAAGGACCCCTACTGTCAGGTAAGGTCAGATCAGATCAGTCACGTTCGCAACAAGTCTTATTAACTCCCAAACCTTTCCCATAAATGTATGCCCTAACAATTACTGTCTCCCCAAATGTTTGTCTCCCTTTCCAGAATGTCGTCGCAAAACCAGCAAACAATTTCTCCATTCCCTGGCCAAGCAACCCTTGTAGAACCGATCTCCGTATACCCCAACCCTGCACCGAACGAACCTGCCCAAAAGCACGCAACGCAAACGAGAGACGCGAAGGAAAATGAACACCGAAACAGTCCTGACCCTGTATCCACCTTGAACCCCAAGAAATGCCCTTGTTTTATCTCCTTTTTTTTTGTGTCGTTTTTGGGTCTTGTGTGTTTTTGTCGTATATAAACACCCGCGTTTTCGCTTGCCGAGTAAAGGATTGGTGATCCGTATAATCCCTTTCATCCCAGAACCTTTGTGTGTTGGCGCCGACAAATCAAATACCTCCCATCGTCAAGGAGACTCCGAGACCGTCGTTCCGGCTATGCTTGCTTGCTTGCTCGCACTCGCCGCAGACGATTCGCAGACTTGTCGTTGGTCGATAAACAGCGTGAACGCCTCAAGCTCCGCTCCCTTGGGTATCCGTCGTTGCCGTCGGGACGCTGAGCCGTCCCGCCACAATCATGATGAGCGCCCCAGGCCGTAGCCTTCCCAAAGAACTTCGTCCAAACATGTTTTCGAAAGCGTCCCTTCCTGCCCGTCCATCCATCCATACTAGACACACCTCTTTTTCCTTGTCCATCCGCTGCTGAACGCAAGGTCGGCATCCCTAAACAACGGACGCCCCATTGTGATGATCAAATGCAACTCCCATTTCACCAGTCCAAGCCCTTCAGCCGAAAAAAGAAACAAATGACAACTCCTCTGTCGATGCCGTTCCTTCAACACCTGTGACCTCAATGGAACCACCCAGCTCTAGCCAGATCCGAGTAGTCTTGCGTGTTTGCCGTTCCCCATTCATTGCCAGAGTGCCCCCAACATGAAAATCAGGAGCCGTAAAAGAGCTGCAGAGACACCGTCCCTGTCCCTGTCACAACTCAAATGTACCAACCTCGATGCATCTTTTACCTCAAGCGCCATTCCCTATGCAACTGTCAACGCCCATGCCTATCAACACGCCCGAAACCGTCCCTCAGATTCTAACCCCAGACACTAGCCGGGGCACCGAGGCCCGAAGACTGGCCCCAGACGCCGTTGCCACGGCCCCAGCCGCCAGGGGAGGCGAGGGGAGTGGTCGACCGCTTGGAGGAAGCTGTGGTCGCGGGTGTGCCCGAGGGACGGGTGCCGATGGGAGCAACAGAGGCTCCAGACTGGCTGGGCTTAGATCCAGGGGCGAGATCGCGCGAGGGGGATCCGCCGGTTGGGCTGGAGGTACTGGTTCGGCTCTGAGGTCCAACCGCGTTGTCAAAGACCCGGTTCGTGGGCCCAGAGGTCTGGGGGCTGGCTGTGCTCTGGGGGCGAGAGGCCGGCTCGGCGGGAGGGCCGTGGGCGTCGCCAGTAGAGCCTGGGGTACCGGCATCACCAGCAGGAGGGGCGCGGCCGATGTTGTCAAAGGCCAAGGGCGAGTGTCCACGGATGCTAGATGGTCCGCTAGGGCCAGGGGCGCCAGTGCGGACGTTACCAGTCTCGTCAACATATCCGGCCTTTTCAGCGAACGGTCCCTCGCCATACAAGGCGCTGCGCTGGCGGGCGATCAAGTCCCGAGTCTCCTCCTCAGACATGTGCTTGTTGCCCGGGAGGGTCAACTCGGAAAGGACGGCTACGTAGAAAAGCTGTTAGCCCAAGCTCAACAAACTCGACGCGGATTACATGTGTGCTGTTCGGGAGAAGCGAGTGAAGAAGAAAGAAAACATGAGCGGCGTCCGGCCAACAATCATCGGCCGCCCATGACCACAATTTTTTTCTATTTGGCATCTTCTTTTGGTTTTGCGATAGTAGGAATGTGCTATACAGTAGAGGGTGGCCTACTTCGCTGGTATTGCTGCTCAGTGTGCAGGTTTCGAAGCTCTCGCTCCCGCTGAGCTGCCATCCTTCTCTTCGCCTGCATGACCTGCTCTGCCTCGTTGGAGCCTCGCGAGGGCTGGTGACGCTGGTTGGCGTAGAAGTTCTGGAGGTTGGGTCCCTGGGAACCTCGGGCGTCGTCAAAGTTGTTAACCGAATGAGGGCGAGAGCCGGAGGAGTGGTGGGAGGCGCGCGAGTCTGCATCGGAGGATGGTCAGTTGGGGCGCTCAAGGCGCCCTGCCAGTCCCAGCCTACTCACCAAGGTCTTGGGAGGATGCTGGCAGGGCAAAACGGTGTGGATCAGAAAACTCACGTCGGCCGCCCATTCCATAGCCCTTGCCAGACTTTTGCAAGTTTTCATAAGCTCGGTCGACCTCTGGGAGGGAGGATTAGTTCCTGTGCGAGACGCACAACTCGTCAAGTCCGAGTTCTCTCCAATTTCTGATTCGGGTCGGCCACCCGACAACAAAGTGACCGTCACAAAAGACGCCAACAGAAACCGGAGGGAACAAGACCGACGTTGTTGATGGAGAACATACCGTCGAACTGATACGAGAAGGCGTAGTCGTCCTGGGGCTGAGGTCCACTGGCGCCTGAGCGGATGAGCGAGTTAATGGGCATCCTGGGATCGGAAGGCGTTCGCATTCCATCCGTACCTGCACGAACGGGAGTGGTCGAGCCCTGGTGCTCCCAGTTGTTCTGGGTCGAAGCCGACCACTGCGGGTTGTCGTAGTAGGACATGTTGTAGAATTTCGGATTCGAGTGGGAAAAACCGGGACGGTATCGGTTCGAAGATTCTTCAAATCTCGCAACGAAAGAGTCTAGCGACGACAATGACGGGTTAGCCCGATGAAATCGACAAATCGATAGACGGCAGTTCGCGATGACCAGGTGCAGCGCGAAGCAACGAGGGCGCCGGGACACAAGACAATGAGGGACGGTGGTGGAGGAAAATTGCCGCCGTGGCCGACGTCAGGATGCGATGCATCAGCCATCTGAGACAGGCTCCATCGAGAACCACCAAGCCCTCAGGACCCCCTCGTCGCAACACGTTGACAAACCGCTGGCGACACTGTGCGTCAAATCATCGACTCACCCTATGCGGCAGGATATTTCGTCGTCGAGTGGTGCAGCTTCGTTCGCGGGAAGAGAGCGCAGGGGTGAATGGCCACGGGCCGCGCGAGTCGGGAATAAACCACGAAAGGGTTCGGGGAGGCGGAAAAGGCACGAAGCTTGGTCGCAAGAGCTGGTGACAAGACGGCGAACCAGGACGACTCGAGGCGAAAACCGCTGCAGAGCAGACGGAAAGTCTAATAGAGAAAAAGAGGGAGACGGAGACGGAGAGGAGGAAGAGGGAAAAAGAAAGAAGAGGCCGAAGATGGTGGTGAACAAGTTGTCAACGGACAAGGCGTGATGGGGGGAGGAAAAACCCAGGGCCTGGTGCTGGGCTGGTGGGAAAGGAGAAGGAGCCAGGCCCAAAAGTCATCAATCAAATCAGGTAGTCACGTCGTGGGGAGTGGGCACAGGTCGGCAACGCTTGGGGCGCGCAGTTGGCAGGTGCCAGGTGCAAGGCGCTGTCGAAGACTGCAGGTACTTGGTGAGGTTGTACCTTGCCCTGGTGGTCCAACGCTCCCTCTTAGGATGTCAGGTCGGTCGAGTGCCCTGAAGTGACCATTACAGGGCCTGCCCGACGCTCAAATAGTGGGTGCAATTTACCGCAAGACACCTGGAGGTGGCCTCTCTTGGTGATGGCTCGCCCACCTAGGTAGGGGAGAGAGGTACCTACTCCACTCGTACCTCGTTCCGTAGAACAGGGAGAGGCAGGAGGCAAGAAAGGGTGCTTGTACTGGGTACAGCTGCTGGGCCCTTCCTCGAGATGCGGACACTGAGACCTCCGGGAAGGAGAACTCGAGACATGCATCCAGGCTGCGCCTTCCCCTTTACTAAGAACTGGATCTACCTCCTGCCCATGTTGAATTTCTCCTCGCCTTGTGCCTCGTCTCCCCATGCCCTGCCATTTTCTAGAACACAACCGATCTTCTTCACCTTGCGCAACCATCTGCAGCTTGGATGTCTCTGCTACTTCGTCCGCCCCCGGCCCTGCCCGCCCGTTGTCCGTTGAACGCCCAGACGCCCGCCCCAATCCGTTTTTGATTTGATAACCGGGCTAATGACGGACACTGAAATGACGACGTGTGGGGGGTGCCTCTTCTTGGCCCTTTTGCCAGCAACACAACGCTCTGCGCTCCACGCTCCACGATGCCAGTTGACGGCGGGTGGGTTGCCAGTGCAGCCGGGGAATGAGAACACTGTGCGAATACATTGTGTCCTTTGGGTGTGAATGCGAAACCATTCGGCGATGGGGATATCATCAGCCCGAAGGTCGTAGACGGCTACGCACGTCAGTTCACCAATGTTGATCTCCCACTCCTTCTTGATTGACTAATTCATGACATGCAGACTCCCTTGACGGGTTTTTCTTCTTCAATGTCCTGTCCTGCGTCTGGGCCTCGGCCGAAGTAGCTCGCGCCATTCACGACCCTGCAACGCTTGCAACGCTCCTCGAATCCTAGGATGCCCTTGGCCTCTTACTGCTCCATGCTCGCACGAGACTCAGACCCAGTCCTCGCAACACTTAGGACACTCTTTAATGCTTCCATCCTTGAGTCTGGCTTCCCGGTGCACGGTTCAGGCATCGCAAACCGTTCCATGCAGCCCAATTGTCTTTCGACCGCGACCCAAGGACAGACGTGCATCTTGAATCGATCAGCAACCAACATCAGCAATCCTCATCATTGATGACCACCTCTGAGAATCCCACATTCGATAGCATCATGCAACCTGCCGTTGCCACCACAGGCAGCCTTGCCAACTGCTGTCTGCAGCCGCTGCATTGTTCAGCTACCAACAGGGACACCTTACGGCATATTGCACCGGGTTAATTTATCAGTATTGGCTCGTTACACCGTCCGCTGTAATAGGACGTCATGTTCCCACTCCCGGTGCCTCGTCCTCCTTTCCTGTCTTTTCAACTCGTCGGTTTTGTTGTCCTTTCAACTTTAACAATGGGCCATCATCTGGATGATGTGGGGACCAAATTACATTGACGACTCTCGTGTCCTAGCGGCATCCCCCCTTTTCCCAGCGCCACGGGTTTGATTGTGCTGGATCTGGGGGTTTTTAAGCGGGGACGGTCTTGTATGCCGGCTTGTTCTCGTTCAATTCGCGGTTTCTATCACCGTGAGCCGACCATCGTGTCGTTGACTGGCGTCGGTGCTTCGTCGCCATACTGCCATGCGGCCGATTGCTGCAACCTTCAGGTTCATCACCTTCTTGAAACAGGGCACTGTGCGCCCGTGATGCGATGCGCTGCGCGATTCCTTCGCCTGCAATTCCTGCTCTCTCATGGACTTCTCCTCCTTAGCCGCATTTGATGTCCGGTAAAGAGATCAATTCCGCGAAAGTCTGCCTCGGTGTCGAACTGTGCCGCACCGCCTTCTCCTGGTATCGGCTAACACGCCCGGGCTTGATGCTGACTCGTGCCTGGTGCCCGTTGAACCCCAGACCAGGACCTTGAAGCCGTATCACATCGTATGGAACTCCTAAGGCGCTGTTCATCATGATATGCCTGATGGACCCAGCGCGTTAAATGGCATGCATGGCCTAGGATACCACGCCTCGAACTTCGCAGCAAGGGTCCAGCTACCGCAATCAATCATGTCACCTGCCTGCTACATAGCCATTCTGCGCTTGTCATCTTGCCTGGGCTCTCACCCGCAAGACGGACCGCGGTCCCTGCGACATCAAGCTTGCAGCTGCAAAATGGACAGCGCATAGCATCACTTTATCGGCACTCCGTTCAGACGTTCCGGAACGGCCAACTCACATGCAGAACGCCAGCTACCTCATACCATGCCGGGAGCTGGAATTGGCAACAGTGTCCGGGTTTTCTCTCTCAATCTTATCAACCACGGAGGATCGTGTTCGGGCCGTTATCTGGCCCTCTCATGAATACCTGAAGACCATACGCAGGTAACCTCCGCCCTCCAGCTACAGCGGCTGCTCACATGGGTCGATTCTCAACGATCCCTGACAACGTGAGCAACAAGCCAAGCCTGGCAAATACAATTACACTTTTTCATCTGTATTCTGGATGCAAAGTGCGGCTCATCCAAAACCTTTCACGCTCAAAGTCCACATTGAGCATTGCGTCCGGGCGGCACGTTGCCAAGTATCAGCCTCCGTGTCTAAGTACAGTACAGTACGGAGTAGGCACCCCGACTTTTTCCCGATGACCGGCTACTACATTTACATCGATTTTTGTACGCAGTCAGTGCCTCAGCCAGCCACGATAACTTGTAACTTGGCGACGAGATATTTACGAAGATTAGTTCTCTGAGAAGATGTTCATACTGTAGCTACAGTATTCAAGCTAGCGTAACCTCTCATTACCCACATCGCGACCTATCCGTCAGGTTGTCGGCATAGTGTCCCCATCACATCGGTGGTGCTCTCATAGCTATCTCTTGAGGTCGACATCATGGATTACTTCCAAAGTGCACAGCCATGTGCAAGTTCTCACCTTGGTAGGTTCCTCTCTTCTCCTGCTGCAGCTGCTCATGCTGCTGACACGATCCTCAGCTACCATTCGGGGTGACAGGGGTATCAATGGGCGGACCCGGATGGATGGACCGACCGAGGGTCCACCCATTCCTCGCAGCCTCCATCTCTTCGGTCGCTCGCTCTTTAAGATTGACGACTTGGTCCCTTGAATCGTCTTGTTGAAGTGATGCTTGAGCGGCGGGCCGAGCTGTCTGAGCTTGTCGGGGGTTTTTGCACCCGTGTTTAGCAAAACGAGCTTCGTTACAACTCGCCCCGACTCGAAAATACAAATGTCGGGATTTGGAGTGCATCTGATCCACCCTACTGCATCCCCTCAAGAAAGGTACCAGTACAGTGCTGCCATCGGGAGGCCCATGTCGCCCAGTCAGCCGAGTCACTTTTACCCAGGCGATATTGGGCAAAATATGGCCATCCAGACCTCCCACCCTCGTAGGGACTGATAAGTTCGTGTCTTTGTAATCACCGGCTAATATCCCGCAGTCCCAATTTCCCCGGACTAGTTTCGTTTCCATCATTGGCCAGGTAGGAAAACCGCATGCTGAACTCGTCACCATCTGTCACCCATGTAGCGCGCCGGTTGGCGCTCTGATTTGATGGTTCTCGTCTCTGGCACTTGATGGCACCTTGATGCCTAGACGGTAGAAGAATCAGGGCGATCGGAGAGGTGGAAGGTATCCTCGTGGTGGTTTGGGCCACACTTGGATGAGGCGTGCGTTGGTCGGGACAATGACGACATGGCACTCTTTCTTGTCTTGAAAGTGGAGTATATGAGTAAGTAGTGGCTGTACTCGCATGTATCTTGCAGAAACAGTTTGGTGATTGTTGGTAGTTGTCTTGGTTGCCTTGTTTTCAGAGAGGGCTATCCGCGATGCCCGTCCAGCTACTTGGATCACACCTTTTAATATTCTAGAACATTTACATTATGTAAGTGACTAAATACACTTTTAGAATAGATATTAAAACAATATTGGGGGAAAAACTTCAGGAACAGCAAAAAATCGCGGAACCGTCGCCGTGGTGTAGGGTATGAATACCATTGATCAGGTGTTGCACGTATTCTAGGCCCGCGAGATCAGACACATAATTAGATGTGAGATACAATGCGGGTGCATTGATACATTAGACATTTATGTTGTTTGTCGTTATACGGAGTCCAGATCCTGCCTGTGAGGTTGGTTTAAGCTTAAATGAATATTATAGCAAAGTTGTGCAAGCAGCTTGCTGAGGTGAAATAGTTTCTCACCCAAATATCATTGCTTCGAAGTGGGTGAATCAAGAAGTTATACGCTTAATTAAGAAAGCCTCCATGGAGGGAAAGAGAGCTACACCTTAATGCTTCGTGTCATAGGCGAGTAGATACCACACCAAGCTTGACTAAAGGAAGGAAATAGACACTGCTTTGCTCCTATGGAAACCCATGTTCCATCAAATAGCAATTTTGACCCCTGAAGAAAATACCTAACATCTTTCTATCCCCGGAACCCTGGCACCAGGCCGTTCTTCTGGAGGCTGCATGCGCACCTGAGTAATGTTTCGCGGTTCAACCACAAGGAGCTTTCAATAGGATCCCGTCCCTAAACGAAGAAGAAAGCATACCTCCTTGTCCTCCTTTTCGAAACCAAAAATATGTGGTAAGGTGTGGCCTGCCTCATCTTGTGGCCCATACACAAAGATGATGGAGGCAAGGCCACTAGGAGGCCTTCGCTGAGGCGGTCATCGCACTGCCCTTCTTCGTAGAGGGCGAGCTCTTTTGGGAGGGCTAAAATGTGATTGAATTGTCAGAAACTCGTGTTGCAAGTTGACCGAAAGGGGTGCGTACTGGACTGGGAGGGTGAGGAGCGACTTGGTCTTGGGCCCATGCACCGGCGTGAGCGACAATGTCGTTTTGTGTCTTTTTCTTGATGTGCTGGACAGGATCAAGAGCCATTGTAGTGTGTTGAGAACAGAAACAAGTAAGGCTAGCTTGTAATGGAAGAAAGTAAAACAGCTGAAACTGAGAGGCAGTGAGAATGAAGCTTGGGATGCAGTTTGCCGTCTCCGCGATGGCCTGCCCTTTAAATACAAAACATCCTTCAGGCTCCCGGAGAGTCCGTAAAAAGACTACGAAAACTCCTGTCTGCTATATTTCCGGTGAAACAAATCTGATTCACACCGGAGGAAGGCCTGCTCACCCAGGCTCGTATTGAGAGTAGATCCTCCAGCCTCCGTTGCCTTGGGCACAAATCCAGCCTCTCCGATGAAGAAGATATTGATGACTACCAAAATTGCCGCCCGAATGGTCCTCTAGAAGATATAGCCAAGGAGATGGCTTGAAACAGCCCAAAATTAGACTCAAACTCGGCCCATGTCTTGTTGAGGAGCTGCTTCAAACGGTATAGACGGTTTCTCTTTCCCTGAGTAAGGCTTGTTGGAGGATAAGACAGAGATGAGTTTGAAACGTCCAGAATAATGCGGAGATTACTCGGGTAGACGGGGAGAGACGTGAGTGGTGAAGGAGGAGGGAAACTAAGACATGGAGTTGGCTGGCTGGCCTGATGACCAGACAGACATTTCCTGGGCTGAACAACCAACCAGCCAGATACAGACAAGGACATTCTAAATTATCATGACTTTTTGAGCTAGACATGCTCCTCTAACCTGGTCTTAGGTACCCTCGGAACTTGCATAGATTCTGGGCTGATGTTGAATCAGTAAATGCCGAGACTGGTGGCTTCCCGGCGAGACATTTTGTAACATGGCGGGAGCGGTAGAACGAATGAAGAACAAGAAACCTGTCTTGGAGCTGTCTCTGGCGTTAGGATTCGTCAATGAACGAAGAAAGGTGAGGCTGGGACTCGAAGATAGGCAATCAGCTTCTGCTGCCCGGAATCAGATCATGATGCATGACCCAACCTCGGGCTGCTTAGAGTTGTCTTGTCTTAGTTTTGACTCTATGGCTTGGATGCTCGATCCCAAGTGGTGACGATGCTGGCACCCACAGGCCCGTTCACCGGATCTGTGTCCAAGAACGGCGCCTCAGCTTGGCTCGGCTCAAGCCTGCGTCTGGCCTCATCTCATGGAATGCTGACAGGATATTGCTTGGTTGTTCCAAACCTTGGGCTGTCACTCGCTAAGAAGGGATCTTGGTCCTCCAATCAATGCTTCGGTTGATAAACTGTGCTTGGAGAATAGTGGCCGATCGCGGAGACTGAGGGCGTCAAATGTTGTAAGCGACTCGAGAGAGGATCTTGGTTATTGTTCCATCAAACGCCCTGCCCTCCTACCGAATGAAAGCCGGCCATGTACCTGCTCGACTCTAAGTGGTCTTGCCTATTTAGCTGTACTAGGTGCTCCCTGTGTTGTAAATCAACGTCCTACTGTTACATAAGGAAACCTGTCTATCCTCGAACTTTCAGCCCAAGAGATTTCGACCATCGAGAGAGCGATGAGAATAGCCACTTGTAAAGCGGGAGTGATATTTATGGTTATTATTGCTGCATTATGTGCCATGGTGTTGAGTGATCCCAATTATATCCAAACCGAGTCTTTTCTTCATCCTCAAGTTGGGATGGAACCGTCACACTTGCCCTTCACCTCATTGCCATCCTTGCCAGTTAGACCATCAAAGTACGCCAGCAAAGTCTCAACAGGTACCATTTCCATCAGCCCCAGGTCTGGATTCGATGACTTCAACGGCTTGCCACCAAACAGAACTCGCACATAATATCCAGGTTCGCCACTTGAGCTGCTCTCATCCCTTGACTTGGAAGAACCCTTCTTGTACAGCTCGAATACGATCTCACTGCCCATGCCGGGCCAGACCATAACATCGATCTGGAGGATGCTCAGGACTCGGCTCATGGGGCCGTCGTGAGCAAAGTTGTGCAAGTAGAGCGTTTCTCTGTTGCCAGCCATGACTCCGCGCAGATGACTTGCTAGCTCGGCAATCCAAACGCCGTACGATGTAAACGAGGCGGCGAGAGATGCAGGGGCGTCGCGGTACATTTGTGAATACTCCCACTGGCCCATGCGGTAGACGGCTTCTGCGAGCTCTTGATCAACGCAAGTTGAAGAGTTCTTGCCATTAACGAGCTTGCATGGCAGGGGCTTGTCGTGGCATTGTCGGGCAGACAAGTTATCATAGTAGTGGTCGAAGCTGACATGAAAGCTCTGATCGTCTTTGGGAACACCTGAAATATCGTCCAACGTATCGAAAAGACTCTGGCCTTCAGTCAAGTGCTTCTGCCACTCACGGTTGGATGTTGACATGATGGCATTGGTCAGCTTCTTTCCAACGGCGCAGCTGTACCGGGGTTCCAGACTGTCGATGTCTGCTTGCTGGATAAGCAGAGGGACAGAGTCTGTTGTTTGCCACATGCCGTTGAGGAACATGCCGGCGACTTGGCTTGTGATTTGGTTGTTGGTGACTCTGAACTTGACCTTGCTGCGCCAGTCTTCATCACGACCTGGGATAAAGTGAAGTAGATCATGATAAACCTCATACAGGTCCTTGCCGTGGACCCAGGAGTCGTCTAGACCTCCGGCGCTGATCTGAGGGAACTGGCATGATCCAACGAATCCGTATGGGGTGAAAGGGTTGATATCGGAGGTGAAGCCTGACCAATATCCTTGAGCGGGGGGGTTGTGCCCCTCGTCGAAAGGTTTGCCAAAGTAGTATAGACCTTGATTGTTGCAGTCCCATCGGTATGATTCGACAGGGAAAGCGTTGGCTGCATATGGCGTGCGCTTGTGATGTCTTTGAATCTGGAGATAGCTGTTGAGAATCAAATAACTCGTTTGAGAAAACCCCAAGTTTGACTTACCACCTCGACATATATTAATTCATGATCATCAGAAGGCTTCACATACTCCTTTTTGCGTGCATGAGGCATGTTGCACCAGTTGTAAACGCCATACTTGTCATCAGGCGTATGTGAAGTGTTGTATATGAAGCCGTAAATTCCCTCACCGTGAACCACGCCGGTGAGGTTATTTATTTGGTTACTGCTTGGAGGGTACCACTTGGGGTCGACGGCCTGGGTGACGACCCCCGAGGAAGCCGTCAGGATGGCCAGAAGGCCGCTTTTGGGCAGAGACGACATGTTGATGTACTGGCTCATGCAGTAGAAGGCTCCGGCTAGAACGACGGCCGTGAGAGCAACACGACGGAGCTGAAATCTGGGAAAGAAGAGCGCCATTTCTGGACGGGGGGAGATGGAGCCTTTGATGTTCGAGCTCGACCTCCTTTACTGTTTTGGCGAAGTTGAAATTAGCCGTTGTATTTGGTATGCACGTGGGCGATATGATTGGACGGGGCACTGCTGAGAAATGGGTCTCTGTCCGGATAGCCCTTGTAGGACGCGCAACGTTTGTTCTTTGGCAACCTTGAGTGGACTACAAGCAAATGTGAAGCGTTACATTGTAGTTTTTCTCCGTTGTTTGTGATACCAAATAGTGATGGCTTCAATGGAGAAATTCTCATTCATGCATTGTCAGAGATCAGCCCCTTAGCGCTCATCCTTGCGCCCCCAATGTTTCACAGATTGACACGCCACCCTGGCAACCATTACGTCAGAGGAGTCAAGCTGGACAAGTCCTAGATATATCAAGGTGAATCTTGGCACTCGCACCTCTAGTATCTGTAGAGTATCTTGTATAGACATTGCCACGATGGAGATTCCTTGGGAAGCTCGTATTCGCCGTGACCCCAAGTTCAACCCCCAAGACAACACTCAAGGTCTACTCCCGATAGCGAGGTTCCTATGGGATTACTCGACTGCTGAGGGTGTCAAGGCTGGATATAAAGCCTTGGGACAGTCACAAAAGGAGAAGTTGAGTGGGTTTCTATCTTCTCTGCAGGGTTCTTCATCGAAACCGGTGAGTAATACCTCCTATCATAACCACAAGAAACACGCATGACGATGGTAATGCTGACCCTCAAGCAGACCTTACCCGAAGAAGAGTTTGTTCACTCTCCACTTCAAGACCCGAAAGGGATTCGTCTCGTTCATGTCGATGTCCAAAATTCGACGCTACGATGCACCCTCCGGACCTATTCGGCCTCTGAAATCCCACCTTATGTCTGCCTCTCGTACGTTTGGGCCGACTTCGGTCCAATGATGAATCGAGGGCGTGACTTTCGCGAGACTGAGCTCGAAGTGCCTATGTTTAGTCACTCAGACAGCGCCGATATTATCCTCAACGATCGTCGATTCTCCATCGGGGCCAACTTACACGCTGCATTGCTTGGCCTCCGACAGTATCTCGATGGCAGACCTATCTGGGTAGATGCCATGTGCATCAACCAAACTGATAGCAACGAGAAGGCTACACAAGTCGCTCGCATGGGGGAGATATACAGTGCTGCGGAAAAGGTCTTCATCTGGCTTGGTCGGAAACACACACAACGAGACACTGCCATGAGGATTCTTAAAGTGTGGCCTTCGTTCCCTGCCAACCCAGACAATGCCAACATCGAGTTCCACGGAAAGAAATACAAGACAGCCAAGGCCTTCTTTGATGCGACTTCAACTGGGTCCGAACTCATATCCTGGATTGGCCTTCTCACGATTGTCACTGAGAGCTGGTGGAGCCGGGTTTGGACGGTGCAAGAGTTTATTCTCTCAAAGGAGTATGCCTTCTTCTATAACGGAGCTCAAGTGCCGACTGAGGATTTCAAGAAGGCAATGGACTGGACTTACTTTGTTGCAGTCAATTGCTCTTCCAAACTCATTCCCTCTTGGGTCACTTTCCAGCCATCCATATTCGACCTCAAACAACACGGGGTGAGACTGAGCTTTCTCGATGTTGCCATGCTTGGAGCAACGAGGATGGCGGGTGATCCGCGAGACAAGGCCTGGGCTTTTCTGGGAATCACTGACCCGGAATCGATTGGCCAACCTGCTCTCAAACCTGATTACGATAACCGGAACATGGGAGACTTTTACATCGATCTTGCTCAACGCCTCCTGCGAGGTGATGCTGGGCTACTTGTGCTTTCACTTGTCAACCACCCCCTTCCCCGTGAATCATACAAGTTCAAGTCCAAGAAGCCAATCGGTAACCGTCTTCTGGACCAGTACAAGGCCAAGAAGCGCTTCCCCCAGCAAGATCCAAAGTTTGCGCCTCCCAAAGAAGACGTCTTTGATGAAGCCCTGCAACCGGAATGGAGTGGCAAAGGCGTGGGCTATCCTAGTTGGGTTCCCAAGATGGCGAGCGCTGTTGCTATGGAACCTATTTTCCTCAGGGAAATGAGAGCTCAGAAGGCACGGGGCAAGGCTCTTCATGATCCTAGTTGGAGGATTTTCCACGCTGCGTCAAAGGTTCAGAGAGGGTTCTCTTTGTCTGCTGACGGGAAAAGACTCTCTGTAGAAGCACATCTGCTGGATACAATCAAAGCTGCGGTTGCACTGCCCAAGACTGAAGAGGATGAGCCGGGCTTCTATCAAGCTTTTCGTTCGTGGTATCCCAAGAAGAGTCGCCTAGCGGATATCCCATATCAACACCAACCTTCCACCCCTGTGCCAAGTGCACTATGTCGAACTCTGCTGATGAACATTTGGCTCACTTCTCATCCTGCACCAGAAGGTTGCGAAGCTCACTTTGCAAACTACCTGGCTCGCATTTCAGGGTCCGCGTCGGGTGTCAAGCATGACCTGCACCTGAAGAAGAAGCCAGATCCAGAAGAGGGAGACATATTTCCTGCAGCCATGAATGACGTTGGGATCGATAGAGTTTTGTTTATAACTGAGAAAGGACACTTGGGTCTTGGCCCAGCAAGGATGGGGGTTGGCGATGCGGTGGGCCTGGTAGCAGGGGCTCATGTACCCCTTGTGTTACGTCAAGGGCCTGAGGGATGGATCTTGGTCGGCGAAACTTACGTGGAAGGAGCCATGGATGGTGAACTTGCTCAGAAACTGGTGTTCCAGAGTGTTGAGATCGTGTAGGTCGGACGAGGAGTTCTGCAACACCACGTTCTTGAGGGATATTTCTCACGACTTTCTTCAACAAACCAGGGGGGCTGGCGCAACGGTAGCGCGTCAGATTCCAGCACACTAGGAATCTCCTGAAGGTTAAGGGTTCAAATCCCTTGTCCCTCACACCCAACTTTCATTTTTGACCTTTTTGCCCCCGTCCACCAACGTTTGCGCGATTTACTACCACACCGTGACCTCTCCCCTCAATTGGTGCCTTCCTTAGACTAGGGTTAGCTTGCTGCCATTGCCCTCTACGTAGGGTAAGTTACATTGACTTAATTCCATACGCTCAGCCTTGTCACCAATTCTGCGAAGGGCAGCTTGCTTTTAACTCAGAACCTACAACTGAACGAAACCTGTACAGTCTAATCCTCAGTCACTCTTTAACAAGAGCATCGAAACCTCATATCCCAGCTTCATTTGCTTCGAATAGAGTGGGGTGGAAGCCGTTAGTGTCTGAATCCCAAAAGTGTGCTAACGCATTGGAGATGGGGAGCGGGAGCTTACGGACGATGCTCAAAAAGCACGACAAGGTGCCCGAACCGTGTCAAAGGAATTGTAGATGTTGCGGAGCAAAGGTTTGGTGGGGGGTGAGGCGTTGTTGCTGACCAGCTCACTTCGATGTGGTCATTGATGACGTCTCCAGAAGAGGCCACCAGCCACAATCTTAAGAGGCGTATTTATCAACACACAGCGGCATCAAAAGTTATAAATCGCAATACCAGAAAAAACTATAACGTATGTGATAAGCGAGCGTCGCAGTCAAGCGAGCGTCGCACCATACTGTATAGTAATAAATAGCTAATTTCTATTTTTCTAAAACGCGCTATAAAATATATAAAAATCTAAAAAAAATATTTATTATTATTTAATTAGTAAGGAAACTATAACATGCATGATAAGCTTATGTCCCAGACAAGCATATGTCCCATTAATATTTATACCTTAAATCGCAATTTTAAAAAAGCTCTTATAAAACCAAGCTAAGCCTAAAATAGCTAGAATTAAAACTTTAGTTATTTTATATAATAAGCTACTTATAATAATTTTTATATATTTTTAGAAAAATCTTAGTAAGCTAGTATTTAAAAAGTCTATTTACACTGTGTAATAAGCTATTTCTCTATAAAGAAGCTTTTCTAAAAGTCTATTAAAATTATATATAGTTAATATAATAGTTAAATACCTAAAACAGCTTTTTTTAAGTTTGTAGCTATCTTAAAGCTATTTTTATTAAGCTTAGAAATCTGTACTTTTAGTGCACAGTATACTTGAGACACATGCTTATCTGAGACACATGCTTATCAAGTACGTTATTATATTTTTTATAGAATTTTAATAAAATTCCTTTATATATAAATTACTAATTATATAATATATAACGTACATGTATAGCGAGCCGGACAGCAAGCGAACCAGATAAAAAATCCCTCAACCTACATTATCTCTATTTGATCAATTGATTCTTAACCACCCAGCATATCACAGTCTAATAAAGAGGCTAGAATCCTTCTTGCACTTCAAGCCCATCAAAATACACCAAAACTAAGTCTTAGAGGTGCCGCAAAGCTCTACCAAGTCAAGCATTTAACACTGTTTGACCGATATAATAACATCCAAGCCTAAGTCAATACTATTCCTAATTCACGCCGACTATCTGATCTAGAGGAACAGATCCTTATTCACTTTATTCTCGACCTAGATTCGCGAGGATTTCCCCCCTGGCTTCGTGGTGTGAAGGAAATGGCTGATCAATTACTTGCCGACCGCGACGCGCCACCAGTTGGCGCGCGTTGGGCTTTAAACTTCGTCAGGCGACACCTAGACCTCAAGACGCGTTTTTTTCGGAAGTACGACTACCAGAGAGCCAAGTGCGAAGATCCAGCTATTATCCGTAATTAGTTTACGCTTATGGCGAATATAATCGCGAAGTACGGCATCCGATTAGATGATTTCTACAACGTTGATGAGACTGGCTTTATGATGGGCATAATTCAGAGCGGAATGGTCGTCACAGGCATAGATAGGCGTGGAAAGCCAAAATCAGTGCAGCCCGGAAACCGGGAATAGATTACGGTCATTCAGGCGATCAATGCAGATGGCCAAGCGATCGCGCCGTTCATCATCGGTGCCGGCCAATATCACCTCGCCAACTGGTACCGGGATAATAACCTCCCGGGCGATTGGGCTATTGCAACGACCCAAAATGGCTAGACTGATAACGAGACCGGTCTCGAGTGGCTCAAGCACTTTGACCGGTGCACAGCCAAGCGATCAAATAGTCGCTATCGTCTTCTAATCCTTGATGGCCACGAAAGTCACCACTCAATCGAATTCGAGAGATATTATGAGGAGAAGAAGATCATCAGGCTTTATATGCCACCTCATTCATCTCATATACTTTAGCCCCTTGACGTCGGGTGCTTTAGCGTGCTTAAGAACGCTTACGGCTAAGAAATAAAGCATCTAATCAGATGCTCTATAACTTACGTTTCAAAGACTAAGTTCTTTCTAGCCTTCTACGCTATATTTTAGGCCACTATAATAAAAAAGAATATTAAGTTAGCCTTTAGAGGAGCCGGGCTTATTCCTCTTAACCCGGAAAGTATAGTCTCGAAGCTTGATGTGTAGCTATAAACTCCAACGCCGCCTAAGGAGGTAGCTAAACCGTCGACCCCTTGGGTCTCAAAGACCCCAAAGACCGTGCTTAAGGCTTAATCTTAGTTAGATTACCTCGAGAGATGAGTTATAAGGCATAAAAGTAGCTCCCTAGAGTTAATTTTAGAAGCTATATAGTCTTCTTCTAAGGGAATAAAGATAATTATGCATAAGGTTGCCTTACTTAAGGCTAGGGTTAAAGAACTTAAATAGGCAAATGAGATACTAAGCTGGCGCCGGAGGGCAAAAAGGACCTGACTATAGAAAAGAGGGGTAATGATAATAGAGGAAGGAAGGCAAGTAATTGATTAGATAGATATAGATGCGCAGGTAGTGGCAGAATTATTAAGAAGTGGTAATTAAGGGAGGTTAGCGTGACTAGGGGTTTGGCATTATAGTATCTGCGGTAAGCCCGGTTATAATATAAGAATATATTAGGTAGTAATTAAGATATCTAAGGAAGAATATAATAAGTAATTTTAATTAATTAAATAGTTTATTATGTTTTTATAGTAATTTCTATCTTAAAGGTTAAAAAAAGTATTTAGTTTACTTACTATCTAGCTTGCTATATATATATATAATAGGTTTTTTTAAAAACTAGCTTATTAAGAATATTTAAAAAATATAAGAAAATTTTAAATAATAACTAATATATATAATAAGTATATAGCATAGATAAGTATATAATATACTTTTCTTAACCTTTAAGATAGAATTAAAGATAAAAATATAATAAAGTATCTAATTAATTTAATTTAATTATTATTTTTTTCCCTAGATTGCTTAGCAATTATAACGGTCCAGCTAAGTATATTAACAACTAGCTAAATAACTCTAATAAGTATCTTAAAGCTAAGAAAGAAAGGAAAAAAAAGTAAAAAAGGAGAAGTAAAAAGAGCCCCTTTTAGTTATTAAGCTTATATAGGTCTTAGTCAAGAGTATAAGCCGAGACCCCCACGGGCTTAGCCCGTTATAATACCCCCCTCCTCTCCTCTTCTAGGGGGAGGTTCAGATCCTATCCCGCTATGCTGAGCCTCATAGCGTGCTAAGGCTGCTATATTAACCATTTGATCAAGTGGTTCCCATATTGGCTTTATATAGCCCGTCTATTTTACTAGGGCTTTCTATTACTTACGCACCTTCTTAACTTATAAGATCTCCTTAACTTTATATTCCTCGCTATTATCCATTAGTATAGTAGGCAGCTAATAATTATTAGACCGCTAGGAAGGCAATAAGTTATCTATAGCTAGCTATAAGAGGGAAATATAAAATATATTATAGATCCCTGGGGGGGTATTAAGGCGGCAAGTATATAATCTAATAGTCTTAAGGATAATATACTTAGCTAAGAGCTAATTAAACTTCCTAGAGGGTTAGTATAAATATATATAATAGAGTTATAGCTATACCTTATCTCCTAGTTTAAACTAATTAGATAGTTGCTATCAGGTATTTATATTCTCCTCTTATTGCTCTTGCGCTGAGGCTATTATAGCCTGCGCCTATTTAGTAGCTTTTTTTAGTCTTTAGATAATAGACTTAGCCCGAGCTACTAGTGACTTCCTATCTAGTTAGAGCCGTTTATTAATCTTAATAGGTTCCAGGTTATAGCCGTGCGTAAGGAAGAACAGACTTAGTCCTATAGATATTGCTAGATGGTTATTAATAGCTACTGCTGCTGCAGGCAGGAGTTTGTCCTAGTTATCCTATGCATAGGTAGCGAAGATATAGATATATCTCTTAACCTCCTAATTGGCCCTCTCTATAGCTCTATTAGTCTCGGGGTGCCAGGCTATTAATAGCCTCCATTAGATACAGAGCAGCTTACATAGCCTCTTCTATATTTGGCTTATAAATTAGGTCCCTCTATCTATTATAATTCCCCTAGGGATACCGTGGTATTAAATAAAGCACTATAATAGGGTCTTAGTAATAATATTAATTATAATCTCTTTTATAAGTTTAAAGATAATACTTTTTAAGAGATAGTCTATAATAATTATAAGGTTTATAGAATTATTTAATTAAGTAGGTAGGAGGTCTATAATAAAGTCAATAGATATCTCTAATTAAATCTAGTCTGGGATTAGGAGCGGCTTTAAGAGGCCACGGCGTTTCTCTCTCTAGATAGTGCTCCAGCTATAAGTATCACAATTCCGCATAAATTGCTATATATCTAAGTTAAGTCCTAGCTAATAAAACCATCTGCTAATAAGGGACTTTAATATATCCCGTCCTAGGTGACTAGTGAGCACTAAATTATGCATATCTTAGATAATCCTTATATAAAGCGGCTTATAGCTCGGGACTTATATCCGCTCACGCTAATAAAGCTATTCTCCCTCGTTGATTAAGCATTTAGATAGCATAATAGGGAGTCCCTACTATAAAGGTAGCTGCCTTTTACCTTATTATATAGCCTTATGGATTAGCTAGTATTAGTTATATTATTATAATCCTTAGTCCTATAGTTATTATAATTAATTATTAGTAAAAGGGTTCTTAATTTATTTATCTTAGTTTACTTTTTAATCTCTAGGTTAGTCTATATTACCCTTTAAAATATAGCCTACTTTTCCCCTTATAATTAGATACTTCTTATCTTTCCTTTTGCTTAGCTATAAGAGCTATAAGTATTAGCCTTTAATCTAGTTATCCTCGTGATCCTCTGGTATATCTTACTCTCGTCGTGAGAAGGCATCTAGGATAATAGCCTCTTTGCTAAGTTAGAATTAGATTATAAAGTTAAACCGCGATAATATCTTTACTTAGTAGACTTACCTTTCGCTAAGCTATTATTTCTTTATAAAGTATTAAAAGTTAAGGTAATTTATAAGAATTAAGAAGGAGGCTATGCTTTTTAATTTTATATCTTAGTATTTTAAATAATAAATAATTATAAGTAGCTCTTTATTATAAATTAAATAATTATATTTAATAAATAAGTTCTTTTTTAAGAAAAAAGCTATTAATTAAAGGATTTTATTTTCTCTTATTTATAAAAGGGTACTCTTAGTAATATATCTAGAAGAGTTAATCTTAAGGATTATCTCTTAGTTAGGGTCTTATTAGGCTAATATAAATATATTAATAAGAAGTGCTTTAAGCTCCTTAAAGGCTATTTAATAACTATTTAATTAAATAAATATAGCCTCTTTTTTTATTAGGGCTATAAGAGGTAATATAATAAAAGAGAACCTCGGGATAAACTATTAATAATAGTTTATAAAGCCTAAAAACCTTTTAACTTCCTTAATTAAATAAGGCCGCTCCTATAGTTAGATTACCTTTACCTTTTCTAAGTTAACTTAAATTCCTCGCTTAGCTTTAATAATAAATCTAAGGTATTTAATACTTATAGTCTTAAATTTATATTTATTAATATTAATCTATAGGCCTACCTCTTATAACCTCTAAAGGACTAGCTTTACTTTCTTCTTATAATTAGCTAAGGACTTATCTAAGTAGATAAGAATATTATTAATATAAGCTAAGTAAAACTTATCTAAGTAGTCCTATAATATATAATTAATATATTATTAAAAGGTTACTAAGGCGCCTATAAGGCTAAATAGTATAACTAGTTATTTATAAAGGCTATATTAGGTATAAAATATTATTTTTTATTTATCTCCCTCTTATACCTATACCTTATAAAAGGTAGTAATTATATCTAGCTTAATTAATTACTTTGCCTTAGATAGGGACCTTAAAGTCTCTTTAATAAGCAATAATAGGTATTAGTCCTTCTTAGTAATTATATTAAGACCTTAGTAATCTATATAAAACTATAAGCCGCCCCCTAGCTTCTATATAAAGAGGATAGGGGCTAAGGCAAGGGAGCTATTAGTATATATAAATCCCTTATTAAGTAATTCTATTAGGGTTCTTCTAAGAATAATTAATTCCTCGCGAGATATTCCATATAGGGGGCCCTAAGGGGGCTCTTTTTCCCTTCTATTAAGCCCTTATTCTAATGGGATCTTATAGTCGGTACCGGGTTAGTATAGTAGTAATTAATTAGTAAGCTTTTAATTAAATGCTCTTAAGAACTCATAGTAATACTTAGGGAGCTTTTCCCTTAGATCTAATCTCTTCTTTAGTGCGAGGGCCTTTTTAATATCTAAGAGGCTCGTAGAAAATACTCTTAGGCTATTATATTTTCCCTTTTATTTCTTAGCATATTAAACTAGACCTATAAAGACTATATTAGTTAGGCCTAGTAGATTAAGTTATTAAAAGCTCTTAGGGTCTTACTTATTTACTTAGTAGTTATATAAGCCTATATATAGTTATCCTCTTATAGGCTAAATAGTAATATTTTTTTTATTTATCTAGGTTTATCTAAGAATAACTTTATTTCCTTAGCTTATTATAATATAAAAAAAGACTTATTTCTTATAATAGCTATTAATATTTATATTTATATATATTATATACTTAATAGCACTTAGTAAGGATATATTTACTTACTTAAGTATTTATAAAATAATAAAAATATATAATAGGTATAGCTTATAAGTAAGAGCATTAATAATTATTTTATAGCATAGATATTTATTATTAATAAGGGCTATTAAGTAATATTCTTAATTAATCTTTATATTAATATAAAAAGGTTAATTATTTATTTAATCCTCTAGCTCCTCTTACTTAGCTTAAGCCTATTAGTGCTCTTAATAGCGATTTTAATTAGGAGCTACTTATTTTCTAATTCCTCCGCTAAGGCTACCTCGCTTAGGCTATTAGCTTTATCTTTATCGCTTAGGTCTTAGTCCCTCTTCTTCCTTAGCTTACTCCTTATAGCCCTGGTTTTACGCTTAGGCTTTCTTACCTCTTTTAAGTCTTACTAGCTTTTTTAGTATTAAGTATAATAAGTAATAATATAGCTAACCTCGCCGCATTAGTAATATTTCCGCCTATCTAGGAGCTTTAATTTATATCTCCTAACCTTTATAGGTTCCTAATCTATATAATTAGATGCCTCTTTTAATAGCGGTGACCTCTATCTAGGTTATTCCTAGTTAGGGCTTAGGCCTCGTCGCTGCTCCTGCTAGTTACCTAGCTTCTAGTTATAGAAGTAGAGCTCTTCTAAGTTAGCCCTAAGGCTCTGCAGCGCATTAATAAAGGAGGGATATATCTTTAGTAAACTAAGCTAGCCTATAAGGTAGGAATAGAGCTCTTAGTTAATTATATACTTAAGGGCATTAATCTACACTAAGTCTATCTAGCTAGCTCCTTTGCTATTTATAAGCTCTCTCTTAAACTTAGGGAGGAAGGATATAAAGCTCTCCTTATCTCCTTATCTTATTATCTTTAGCCAGCTAAGAGCTTATTACTTAATATTTAAGTCCCTATAGTAGCTAGCTAAATATATTATAAATTCGCTTAGCTTAAATTATTAGTTTAAGCCTTCTTTTTTAAAAAAGGCTATTATTATTACTTATAGTATTTTAACTAATCTAAAGTAAATATAGGCAAATTAATCTAATAATTTACTAAGGGTAAGGTTATTAATATATAGTTTATTTTATATTTTAAGTTATTAGGCCTAGAACTTTTATTAAGTTTTATTAAATTATAAGGGGTCTAAGAGGATTAGTTTCCTCTTTATTAATAGTTATTCTAGCGAGGAGCTTTATTAAGGTTTAGGTCTAGCTATATTTAGGGGCTCTAGTGGTTGCGGCGTTAGAGCTAGTATTATAATCGCCGACTAGATAGCACAAATCTAATTCCTTATCTCCTCGCAGTTGGTTTCTTATTTAGCGCGTAGGGCTCATAGTTCCTCTAATATTTATATTATTATTTATATTATTATCTAGGAGGCTTAGCTAGGGGAGCCCTCGTCTTAGTTAAGAGCTTTTATTATAAAAGCTACTTATATTAATCGTTTATATCAGTTTATCTCGTTAAGTAGGGTCAATTAATTAAATACTTATCCCTTTAGGGGATCTTTTACTAATCGCTCTAGTAGCAAGGTCTTAGGGGGGGGAACTTCTACTACTCATAATTTATACGAGGTCTTCGCAGGGATATACTTAGCTCGACCGCCATATAGGCAAGAGCCTTTTACTACTCGTGATTAACACGAGGTCTTCATAGAGGTATATATATAGCTCGACCGCTATATAGGCAAGAGCCTTCTACTCTTCTAAGCTTAATTATATAGAAAGCCGAGCAGGGACTAGACTAATTAACCTAATTAATTAGTCTTTTTATTAAAGGATAGAGCTTTAAGATAATATAATAGTCTAGCTAAATATATTAATAACTAGCTAAATAACTCTAATAAGTATCCTAAAGCTAAGGAAGAAAAGAAAAGAAAGTAAAAAAGGAGAAGCAAAAAGAGCCCCTTTTAGCTGTTAAGCTTATGTGGGTCTTGGTCGAGAGTGCAAGCCGAGACCCCCACGGGCTCAGCCCGTTACAGCAATAGTCTGGCATATTCTTCTATTATACCTGGCCTTATTATATTTCCCATAGTGGCCTTCCTTTGGTCGCGCCCGCCCGCCTCGACCACTACTTCTCGATAATTCACCCTATATTTGCGTATTAATATCTATCTGATTAATTGCTTCCCTTGCCTCATCTATAGTTATCTTCCCTCTATCTTATAGCCAGGTTTTTTTCGCTCTACGCCGCTTGCTTAGGGCCTCATTTGACCGTCGAAGGGTCTAGATCTCAGACTCTATTAAGGTCATCTTATATATTATTACCTTTGTTCCCTTAGTTAATAACTTAAGAGCCTTAAGAATAGACTCTAAAGAGCTACTTTAATGCCTTCTAATTTATCTTTTGAGGTATTTAGACTAAGAGCTAGCCTCGAGGACTATCTTTAGGGTCTTTGAGACCTAAGGGTTAGGCTAGCTATCCTCCTCCTCAGGGGGCGTTAGGGTCCATAGTTTAACTATGGAGGAACAACAACACAACACACAGACCACCCACAGCCAATTGAGGCTGCGAGGGCTGCTTAATAAGCAGTTGAAAAAGAGGTAAATTAGAAGGTAAAGATGAAAAGGATGGCTAGCTAAGAGCTGCGGCGGAAGATGCCTCTTTTGATCAAGTGGTCACGTGTTCAAGCACGTGACTAACAGGCTCGCCCGAGCCCCAATTCAATAGCTAGATATTAAGCTTTAATATAATACTTTCAGGGTCTAAAGGAATAAGCTTAGCTCCTCTAAAACCCCCCTTAATATTACTTTGCGTTATAATATCCTAGTAGGCGGCATAAAAGGCTAAGAAGAACTTAGTCTTTGAAATATAAGTAATAGAGCATTTAATTAAATGCTCAATCTCCTAACTATATGCTATTTTTAGCGGCCTAAAGCACTTAATATTAAGAGGCTAAAGTAGGTAAGATAAATAAGGCGGCATATAAAGCGTAATAATCTTATTCTCCTTGTAATACTGCTCGAAGTCGACTAAATGGTGACTTTTATGCCTATTAAGGATTAAAAGATAATAGCAACTATTTGATCGCATGCTTATATAATAATTGAAGTGCTTTAGCCACTCGATGCCAGTCTTGTTATTAGTCCAGCTATTATGAGTCGTCGCGATAGCCTAATCGCCCGGGAGGTTGCTTTCTTAGTACTAGTGAGAGAGGTAATATTAGCCCGCAACCACGATGAACGGCTAGATTGCCTACCCTTCGGCATTAATCGCCTAGATAACTATAACCCATTCCCGGTTCCCAGGCTAGACTGATTTCGGGTTTCCACGCCTTTCTACGCCTATAATAACTATTCCGCTTATAATTATACCTATTATAAAGCCGGTCTTATCAAAGTTATAGATATCAGCGAGGGTAATATTATATTTCGCGATTATATTTACTATAAGCATAAACTAATTGCGAATAATAATTAGATCTTTGCATTTAGCCCTTTAATAATTATACTTATAAAAGAAATACGTCTTAAGGTCTAGATACCGCTTAACAAAGTTAGAAGCCCATCGCTTACTGATAAGTGATACATCGCGGTTAGTAAGTAGTTAATTCGCTATTTCTTTAATACCATATAGTCGCGGGGGAAAGCCTCGCGAATCTAGGTCGAGGATGAATTAAACTATGATCTCTTCCTCTAGATCAGATAGCTTACGTGATTTAGGGATCTAATTGACTCGAGATTAAATGCCATTCCGTCGGCGACGGAGCCTTTGCTCCTTGATCTTATAGATTATTGTAGCACGTCGGATACTTAGTTTCAGGTCATTTTAAAGGGCAAGAAGGGCAAGAAGCGTTCTTGCCTCTATATTTAATTATAGCATCCTAAATGGTTAAGAATCAATTAATCAGATAAAAGGAGGAGAAGTTGAGGGATTTTTGCGCCGCATGCTTGTCTGCGCCGCATGCTTATCATATACGTTAACCGTTTAAATTATAGCTATTTTAAGACTAAATTAATTTTTTAAGAATTTTTTAAAATATGCTTTATAGGTTAAAATCTAAGTGCGACGCTCACTTGTCTGCGACGCTCGCTTATCATGTACGTTAATCAAGAAACTATTTACGAAGAGAACGAGAGCACCAGGCGTGACCGCAACGAAACACCAGCAAAGAGACACATTCCCGAACACTACCCTAGCATCGAAATTAGAATATGTGATGATTTTTAGCCTATGCATAGGCGTCGCTCTGAAAAAGGTCATCCAAGGCCAAGGGAATGCATATCGTCCGGAGTCACCGTCAGAGTCCCAGCCGCTCGTCACTTCGTGATTAGTTAGTGAGCTAGAGGCTCATGCTGTCAGCTATTTCTCTTGCCTATGCTGGCCGATAATCTGGTTCTACTTAGACGCTTGAACTCAAAGCTCAACAGTATTAAGTGCCCATACTGGCGCTTGAGACATGCTCGCCGCCTCGCACCGCTGAACTGTCCACGGACCGGGGCACAAAGACTCTACTTCTTTGGATCGTTCTCCTTGTCCTTCTCGGTCTCCTTCTTCTTTTCCTTGTTGTCTGGCGCTGGAGCGGGGGGATCTGTCGTCTTATATGGGTTGACGGCCCATCGGCACCCGCAGTGAAGGCACACCGAGACTCTGTGGGATTCGGGGTCTTTGTTGCGCAGCCGTTGTTGGTACATCGCCAGCCCATGGTGTATATAGTTGTCGCAGGATGGTTGTTGCAGTTTTTCGTTCCGGCTATGGAGTTGAAGGTTGCCAGCCGTGGTGGTATATAGGCCGAGATAGTAGTTGTGTTGAGAGCAGAGAGTTGGTATATTTGCTTGGTTTGGAAAGGTTCCTAACTCAAGACATCGTGGTGTTTATATGTCTCTTCCGGGACATTGATTCATTGCTGGATCGGTTGGATGACTCTCGCTCTCCTGCGCTTGATGACGGCTCTAAGTGATTGATGCCATGAATCACTAAGATACGTTAACCATAAGAAGCTGAGGGGACAGTCACGGGCCAGTCATGGTGCTGGTGATGAAGTCTCATGGTTGTGGGACAGCTTACAAGAATCACCTGACAGATTGCAGGCTGATACTGTGAACGTTGGATTATCACTGGTTTTGAGTCGACTCATTGACAATCACCGGCTATCACGTCACCGCCAAACCATTGGGATCGTGCAGCCTGGTTGAAACATGTAGCACAAACCTTTTTGATTGACTTAGTATCAGCTGTTTCCCTCAGCTGTGGTCAGGTGTTGCAACCAACTGTACGTCCGCTTCCTAGGCGGATAACTGTCAATTCCTCCCGTGCTCAACAGGCACACAACTTATGCAGAGTCAGCCACTTTTGTCATGGATTAGCATGCTTACCGCTGATTGTGTTTGATGGGACTGCCCTGATCCCTGATTCCTGTCACGCGGTTCTACAGACTGTTGCAACGAGCTTTGATCCGAAGTCACCAACAAACAAGCAACTTCTCCGTAGCATCTCTACGAGTGCTGACTTCAACGTTCGGCTCCTTACATCTTGCAGTCGTCGAGTCAAATCTTTGGGCTGCCCAGAGAGCGACGATCACGTAAAGGTCGATTCATTGCATAAGACATGGCATAAACATCGTTCAATCTCGTAACCTGGTAAAGATCTCATCATATGTACGGTTGGATTCCCTCCTAAGCAATTTAGTATCCAACATAAAGAACTCAAGTTCCCCATTTCAGCACCCCGGCCAACTATGCCGCAAAACACCATCTGAACCTTGTGGACTCTGTTGCGTCTAGCAAGTGGACTGGCCATTACCAGTAAAGGTTCCAGGCTGATAAGCGCCGTTGGCATCGCCGAGACATTCCGCTGTGAAAATGTTAGCCTTGAGATATAACATTCGTTTCAGTTGAAGTTTTACTTACCAACAGTGACAAGCTTGAGGTTGTTTTGCTTCGCCCAGTTGATCAACCAAGGGGTAAGCGTCTGAACCGTGGTGGCATACGTCTCATGCATCAGAGGAATATGTCCGTTGCCGCCTGCACCGGCTTGCTGGAACTTCTGCTGACTCTGCTGGGCGGTCTGGCCGTTCCAATCGCCAGAGTCAACATCGTTGGTGATGACCTTGTATCCGAGCGACTTCATCGTAGGCAGCACGTTTCCGCCCGTGGCAAGGTACGGAGGACGCATGTACGCGGGCTTCTTGCCGATGATGTTCACCATGGCTTGCTCGAAGCGCTGCATCTGCTGTGTGAGGTCATTGGTGCTCAGACTGCCAAAGTTCGAGGGGTGAGTCCAGGTGTGGCTGGCGATCTGATGGCCCGAGTTGTAGGCGGCCTTGATGGCGTCCTTATGGTTGTAGACACAGCCATAGAGTGTACCAGTCCAGAAGAAGGTGGCTTTGGCACCGGCTTTGTTGAGGATGTCTACAAGCTGGCTGGTGTACTGCGCTGGACCGTCATCGTAGGCGAGAGCCAGAACACCAGGCTTGCTGCACTGGCGGATGACAATGCCAGGAGACGCCTGACGTTCGAAGAGGTCCAGCGGGTTGGCAACGGGGAGGGAGGCAGCGCTAGCTGCAAGAAGGAGGAGGTTGACGGCGGTCTTCAAGAATGACGGCATTTTGGTCGCTTAGACGAAGGAATTATGTGCGAGAAACCGAAATGGTGAAAGAAAGGATGATTTGGAGTAGGACTAGATCAGACCATGAGGTGGTCCGCCAAAAGGTTGACTTTCAAGGAGGCTATATAGGTGAGTACAACTCTGTACGAAGTAAATCAAAAGTTCCATAAATCAGGTTTAGAATACAACACTCTCCCACAAACCAATCATGTCATTTGACAAGACATGAGCAGATGCCGGCCAGACTTAGCCGCGGCTAGTGCTTAATATACACCAGCTATGCACCACCCTCTTTTTTCGGAAGATGTGCCTGAAACAAAACGTGCGGTTTCAGGCTGAATTTTCCCGGACCCCCTGGACCACCCACCCCTTTCTAATAACGGAAATTTCCCCAGCTAATGTTTGGACGGGTAAATTCAAGTCCCGGACCACGCGGGGATACCGATGTTACCGTACCTCGTTGTCGAGAATAGCCGGAACCCTCAGCCCTTTCCTCGGTGTTGTCATGTGGACTCTGTCGTGCCGAGATGGCCTCACTGAGTTGCCCTCCTGGGAAGGTCTCACACGGACGGCCCGGGCCTCGATCCTCCGGTAGTGCAAACGTGGACCGGGTAAAGCGAGCCCCTCTTTTTAGTTCAAGGTTTCGTGATTCGGAGATGAGTGCCTCGTCTCGTCCTGGCTCCGGAGGAGGCGGTGGATCCACCCGGAGTAATTTACATGAGGGAGCTCCGGTAGAGTACCTACAATAAAAGCGACCATCGGGCTTCTTGATGGCCTCTTTTGCTCTCCAGGTCTCCTCACCGGTAAAATCAATCTAGCCAAGGCCCGACGGACCCCATTCTGTTCTGTTCCGGTAGGTTCCTTTAGGAAATTCCTTTCGTCCTTGAAGCTTAATAGCTTGACATATACCGACAATATCGTCGACTTCAGGCTGAGAAGATCTTGAAGTGACGTATATAAGACTACGTGCTGACCAGATTTCTTGTTGTAGCAAGACAACATCTCCTGCCAACACAAAGCACATCATCACCACAAGTCAAAATGGTTTCTTTCAGCTACCTCCTCGCAGCTGTGTCTGCCTTCACCAGTGTTCTCGCCGTCCCCACGGCTGAGACCTCTGAGAACCCTGCCCTCTCCAAGCGCACTCAGAGCTCCACCGGCAACCACGGCGGATACTACTACTCCTTCTGGACTGACAACCCCAACACCGTCACCTACACCAACCAGAACGCTGGTCAGTTCAGCGTTTCCTGGAGCGGTAACCAGGGTAACTTCGTTGGTGGCAAGGGTTGGAACCCTGGTGCTGCTAGGTAAGAACTCAGCCAAAGTTGTATGTCTTCCTTACTAACACGCACTCCAGAACTATCAAGTACTCTGGCACCTACAAGCCCAACGGCAACAGCTACCTCGCCGTCTACGGCTGGACCCGCAACCCTCTGATCGAGTACTACATCGTCGAGAACTTTGGAACCTACAACCCCTCTTCTGGCGCCACCAAGAAGGGAGAGGTCAACGTCGACGGCTCCATCTACGACATCTACACCAGCACCCGCACCAACGCTCCCTCCATTGAGGGTACCCGCACTTTCCAGCAGTACTGGTCTGTCCGCCGCAACAAGCGCACCAGCGGCTCTGTCAACACCGGTGCTCACTTCAACGCTTGGAGCAATGTTGGCCTGAAGCTTGGATCTTTCGATTACCAGATTCTTGCTGTTGAGGGTTACTACAGCTCTGGCTCCGCCACCATGACTGTTTCTTAAGGGACTTGAACAGCTCTTAACATGTGGAGGAATGCCATGTGGGGAAAGTTTTTGGGATGTGAACTTTTCGTCGGTCCTTGGATTCTAGGTCCATCTTGCCTGAGGGTGTACACTCGCTGCGTGCCTATGGTCTGAACGGTTTTTGATTCTTGTACATAGCATGGCTTTCCCTGTTTTGGGGGGAGAATTGTCGCTCACGCAGGTGGACCAAGTGTCAGTGAGCAGTAAATATACACGTCAGAAACCAACCTTGACGTTGGGTGTACTGGGATTGTGCATTTAGCCGGTGATTGTAGATCCGGGTGTAACGTTTCCTCGCCCCCAAGGCGGTCCACATGCTTAAATAGCTCCCCTAAGCTGCATCCGGAGTAGTTGCTTTGCTTTTCCAAGAAGAGAATCATTGAACCCCTAGTAGGCTCTGATGAGTATTGAGCAAGTGGCCGTATTCTTCAAGAGAAATTCGCTGGACTTGAGTTAGTGGTTGTCTGCTCTGGGTGAAATGACCCCAGACATTAGAAGTAGAAATTAAAGAAACGCTAAACGGGGGTATGATTGGGTAGCCATTCACTTAACCACATCATCCCAGAACCTTGGGCTTGGAATCCTAACCTTCTATGAGAAACATAATCCGAGGATCTGTGGGGTCTACCATCTTGTTTCTCGTACGGAGGTTAGAGCAGTTAAATACGCCCTGAGAGGTTTAACCTTTCATAATGATGCAGCCAGGTATGAGTCCTTGACTATAGGCAGCAGAAAGACTAAAAAAAAGGCCACTATATTAACATTAGGATATGATGCTATGATGTGTTAATAATGTGCTCTGTATATAGTTGAAGCCCGGCCCTTGATGGGTTAACTGAGCTAGAAGATCCTGAGGTCTACCATGTTTAGCTGTCATGACCTTCCCGGTGTTGGTAGAAGAAACTCGCAACTGTCTCCAAGAAGGGCATGTGAAACTCGACCCTTCTGATGATTCATTGTGGTTCTTCTTTATCTGCTTCTGATCCTTCAAGCCTCTCGGCAGATTGGCCACTCAGTGGCTAATGCCAAGGTTTTGCCAAGCCTTGATGCAAGGAGGAATCTGGATGAACACCAAATGTAGGCAAGGATTTGTGCCAGTGAGAATGTTCATCAGAGGATTCCACGTCACTTCCCATCTGATCTACATGCGAAGGATGCGCTGGCATTGGGCTTGGTGTCGAATTGATTTTGGTGCTGCCAACACTCTTGTTTGCGTAGAGTCCAGGCCATTGATCAAGTCATGAGAGTTTTTTCTCCTTTCTCAATAAACCTTCATTTTTTCGTATATTTAGTAACATTCACGTGGCACGATGATCATGGCAATTTCGTTTCGTCTGATGGCTGAGACGCGACACGAGGGCTTGTCCTATTGGAAGCAGGCATTCGTTTCGACTCCGTAAACGAAGGATTTACACTAAACTGTACAGAGTTTGCAGTGCGAGTGGCCTGAGTCTCTGAAGGAACGAGGTTTGATTGGATGCATTGACGTTACAGATGATCCTCCTTGATGCTCCTAAAAAGCAACAACCATGGGAGTTGCTCTCTAAGATTGGCATCGCGTTTTTTTTTTTTTTTTTTTTTACCTGTTTCTAGTATTTGAAGATGCCTGATTGACAATTGCTCTCTTATAGAGGTAGCCAGATGTTGCAAGTTTCTTGGATCAAATGGCGTATTTCCAACACTAACAAGACACCGTATCCCTGCGTGGTAACTAAAAGCCATGACAACCAACAACGCTGACAAGGACCAACAAGACAACCAATCGGCAGGCAGCTTCAGGTGGGTCATACTTAGATTACAGGGGATCATGCTGTTCCTGCGCCTCAGTTCAAAACCTCAAATATCTCGGGGCATCGCTCAGTAATCTTCATCTTCTTCACCACAGTCGTTACCTCAACAAGTCAGGAAACCAGTTTATTACAATGACGAGACTTATACACGCCGTTCTCTTCTCTTGGGCCACCTTGGCCGTCGCCAGCGATGCGAAACAACAACCCGCGACGCTCCCTATCCTCAACCAGAGGACCTCACAGGGTTGCTTCAGCAAGCTCCCGGCCGGCGCTGAGCCTGTAAAGGCCAAGTCTGTATTCATCAGCGGGGGATTTTGCAACGATGCCTGCCTGGACGTCAACAAAACTGTCTCCATTACCAGCCCTGACGGCTGCCACTGCGCCGACACGTATCCCCCCGAGTCGGCCCTGGTTAAGGACACTCAGTGCAACTACCCATGCTCTGCCTATCCGATGGAGGCTTGCGGTGGTAAGGATCCTGAGGCATACAGTGTCTACAACACGGGCTTTGAGTTGGTGGTGGAGAATGATGACGGCAAGACTGAGGCGACCACCACCATCAGCAGCATCACGCCCCCCTCGACTCCTCTGTCTTCTAAGCTTCCTTCGACCTCTACTGATGGCACCACTACCGAAGAAACCACTGCTGTGAGCACCCCTACCAGGGGCGTTGCTGCTGAGGGTACCTCTGCCGACAGCACCAACGGCGCCCAGAGCACCCCGAGCGCCACTGGCACCGACGTCCCCAGCGCCGCCGCCCCTAGACTCTCATCGCCCGTCGGCAAGTTTGTCAGGATGTTCAAGGTCTTTTTCAACTAGGGTTCTGGCTGCCAGGGCTCGTGTTTGCAGTACTTTCTAGGGATGGAAGTGCCAACTGTGGTCGGATTTGTATGGACCGGCTGGGTCCGGATAGAACTAGGAATAGGCTTCATAGCTGGACTAGACGTAAATGTACAAATATCTCTCTGTGAAGGTCGTCAGCGTGATATGCCCCTCGTTGTTGACATGACATGAAGTGAGAATGTGCTTCGAACAACACTCGGGCACCATTTCGGTGGGATTGTCCAACACCTGGGATTGGGCAAGATGAGAAGTGCCAGGGCCTTGAAAATGGCACCTTGTGCAAAGTGTTACGTAAGTGTACATAGATTTGAGCCCCATCTGGCAAAGGACGCGATGACTGACCTCAATACACCACCGAAACTTCATCCCCTGTTCTCACTACCCAACTCTCTACTTTCTCCATCCCCCACATGACTGTAAACAAATGTCGCGCAAACTCGTCCACCTGCGCAGCACCGACACCGCGTTCGAGAAGTGACGGGCCGTGGAGACTATAGATGAACAACGGGTCAGTGTGGCGAGCAACGGCCTCCCAACGCGCTGAAGAGGGCGCCTCCCACAATTTTGCTTGAGTCGTGATCTGGATATCGCCCCCACACCCCTCGGCGAATTCGCCTCTGAGACTGTTGTAGACACCTGTGGCGAGATTGCAAAGTAGCCAGGTTCGACGGATGGACTCGGAGAGGACAAAGACTCGGTATAGGGCTGGGACGGGATCGACTTCTCCGATATGAGTTCCACCATATGCCGGGGTAATGTTTTGTAATAGAGGAGCGAAAGTTGTATCTTGGTTTATAGATTCCCATAGCTGAGTGTTCCAGGCATGAAGCGTGCTCATGAGACTCTCAGCTCTAGCACGACGTTGAATAGAGGAGGAGAATAGGGTAAGAAGGATGTGAATGAGAAGGGCTTGCGTGCGGGCTAGATGATCTCTAGCAGAGAGTGTGTTGAAGGATATGGAGCTTGAAGCTGAATCCGAGTTGAGTAGATTGGAGATGTGAGCGGACGAGATCGCACCGACAATGTTCTCGTTCTCGGCGGTGGCAGCGTTTGAAATGGCAATAGCAGAGTATGCATCTTGTATACACTGCGGGTAGCCTGACTCGGAATAGAGATGGCGGTGGATGAAGGGGTTGTGGCCGTTGCGGACAAAGCGTGATAACCAGTCTTGTAGACCCCGGATGAAGTTTGAGAAGACAGAGGCCGGTGGTATTGCATCTGGCGGTTGGTAATGGAACGCTACTGTCCAAGCTTGAGGTTGGAGGAACCAATCCAAGTCCCCGAATCTCCTCGTCAGCTGGACAGAGACGGGGGGATCGACCATAGCACTCGAGGATGGCGTTGGCAAAAGGTTGAAAGATGGGCAGAAAAGACTTGCAGCCAACGCTGAGTCGAGCAGCGCCGAATCCGGGACAAGCCCGACCTGACTGGAACTGTCTTCATCGCCATCGAAGTCAATGGGAGCCCACACGCCACTGAAGCCGACGTCCGGAGTAGTCTCGATGTGGGCAGGGTCGGACTGCGGGCCTTGACGTCTTGGCGGCACTCGAGGATATGTGCAGACCATGTCCCTGTCTAGACAGCGCGAGCATGATGGGAGTTTCTTGTCACATCGACGCTTGGTCTCGACGCACGCGAAGCAAGACGTTTGCTTGGACCGCCGACCCATGACGAATATTCGAGGCGATAACGGCGGAGGGAGCGATGAGCGGGACAGGTTACTGAGCCGCCATGCGGTCATGCGGATGATGGATCTGGTAGGTTTTGGGAGGTGATCGGAATTAGGTCGGAGGTTTCAGGGGTCCGCGTATTAGGTTCAAGTAGTATCAGTGCATCTCCGCAAGCGCTCCGCCAACTCCGCCAGTGCCGGTTCAAGCAGTTTAGCTTCCAGGGCCATACCATGGACGACTGTGTAGTTAGTGTAGATTGGAAAGTTCATGTCAATACCCAAATTGCTTTAAAGAAGCCCAAAGCGGGAGTTTGGTTGTCTCAAAGGTTGTATTTTCCATCTTCTCACATCCATTCTTATCCTTCGTTCCGTCCATCGTGGTGAAATTTCACATCATGACTATTGAACAGTGGAACCCTTTGACAGACCTGCCAGATCTTCACGGAAAGGTTGCTGTCGTGACGGGAGCCGGGTAAGTTTGAGTGTTACACGGTTCGGGGCTTCAACTGATACGTTCTTTACAGGACTGGAATCGGATTTGCAACTGTCAAGCTACTTGGTCAGAAGGGAGCCAAGGTATACTTGACCACTCGAAACGAATCAAAGGCTCTACAAGCAAAGGAGGCCTTAACCGAAGACCCTGATATCGATCCGGACAATGTGTACTGGCTGATACTGGATCTATCTGACCCAGCAAGCGTTACTGCCGCTGCCGATGAGTTGAAGAGAAGGGAGACAAAAGTCGATATTCTAAGTACTATCCATGCCCTGGCCTTGTTGGCTGCCATGGCCACTAACAAACCCCTAGTCAACAATGCGGCAGCTTCAACACCATCCTGTGAATTGGTAGATGGCAAATATGAGCAGCATATGGCTGCCAAGTAAGGGGAGCTATCTTCATAGATAGAGCGCATGACTAATGATTTCCAGTCACATAGGAGTTTTCCTGCTCACAAATCGCCTTTTGCCGCTTCTCAAAAACGCTTCAACCACCAAGGATGCTGATGTCAGGATCATCAATGTCAGCTCCACAGCCCATATCAGCATGTTACCAAGTCACTTCAAGTTCAACTTTCACTCAGCTGCATGCTTCAGAGATCCGGTGACTTCATACCCATGGCAGTGGCGGTTTCTGGGTAGATTCTTCTTCGCTTTTGACATGATTCGCTATGCTGTATCAAAAGCAGCAGTGGTGCTGTTCACGCAAGAACTTCAGCGTCGGTTCGATGAGCAAGGCCTCGCGATAACATGTATCGCCGTTCATCCCGGAGAGGTCCTCACCGAAGGCCTGCTATCCATCAATAACTTTCTCGTCGGGGCTATAGCGCGCATAGCATTCGTCAGCGCTGAGCAAGGTGCCGCAAACTCTTTGTTTGCAGCTGCTGCGACCGAGGTCAGGGAGAATGTTGAAAAGTACAAGGGGAGGTTTCTGGTTCCAGTTGGGAAATTGGAAGCTCCTAACCCGGTCGCTGAGGATGCTGCACAAGTTAAAGGCCTGTGGGAGAATACGGCCATCGAGGTCAATCAGTGGATGACCGAGAAGAAGCTTGCTCCGTTACTAGCTATGTAGTATCGCTATGATCAGGCGAACACCGACACTCACGCATCTTTATACATTCCAGTAGCTGTGAAAGATTTCGTGTTCCAGTGTGGATCGTGTCTGCTCTTGCGTATAAGTGCATAGCCCTGCAGTTCCGCAACGCAGAGGCATTAGAAGGTGTTGTTGAGATTCGCCAACACATTGGTTAGTTTCAAAGTTGCAGACCAATTGTTCGACATATTTACTCTCAATATGAACTAGCTTTCACCTTTGTATTCGAGATACCGTTCGTATCAGCACCTTTACTTCAACCTACCTGCCGACTGTATGCGCCCAGTTTCAGGATCCGTGTGTCAAAGCTACAGCTTCCTTATGTATGAACTCACGAAGGTGAGGGCAACTGCACATGGAATAGTTACTAGGATCGACGTACCGCTTATGCAGTTAGGTAACTTCAACGTTGGAAGGAGCTATCAGCTGGTTTTAGACACAGCTAAAAACTACAGGGCCGAGCTTGCAAAATATAAAGCCATCACTCTTCAATCTCAACCTCTACAAGCTCAGTAAGCTTTCTCCTACCATCAATCCACTTGACCGTAGAGGTGACCAAACTCGTCTTCTCAACCTCTTGCCCGGTTCCATTGTTCTTTGCAGTAAACTTCGTAAGGTTTGCGACGACACCGCCCTGCTTCTCAGCGTCGTCCCACTTCAAGACCTCGGAGACGCTGTCGAGGGTCATGCCGCCACTGCCACGGATATACAAGACGCCGCTTTTCATCTCCTCGTAAGTGAAGACGGCATGATTGATCCTGAAATACATGTAAGTACGGTTTTCCTATGCAAATCTACACCACTGGAAATACTCACTTGACTACCAGGCTGGGATCAACATCCTCGTTCAGGGCCTTTAAGGCGACTTCATCTTTCGGCTGATAAAAAATTGCATCGTTGATCTGCTTCACCCACTCGCCTAGGGACAGTTGTTGAGACAGCATTTTGATTGTATAGGGCGTGATATTAAGTTACGAGGCTTAGAGGCTTGTATCAGACGGCGAGTGAAGGGAGTAACGAAGGTCTTGAGCTGGCGATGGGAGGTAGAATTTATCCCGTAGGTCTCTACGTAACTTAAAATAAACCTTTTCCACAACCCCAACGGTATGCCTGCTATCCCTGTTTAACTACGGCTTCTTTAGAGATCATGGAACTTGCCGTAGGAAAACTAATCAAACGGCAGAAGTCTTCTCCGTGGGTGCATCCACCTCCGCCGCAACTCCGCCACACCTCCGCGACATATCCATTCTCTCTCCACCACGTCACCATAATACCCTTGTTGTATCTTCGCGACATCTCCATCACATGTCCGCCATACGATCGAAAGTGAATTTCCAAACTTTCGTGCTCCATAATAGACATCACGCCATAGGCTACCGGGAATCTTACCCCCTTCAGGCTTGTAGGTCCCTTCTGATGAGCCTGCAGAGTGGCCGTGCTCGGAAATGTGATTCTCAGGCACTCAAGATAAACAGTGCTTAAGAGCGATACTATTCTTTTGCACCCGTCTCTCGATATCGGATGAGTCGGGATGGGAAATAATTTAGGTTACGGTGTTTTAAGGTGTTGGGTTTTAATGCTATCAGGTATTAATAACTGTGCCTTTCGAGTTGTGGCCGGTAACCCCTTTTGGAGGCGTTACTTACGATAAGAATAGAGAAGAGTCTTTTCGACACGAGTATAAAGGCCCTATTGCCCTGGTGCCTTTAGAAGGTATCTTCTCCTTTTGCCGTTGACGTAGTGGTTTATTATGTGTGACAAGTCTTGATCCACATGAGGTTTAAGAGACTGTAAAGGTGGTTTATCACGATGAAGAAAAAAGCACTGCGCAATCCTATAAAACAAATGGGAGCTAAATTGCATGAGCTATATAGTTACTCGGCACAACGAGCATCTTACTTCCCCGTCGATCTGTTGACACCACACAATCAGAGTCCCACGAACTCCAAGGTCAAGAAGTTAGGATCCGTATCTATGCGCTTTCTAACTTCTCCAGACCCCAGCTCATCAACATCCCATGCAGCCCACGCGAAACGGCCATGGAGGAAGGTGGACTGAGACGTTGACGCCCAAACAGCCCAGCGTCCAGGTAGATTCTCTGTAAGTGTTGGTCAGAATAATAGGCTTCACCTGAAGTTCAGAAAACACCACGTAACACACAAAACAGGTGGCTCAAGACAAGCACAACTCAAGACAGCAGTACAAAAACATGGCCAGAAGAATGGAAGTTTGGCAACATACCATCATCAAAAGAATAGCTGCTCTCGTCAAGACCCGCAGATCGAGCCGTTTCAGAGAGAATCTGCCCAGGATGGAAGCTAACAATTTGGAGGCTCTCACGGCCCACCTCCTCTGCAATCTTCTGAAGCAGTAAATGGCCTGACATCTTGCTCAAGGAGTAACCCGGAAGAGCAGCCGCCATGGGCCGACTGTGAATAGCGGCAGTCGATACATAGACGATGTACTATCGTGGGATAATTAGTTACCACTTGATGTGTTTGCTGGGACACGCCCTTCTCTTACCTTCTTATTACCATGGGTGCCCGGCTGCTTGTGCAGTCGCTGACAGGAATCAAGGATTGCCTTGACGTTTGTTTCGTAGAGGGACCAAGTCTCGTCAAAGTTAGTTTCAAGGAGTGGCTGTTGCTGTTGACCAAATTTGGCCGCATTGAGAATGAGGACGTCGACAAAAATGCCATCATCTCTGAGGCTGGACCAAAGTTTGACTGTTTCTTCAGTGCTTGCGACGTTGCAAACCCGAGGAATGATGTTCACCCTGGGAAACTCGTCCGAAAGCTTGGAGGATGCTTGGTGAAGAACATCACTGCGACGACCAGTCAAGATGATGTTGGAGACTGAAGCTTCTGCATATGCTCGTGCAATTGCAAACCCGATGCCGGCAGATCCGCCAGTGATGAGGATTGTCCTGCCGGACTGACTCAACTCGGGACGAGAGGGTAGTAGGCTGGGATAGGGTGCTTTGTGAATTGTCGGAACGAGGCGAGGCACTGTCAAGACAAGCCTATCCGCAGAGCCGTCTGTCTCTGTTGAAGTAGCCATGGTGAGTTTGGTCTTTGATTTGAAGCCGCTTGATACCACGCGAGTAATAACAGGAAAAGGGACAACCGATGAGTTGGATTGCACAATTCAGTTGCTGGCACCTTTAAAGCGAGATCCTCTTCCATTAAACACAAGGACATCACCCACTAACTACTAATTTCGTATTATGTCAACGGCAAGACGAGCTAAACATATCCACCTCCGTTTGTAGTTCCTCCGCCGTACCTCCGCCACACCCCCGATAACTGTGATATCGTCCGCATGTACCGTCGTTTGTATGTCTCGGAGCCGGACTCTTGGTCGTTGCCGAGAGGGACAAGATCCCGGAGATGCTATTTCAAGGATACGAATACGCAGCCAAGAGTAGCATGTAGGCTGATCGCCTTCCAATCGGAGACGGGGGACGATCCTCCGCACAAATGCTTCATAGCGTCGGGCTACTGCGGAGGAAGTGAAGTTAGCGAAACGCACCTCTACTGGTGTTATCCAGGAATACAGACAACAATGTTCTACTCAAGAGCGAAAAGAAAAAGGACTTTCATAGTGAAAAGCCAGTACAAAAAGGCTAGGATGTCCTCTACCATAGCTCAGCACAACACAATACGCCGTGAACCTTGTACTTTATTTCGCCCATTACAAGACAATTCTACATTGATCATCATCTCAATTCAATTCAGCCATGGCCGGAAACTCTCTGAGATTCGATGGGCGTGTCGCCATTGTGACAGGCTCGGGTCGAGGCCTGGGCCGCGAATATGCCCTCCTTCTCAGCCGTCTCGGCGCCGCCTTGGTGATAAACAGCACGACCTCTTCAACCGCAGAGGCGACTGCCAAGGAAATAACCGACGCTGGCGGCAAGGCTGTTGCCCAGATCGGTAGCGTGGCAGACCGCGAAGTTGCCAACGCAATCGTCAAAGCTGCCATCGACAACTTCGGACGCGTCGACATAGTCATCAACAACGCTGGCGGTGCCGATGGCGGTGACTTCGACCAGACTTCTGACGATAAACTCTGGGACATGCTCGGCGTCCATGTGGGAGGATCTTGGAATGTCACGCAAGCCGCTTGGCCACATATGAAGAGTCAAAAGTTTGGTCGTGTTGTCATGATTGCATCGCCTGTCATGTTTGGCAGCGCTCAACAGTCAACCTATGGAGCTGCCAAGTTGGCCCTTATGGGGCTGGCCAAGTCTATCGCCATTGAAGGCAAGGAACACAATATTCTGGTCAATACAGTTGCCCCTATGGCCTATACGCCTGGTTCTGCCGCCTTTGTTACGGATGAGCAGACGCAGACTTTCATGGAGGCCAGCATGCCCGCTCGCGATGTGGCTTCCACGGTGGCATGGTTGGCTCACGAGAGCTCCGAGGTCAACGGTGAGACCGTCGCAGCGGTTAGCAGGCTTGTTACTCGTATCTTTCTGGCAGAGAGCAAAGGCTACTTTGGACCAGCGGACCAGGATTGGACTGTTGAATCTGTGAGGGACAACTGGCAAAAGGTAATGGATGAGACTGAGTTTACTATCCCGACTGATATGGCTGAGTTTGGTCCCAAGATCTTCCAGCGACTTGTTACGCGCCACTGAGCATAGTTTGATGTGTGTTTGCATCTCGGGGGAGGAAAGATACAGTGTTCAAAGTATCTCGTGGTTTAGAATAAAGATAGCTTGAAAACAATAGGGCTTGAACATTTCTCATTAGATCTTTCGTCTTAAGTCTACCGGCGTTAGAAAGGCATATATCCTCTCGTCTCGTGCACCCTCCAATTCAGGGTGAGTTAAGACCGAGGCACCTGGGGCGGAGGTACTTGAAATCTTGCGCTCTGGTGCTGGGGTAGCGATATCCAGTTACGTTGATGATCTGCGCGAACGGAATCCAGTTTCCGTGCACCGGGACGAATCTAAAATGTAAGAGACAAGATGTTAACTGCAGAGTCTAAGTCGGGGGCAGATTCCTCACGTTGCGCTCAGAGCTACCTTGTCGGTTGCGAACTTGTCCAGGGCTGCCAACAGGGCGCCCTGCTCGGAAGTCGTTATATTGGCCGTGTTTACGTTGTCTGCATCGAAGATCAAAGTCGTGCTATTGGTGGGGCTGCACCGCGGGGAAATATGCGCGTAACTATGGTCGGCCGCGTGTAGAGAAGCTCCCATGTGTACGAGGGTAGCCTGGATATTATCATCGCCGAGAGTATATGGGCGACTGGTCCTTTAGGAGGCGTCAGTGACTCTTTTCCTTTCTGGTCGTATAGTCTTACGAATATGTAATGAATCGGTCTTTGGGGATGGTTGAGTAGTAGCCCACCGCGCTGTCAAGGGTAATAACCCTTGCTCCGGCAGCCACGTAGTCGACAGTGCCATATGCATGGTCGTGATGGTGATGAGTTGGCTAAGGAGAAGCGTCAGCGGTTCGTCTATAGCATAGTAGCATGGCTACTGACCCAAACATGCGTCACGGTCTTGTTCAGCGTTTCCCTAACCCACCGCAAGACAAGCAGGCTCTGGTGTGGTGGAGCATCTAGCACAACAACGTTATTGCCGAGTTCGAGAATAAGCTGGCGGTAACTGAGAGCATCGGTCACTGTGAGGAGCCAGACACCTGGGAGATCCTTCCAGGGCTGGGTCGCGGTCAGATTAGCGAAAGTTCCAGTGTACTGGCCAGTCCATCTATAGTAAGCATTGTTCTCGCCTATCTCTGCAAAGCCGTAGAGTATGTCACGCCTCGGCACGTGAGCTTCCAGAAGACGGCCAGGAGGACCGTCGAAACGTGCTGATGGTATTTTAGTGTTGACAAGGACCCTGGCAACCGAGTACTCCGTCAACAGATGTTTGCGATTATAAATCGTCTGGAAGCGACGGGGGAACTTGACTCCTTTTACTGTCACGTAGTCGTTGAGAAACAGGTCGTTGGTGGAGGGGCCAAAGAAGCTGTGGTTTTCGTACGAACGGATGAGATATGGGAGTTTGGTGTCTTCATCCAAGAGAACCGAGATATCGAGGGTCTTGTCGTAAACTTGAACAAGACAAGGTACAGGTCAGCATGAAAACCGCTTCTAAAAGCTTAGAGGGCCCGCATATCCAACATACTAGCCCGGTGCTTTTCGCCATCGGTGGTTTCTTCCATACGAATAGTGTGGTAATTATTCCACGAGATCTGTCACAAGGCTTTAGTGTCTTGGGCCAAGTCTCTCAAATGAAGTGAACTGACAGTCCTGAGAAGCATGGGTGACATTTTGACGGCCTTTTGTATTAGGAAAGCTGCCAGAAGTCCTGAATAGATGCAGGATTAGTGATAGAGACTATGAAAGAGATCAGAGATGCTATTAGCCAGAGTACGTACCATCTTTATACCCCGAAGGTGGTGCACTTGGGGCGAGAAGTAAATCGCTTCCTTCTACAGTAGCAGCGAAACCGTCGCCTCCATCCTGGACAACGAGGGAGAAGTTGACTGGCTCAAGATTAGGACGGGCCCATAGGAAGTTGGCTGGTGACACAAAATTAGCAATCAACCCCTGACAACGTCGTGCTTCCTATGCACATGCCTGATAGGTCATGAAATCTGTCGATGCGCTGCTTTACAACACCTCCGTGGAACGAGAAGGAGACATTCTGACGACCGGCACCAGCTAGTATTCTGTCGAGTCCGTTTAGACCAAACGTCTGAGACATGGACCTGGAGCGAAAGAGTCTGTAATCATTCAGCGACGAAACGCCAGTAGCACGGGCTGCTGCATCAAGGTGAAGCATACCCGTCACCTGAGTAGGTAACATCGAGAACGGCCTCGAGGTTATGGCTGCCTCCCAAAGCTTCAATTCCCTGGGAAAGTAGCCAGTTGGAAGACGAGTTTCGTCCCAGGACGTCGGCAACAAAGGTGAGGACCACAAGACTGGCATATCGTAGTGCGATCATAGTAGAGAGTAGGCCGCCCTAATTGATGCGTAGTAGCATCTGAAGTTGAGTAAATGACACATTGGCCAGATATTTATCTTAGCAGAGCCAGTTTTTGTTGTCATCCATGACGCCTCGAAGAAAGCCATCAGCCACAATAGCGAGACACAGTTATCAATCCATAAGTAACATGACGGCATCAAAACCCAATACCATGAAACAGCGAAAGAGAAAAATTAAAACGCACTATATGGCCTCAAATTATAAGGCTTCTGGCTGAGAGTTCATTTACCATTGCCCGAACGTCGGGGTTAGAAGTCATCGTGTTAGAAATCATTCACAATCACTCGGCTTGCATTGTTCTTGGTGATGTACAGCAGTTGGTGTACGAACCAGCATCAATACTGGTAGCCACAGCACATAGGTTACACATGATCGACGAAGTTGATCTGCCAGGGGCCAAATTATAACGGCGGACTTGGGCGGAGCAGTGGCAAGTTAAAGTTCACCTATCCCTCCAATTTGAGCTTGCACTAGCCCCTTTTTGACCCATCTCCGACTCGACTCCGACGAGATCAGGCCAGGAGTTCCACCTGGTGAACCTTGGCCAGACCAGGGCTTCATCTGCAAGCCTCCGGACTTAACTGAGACTTGATTTCCCTATGTCCGCAGGGTACTTATCTATAACAACTGGCCTGCACTATATAAACTAGTTGGGCTTTCAGCTCGTGTCGTTAGTCTACTCTACATAACTTGTACTGCTGGACCTCCTACCATCATGAAAAGTGGTGTTTCGTTCAATCCTGACAAGGACATTCCCGACCTCTCCGGAAAGGTCATCTTGGTTACTGGAGGGAATACCGGGTTAGGCCTCGAGACCGTCCTGCAGCTCGCAAAGCACAACCCTGCGCACATCTATCTTGCAGCAAGGTCAGAAGAAAAGGGCAACCAGGCCATCAGGGAGGTCCAAGAGAAGGTCCCCAATGCACCGCCCATGACTTTCCTCCGTCTTGACCTCGGGTCCCTCGAGAGCACAAAAGCAGCGGCTGCATTGTTCCGAGCCTCATCAGACCGCCTGGATATCTTGGTTAATAATGCCGGTATAATGGCCGTTCCGGAAGGCCTCACTAAGGACGGATACGAGATCCAGTTTGGAACCAACCATCTCGGCCACGCTCTCCTCACAAAGCTCCTTCTGCCAACCCTCAAAGCGACCGCCGCCAACAGCTCTTCTGACGTAAGAGTCGTGTTCCTCTCGTCCGCCGCAGGGAGCATGGCGCCCAAGGACTCGTACCATCTCGATAAAGCCAAGACGACGATGCCGCATCTCGGCACCTGGACTCGCTACGGCCAGTCCAAGCTCGCAAACATTCACTACAACGCAGCGCTTGCAAAGCGCCACCCGGACATCAAGTTCATCAGTCTTCATCCTGGAGTGGTGAAGACCAATCTAGGCGACTCGTTTATCAACAGTTATGGTGCACTGTTGGGCGCGGTGTTTAGGTTTATTGGTAATATGACATCCGTGAGCGTTGAGAATGGAGCCTTAAACCAACTCTGGGCTACGACTAGTCAGGATGTGGAATCTGGAGTCTTTTACTATCCGGTTGGGGTCACGGGCAAGGGTTCAGCGCTGAGTAATAATGAGAAGGTTCGGGAGCAGTTGTGGAAATGGACGGGGAAGGAGCTTGAATCATATGTTCTTTAGTAGGTGTGAATTCCAAGTGGTAGAACACGATATTGGTTGAATACGGCATGCTAAGCGGCTACCACCGCAGGGGAAACTTGCCAACGTTGATACTTCTCGCGGGAAATGTGGCATTGAAACGGCATCAAAATGCAATACTATATACATGCTGCCTTGTGCCCGGGTTGATCCTTGGTATATTGGTATCCAAACATAGCTAAGGTCAGAAGGCAACTGGCAGCTCCCCAAGCAGCATCCCAGCCTCCAAATATGAACCTCAATGGTACCGCAAGCATGAATATGCCGCCGATGTAGACAAGGAAGACAGATTGAGATGAGAGAAGCCACCCTTCCTCGACGATTAACCCCCGAAAGGGCAATTCGTAAAGCGAAGGACATCCCCATTCGTTGAAGAGCCTTAGTACTTCTCTGAGAACAAACCCATTAGCCATTTAAGTCGCTTTCTGTATGTTGCTAGGGAATGGGCAATTACAAGTGTGAATAAAATAACCTTTTTGGAATGAGATCATTCGCCTCGCTCACTTCAGGACGCTGGAAGGCCAAAGTGAGGAATGATCTTCTTCTGGACAGCTGCAATAGCCTTCTCTTTGCCGCTCTAATACTTTGAAAGGGACATTCGTAAGACGACTCATATGGCTCGAAAACCGTATCGTGGGCTTCTCTGTGGTCGTCGCACTCTTGATGATGCTTGAATATTCCATCGTACGGATCATGATAACAAGTGAATGCCCTGTCTGGCACTTGATTAATGATGGCTTGTTGTTCCTGCATCTGGAATTCCAAATTTTCTGGCGTACAAGCACCGAGGAATTGTGAATGTCCATCACCGAATCTGTTAGAACTGTTCGACCCGACCCGTGCTAGTAGTGATACCTGTGTTGCTCGTCAGCGGTAGTATCTCTGAGGGCACTATCGTAATTCCCACTGAGGCTAATGAGACCTGCTTAACACCATAAAAAGGAAGTCGGTGTCTCCAGCTCTTATGGAAAGTGTTCCAAGAATCTTTGATTAGACTCCACTGGCTGACATAGTCCGTCGCGATGGCTGAGATCGGAATCAGAACTGGTAGAACCCGACATGCTGAGGGACTACCGCAGCAGAGCAACAAGACGCAGGAATCGCCATTGCCCGAGCCAAGAATCGGTTCCAATATTTCTTTTAATTTCTCGGTCCGGCCTGGGTAGTTTTTGCGCCGTAGGGGTTGCTTGAGTGTTTTCTCGTCGCTACTGTCCCGGCCCTCTTGGCCTTCATTTTGTCGGCTGACTCTCCCGGTGGGCAGGTTCTCGTTGGATGCTACTTTGCTGCCTCGGTCTTCGAATGAGTTATTGTTGCCAACATCAATGATCTGAGAGCACGGTGGAGATAGCGGAGGGAATGCAGCGCGGCGCGCTGCCTCAGGATCATATTCGGGACAGGCTTGGGGCCGATGCTGCAGGACTGGACACGGTAGCTTTGGGAGGTTCATTTCATCAAAACGATCAAGTAGTCGAGAACCTTTAAGCTAGAAAATGTCTAGCCCAGAGGAACCGGACTTAGAATCTTAATAGAAAGCGTCGATAGGGAATTGACCTGTGAGGCTATGCCACCAAAGTTACAGCCAAGGCAAATTCCAAGGCTTGGCTAATCTTTCTATCCTCAAGCGGAGGCAAGGCGTGCGAGATAGTTCGCCAGAGGCGCAGCGCAAGACACATCATATTTGTGATATCTCGTGCCCTGCTTGATCTGATAGGTGACCCCCATTGGTTGCACATTGGCTTTGAAAACCGCCAGGCCCAACGTGGCTTGCAGATGGGCGGTTAGAGGGCGAATTTATGTTGGAAATGCCGGGCTCTGATTGCTGGCCTGATTTACAATATCACCACCAACACAGCCCAGCTGAACTTGGCGTATGAAATGAATGTCTGCCTTGACAGAAACGAGCCCTCAGCCTCAATCTGGCTGACACATGCATGTATGCCCAATCATCTGCTAATAGTTTCGGCATATTTTGACAGAATTCATTCTTCATTTACATGATTTGAGGCTTTCCACGCTCCATCTCGTGGTAAACGGCGACCGACTCTGCAGTCCAACCGCTGAACATGGCCGAGGCACTCGGCATCGCCAGCGGTATCGCTGGCATCGTTTCTCTTGGCATTACTATTTGTAGCGGCCTTGACACGTTTTTCAGCGCCATCAAAGACCGAGAGGATGATCTAAAACGCGCTACGGAGCTCTTGAGCCTGCTTCGTAGATACATCGAGCTCATTCGGCCGAGTGCGTCGACACTCAGCAGCCGCCATGCCCAAGCTACCGATCTCGTTGTCCTAGCACTAGGATCCTGCGAGGGTGAGCTTCGAGCTCTCAAGGAACTCGTCGAAAATCTAAACAAGGCTGACGGCGCTTCGGATGTGGCACGCAAGTGGGACAAGTCAAAATCAGTCATCACCTACCCGTTCCAACGGAAGAAGTTGACTCAAATTCAAGATCAGCTCCTCAAGGCCACAGGAGCCCTGGGAACTGTCATTCAAGCGTTGATCCTGTAAGGACAGCCTCCCCATCAAATCACATCTCCTAATCTCGACAGGCATGTTGGTGTGGGTGTCGGTGACGATATTGAGGCATTCAGAAGCGCCGTACAGGATAACCACTTGGTTACGACGGCCTTCTTAACGAGAATTGAATCCAAAGTTGAGAGAATTGAAGGGTCTGCTCAACAGACAGAAGCAAGGCTCACGGCGATTTCGACTGGAGTTGAGGAACAAAGGGCGCTGGCATCCAGCAGCCAGACACTGATCAAAGATACCAGCCTCATGGTCTCAGGAACGCTGGATGCAATAGTAAGTATTCCAGAAAGTCATAATGCTGGCTCTAATGAAAGGAGCAGGCAGAAGGTCCTTGGCTTGGTCCCCAATCCCAAACCGTTGGCACGGTACAGCAAAAGGACATTCCACGGTACTTAAGAAACTCCATGACCGAAAGAAAATGCATCCAAGAAACCACCATGGCAATATGTCCCTGCCAGGGACAGAAAGGCGGAACAGGACGAAAGCCACTGACGACGTACAGACTTTGGGGAGGTTTGGCCATTTCGTACCAGTCAATGTCCAAGGGAGATCATCAGCCCAGGTGCTGTTTTTACAAGAGATCTACAAAGACCACTATCACTTACACTGGCTTCCGGTTCCTCTTCTCCAAGGTTCTTAGCTTTTCTTTGCAGAGTGAATACCAATGTGGAGGCTCTTTAACAACACATTCGCTACAAACATACAATGTCAGGGAAACGAGTCAAGCCCTCAACGTCTTCCTCGACTTCAAAAATGACTGCCTTGAAGTCGACCTAACGAAAGCCACCCAGAAAAACATCAAGAAACTACAAATCGTTTACACTTCTGGGAAGGCGTCGCCCTTGGATGTTGACATCGTTGGTCGTAATGTCGCCCACATGTGCATTCTGGTAGGTTCACTCCTTAGAAGAACCACATACTAAGACTTGACAAGACTCACAGAGTTATGACTATTAACTGTTTATGAAAGGATTTGAAAAGGCTTCCGGCCTTAAGAGCCTCAAGATGATGCTACGGTTCCTGCAACAGGTGGGCGTTAATGTCTATGCAGGTACCAACAAGGACGGGTATGCTGCACTAAATTAACGCCCTTATTCTTTAAGTAACCGGAACTAGCTCGATTATCGAATTCGTCTTTAGCCGGACTACATACAGGGCTCTGGGTCCAGTCTACGATGTTCTTGCGAATTGCGAGTCGCAGTTTGATCCTGAACAAGACCATGAGCGCGCCGGGGATCTATATTTTCCACACAAGAGCGAATTTATAGACGAGCTACAAGGGCGCCCTGACATTTTGGAAGGTGCTTAGCCTTGATTGCTAGAACTATGCGAATGAGATGATGGCTGACAGTGAACAGGGCTGGGATATAGAAACCTTTTTCTGGCCGTGGCAAGACGAGATGAAGCAAGGATCAAGGAGCTTATCGAAAACATCAAGTTTGTCGAGTATGTGTGCGAGACGGACATTTTTGGACAAAACATCGTGCATTTTTGCTTGAACTGGGAGACTGGTCTTCGACTCTTGCTCGAGAACGAGGCCACACACCACCTGGTGAGCCAGCCTGATGCAACAGGACTTACGCCTTTGATGGATGCGCTTATTCTTAGCGGGCACGTCTGCCACGAGTCCTACGGACGAGACCTGTGCTCTGGCTGTGGCTGCTCTGCTACCGTCAAGCTGCTTCTCGAGACAGACTGCCCCATAGGACTCAACTTGATTGCCGACATAGTTGAGGCTTCACCAAAAGCTAAGATAGCTCTGCTAGAGCACCTTGCGCAGAGGCGAGAGCGGCTACAAAAACTGGCATTGCACCACCTCCCCGAATCAGAGCTGCGAGGTCTTGAAGTCTCTCGAAACGAACTACCTGACATAACAACCCCTACAATATAAGATAGGCTGCAATCACTTTATCAAAGCAGTGTCATTAAGGTACTCCACAATGGCCTGGATCCTTTGATGAAAAGCGAGCTTTCGGACCATGTTCAGCAAGGCATCTTCCACTTCCTGGACCACCCTAGAGATGCCGTGGCGGCCTTCAATCTCGGATTCAAGGGGATAGATACGCCCAATGGAGACGGGGTAACACCAGTCATGTATCCAGGCAGATTTGCTCCCTTCTGGGTTGGGGATGAATATCAATTGACATACGCTGACTGGCTGATCCAGAAAGGCGCCAGACTTGAAGACTACGCTAATTCTTTGCGAATATCTGCTGCTAGTTGTGGTACATAGCACCGCACAGTCTCGCCTTCCCTGCCCCTGCGCTACAGAGGAGTTATCACTGCCGCTGCACCACCTTGTTGTTGCGTTGCTGCATGATGTGAGGGTCAGGGTCGCATACTTTAGATATTCTGATGGCATCGCCAAGGTTGTATACCTCGTCGATCTACTCTCCCGCATTACCAGTGACCAGGATCTGGCCTACCTGGTTAAATCGATCATCCATGTTCTAACTATAGAGGCCCTGCGCATTAGGCACCTGCGATGGTGTCACAGATTTGAGGTTGCAAAAGGCACAGAAAAGACAGTTCAACGCGCAAAAGAGGTAAAGGAATGGGATGAGATGCTTGACGAGGACCAAGCCTTGATCGAAATGCTGGGAGATTTGACGGAAGAGTTTGAGCAAGAATTCTCTAACCGGAATCTCTCTATCGAAGACTTCTTGCGGCTTCATTGGCGTCCTAGGATGCGTCAAGTTCTCCGTCAAGTTCGCAGGGAGCGCAAGGCAGTGGACGAAAGCTACAGGAAGGAGCTTCGTGAGATTGGCGTGGTTTTGGATGACGAGTCTGAACAGGATGTGTATTCCGATTCGGATGACACGTTTGAGTGGGATGATGATTCTGAAGATGATGATTCTGAAGATGATGACTGAGGAGAGGGTGCTGGTGATGGAGAAGTTGGTGAGAATAAGTCAACCGAGGTGAAGGGGAACGCAGACAACGACAATGTTGGTTAGGACCTTGGTATTCCATTGTTTCACGCTTGATGCAAGTTTTACAACCACACTAGGCTCCAATAAGCCTCTAGCTATCCTATGATACTCACTCTGTCAGGTCTCGATAGTAGCAAATTCGGCATTCTAGAAATGGCCTTGCTCTATATCACCCGAGAAAACCTACGGTACTCACTGCAACAGAACCCACAGCTAGTATCGTCAAACCAGGTCCGTTCCAAGCCGCCCCTGATTTCCTCAACGCCTCGAACTTGTGACAATTGCCACGGCCGAGGGTTCTCGGAGAAGCCGGCGAGGCTGACTTGATCTGAGCCACACAAAATAAGCAGACGTCGAGAGATTCTGCCCCGGGAGCTCGGATCACGGAATGTCAGACCAGATCGGCGGATTTTCCATTGGCCTACGCGTAAGTAATATCGGATCTCGGCTGATGCTGTCATCATGATGCGGGTGGGGACTCTGAGATGGGCTCGACGAATTGGCGTGTATAGAGGGACCCTGGTTGACCCTTGGATTGGCTTACGCGTATTTGTTGACATTTGTTTTTGGAGAACGGGACGATTTGTGAGACACTAATTCTGCTTCGATCTAACTTTCCGTCCTCAAGTGGAAGGGTCCTTTTGAAGGGAGGGTCCACAGAGTTGATCAATATATGAGGCCGCCGACCAAACTCCAACAAGAAAATCTCACCAACTTTCTTCTTTTCACTCTTCTTTACAATCGTTTGGCGCATTTCTAATACATATCCTTTGCTTTGCGGTATTTCCACATCATCCGGTTTCTCGTATCATCCCACTGGGCATCACCGTCATGGTCCAGCTCTGGTCCATCTCGGCGATCTTCGCCCTGCACATTCTCCGTCTCGAAGCGGCGACCCTTGGACATGAACCTCGCTATGCGGTTTCTACGGATTTGCAGGTTCGAGCTCTTCCCGACTCTCCCAGCGGTGGCTACGCTCCAGAGGTGGTCGACTGTCCTCGCACGCGACCTACCATTCGTACGGCAGATGCTCTGTCAGATGAAGAAACTTCCTGGATTCCTGTCCGCAGGAATAACACCTTCGACCCTCTGCGTAAGCTCCTCGAGAATGCCGCCATCCCCAACTTCAACGCAACTTCCTATCTCGACAGGGCCCACGACAACACCACGGCCCTACCAAACATTGGCATCGCCATCTCTGGCGGTGGCTATCGCGCCCTAATGAACGGAGCCGGGTTCTTGTCAGCTGCCGACTCACGTAACGGACACGACAGCGCCGTAAGCGGGCTTTTGCAGGCGTCGACTTACCTTGCCGGGCTATCCGGTGGTGGCTGGCTCGTGGGGTCCATGTTCGCCAACAACTTCTCCACCATTCCCGATCTGCAACGGGGCGCTGAAGGGTCCTCGCTTTGGCGGTTCGACCGGTCAATCTTTGAGGGCCCCGAGGAGAGGGGGATTGGGATTTTGAATACGGTCGATTACTGGACTCAGGTTGTGGATGCCGTCGATGAGAAGGCCAAAGGATGGGACACGTCCATCACGGATTTCTGGGGCCGCGCTCTTTCTTATCAGCTGATCAACGCCTCCGAAGGCGGCCCAGCCTACACGTTCTCGTCGATCCAGGATACTTCGTCTTTCAAGGATGCCGACACGCCGTTCCCGATTCTTGTCTCCGATGAGCGTGCCCCCGGTGAGCGCATCATCTCGTTAAACGCGACCGTCTTTGAGTTCAACCCCTACGAACTGGGCACCTGGGATCCCACGACCTATGGGTTTGCTCCCCTCCGTTATCTGGCTTCCAACTTTAGCGATGGCTCGGTTTCTCGCAATGGTAAATGTGTCCGGGGTTTCGACCAATTTGGCTTCGTCATGGGTACTTCTTCATCCCTCTTCAACCAATTTCTCCTCCAGAATGTCACTGCAGTTGGCGAAAATTCTGGCATTCCATCCTTCCTCACAAAGGCCGTTGAAAATGTCCTCAAGGGTCTGGATAAAGATGACAACGACATCGCCCAATACGCGCCTAACCCGTTCCGCGGCTGGAACCCCTCCACCAACCCCAGCGAGAAGGACTTTCAGCTCTCGTTGGTGGACGGTGGTGAGGATTTGCAGAATATCCCCCTTCATCCGTTGATCCAGCCTATCCGTGGCGTGGACATTATCTTTGCCATTGATTCATCTGCTGATACTAACAATAACTGGCCCAACGGCACTGCCCTGCGTGCTTCGTACGATCGTTCTCTGGAGGATATTGGCAACGGTACTCTGTTCCCTCCCGTGCCTTCTGCCGAAACATTTATCAACAACGGCCTTAACCGACGTCCTACCATGTTTGGCTGTGACGCAGACAACTTTACGCTCTCCGATGGACAGGTTGTACCGCCCCTGGTTGTCTACGTACCGAATGCACCGTACACGACCTTGAGCAATGTCTCGACATTCAAGCCATCTTACACCATCGAACAACGTGACCAGATCATCACAAACGGCTTCAACTCGGCCACTCAAGGCAACGGCACCGTCAACAAGGACTGGCCCGTGTGTGTCGCCTGCGCCATCATGAGCCGAAGCTGGTGGAAGGCCGGAGAGACCGTTCCTGACGCTTGCCGCACTTGCTTTGACAAGTACTGCTGGGACGGAAAGTCTAACAATACCCGCGTTAACGATTATGAGCCCAGCTTCATTATCAAGAATGAGACTGAGGATAGTAACGGCGCCACCGGGCTTGGACATAACTTTGCGCTTACTGTTGGGGTTGCCTTGGCTGTTGTGTTCTTTGGATACTGAGACTTGATGCCATGGGAAGGGTAGTTGGATAATATGGAAGATTACATGAGCGTGTTTCTTGTACTATCTTGTAAAATTGGGCTGGTTTTGGTTTACTGCCACTGTCTTATGTGACGCTTTAAATTGAAACCAATAGCCTGAGCTGATATGTGCCTTTACACCGCCAAACCGCTTTTCTGACCAACGGAGCGTATTCTCAATGCCTACGTAGATCACTGTATAGGTACCTAGTTTGCCTTACGCTCTGATTGTCAAGCCAGCTATATAGTGGCTCATCTGCGTGCAGACAGGAGGATGGAAAATCTTGGAAGACCAGTTGGTTGATCAGAAGTTCTCCTCCGGGGACCAGATGTCAAGTGAAGTACCTAAAACCGACATTTCTAATGCATCGGTTGACTGAACACCAATACCACACGACATTGTGAGTTTGAGCGCATCTCAAGAAGCCTCTTTCGTACTTGGCGCCTATTTATGCACCCCAGCTATGCGCCGTTATGCATACATACATAGCTCGTGACACGAACGCCTCAGTGGGCCACTAAAGAAATGAGCGGAGGCCTCTTGACCCTCACCGCCTTCTGTCCTTTCCCCTCTTTTCCGTATCGAATACGAAAATGTTGTGCCAAGAGTGCAAGGCCGTGTTCAAACAGCCCATGTCTCTGAAGAAGGAGTCTAGCCGGCTAGAGTTCCTGGTTGCTACCTTCCAATATGATATTTCCCTCTCTGACTTTGAAGTGAAGGCTAAGCGCTGCTATAGCTGCCGAGGCATCCTCCGGGAGATCGTCAAAGACAGGAGTCCTCAGCTGCGAGGAGACTCGGCTCTGCAGATTCAGTACAGCCATGGGGTTCTGGCTAACCAGACAAGAAACGGTCCTTGGTTCCGAAGCATAGCAAAGCTCGATGGATCGTTCCTCGCGGGGACTCGGATGCATTTTGAAAAGGCTAAAGATGAGGGTGTGCGAAATGTTGTCCGATACTGTTGTTGGCAAGCTGACCAAGGCTTTTTAGAAACGCCGAACATAATGAGCCCTAGCACTGGCTCAACAGAGAGCTTGAACTTTCTGAAAGACTGTCTGGAGAAATGCCGCACTGAGCATCAGTCTTGTCCTTCTACGAGCTCCGGTGCTGCTTGGGTTCCCACCCGGCTCATCCAAGTTGAACGAGACAGCTTAAGACTTGTGGAATCTTCCGAAACGCCCATCTCTGACCCATTTGTCTCTCTCAGTCACTGTTGGGGAGGTGCTGAGATTTTGAAGCTCACCACCGGGAACATCAATGTCTTGAAAAATGGCATTCCCTTCCTTGAGCTGCCAGAGACGTTTCAAGATGCAATCCAAGTTGTCAGAAGCCTGGGCATAAGATATATCTGGATCGATTCACTGTGCATTATACAAAATTCTGATCAAGACTGGCAGAAGGAGGCAAGCACCATGCTTGAAGTGTACAAGTATGCCTTGTTCAACATCGCAGCAACTGCCTCAACCAACAGCTTCGGGGGTTTATTTCAGGAGAGAGATCCTCACCTTGTGCAGCCAGAGGCGGTCGATATCAACACCGAGGCCATCAAAGGTCGATTTCATCTCGTGGATCAGGGATACTTTGCTCAAGCCGTTGACGAGGCTCCGCTCAATCTGCGATCGTGGGTTGCCCAGGAACGCATGCTGTCGCCTCGTATCGCGCACTTTGCATTTGACCAAGTCATCTGGGACTGCGCTGAATTAACCGCTTGCGAGTCACTCCCTCATGGTACAACGGCCTGGTCTGAATATGGAGCGAGGCCGATGACATTTGGATGCAAGCAGGGCTCGGCCTTGCTGGCACCTGCAAAGACGGTCGATGAGGGCTTGGGCCAGTGGGGGACTATTGTCAACACCTACTCAGCCTGTGGCTTGACAGTGCTCGGAGACAAGTTAATCGCCATCTCAGGTGTAGCCAACCACCTACGAGACGAGCTCAATATGGAGTACTGTGTCGGTCTGTGGAGGCCCAAGATGGAGATACAACTTGCGTGGGTCGTGCAGAGTCTGCAAGCCGACCGACCACCTCGTAACGATCTTGCTCCAACATGGTCTTGGGCATCGCTCAATGGAGCGGTTCACCTACAGCAAGTCAATATTTACGAAGGATACGATGTTAGCTCACTATGCTCCATCACCGAGGTCAGTCTTCGTCGAGAGACTGATGAGCATCGTGGTGAGAAGGTTGTCGGGTTTCTTCGCATGCGCTGCGTTCTTAACCCCATCACACTCGAAGGCGATGCAAAGTCTTGCCGTCTGCGAGGGAAGGGAATGGAGGAGCACGGCAGGGCCGCTGATGTTGACTCGCCTGACGTTGTCGGTGCGGAGCGGCTCTTTTTCGTACCTCTGTTTGACGTTCAGGCGCCAATGTCATTTGAACACAGGTGGAAGGTCAGTTCAGAGATTAGGGGGGTTATTGTCCAAGGTGTCATGGGACGCCCGGGAGTTTATACGCGGTGTGGGCATGCTTTCATCAGTGGTGCTGTTCGCAACGACACGAGGAAGTTTGACGAGACATACGACGCACTCAAATCGCCGGAGGGAAAGGCGGAGCTACCGTGTGAGGAGTATGACACAGATTCTGGTCATCTCATAAAGTTGATATGATTCAGAGAAGGTGACGCGAGGGAGTGTTTGTCTATGTGTTGCGCGGCTGAAAGGATGTCACGTGTAGCATCAACTCATCTCAGGCCTTCTTGTGTCACGCATAGTGAAGCACAGTTCAACTTCTTTGTGCAATACCGTCTCCAATGATCATTAAGTGATTCATACATGCTCTTCTTCTCTTAATTGTGAGCCAAGCCTTTTTTGGCTGGCAAAGCAAACATGTGCAACCGTATTCGTGTGCAACCTGCAGTTGCCTAAGGTTAAGACGGCTACTTCCCCTCCTTCTTTTGTTCACGGATCTTCCTTGTTCACCAAACTCAGACATCACAATCAAATTCCTCTCTATATCTCATCGCCTGTAAAACACATCGCTCCATCGCATACAAAGACAGCATGGGGCACAACGGGTCGCAGTCTCTGCAGGATATCCTCAAAAACGTCGCACAGGAGACCTTAGGCCTTCTGCCTAATCTCCTGGGCCAGCTCCAAAGCACAGCCGCCGCCCACACTGCGCACAAGTACTCGCTAGAGACTCTTCATCGCCTGGACCCAAATTGCTGTCCTTCCTATCCTCAGCCGGCTACCATCAGAGTCATCAACGAGGATACTCTCAACGCTGCTATTCGTCTGTCGCAGTCCCTCAAAGTTGGCCCTCCCGACCCTCGAATGACCAGCCCGCATGTGGCCATCCTCAATTTTGCGAACCGCCACAAGCCCTGCGGTGGATTTCTCAACGGTCGCATAGCTCAAGAGGAAGCGCTATGCTACCGTAGCTCTCTGGCTTTGAGTCTGAATAGAAATCTCTATCCGCTCTCTGGGCAAGAAGCTCTCTACAGCCCGTATGTGCTTATCTTTCGTCATGACATGGCTCATGGGCATCGTATCATGAGAGAGATCCCTCCCAGAAACCTCCCCGTTGTCAGCGCCATGACCATCGCGGCGCTCTACCGGCCGGGGATTCACACCTTCAAACTGAGGGGCGGCATCCAACAGCCAGTGTTTGAGAAGGATGAGGACCGCAACATCACCAAGAACAAGATGAGACTAGCGCTCCGCATCGCGGCTCGCCATGGCCACCGCTCACTGGTTCTTGGGGCGTTTGGCTGTGGCGTGTACGCGAACCCTCCCGAGGACGTTGCCCATTGCTGGTTGGAGGTGCTGCGCGAGAAGGAGTTTCATGGAAACTGGTGGCGTGAGGTCTGGTTTGCTGTCTATGATCCGAAGCAGGAGGGTAACTACGAGATCTTTCAGAGGGTTCTGGCTGGCAAGAGAGTCTGATAGTATTGTGGACGTGCCGATGCTTCCAAAAGGAGCTGTTAACCACGATGAGAAGGAAGACAGTTGAGATTAATGGATATGAATCAAGATGATCATTTCCTCATATGATACTTGATAAGAGCCCTAAACTGCATTGCAAAGCTTCTGACAAGACTAAAACTATGGTTTGATCTTGAAATGTCAGCAACGCAGTGGACATGACTGGGTGTCATAGCATATGACCTGTGACGACGGAGAGGTAACAGAATATCTACCCCATTATGAAGGGCAGTGACACCTCTCAAATTTGTCCTAGTATTACCACTGAACAAGAGTAGGGGATCCTCGCCAGTGAATACCATTTCCGGCGTGAAACAGCACTCTGATTCCGAGATTGTCGAATCACAAGGACAAAATCGTGCTGAAAACTCTGCTGTTTGTTTCTATAGTTGGAACTCGTGACAGTTGCAGTCATTAGATTCGTTATCACTCCTACCCATCTCTCATGTACTTAAGGAGCTGAACAGCCAACCTTTGCAATGGTCTCCCACTCAGCGCAGAGCCTCAGCGCCGTGACGCTGCAGTACTGCTCTAATATCGTCGCATGGGGATTCGCAACCTCCTTGCAAATGACGTTGAATCAGGACTCTAATGTTACTATATATACATGTCCCAACACTACCCCCAATGGCCCCGGCACCTTTCATCCAAGCAACCAAGCCGCACTCAGTTCCTGGATACACCCAAACCCAGATCTGAGAACCGGCGGTTGCTCCTGAACTGCCGGGACACCGACTATAGCCGGAGCAACAGCTCCCTCCTAGCTTCTCCGAGATGGCTCCGGTTAGTCTTTTTCATGACAGACCTTTCAGCACTAATCGGATTGTCTTTAGGAATTCCACCGCATGAACAAAAATAGTCGCTTCTACCGAGAAAGTGAGTCTTACCTTAAGCAGATGCAATATACAGATTCAGGAGTCTAACTGTTCAACCAGTTCGTGAGGGCTTCGACAGACTGGCGCCACACTGATAAGTCGGCGACTGTCCGGGCCATCTACCATGTCGACGAGGACAGCCTGAACCAATCCTATCGGGGAAGGCGTTTCAATGCATACAGGAGTCGCTCGGGAGGTAGATACAAGCTTCGATATCATGGGACTCGCAGGGCCTGTCTGATTGGAGAACGGGGGAGCCTCCTGAGGCCTTGCCACAGCCCGGAGTGCAGCATGTGTAGTATTCTGAACCATTCTTTCAAGATCCCCCGAACAAGTGAGTACAGAACTAAACAGATTCGTGGGCGGAGAGCTAATCATTCCTTGGTAGACTGGGGATGCATGTTTGGGAACGGCGTATATACCACCACCGTGTCGTCCAGTAAGGATTCCCATACTAAAAAGAAGGGCTTGTTTCTGATTGTGTTTTTAGAAGCCGACCTCTTTGCTGAGAATTATGACATTCATTCTCAGCTCTACGCCATGTTTATTTGCCGGATCGTCAGCAACAGGCCGCAGTACCTCAGGCGTCCTGACAACTTCCGAACCCGTCCCGACCGGGGATACGACAGTGTATGTGGCAGACCAAGGGCCTGAGGCGAAGATACTAACCTGTTGATGTTAGGTCGAGGCTGTACTGACGCACAACGGTGGCTCTGTCAGGTATCCAGAGACGATTGTGTATCGCGAGGACGCGGTCATTCCAGTCGGGGTGATCCTGTACACCAGGCGAGAGTGGCTGCCTTGACATCATTATCTGGCAATGGATGTTTTTGGACAGCTTTCTAAGAAGCTATTTACCTACCTAGCAAATTTCTGCAGCATGTCAGCCAATGGATCTTGAGCTATTTGCGAGGCGTTCAGTTGTATTTCTTAGGCTTCTTTATTAAATACTTGAAACTTTTACAATGAATCCCCGTGTTTTCTACTTTGAATTCACGGGTTTAGTACATTGATGATAGCTTGAATGCATACCCCTCAGCGTGACCTTTGTAGTCGGCGCGCCACTTTTCGTGAGAACTCATTTTGTGGTGTTTGACATTGTTGAAGCACGGCGCTTGATGGGATAACTCAGCTGGAAACCCGTTATTACCCAAATGACGATAAAAATGATGGCGATGAGACAGCATCGTAACAAAAAGTAGAGGCCTATTCATATGGCTTTTAAGAATATTAAGCCATAGCAACTTTAACAATTTTCGTCCAGCTTTTAGCCAGCTATCACTCATTCTCTCACTCAGCATCAACGCACGCCATGGTTGAGAATACCCTGCACCCTCAACCCACATTTCGGCTGCACAGCCAGGTTTGAGGTCAGCCGCACGACGCTAGACACGCCTTGGCCAGAGCCTGCTTCTTCAGAGAACCAGTCAGAAGCACCGCAGCCTGTTGGAATGGCGCCCAACCCCTATCTTCCCCACTAAATGCCTCAGATCGCTGTGAAACGAGGCTCTGCTGTGGATGCGTGGAAGAGTTGATGGAACAATTCTTCTTGCTTGATTGAAACCAATTGTGCAACAATTGCTTTGTCAACGCCGAAGAAACGCGGGAGAGCCTGGTGTTTTGAATCCGCCTCGCCGCACCGCGTAAACTCTCCTGAAACGATAGCGGCTGAGTACGTTGATCAGTTATTGGCAAATGGGCATCTTTAGAGCTGCTGCCTGCATTCAATGTGGCATCCTTTTCAACACCCCAGTCACAACCCTGCCACCGTTGGTTTGGCGCTGTGGCGCCAGCTTCTCGGTTCTGAAGACCGTGTCTTGGCCAATTGAACACTGCAGGATATGATGGCTGTGCTGGCACTGGCTTCCCCTGAAGACAATTGATTTATTCTTCAGCTGTTCTTTAACCCCAAACTCCGATTTTTGGGTTCCTATCATGCTTGTCATCACTTCCCCTCATTTCTATCACCACAAATTCCAAGATGCTTCGATACAATGGTGGCTCGGACTTGCCCAAATCGGAGTCTGAGGCTAAGAAGCACATCGCCAAGATTCGGAAGGCCAGGGATAAGGATAAGAAATCAGGAATCGCGGGTATGATGGACAATGCCATCGGCATGTGAGTAAGCCCCAATATCAGTGCTGAACCATCATGACCAACATTCGTTAGTTTATCAGATGATTTGTATCAAAAGCCTTCGCATTTCATCTTGGAGTTCCTCCAGAATGCAGACGACGGCAACTACGACGCACCTGAGCCAACTCTGCTCATCACATTAAAAGAAAACACTGTTCGCTTTGACGCCAACGAGGTCGGCTTCACTCGTACCAATGTTGACGCTCTGTGTAGCCTGGGCTCTAGTTCCAAGGTCCAGTCGGACCAAGCGACAGGCCACAAGGGAATTGGGTTCAAGTCCGTATTCAAGGTTGCCGACAAGGTGTGGATTCAGTCGGGCCACTACTCATTCAAGTTCGATGCCAGAGAACGCCTGGGAACCGTGGACCCTATCTGGACCAAATTTCCAGATGAAGAGCGAGAAGGATATACATCGATCCGCCTCCGGTTGTTGCCAAAGCTGAATCTCTCGGCTTTGGCTAATGAGCTACTGAAGCTCGATGCACAGCTGCTGCTGTTCCTGCGGAAGATTCAATGTATAGAAGTCCATGTTATTCCAGAAAAAGGCCAGAGGGCCCGTCCTCCCAGGGTGTTGAAGCGACGCACAGATTCCAGAATCCCGGATGGCTTGCAGCGATTCACGTTGATATCAGACTATGCATCAGCATTCCTCGTCTCAAGCCATCGCACCACCAAACTTGGGCACGACAACAGAAGGAAGGGACGGAAACACTCGGATATTCTCCTTGCATTTCCAGAGATGTCATTTAGACAACCACCTACGGCGACTCAGAATGTTTATTCATTTCTACCCATCCGAAACTACGGCTTCAAGGTTAGTCATTCATCGGCACAGCTTGATGAGACATTCTAACTGGACAACCACTGTAGTTCATCATTCAGGCCGATTTTCTCCTCACTGCGAGTCGAGAGGACATTGACAACTCGTCTGACTGGAATATCAAGCTGCTTGATGAACTCCCCGAAGCCATGCTCACAGCGATCAAGCGTTTCAACTCCCGTCGTCTCTACGATGCATGGCTCCCCTACCTCATCTTTGACCACAACCAACCAGGCTTCTTTGAGAATCTTGGGCAAGAGATCCTCAAGTTGTTATCGAAGCAGCCCATCTTGAAGTCCATAACTGGTGACCTGAAACCTCCGTCAGAGCTGACTCGAATTCCGGCGTCTCTGGCCGATACGGACGGCAGCTCCATGATACCTCGGGGCTTCTGTCCCTACACATTGGTCTCGTCCGAGCTGTCATCTCAGTTCACAGGTGCACTAGATGGCTTGGGCGTCAAGACCCTTTCCAGCGATGAGTTCCTTAGTGAAATCTCATACTTCATCCCGAGGTTTCCCAAGGTCTTTCAGTCCCAGCCTTCATACTGGCACTCGCGGCTCGCGGCTATCCTCCTTCGTCTTTGCGGGTCGCCGGAGTACAAGTCCCAGATCGCCGAATTACCAATTGTTCTGCTCCAAGACGGTCGATGGGTTACCCCTAATGCCGGTCAACTTCTATTACCTCTGAGATCCAGCGTCGGCCCGGTTCCAAAGGGCATTTCCGCCATGGAAGTCCACCGTGACGTCGCGGATGATTCTTTCCGTCATCGACTGATTCAGGAATTTGGTGCGAGAGATTCCGGGCTCCGGATGGTCTGCGACATCATCACCAAGACACACGAGGACATGACCTTTGCCCCGCAAACCATTGACACAGACGAACTTGTTTCCCACATAGTCTTCCTGTATCGTGCTCAATGGGTCCGGACCTCGGTCTCTACCAAGATCTGGTTCGCTGCGGAAGATGGGACCCGTGATCGAGGCCATCGCATGTACGTCGACTCAAATTCAGAGTACTCTGCCGGCGCTGTCTTTTCCGGAAATCATAGATCCAAGTTCCATTTCTTGCACGCCAAGTATGAACTGGCTTTCTCGAGAGTCCGAAGCAATGAGAATCCAACGCATTGGAAGAAATGGATCCGCGAGAACTTTGGTGTTGCGCATCTCCCCCGTCTAGCATCAACAATCTCTGAAGACAAGAAGAGCTTTATCTTGTCGAGGGACTTTCGGTACCTGATGGATCACCAGTCTTCGAAGATAGTCTTGAGCGTCCTGAAACACAATTGGAGTCACTACTCTCGTTGGATTCAGGAAACGCCCACTGATGCGGCCGAGAAGGATAAGAAGCGGTCGAAGGAAAAGCTGCGACATGAGTTGTCCTCCTGGCGCGTTCTATGTCGTGGCGGTCCGTTTGTGCAGCTGAGGAAGACATGCCTTCCACGCAAAAACGTCCTTGTTGGACTGGGTCTATGGGGATACTCATCTGGCATGCAGGGCCATGCCCAAGGCTATCCCCTTCTCGACATCTCTGATCCGGAGGATAGTGGCTGGGACTTTTTGCAGAATTTTGACGTCGTTGTGGAGTTGAAGCCAGTGCACTTCATCAATCGATTGCTGGACCTCCGTCGAACTGAAACCACTAGGGTTGCTGTATCCGTATTGTATGATCAGATCGTTACTTGTGCAGATGATAGCCAACTCGGAGCCATCAGGTACAGTATAAACAGATGAGTGTATCATGGCATTTGCTGACTTATGAGCAGGGAATCCTTCGAAGAGAATAACCTCATCTTCATTCCACCAACAGAGCATTGTCCTAGCCGCTGGGTTGGCCTGGATGAATGCACCTGGGAAGGTTTCACCTGCCTCCGAAAGATCCCCGACTTGAAGAGACATTACCCTTCTCATCAACATGAGACTCTATTCAGAAAGTACCTCAACATTTCTATCGCAAATCTCAAGACGCTCGTATCCGAAATTCAACAAGTCACATCTTCTGACTCGTTGACTTACCTACGCGACCTTTTTATCACGACCAGCAGACGCATGGATGCCGCCACAGTGTCTGAATACCACGATGCAGCCGTTGTCGTACAACTGGGCGGAAAGAAGATTTGGCCCATCAGGAAGTCAAGCTCGAGCGATGGCTTTGAGAGCCTTATGGCCAACGACGACGTGTGGTACATTCCTGACCACGGTCACCTGCGTGAGACCTTTTCTGGGAAACTTCCCTTTTTGGCATTTGATACTGCTACGCTGGCTCAACTTGAGGAGCTCTTGCGCCCGTTTGGTCTGAATAGGCGAATAATCTCCAAGGTGGCGACTTCAAAGACTAGCACGATGGGAGAAGCGCCTTGCATGGTCGACTACACCAAGGCACTCACGGCCAAAGCTGAGTACATAGCAAGGTAAATAACTCCTGTGATTTCTGCCTAGAAATATTTACTGACGCTTGGATGCTCCAGGCTTGTGCCGCTAGGCCACGCAGACAGGAGCACCATTCTGCGCCGCCTCGGTGCGATATGTGTCTACCAACCGCAGAAGGTCTCAGTGCAATGGACCGTTGTAACTCAGATTGGAGACGTTGTGCACGGCCATGAAGAATCAGGACGAGTATCAATTGCGACCAAAGAAGATGGACTCGACATCTATCTCGTCTCTGAAGACTCCAACATCTACAGCCCTCCTTTGGAGCTGACTGAAGAGCTGGCGACCTGTTGTAGCATTACGAACCCTGAGCACGTCCAACTCCTGACGCACATTCTGGTGCAACAGGATGTCCAGAGGATCTCCAGTGATCTTGAGAGAAAAGGCATACCGAATGATCTGGAGGGATTCGACAACACAAACGCGAAGCTTCCGGAACCTTTGTCCGCGGATGTCAAGATCTCAAGCAGCTCTGACGATCATCTAGACACTCTGAGCTCGCAAGGTAAGAAAAAGGAAACCAGCAGACCTTTCTTTATGCAGAGATTGACTGATGATGATTTCGATAGTTCAAACACTAACAAGCAGTTACGTGGAACGAGCCCCCTCTCCGGCCTCATATGTTGCGAAAACTGCTGAATGGGATGAAGTTCAGAAGCGCTACAGGCTTGTTACTGTTGGACCTAAGACTAGGTCTATCAAATATGGAGTCACAGCATTGTCGGTGCCAGAGTCGTTTGCATCCGGCAGCCATAGCGAGAAGGAAGATAACTTCATCGGCCAGCTCTATGTAAGTCAATAGCGAATCATCCCATTGATTCTTGTCTCACAGCCTTGCTAGGTCTCAAGTTTCCTACGAGAAGTTGTCGGTGATGGATACAAGCCCAGTGTTCACTGGACAAGTCCTCTCAGAAACATGGCGGGCCACAGTCCGTTCCAAGACGATGCTTCAGATACATCCACCTTCACCGTGCAAGACAAGGAGGGCCGGTTCAGGCAGTTTCTGGCACAGCAAGGCTTCCAAGCTATCGAGTCGTTGGCCGATTTTGTGACTTTTCACATAGAAACCATCGTTTCTGATGAATCCTTATACTCTGGCTTCACACTCAATGCGCATCAGGCAAAGAAGGTGGGTTCACCCCGTGAAGAAAGTTTCACCCTGTTAATTAATAGTATCTAGGCCGAAAGACTGTCTTTGACCCGACCCGCAAGCATTCCGTTGACTGAAGCGTTCATCTTGGCGGTTGTGTGCAATCTTCGTGACGAGCCTCGAGTCGCCTTCTTCGATGATCCGTGGCGACACTATCATGGCGGATCCCTCTCGCTGGAAGCACCTAGTGGCTATTGGGCCCGTTTCAGCGAGACCGCACGTCCCCTTCATATCCGAGGCGGTGCAAATGTTCAGACTGTGTTGTCAGAGGACCCTGGCTACTATAGGTATCGAGAGCTCCGCCCGGGGGAAACGCGACTCTTCAAGCTCTCTCCTGGAATGGATGACGAACCCCTGAAAGGCACTATCCACCGCGTACTGGCCGACTCTGACGAAGAATATCAAGCTCTATCCTACGTCTGGGGTGACATCAGCTCGTCCCTGGCGCCACACGTTATCGAGACTCCTGAGGGTGCCCTCCAGATCAGCTTTTCTCTTCATTCTGCATTGCGGGCGATCAGAGACCAAACCGCTGATACGATGCTATGGATTGATGCTATCTGTATCAACCAAGCGAGTGTGACAGAGAAGGCCATACAGATCCGCCTCCTGAGCACGATCTTCCAGTCAGCCACGCAGGTTGTGGCTTGGCTTGGTCCAGAGGACCAGAGTCAGAACGGCGACATCGTGATCGAGAATCTCAAGAGCATCACGAACTTTGCGCGGCAGTCAGAATCTACATATTGGTGCACGTTCTTGGACAGCATCAAAGCCAAGAATGAGTCTCGGGGTGGCAATATTGACGCCTGTGCCGACTTGGATGCATTCTTGGCTAGACCTTGGTTCAAACGCGTGTGGATCGTGCAGGAGCTGGTGCTACCAAACAAAGTCACTCTCGTCTGTGGTAGATCAAAGATCGACTGGGATGAGTTCTTTGAGGCTATCCAGCTCTGCGAACGGGGACTCAACTCTGGAGGTGGTCATCGCATCGACGATTTTCTCGTCCTTCAGCACGCCAGTCCCGCATACGCATTGGGGATGGCACGGAAGTCACTTAGAGAAGGTCGCAACAAGTTTGCCTTCCTCCGCTTGTTGGACATGTTTGCCCACTGCCAGGCAACTAAGCTTGTCGATAAGCTATTCGCACTTCTTGGTCTCGGCTCTGACTGCAGTCAGCAAGAGTTCAATCCGGACTATGACTCCACTGTACAGCAAGTCGTTCAGAGGTACGCCACCTGCTTTGTGCAGAGAGGCCAGGTGATGGACCTACTATGCCGAGCCGGAGTGAACAAATCGTACGGCTTCTGTTCATGGATCCCCGAGTGGACAAGACATAGCTTCCCCCAGACAATATCAACATGGGATGCTGCGAAGGGAACATTCTATGCTGGGAGGCGGGAGCATCCAACGGCTCAGGTACGAGAGCCATCCGACTCTGGCATACCGATGCTGCAAATCAGTGGTCTTTCAGTTGACAGAATCACATCCGTCGCCACAATCAGAGAGATTGGCAAGGACGGTACCGACTACTCTGGTACCGCAGACAACTTCCGCAACTTGATCCAGTTCATTCATTCATACCCTTCTGGGGAGAGCAAAGAAGCCATTCTCCTCAAACTCCCCATCGGAAACGCTAGAAAGTCTCACTTGGAATCTACAAGAGATAGGCTGCGAGCGTACCGAGACTTTGTGAACCAGGAGACAAATGACTGGCCAGATGACTTGGAAGAGCTTGTGTGGGGAGACAAAAAGAGATCACCTGAGGAAGACAGAGTGGTCAAACAATACTGGCAGACTTCACAGGCGTTCATGAGCAGAATATCAAAGGCTGTTTTCTGCAGGACTGAGAAGGGCTACGCTGGTCTGGTACCGGGAGGATCACAACGGGGCGACGAAATATGCACATTTGGTGGCGGCAAGGCGCCGTTTGTGCTCAGGAAGCACCTAGGGGCGGAGTATACGCTAGTGGGCGAGTGCTATATGCATGGCCTCATGTATGGCGCTGAAAATGTCCAAGGGGCTCAGGAGAGGCAGTTTTGTATTGTATAAGTGAGTGGTTCATTTCGTTGGGATCTCATGACATGTCGACTTGACTGGGACTGCAAGGCGTATGGGACACATGTTTAGAATAAGCTGGTCTGAGACCTATTGATTTTGTATGCTCTACCATTCTGCGGGATCATAGAGTTAATAATTTGATGCAACCTCTCAGAAATCTTAGAGATGTAGACAGTGGGGGCGCTTATTTGGCCTCTTCGTGCTTCACATTGACCTTCTTCCAACTCTCCCTCTCCTTGAGGCCATTCCACCACTTCTCAGTAGCCGGATACTTGGCGAGAAGCTCACCGAAGCCAAAAGGCTCCGACATGTCTCCGTAGGGCAAGTGGAACAAGTCGGCGAGGGTGATGTTGTCTCCTGCGAGATACTTTTGCTTGGAGAGGATGCGCTCGTACCCCTGGAGGGCTTTGTCGAGATCCTCGAGCTTGGCCTTGACCACGTCCTCATCAGCGGGTCCAAGGTTTAAGACCCTCTTGAACACTTTCTCCCAGGTGATTCTGGTGGTGTTGGGGTCAAAGTAGGAAAGCTCAATGGAAAGAGCCTAACACAGGTCAGCAAATATCCACACAACAGACGATTTGAAGAACATTACCTGCTGGAAACCGGTATATGCCTTGATATCAGACTCGGAAGGAGACAAGTCGATGCCAGTGTCGCGGTACTTGACGGCGATGTAATGGGCGATAGCCCTGCTTTCTATGACAAGTTAGCATTCCCCTCACCTAGACGGGGAATCATAACATCTCATCTATTACTTACCGTAGACCTTGATGCCAGTCTCTGTGTCGATCAAAACGGGAATCTTCTTGAAAGGGTGAAACTCCTCGGCGTACTCGTCGGTCCTGTGAGCACCCGCAAGGACGTCGAGAGCAGGCAGCTCATACTCCAGGCCCTTCTCCTCGAGCACCGTGCGCACACGGCGGGTGCAAGTGGAAGGACCGTATCCATAAAGTTTCAAGACCATTGTGTCGATTCAAGTTGAGTTCCAAGAGAAAAGTGATTGATGATGATGTGATTGCTGAACGAGATTGCGACATGAGCATCACGATGGTAACTTATATAGCCCAACCACATGAATGCATAGAACTAGAATTATTAATTTGTTAATAATTAAATCACCCAGATTCGGCTGACATTCTGGCTCTCCAGTCGGATTGGCCAATTTAAGATGCGTTTCGCGTCTCGTCCGTCATTCGGACGAGAATTGCTCCCGATCGATTGGTAAGTCGCACGGAGTTAATTTGCAGCCGAAAAAGGGGATCCAAAATAGGAATATCTTTCGATGCAATTGATTCCGTTGGGGATTTGATTAGTCAAGACACATCTGTCTTTTTCTTGATGGGCATTGACGAGAGCATGGGTTATCTCAGTGTCCCTTCTTGCAGTCTACAAGAGTGTTGGGCACCGTGGCAAACACAATATTCAGCACAGCAACACCGCAACCATAAATCTGCTTACCAGGTGTAATGAGAAATAGTCGATAAAAGAACGCAGGCAGAGGTGGTTGTTGGCTAATGGATCATATAAAGTGTCTATTTATTCTATGGTATGAAGCTTCCGCCGCGAGACAAGTTGTAACAAACATGGCGTCTATTCGACCTCCCAGTGGTCCATCTTTTGGAAGTCCTCAAGCCAGGAGAATCTAACAAGTTTTAATAAAAGATACGGCAGGACTACTTGTTGTAGCAAGCAAACGAGGTGATCTTGTCGTTGTGGTTGGCGGGGATGTTGGCGTCAACGCCGCCGCTGCTGGCGGGCACCACCAAGCTAGCTCCCTTGCAGTTGGCATCGCTGAGACATGTTAGGGATTTTCTCGTCATGGAAATGATGTTCAACTCACTCCCAGAACTGGCACCACACGTTGGGAGGAATCTGGATGTAGCTAATGCGGTCATTCCAGAAAGCGTCGTTTCCCAGAAGGTTTCCTGCCAGAATCGAGTCAACAAACTGTCAAAATTCAGGTGGGGTTGCTTGGGAAAACTTACTGCAGGTGGCGTGAGGAGTGTCAAAAGCCTTGAACTGGCCACCGCCGTTCTTTTGGTTCTCGAACACACCGATGGTGATGGCCTGAGCCATACCAGCAAGGGAGAGCAGAGCGGCGAACTTCATGATGATGAGCTTGTAGTCGTGAGAAGTGAGAGACAATGGGTGGTTAGATACAGCATTTTGACATTTAAAAGGCATCTACTTATATAGTCGAGTTAATGCACTATTTTCGATTCTCTCGTGAAGTCGTCTTTCAGCTGGCTAAGTAAAAGATCGGTAAGCGGTTTACTCAGCGTTTCTGTGGGGTAGCTTCATGTATGCCCAATAAGGCTGGCCAGTAACATTCAGAGCAGCAAGTGAGTTAGATTAATGTTACTCTGTTACCATAGCCTCTTAGCTCGAATCCGTATATGACTAAGGTCTTGATTGACTGAAAAAGCGGTATCCGTAAGGTCTTGGTAACGGCAAGGAGCAGTAGCTGAAACATCAAATACGAATACCCACTTCACCACGCGGCCATCTCAATCCTATGTTTAATCTTATACGGGAAGCGATCTGCCGGCATATCAATCTCATCAGCAATAACACGCTGTGGGAAAATTCCACAAGCAGCCGATCGTTGACTAAACCTGACTCTGGACTTCCAATGCTCATCCGAGCTTCGGACGTGGATGCTGCATGACTAAACCGTATTATTCACTAATGTACCTGATATTTCCTGTCTCTCTGAAAAGGCAGTCGACTGATTCGTAATGGCGCCTGGTTGGTAGGGACGATAATGGGAAATAAACTGTGTCGTACACGTTACCTAGACTAATGGAGGCACGGAAGCTAAATGATCATGCTGATGGAGAGGCGGGATTGAAACCGCCCAAGGAAGGTGTCTCAGGGCATGCGGTCCGAGAATCATGCTATTGATGCTATTCAAATGCATACAACGTAGCAGATATTGGGCGTCTTGCATACCTCCTGGTCAATAGGACAGGAAGCTCAGATTGGTCTCGTGATGAGAACTCAAGCACAGTGCCGCTTGCTCGCATAGCCTTATGATCATCCTGGAAGGTGATCATCGTATTCGGCGTATTGAGTTACATACTGCAACGTCAGCCCCTCCGGATGTCGGCCGCTCGCATCAATCTTGTGCCGTGGCACGATCAGCTTCATGATATGCACCTGCCGGGTTCGTCTGTAGAGTCGCTGCAGGGCCTAGAACGAAGAGGTTAAATGCACAGTCTCGCTCTGTTAGTATGAGTGATAAGATGGAGCGGGGAATGAATGCAGGGAACTTTCGCATCTCGGACCTTGTCCTTCCGGTGTGCCTTGGCAGGACGCCCCGATGTTCCGAAGCGCTGAGCTGGCTCACCGATGTGACAGCAATAGCCAGATACGGCAACTCGAGAATACTGCATGCAAGAAGGATGCACATTGAGTATACTTTACTTAATATCATACAACATAGACTTTCGAGTTGTGTGCCAACGAGTATAAATGAGACTACCAGCCTACCAGCTGAGGAGCACACGACACCACCAACCCTGCGAGAAATCAACCATATCAGTTCCGCATCGAGATATTTTCACAATTTACACAAAATGAAGTTTAATCTCCTCTTCCTCGCGGCCGCCGTCATTGCCGCTCCCTCACCAGACATCAAGTCCAGGGATGTCGAAGCCCGTGCGACATGCTGGAACCGAAGCAGCTGCTCCATGACGTGGAGCGGCAAGTGTGAGGACTACTGCAAGCCTTACAAGTTCTCCCACATGGCTAGAACCGACTGTGGAATTTTGTCAAAGCGGTGCTGCTGCAAGACCAAGTAGCGGCCGTGCTGATTGCCGCTGGGTCTTCTCGGATGGCTCTACGCCTGCGGTGGCTGTGATAGGACTATGAGATCTTACGGAGAGATTCGGAAAATGGGGTGTATAGGCATAACTGGCAAGGGATTACAGTTTGGCTTTGATGCTGGCCTGGGATCACAATTGTAGTTACTGTCATCCTTGAACATCTTATCAGTTTTGAGTACACACTCGGTGTAAAATCAATACTCCCTGATCCTTGCCGTAATGCTGAAAAATTTTCACCACTTGCCCGCCATTCCTAGCCATACACCAGCCCGTCCCACCGATCAGAGGCTTTCATCCTTTGTGCCCACAACAACTTCATCAATATCCGAGGACTCCTGAATCCCCAAGGAGAATCAGGACCAACTAAACGAGTGCACCCATAACGTCACAGTAATCATACAGGTCCTCATCCTCGGCAGCTCGCTTCGCCGCTCGATCCGCCATGACATTCAGCGATCTTGGTATCTTCCAAAACTCAACCTTTAAACCGAGCTCCCCAAGCCGCTCGAATTCCCCAAGTAGTGCCTCCCAAAGATCCCTCTTCTTCACAGCCCCTCGGTTGCTGGTCCTCCACCCGTTCCATAACCATCCCGACACCCATTCGGTGGAGCCTTTGGCGACGTACTCTGAGTCGGTGGCAATGACCAACTTGGTGAAGCCTTCGCCCGGCCAGTAACGGAAACGTAGGGCGGCCAGGACGGCTCGGAGCTCAGCACGGTTGTTCGCCTGCTCGTGGTAGTCGCCCCAGGAGCCGAACTTCTCAAGACGTCCGGAAACTATGCCTGAATCGCGGTCGGTTACTGGTTTGAAGTAAATGGCCCAGCCTGCTCTTGGGTTGGATCCACCATTTTCGAGACAGGCACCATCAGCGAAGATTAGGAATTCGTCTGGATTATTGCGGCGGATGAAGCGATAAACATGAGGGCTTGCCCGTCTGCCCAGGCCGGCTGGGAATAGTTCGCCAGGCAGAGCTTCTGCTGATGGCGGGACAAATTTGGACGGGTAGGCGCGTCTTCTGCCTCGTATGCAGCCCTGTTCTCGCATCGGAAGGGGTTGGCAATCGATTACTGGGTCAATCCGGCGAAAGTACCCCGGACTCGGGCGATCGTGATCGTGTACCACAGAGCCTCCTTGGTTAGAAAGCATGTCAAGTTCTCCGGCCGAGTCTGGGAGCTCATCATCCATGAAGGTGTAATCGACGCAGCAGGACCCGCAAACGGGCAAGCCGTGACGTCCACAGGCTAGGCGCCCATCTGGGAGCTCAATAGGGCTGTCCATGCTGTAGACTTCTGGTTGGGCTTAGTATGGGTGAGGATCAATTTTGACTGTGATGAAGTTGAACGTCGCTGCGCGTGTAGTGTGTCCCGTCACGTGACTGATGTCTCTGACGATGAGGTGCTGCCGTCACGCTTTCCACATTTGTTAGCTCAGATAACGGCTGTGAACACATTTTGCTAAGTACCTAAGGTAGATATCCGGGGGGGAATGATGGGGAAATGTTTTGTTTTGTCGTTTTCGATTTGTTGCTTTTCTGCGGTGGCCTCCATTTCGTTCACCACGCGTCGCAGTGGAGGCCACGTCACAGGGTCCATCATCTAGAGACTGAGAAGTCTTTGATGCCTCCGGATTGTCTGCTTTTGAGTTCTACTTAACTTTGTCAAAGATTTATGTCTTCTAATTGCCTTTTGTTTTGAAGTACGATGACAGGAAGATGTTGAAACCTCAGCAAATGAGGTCAGAATCAGGATGACGATGTACGTATAGGGCGGGAGCGGTCCTTCAAGAAGAAATGAAACAGAGAGAGAAAGAAAACCATGGCCTGCAAGAAAGCTTGAATAACTCCTCAGTAACCTCCTTTGAGAATCGTTTCGACGTCTACACGGGTCTCATCTTTGCATCTTGACTTCAGCCACTATAACCTCATGCATCCCTTTCGGCCTATCTACAGAACCTCCCCGCCCAGCGAAATGATGACACGATTCCTTTAAGCGCACAAAAGGCTTCTCTCTTCCATCCCTTCATCTCTCCATCTTTACCCATCTTTGAATGTTGGACAAGGCAGACGTACCAACATGAGCGGCACTGAGGTCCCCGCGTGCGGCTGCGGGCCAACTCACCAGGTCGTTTGCGCCTGCGGGGTATTCAGCTGCTCTAACTGTGGTGCTGCCCAGCAGCAGTCAGCCTATATCGTTGCTCGTCTGGGCCTGCTTGATGGTTCTTACTTCGGCAATCCCTCCCAGAACCCTCTTTGCACAAATTGCCGTGGCCGCCCTGAGTTTGACCGGAGGCACTGGGCACTACGGCCGGAACACACGCAAAGACTAGATGAGGGTCACACTTATGGGCCACCTCTGAGTTTCTCGACACAAGTGAGGGTGACCAATGCTCAGTTTGTACCGGAAAATGAGCCACTACGAACGTGGACGGAGCAACCGAGGGATCACCAACAGCCGGAGGGGGGCGAGCAACACGACCGGATCCTTACCATATCAAGGCGATTGAGAGGTTATTCTCCAACGTGGCGCGCAAGAGAATCAAGTGAAAGCCCCAATCAGACAAATCAGGGAGCAGTGTCTTCTTTTACAGACGGGAGGAAATCTAGGGCCCGTCAACCAGAAGAAGAGCAACCTGCCCAAACCACGAAACAAGCCAGGACGAGGGAGAGATATGAGAGGTTTACGAGGACCATAGAAGAAGAAAGACAACGCCAGCGCCAGAGAGAACAGGAACGCCATCAAGAACAGCTCCAACGGAGACGCGAAACAGAACTCCGCGTTCAGAATGCTCAACTAGTGCTGGAGAATGAACTCATGCGACTAGAAGCACAACATCAATTTGTCGGAGTGGAGCCAGGGAGACAAGAAAGCTTTGCGCGCGCCGGACTCCTACAACTATTGAAGCAACGTCAGAGACAGGAGAGACAAAGGGAGAAAAGTCAGTCGCAGACAACAACAACAACGACGACAAGCGATAAAACCACAAAAGAGACTAGTAAGCAGTGTACGATCTGCGTCGAGACTTATACGAAGGTCCAGGATTCCTTTCCCTTTCCGCCCGCACTCCAACAATGCAGCGAGCACCACGACATGGACGTTTGCGTACTCTGTCTTTGCTACAATATCAAGTCTCAGGTCGAGTCACGGGGATCTGCAGCATGCAAGGATCTCAAGTGTCCTAATCCAGGCTGTGATCATGTGTACACCCACAAGCAGGTCTGGCTTCTATCCGATCCAGACACCTTTGCCCTGTACGATCAATTTTGCCTCAACACTAGTCTGGCAATGGAGGCCAATTTTCGGAGATGTCTTCGCGGGAGATGCACCAATGGCCAGATCTACGACGACTTGGACCCGGATTCCCCATATGGAAACCGAATCCTCTGTAGCGTGTGTGGTTTTGTCATGTGTTTTAAACACCACTGTCCATGGCATCAAGACCTCACCTGCGACGAATACGACCTGAGAAGCAAAGACGGCGACAAAGAAACAGAAAGCTGGTTGGCCGAAAAGACCAAGCCCTGCCCCAACTGCAACATCCCGATCGAAAAGGGCACAGGCTGTTTTCACATGACATGTCGAGCCTGCCGGTACGAGTTCTGCTGGGAGTGTCTGGCTGACTGGAGAACCGCAAGGTCCGGTCATGTAGGACATCGCCCAGATTGCTTCTTTCGCAAGAGAGCGGCTCCTCCGCCCACGGCGATGCTTGGGAGTACGATTGCGGAGGCGCAGAGGAATAGGGAGAGGGCAGCCCAGATACGGGCAAGGATTGACGGTCTACTTGAGCCTTGAGTGATTCCTCGCGCGCTTGAGTCTTGCCCAAGTATTGTTAGACCAAATAAATGAATTAAACCCTGAAAGGGTGTTTAAGGATTACATCGACTGCAACTATTACATACATAGGTATTGAGAGCAGGTGTTGACTAATAGTATAGTCCCTCCGAAATGAGAGCTCTGGACCGGGCTGCCTCGACCATATCAGCCACCCTGGGGTTGCGAAATCTTCAACTTTTAACTGGGAATTTGCTGATACATTGATGCTTTACCCCTCATGGACTTTTGCAATTTTAGATACGACCTCAGCCGTATTGACCAATGAAATTCGCGACTGCTGCCCTCTTGTCAGATCCCTCGTTCAGTCGAGGCGCAGACACCCCGCTTGGGAGATCGTAGCGGGGCCATCATCACTCAATTCTCGCTCAACCACAGTCCTGACCCTGCAGTTTACGCTTTAGAGCTCCTTTAGTTTGTCACAGGGTCTTTTACGCCAGAAGCATGGCCATAATCGAAGAGTTCCCTCCTTTCAAGCTTTGCGCTCTATGCAAGGGAATCTTGCCCAGTGCTGACGACCCAAACGTCGATGACAATATTCAAAGCCAGATATGGACGAATGATGAGGGTTACTACTTTACTCGGACACGGGAAGAGGTTGAGCGAGGAGCTATTGAGAGTTGTGAATTCTGTACAGATATCGTTCAGAATGATAAAGCGTACAAGAAGAATCGCTCTCCAGATCGCCAAAACGAAACGATCGACCAGGAGGAGGACCATGAGAGAGGTGCGGATGAGAGCGATGAGGAAAGCGAGCAGGAGAGTGAGGTGGGATCACACTCTGCGGGACCTGATGAGGGCCCAGACTACATCACCATGTTTTCAGGGCCGCGAGCCGGTTGGTTTCCTCCGATGGAAGAGAGACTCGAATTTAGGATCAAGTTTCACTCCGAAGACAAACACCTAGCGGTCTACGACACCAATGGCCTGTTGATAGGCCGCAGGTGGTGTTTACACACAACACCCGGTAGGTTTTCGTCACTGCCCTCTCCTGCTTGAGCTATCTCTCACTATTTCCACAGACGACCCGGCGTCCAAACTCATCCATGCTCAGGCAACACTCGCAGAGTTCGGGTCGGACGAAACATTTGGGGCCGTACGAACGTGGCTTGGTGAATGCGTTGAGAACCATCCAGAATGCCCCAGCGACACCCCGAAAGAACTACCAACGAGGCTCATCATGGTCTCACCACTAGGGGTAGACGTTTCGGCACGCTTATGCGAGACACTCGGTCAAACAGGACAGTATTGCGCCCTGAGCGATTGCTGGGGCGGTGACCAGGTCCACAAGACTACCCACGAGAAGTATGCCGCATATCTTCAAGAGTTACCATACGAAGAGCTACCACAGACCATTCGAGACGCCTTCCAAGTGGCCCGGTCCGTTGCAGTAAGATACATATGGATTGACTCACTTTGCATCGTGCAAGACGAAAAGGAAGACGTGGCTTGGGAGATGGCAAAGATGTTCCAGATCTACTTCAACAGTTGCTTCACGATCTCGGCAGCCAGCGCGTTGACTTGCAGGGACGGTTTTCTCAAGCGCCTGTCAGCAAACGATACGGGACTCTTCTTTCTCCCCATTCGCGTGGATAAGAGCACCAAGGGTTCCGTCCTAATGTCCAAGGAGGGACCTTACTGGGCCATGATTGGCGCATACCCACAGCCCATGAACGACCGAGCGTGGACGCTTCAAGAGGCGATGCTCACACCTCGACTTCTAATCTTTACCGGCATGGATGTCATCTGGAAATGCCAAGCTGGCTTTGGACCGGCAACGGCCGAGCACCCTAGAACCGCTAACGAGATTCACATTGAGAATCTGTACGGGCCTCCTAACGAGAGCCGGTGGTTTCCGGCACTGGTGGATTGCGGTTACAACTTCATTTCTATAAGAAGCAATGAAGGCCGTGTCTCACGCCCAGGCGATGACTTCGAGGTTTTGCAAGAGCAATGGTGTCTCCTAGTGGAAAACTACACCAAACGCAACCTCACCGTCGCAACAGATAAACTTCCTAGCATCTCCGCCATCGCCCGACTACTGGCTCCCAAGCTGAAAAGTGATTATCTAGTAGGGCTTTGGAGACAAAACTTGGTCTTCGATCTTATGTGGAGCATACATCGATTCCCTCGTCCAGAAGCGTGCAAGTCAGGCAGCCCATCTTGGTCGTGGTGTGACAAAGGATATAGGCAGCTAGGCAGCTGTACCTGTTGAAAGGTATCTTTCACTTTTGTCGCAACTGGCTGTGCGACACGTGGGCCTCTGTGCAGGGTACGATCGAGTATGTAGGTCGGAGACTCGTGGACAGCGCGGCTGAAGCCATCAGTTGCAGTGTGGATTTGGCATATACTCAGGACCCGTTTGGAGCTGTCACAGGTGGTGTGCTCGAGATCTGGGGACATCTTACTCAGATATCGAAGGAAGACTTGCACAGGGAGCATGGCCGGATCGACTACAAGAGGACTCCATTGGTCTCTCCCCAAACCTTCGCTGCTGTAGGGGGAAACAATCCCCAGCGCTCTGGTGCTTGACTCTCGGTTATGGGAAATGTATGATGAGGGGATGGTTCTACTCCCTCATTTTGGTGAGAAGAGTTCGAGAGGGAAACTATTATTATAATCTAGTGGTTTCAAATATGGCATAATCTTAATCCTAGATAACCAGTCCATGTGAGTACATGGGTGATCGGAACGGCTATTTATTATATAGCAGAAAACCTGCTAAAACTTCTAGCGTGGTAACACTGAAGGTAGGCCGGTATGAGAATATCAGCCAAGAGTGAGGGTTATAGATAATTGATCAGTTTTTCCACCCATATATCTACACTATTCTCTGTGCTCCACCTCTATAGCTCATGGCCGTAGCCCCTCCCTTAACAATCTCTTTATTTCATTTCGGAAGTCGCAGAACTCCGTCTCATGTTGTGCCCAGTCTTTGACCCTTGACTCAAGCGCCTGAGCCCTCTGGTACGGTGTTGAATCTGACAGTCCCATTGCGACGGATCCCGAGCCATTTGTCTGTTCTTGGGTAGATGCTGAATTTACTTCAAGCCGAATGTCATCTTGAAGAATAATGAGTGCCCGTTCATGCCGACCCGAGGTAACTTGGAGTGTGATCATGTCAGTAACTACGCTTAAAACGGAGCGCTCAAGATGCCTTACCATTGCCGAATTTCACTAGTTTATCCCCTACTTTCTCGAGATGGGTTCGCATGCTGTCGATCAAGCTTTCGAATTCTGCGGGATTCGCACCCAGAAACATCTTGTCCTGATTGCTGTCGTTGTTGGGCCCTCTGGCGCTGGCGAAGGCGGGGACGATCTTGCGTTTTATTTTCTAGAACTTGCCTTTCTTCGTGCGCATCGAGCGGATGCAGCATTTCCATTCTTCCAGGCGTGTCTCGATAGCGCCCAGAGTTTCCACTGCCATTGAATTGTCCTCTCCTGACCTCATAGCAGGAATCCGACCTCTAACGTCATCGTATATCCTCGCGTTCCCTCTAGCCCAGCGCAAGAGATCGATGTCTACTCCTCCATATTCAGTGCACTCTTCTAGCTTAATGCCAGTATAGAATGTGTAGTCTTTCACGGAGACAAGGAAGTCATCGCCAAAACCACCACTGAAGAAGTTTGTGAGTGGCTCCTCAAGGGTTTGTATCATCTCAAGATTACAACCATCAGCTCTAACCAACGAAAGTAGTCGTGCTAATTTCCAACCGTGCCAGGAGCAAAGACCTGAGACTTCCGAGAGGTCTCGGAAGAGCTCGTCCAACGAGCTCTTCAGTTTTAGGCTGGAGGGACCAAGATGTGCATCCGCTTTCGATATCGCGTCCAGTAAGAACTTCTCTGTCGCTACCTTTGCCTCATCTCTCTTGCCTGTTAACGACGGCTTGCAGAGGGTGTCCTCGAAAGCTTCATCGTTGCTCCTGCTTGAGATTAGAAATCAGCGAGCGACATGTCATCAAACGCCAAGAGCCTCACCCAATTGATGACGAGTCCATTTTTTGCGATTCCAGTTAGTGAGCAGGGTTTACTGCCCCCTGCAGAGTTTGTGAATTCCGAACGAGACCTTGAGGCGGCGAAAACAACTGGCATCCAAGAGGTCCGCAGTTCACAAGAAATCACACTCCCAGGCTCTCTGGATCGGGGCCTAATAGTATCTTAAATACTTGTTGGGAGCCTGGTGCCCCCTCTGCTCCGCTGGCCATGTGACTGTGGCTGCAGCAGCTAAAAATACCCATGCTTGAAAATGAGGCTGTTTCTCCTCTGAGACACCTCACGCTGGCTTTTCATCCTTCTTCAGTCATGGACCCAGAATCATACCAGAGGAATCTCGTAGCATACGTGAATAGGTCAGTTGATGAAGAGGAAGAGTTTCACTTTTTGCGATTCGAATTCCTGCAGCGGCTCAACATCACCCAGCTGGAGGTGAAGCTGGCCAGGTTGAAGAGCCAGGTTCATGCCCATGGCCAAATCAACAGCCAAGAGCAAGAAATCCTCCAAAGGACGCTACGGGACTATAGTACGCACTCACGTCAAACCAGTATTCAGAGACGGGGCTAATTCTTTCCCAGCTACCGCCATCAGAGACTATCGCTTTATTCAGGGACGCTTTATTCAGGGACACAAGAGCCTCAAAGAGACAGAGGCGAGAGACAGAAAACTTCTTCTTAAGAGGTTCTTTCAGTCAGCCGAGGATGTTAACGATTCATTTTCCTCACACTATGCCTTCTTCCAGGACGCAGAAACCAAGATCGACCCGATGCGTGATGCATTCATGCGGCATCTTCCCTCGCGACTAACGTTCTCCAAGGAGGAACGCCGCCAGAGATCCAAGGAGTACCAAGACGGAAAACTACCCAAGGAAGTTTCACAGCTGGTCGACCGATCTGTGCGCTTCGCTGTTGCTGTCACGGGGGGGGCTGTTCCTTGTTATCCCCATGATAATCATGACGCTCCGGCCGTCCGATGTCAAGAGCTTGATTACAGTCTCTACCTTTGTCCTTCTATTTGCTTTATGTCTTTCTTTTGTTGTCAAGGTTTCCAACATTGAGACTCTCGTCTCCACTGCTACATATGCCGCAGTGTTGGTTGTATTTGTGGGCACAAGTACGGGCAACTCGGGATGATAGATAGAGTCTAAGGATAATTTTGATAATTCGTGCTTTAATCTATAAGCGGTCAGAATCTGTTGATATGTCATTCGTGCTAGAGTGATCGGGGAATTCAGTAGTAAAATAAACCTACACCAACCGACGGACGCCTCACTCTCTTGCTTCGAGAATCCCATCTAGCTGGCCGCTCCCGTTCGGTATCGTCAGCAATCTGAGAGAAAGGAGAATGTTTTTTCGAGTGTTCTTTGATCTCGTGCATGACGAACATGTTATTGAAAAAGTCGAAGAAGAAAAAAGAGAATGTTTCAGTCTATATAGTAGTCTACGAACTGTGAGTTCATTGGTAGTAAATTCAACATGCAAAAGCCACTTCTAGCTACACTTCAGACGGGCTCTCCCTTCGTCGGCTTCGCCACATGGCAAGCCCGCCACGCACGATACGCCAATCTTCTTTCCCACCCTTGGCAGATCCCATAGTCTCGACTCGCTCCTTGTCTTGAGAATTGTCTGCTTCCTTCCTTAAGCTTCCTCTTCCACGAGCGTCTCGGTTGATCTCTTTCAGCCATAGGATGTACGGAAGGGCTGCTGAGACAAGAACTTGGGAGAAGATAGCGTAAGCGACGAAGGAATCTCACGAGGTGGGATGACTTACAAATTGGTAGGAATGCCCAATATGGGACTTTACGAAAGGAATCGACGACCATGGCAAAAAGGGACGACAGAGAAGATGAGGTCAACTAGGCGACTCTTGTTACTTGCAAATTCGGCTCAGATGAGGGCAGGAAGACCTACGCAGAACGCTGTAATGGCGGTGAAAATCATGACCGTCCGGCCTTGCTGCAAGCTCTTTCTCGCTTGCTGGTTGGCGAGTTTGCCCTGCTTCAGGCTCTCTTCCGCTTGGTTGTTGGCAATCTGCCTCTGTGCAAGAGAGACCGTCATTTCAACCTATTGCGTCAAGATCAGCAAGGTCAACCGCACCAAAAATGCACCTTACATTTGACTTGATACGATCAGCAGATGCGATCATGTCCTCAATGTCTCTCATGACGTGGCTTTCCCATCGCCGGCTGTCCACCAAAGATCTATTCTTTAGCTTCTTCCAAACCCTCATTTGATGTTTACCGACTGCTTGGAGGATTTGAAGCTCGTCGCGGATGTTTCTGATTTTGGCCGAAAGTCTCGCGGCAGCCTTCGTCCCCATCTTTTCTCCTTCTGGCCCGTCTTTTCCTTTCGGCTGTTTCGCTTCCATGTGCTCGCAGAAATCTTCAAATAGCTTGGCATCCTTCCTAGCCTGGGAGAGGTTAGAAGGTTATCACAGCATCAATGCTTGTGCGGAGGAGTGTACAATCTCATTGATCGAGTCAGAAAAGATCTGATGGATGGAATGGTCTGTTTCGTAAACTGTCGACTTTGGCGGTCGGTCGTAGGCGTCGACACAGTACGCGAAGACTGCCTTTGCCATCTCAAGCGGGGATTGCACCCATCTTGCTCGCTTTTCGATGTGGCCAATTACATCTGTTAGGAATGAATCCTCGCTTTGGTCAATCGGATGCGTGGCCGCCGTGATCAACCATTCTAAGTCCAAATTGTCAGCAAAATCTGCTCCTCAGCACAGGGGTTGTCGACATACTGTGACCGATTACCCACGCCCACAGCTGATTCACTCTAACAAGGGTCCATTCAGACCTTTCGGCTACACCTTCAGGGTGTATGCTCTTTGTCACAACTTGATGCTCATTCCTTTGTGGTTGATCCTCATGCAGGGCTTCTTGTTGCTGTGCGAGCCTGGGAAAGCTGTAGAAGGACTCCTCGAGAGTTGCCGAACCGTGAATAACGTTGCCTTCGTAGCACTTCAGCAGGCCGTGGTATGCATCGTAAGCTGCTTGTTGTCCAATCTCCTTCTGAGCCCTTCCACCCTTCTCCTCCTCCTTCTCCCATCCGTTCTGCGACTGTTTGCCCTCGCAATCATCGTTCACAGTGTGGTACTGGCCTCGGTGTTGTCTTGACAAGGCGAGATATGGTATCTAGACGGAAAATGAGAAACCAAGGACTGACTATATCTAAGAGATGCTCACATAAATGGTATGAAGAAAGCGGTCAGGGGTGTCAATGTCCTGGGGCATCAGCTCACTGGTGCACAGAGGCTTCATGATTCGCGACTCAGATGTTGCATCTGGAATCTGAGACCAGCTGGACTCGAAGAATGCACTCGCTCTCTTCGACTGTGAGCCATCGAAGTACGATGGCCCCTCGATCAAGATTCTTTTCAAGAGGTCCTGTAAGATCAATCAGCGAGGTGGACTTCTCAGCTGAGAGCCAAAGACATTAGTGGCTCTCTTTAACCCGTGGCAAGCTCACATTCATCCAGGTAATCTAATGAGACCAGTCAGCTCAGCGCTCGATTTGGAACTCGGAAAGACAGGTAGACACTCACATTTGTTGCGGGAAGATGAACCCATGTGAAATGGTCATCGCCGAGGTGCTCTACCTTCGTGGTTGTGGTAGGTACCGGTCCAGTGCCATAAATGACATCTTGGACGCTGCGAAATTCGGTCGAGAGGGTTGGCTCGTCATCCTGTACCCTGCATGCGGTAACCGCCGCCTTTGGACCCCAGTGGTTCAAGAATTCCTCTTGTTTGGCGCCAGCTGTTGGTGTCTCAGGCTTCTCCTCTCCAGACGTGATGGTTGGAGTAGCATTTCGCAGCAATGCAAGCACCTCGGGCAGTTCCAGATAGGTTGCCCATTGCATTGCGCTCCAGCGGCTCGTGTCAGTGGGAGGCATCTTATCCCTGAGATGCTTCCTCTCTTCAAAAAGACTCTCCAAGTAATCATGGTTTTCTTCGTTTTGGGCCGCCCATAGGAGTGCCTCTACTTCATCTTCCGAGTCGAACAAGCTTGCGCTCTCCGAGTCCGTCATCAACCCCAAGATGTCATCAGGGTGTGATTTGAGTGCCAGGCCCAAAGCTGTATGTCCCCACTCGGTTCTGAGCCTATTCTTACCTTCTTTCATCACCTCTAGGATGTCTTTGTAGGCGCTCCAGTTGCCAGCTTTCGCCGCCAGATGCAACGCTGTGTCTGCTTCGTCGTTCTGAATCGCAGGATCAGCGCCATGTGCCAAGAGCTTTGCCACGATGCGGGACTGGTTTTTCTTCATGTTATCAGGGCTTTCATCTTCCTTCTCTGAAGGCTCAAATGCGTAGTGAAGTGCCGTCTTATATCCCCCGTCCCGTTCGGCTTGGATGTTGCAATCCGCCCCGGCTTCGCAGAGTCTGTTGACGCATTCGACATGTCCTTGTTCGCTCGCCGCGCATAATGGTGTTTTCCCGTTGTCATCAGCCACGTCTATTGCTGCATGCTCTTCCAGAAGAACTGCAACAACTCTCTCGTGGCCTTTTCGGCTCGCTGCGTGCAATGGCGTCTCCCCCTGGTTATCGGTCCTGTCGGTCTTGGCTTTTTCCTTCAAAAGAAGACGAGCAGATCTCTCCCACCCATTTCGACACGCGCTGTGCAATGGTGTTTCTCTATCATTGTCGGGCTTGTCGATGTCGGCTCCTCTTTCCAGAAGAAGGTTCATGATATCGACACATCCTTTCCCACTCGCCACATGCAATGGTGTCTCCCCGTGCTTGTCTCCCTCGTTGATTTTGGCCGGGTTCTCGTTCAGGAGAATTTCAACAATGTCTAGGTGCTGGTATCCGACTGCTGTTCGGATTGGAGACCACAGACTTTGGTCCAACACTTGAGTGTTGGCCCCACGGGATAGAAGGAGCTCGACAACATCCTTGTGGCCTTTAAAGCATGCATCATCAAGAGGAGTGGCTTTAGCATTCCCTCGGGCGTCAATGTCCGCTCCGCGCTGCAAAAGCAGGTCCGCAATATCTCTGTGTCCCCTCAAACACGCGAAGTGAAGAGGCTGTCGCCCGTCTTCGTCAGTCCCGGATAAGAGCGAAGTGTCGTCTGGTGTATAGTCCAACAGTTGTCTGACCGCCCACAACATGCCGCGGTCAACTGCCATGTGCAAAGCGTTCTTACTGCTATCATGGTGGGAGCGCTGGCAGATCTGATCTTTTTCCAGTCCATCGAGAACCGCTTTGAGACGGTCTGCATTCCCCTTATCATTTTTTACGATCTGGAGGAACTTGTGCAATTCAGTCTTCTGGTCACTCATCGCCGATGGTGATGACGACGATAAGGATAAAGAGCGGGAAGGTGGATCGGGATCAGGCCTTGGAGATGTTTCGCTGTTAGGGCTTTTAGCTTGCGTATGCTGAGGAGTTGGGAGGACAGGGTTGATTGTGTCTGAGTTGCCTTGAGCTGTGAGGGACTGGCCATCGTGGCCTAGATGGAGGCTCGATCTGTATTCCTCGGTCATTCTTAGGGCAGGAAGATGAGTATGATAGAGAACAACGTTTCAGAAACCGATGAACGTCACTTTATAGGCACAAAAAAAAGAACTTCGGTTTACCGGCGTATACCATGAAAGGAATGAGGGGACAAGCCTGCGTCTTGGCGTAAGACTGGATTCAGCAAGGATCCCAGACCAGGCTTCCACATCGTCCCACTGGACGCTGTTGCTGACATTCTCCATTCTCGGTTCACTAAGCCCCATTTCGCTTCCATGCTTGGACTATTACCACTTACAAAGAGCGTATTATTCGAGCCTGCTGCCTGATTCCCATAATCCTGCAGCCGAAGGACTAAGCAGTGGAATTGGGGGCCGAATACCAGGGCGTGTTGGGCGGAGTGGACTCAGATCAATTCAAACGCGATCAAAAGGTCGGTTTTACAACAAGATGACTTCTATCATTTTGAATCCTTGTATTCGCATCCATTTTTTATCTTATATTGCATATTCATCTGTGACTTGTTTCCTATTACTGTGGTAATTTTCTACCGCAATCAACTTGAACCTTTATTCGAACTATCTAGTTATCAACTACCTACTAAATAACGACATCAAACTTCATAGCACTTCGGTCAAGGACAACCCATTACTCAGACACTGTATATGTTCTATAGCATATGTCCTTCCGTCTATGTAGTCTCATGGACTATTGCTTCCACACGGTATTATCCCTCTTGACCATATCGCCATTCACGGTCATGGGGATATTGCCAATCATATAATTGCGACCCTTGAGGAGCCAAATAAGGAAGCTTGGAAGTCGCCATCCATTCACGGCACCCACACCCCAGGACCCAATAGGCACGGCTTGCGTCTCGGACTTGTTCGCAGTGAAGGAGCGGTCCAGGCCTTCAGGCTTCGCGTCCGGCTTGTCGGAGGCTGCTGCGAGCAGATCACGCTTGATGTTGGTAGCCAGGACGGGGAGTGCGGTATAAAGGTTGTGGAAGCCTCCACGGGAATAGTCACCGACATCGCCAGCCACGTATACGCGAGGACCAGCAGCATCGGCACGAAGAGTTGTTCCGTTGGTCATTATATAGCTTTGATCGTTCTTGAGATGCGCAGGAGCGTACTCGCTGTTAGGCGTAGTCCCCCAAGCGGGGATGTACACGTCGGCAGTCCATTCTTCCCCGTTGGAAAGACTGACGGTAGTCTTGCCATCGGCATCGATGACGAACGAGACGACACTGACGCCGTACACAACATCGACGCCAACCCCGTTGAGTAACGCCTCGGCCTCGAGGGCACGTGCCTCACTGAGGACAGGCAAAAGCTTGTCCCCCTTTGTGACCAAGGTGACTTTGGCCTTGGGGTTGGAGGGACGGGAGCTGAACCAGCCGGCGGAGCCGTTGAGGAATTGTCCAACTTCGCCTGCCGTTTCCACACCCGTGGGTCCACCGCCAGAGACGATGATGGACGTGGCTGAAGCCATCTTCTTGTTCAGATCCTCAATAGCAGCTTTGCTTGTTGTATAGTTATCGTGGAGCGAGGTGGCGGGAGACGGTGTACGCAGGCCAGTGGCAAGGACAAGCGCATAGTAGGGCAGCGTCTGGATATCCCCGCCGTCTGCCAACCTGATCGTAACAGTGCGGCCCTCGACGTCCCAGGACTCGGCGGTGCCGTGTATAAAGGTATAGGATTCGGAGTCGTACGACTTGAATCCATCGGCGATGGGTGTGAAGAGCTTTTCGGCGGGGAGGAGTGTGGCCGAGACCATGGAACGCGGGCTGCCGGTGCTCCAAAAGAAGTGTGAGGAGCTGTCGACGACGTACAGGTGGTAGGCCTTGCTCAGCTTGTCCAGTTCTGGCTTGATGTGCTTGAGAAACGAGTGGGCGATACCGAGACCTGCCCCGGACCCGCCCAAGACGACAAAGTTGTATGTTTCCGACATAGTGATGGGGATAGTTTGAGTTTGCGTTGAGCAGGATTGGCTTGCGGTTTGAGTGTTGTGAGAAAGGGAAGGGAAGTGGAGGGACGTGAGCAAATGTAGTACAATCTGACCCTGAAAATCCAGTCCTCGGGGGTTAAAATTGACCCGGGTCCATTTGAAAATCTCTCATGCGAGGCGAAGTGTTCAGGACAAAACATAGGTCCGAGCCCAGTTGCTACACGTGTACCTAGGACCATGAGGCTAAATGAGACCCTAGCTGATAAGCCAAGCCTCGGTATTGTGGCACAGACCGGAAACTCTTTACAGATTCAGACAGAATTGAGGGATAATTTACGCTGCTCCACGTTTCCCCATTATTACCCGTCATGATGATATCCAATCACTTGTAGAGAGCTACAGGTGCGGGACGTATCAGGGTGTGACCACCCATGCCTCCAGCGCCAATCCCATCGTTATCACTAACATTAATAAGGTGAACCTGCTGACAGCGGCAGAGCTCGTCCTGTGCGTGCGCCACCCACCATAGCCGTTGGCGAAGTACTTATCACAAGGCCAAAGCTGCTCCTGGGTAGGGGGTAAAGCTGGTGCATGGATCTGAATCAAGCGTGAAATCTGTGTAACCTTTTATTTCATGCTCAGTTCTTGGTACCTACTACACGCCAAGCATCATCAATTCTAGCCAACATTCAGAAGCAATACTAAGCCCTGCATGATCCCATCAATTGCTTTGCTTTTGAACACCATTTAAGGGTGAGGATTCTGAGATTGTACATCGTCGAAGCTTGGGCAACAATGACTGTCCGTGCGATGAAGTGGAGCCCAAGTCGCATGGGGGCGATGTCTGTGCGTTGGTAGTGGGGTAGGGGATGAAGCGCTTTGTCAATTCATGGGTAAGGGGAGTTGTGAGCCAACTGTCCGGTAAGATACCTCGCCCAGTTCCATGAGAAAACGCGATTTATCCATCTCCCTGGCCATTACCAGGGAGACTACCATTTCATTGTTTTGGCTTTGAAAAGCAACGTGTCTTTTCTTTGTCGCACCGGGGATCTCAATCTTGTCATACATCCATCCCTTTTCACAGCCCGCTTGCTGAAGGCGCGTTTCAACCCCCGACCAAGTAGCCAACCATGGACGCCATCTCAGTGCTCGACACCGCTGCGCGCATCCTCGCCATTACGGAATCTATCACGGAGCTATTATCATCTGTTAGCATCTCCAAAGCACAGCCACCGTTATCGCTAGATCGCAAAGATGAGCGTACCATTTTGGAAACCCTCGAGCGGTTGCGAACCACGTTATTCGACATTCGAATCCCTTATGTACCACAACAGCCATCTACGAGTGCTGTCACACCATCGAGCGACGCTCTGGCTCTACGAGAGCTTCTCTATTCTCAGCAAGGTTCCGCAAGACTGCTGGAGAAAATCATGAGTACACTAAGGAAGTCGCCTGGCGAGCCATGGAGATCTTACGCTGAAGAACTTCAGCGAATTATCCAGGCCATAACCCTTCAAGTCACTTCTACTCTTGGGTGGGTGGTATAAATACCTCGCTTCCAATTGGCTTTCTTATTCGTGCCTTGTAGTCTTCCATCTGAAAGATTCTAACCTCACATTCCATGATACTAGGTCTCGAATCTCCGAACTAAGCCGAGTCGTCGAATCGTCCGAGAGCGAGAAGCAATACACCAGACCAGAGTTTGAGTCTTGAATCGATTCCGTAGCTCGTGGCTTGGAGGATCTGAGACTCCAAGTGCAAAAGCTGTTGGCCAACCCTAACGCAAGCACCTCCTCGGCCGCCCTCGGAGAGACCGAAGTCAAAGAACTCAAAACCGGTCTGGCCAGCCTAACCGACTCGGAGAGCTCCTTGCTCGCTGGCAAGATTGTGTCAAGCTTGAATTACGACAGCCGACCCGTCCGGCTGGAGTCTGTCCCACAAGCACACAAGGACACCTTCCAGTGGGCCTTCGACTCCGACTCACAGCTCTCTGAGTGGTTTCGCTCTGGGAGCGGTACTTTCTGGATCTCGGGAAAGCCGGGGTCCGGGAAATCCACCTTCATGAAGTTCATCTCCAAGCACCCCCGGACGAAAGAGCTGCTGGCGGCCTGGGCAGGCTCGTCCGATAACCTGGCTGTAGCGGCGCACTTCTTCTGGATTGCGGGTACATCCATCCAGAAATCTTGGCAGGGACTCCTCCAATCTCTACTCTTCGACCTTCTTCGGGGACACCCTAGCATTGTCTCGCTCGTCAGCCCAAACCGCTGGGCAGCCGCCAAGGCCGGGCAATGGCACACAACCGCAGAGCCATGGTCCGTCCCCGAGCTCGCCACCGCGCTACGAGCCCTGGCGACGGCTGACCGTGTGCCGCTGAAAATATGCTTCTTTATCGACGGGCTCGACGAATATGATAGCAACCACGCTGAGCTCTGCGAGGTCCTTCGTGACATGGCCGGTTCTCCTCATATCAAGATGTGCCTGTCCAGCCGTCGATGGCCTGTGTTTGAGAGAAGCTTCGGCGGCACTGGCCAGAGTCTGGATATTCACGAGCTAACGCGGGGCGATATCCGGAAGTTTGTGAATGATCAGCTACAGGCCCACGAGCGGTGGACTACCGAGGTGTCAGAGGAGGTCGGTTTGGAGAAGGCTGAGCTCGTGGATCGGATCGTGTCCCAGGCCGACGGCGTCTTTCTCTGGGCCTTTTTCGTGACGTGGTCGTTACGTGAAGGCCTCTCCAACGGCGAGTCGATCAAAAGCCTAAATAGGCGTTTCGGGCAACTACCGTCAGATCTGGACCAGCTATTCCGGCACATGCTGGAAAGCGTGAACGCGGCTGACCACCCCAAGATGGCGGGTTTCCTACAGGCAGCCATCTACGCGCTGGAGCCTCTCCACGTCGATCTGTACTGGCAACTGGAGAAGGAGGTTGAGGGCCATTGTCCCGCATCTCGCGCTCTAGCAGAGCCAGAACCACCCGAGGGAATCGCCGCACGCAGAGAGCGGGTCGTTCGCAACATCAACGAAAAGACAAAGAGCCTGCTCAGGCTCGTGAACAACCGGGTCGAGTATCTGCACAGAACCGTCAAGGACTTTGTTTTGACCAAAGGCATAGGCGAGTACCTCCGAAGTAAGCTCCCATCGGACTACAATCCCTTTATCTCTATCGCCACCGCCTATCTTGGCTTCCTCAGAAACACGCGCCTAGACGAATCGCTCGCCGCGGGCATCATGAGGCAAGGACAGGGGCTGAACACTGGGCAGTTCATCGCCCATCTAAACCAGGCTCTAGTGTACGCCTCGGAAGCGCTGAAGCATTCAGGCCAGCCCGGCTCTCTAGTGCCGGCAGAGGAGCTACTGGACGAGTACGAGGCCACCGTCGTAGAGATGGTCAACCTCGGACATGTTACCGTTCAAGGGGTTAATTCTCAAGGTTGCGACGCGAGACAGCTATTCCGCGAGGAGCTGCTCAGGCACAACGTGACGTCCTATCTCGCCAAGAAGACCCGAGAGGAGCCAGGCTACTTCGACGTGTTCGACGAGTCACCACTGTTCGCCGCACTGATGCCTATGTCTCACAGCAGCAGTGAAAGCCCCGCGCCTATGCCAAAAGTCCTCAATCTTCTCCTTCAGTGTAGCGAAGATCCAAACGTGCTACCGCGACAACAAAGCGCAACATCCAACGCGGCATCGCCATAGATACTCTTTGCGCAGAGCACCATGTCTGTCTTTAACATGTTGTCAGGGCCCTGCATGTTCCCTGCCCGTCGGTGGAACGATGCCCTGAGGGATGGCACCTTTGGCTGCCTGATGTCCTACGGTGCCGACCCTAATATGCCTCTCTTGAACCGCCGGGGCGCTCGCACCGTATTCTCGCACTTTCTAGACATCTCACTGTCCAAGTTTCTCGGTGAGGAGTGCTTCGAGGACTACCTTGGGACTCTAGATGCCTTCCTACGGGCGGGCGCGAGCCTCGTTTGTCTCGTCTGTCCTAGAGAAGCTTATCCTGCATTGCTCCAGCAGAGAAGAAGACCTTAGAGAGCTAGAAGCGGCGATATCACAGGGCTGTCCAGCCACTATTATCGCGCCCCTGTCGCGATTGATCGCTTCTGAGATGGAGGGCTGCCAGGGGCGGCGATCAACGAGGAAGAGGCCCCAGGGCGACGCTTCTGATGGCCGGCTATCTGGTAAACACCCTCGGCGGGGATAAGGGTAGTAGTATCGTAAGCAGCGTGGTTGGGAACAGAGAGTGTGAGAAACGAGGGAAGTCCTCGACACGGTACTATGGTCAATTGAGCGTATAAATTCCGATAAAGGCCGTTAGACGGGGCTTTCCTCTAAAAATGGAATTGTGATCTCGTGAGCTTTTACAGCCCAAAGGAGGAATTCAGAGTCACTGGATGGGAAGGTATCCTATGGAATCACGAACATATTCTAGAATGCCAATCGAGTTTATGTATTATTCTATAATGCAATTATATGCGCCCCTCTTTGTCGCTATGCCCGGCCAATGTTAAAACAATAGCCCCATTAATATAAACAAGCCCGCTCCAATCATTACACATTCCATGCCAAAATCCAGTTCTAATACAACTGCTGCTGGGTGTACTCGCAGCTGTTGGGGGTGGTAGTCTTGATGGTGCGAGCAGTAAAGCCAAGGCATCCCTTGTTACCGCCAGGGTTGGCATTGCCAGCATCGACCCAGACGCTCCAGGAGCCACCAGCCTTCTTGCTGTTGGGGCAGGCGATGAAGCCGGCGCCGTTGAAGTTCAGGTTGCCGCTCTTGTCGATCTTCCAGCCCTTGCGCTCGGCCTTGCTAGGGATGCCCTGGGCACCGGTGGTGTAGCCCAGAACACCCTGGCCCATGCCGGAGCGGTCGACGTAGAGCTGCTGAGGAGGGTTGTCGGTCTTGTAGAGGTAGAGCTCGTCGCCAACGAGGTTGAAGACGGCGTGGTTGTCAGACTTCTTGTCGCATGAGGCGCCTTGCTTGGCGAGGTTCAGAGAGAGGAAGCTCTTTGAGGCCTGGAGGGCGCTGAAGTGGATGGGGCTCGCTGAGCGGAGAGCCATGGCCTCGAATTGGACGGGCTTGCTGGGCGCGGCGGAGACGATGCCGGCAGCGAGGAGGGGAGTGAGGAGGATAGCCTTGATCTGCATGGTGATTGTTGTTGTGGGATTGAAGGTGTTGTTGAGTTGATAGTTGTTTGGTGGAATTGGAAAGTTGGGAGAAGTTGTTTGAGTGGATTGAGCTTGTTGAGAGAAGACGAGATTGATGAGTGATGAGATGAATGAATTTGTGTCGTCTCCCTAGGTTCCTTATATACATGGCCATTGTCTCCATCTCGTATTCCAGGGTGGAGTTGTTGAATAGAAAGTACCCTAGCTGATGCTATTCCAAGAACCCAGCCTATCCTCGCCTGGTACGTTCCCCGAGCATGTTTCTTTGGCCGGGTCACACGGCAAGCGGCCAGGCCGGTCGACGCCGATCTAGAACCAGGGTTCCCCGTATCCTCTCGGCGCTAACGGTGCTCAGCCCATGCTAGCACCGGCAGTTCCCAGCCTTTGAGTGCTATTCTTGGTGTCACTAATCCTTGTTTGGTGCAGGTCCGTAATTTGGGGGAGATGTGATTGGTTGTACCGGCGGATGCTGCCGAGGGCTTTGGGTGCTGACATTGGTTGAGTCGGTGAACCAACTGAACGTATTGATGGTTCGACGTCATGTAGACACGGAGGAGCTATGGCAGATTATTTCCCGATAGTTTGGTCGAGAGAGGCTGAGGCATGTTGGTCCCTGGAGACCCTGACCAAAGAATCTGGCACGTTGCATTCCGACCGAGGCTCGTCAGCCACCCACAACGATGGTTCAACCCCTTTCGGACCCGAAATCGCCAAAGAGGCTGGCTGTTAATGGCTTACAATGTGCCACCGCCAGTCAGATGTGGCGCGTAAGGCTTGTTTTAGTCGACCCCGAGTGTCAAACTGAGGTCTGGCTCTGGACTGAAGACACGTTACATGCGCCTTCATTCACTATTGTAACGGTTCAATTGTACTTTCGGCAGTTGAGTGAACGATGAGATCCATCAATTGAGTAAGTGTAGCTAGGAAAATTCGAGGAAACAATTACCAAAGACCAAACGAAAGCAACACGTGAATGAACCAAGACGAACGAGATAGCTACCCTACACGATTAAGATGCGCGTAGCAACACCAACGCGTCGCGTACCTCAGGAAAATCCAATTCTTCGACACTCTCCTTCCAAAGCCTGTCCATGAACCTTTTGCCTTCCTCCGTGTACATAAAGGGATGATATCTAGGCCAAGTCAGCATAATTGATCGCGTTCGGTTAGAGATGGGGCACATACGGGTGAATTTCCCAATCGCTGATGAGGCTCCCATGACTCTCCTTGCCTCTAGCCACAGCGCCGTCGACATATCTCCATGCTGCATTGTTCACAGTGGTACCCAAGGCTTTTGTTAGAGGCCAGGCCACCGCCCTCATTAGCAAGGGAAGGTTACGGAAGAAACTGGTGCCCGGCGTGAAGCTTGGATCAACAACATTGACGATGACGTCATCGGCCGTTGTCAATTGACTCAACTGAAGGGTAAGCATCAGTACCAACCCCTTGCTTGTGTCGTATCTCTTCTTGGCGATTGAAGAATTCCATCCTTTCTCATCGCCAAATGCAGAGAGAAGGGGATCGGCGTTGCGCTCGGAGAACTCGGCGATCAGAGCTGCACCAGATGCTACGAGCATGAGCCGACCTGGAGAGTCGGATGGTGTCTTTCTCTTGAGGATTGGGAGTAAAAGCAATCCAAGTAGGGCGGTTGATAGGTAGTTGACTTGAAACATTTCCTCGTGCCCGGTTGATTTGTTGACTTGCAAGTCGACGTTCATGATGCCCGCGCTGAGGAGAGCCATGTCCAGACGGGGCAGGGTTGCGCACTTTTTGGCAAAAGCCCTGATTGACTCATAAGAGTCCATATCCAGCTGCCACACATCGATCTTGGCTTTCGGGTAAAGTTTTCGTAGTGAAGCTGCTGCCTCTTCTCCTTTCACGGGAGTTCGAACAGCAAGGATGAGGTGGGATAGGCTGAGTGAGAGTAGAATCCGGCCACATTCTAAACCGATGCCGCCATTGCCACCTGTGATGACGGCGGTTTTACCAGAAACAGTGTTGTTTTCAAGGGATGGCTTGGGATTGGGTCGTATTTGATGTTTGACAAAGATCTTGGCGAATGTGTAGGGTTGCTCTGGTGTTAGAGACAGGGAACCTCCAGGAGCCGCCATGGTTGATTCGACTTCGTATGAATGAGACTGAGGCTGGAATTGTGTGAGCTGAATCTACCTCTATCGAGTCTCATTATTTATTTTATATCATACCTTTTTCCATTCTGATTTCTAATGCTTCTCTCTCTCTCACCTTAACAGGCTGGCTGGCATGGACCACGAACCACCCTGACTTGTCCCAAATAGGAAAACAATGTGGTCGTCCCACTTTATTCTCACCCCAGCTTCATTTGTTAGATGGAACTTGACCTCACGTCTGGGCATTAAAGCAAGGCCCTTGCCCCTCCTCTTTCTCATCTAGCTTTTACTGACCATATTGATACCCAAAAGCAGACATCGACATGCCGCAGCAACTCGCCTTCGTCATGACCGATGGTTCCGGAATAATCGGATCCCCCGAGCGACAGTTGATACGACGCCATTGCATGCGTCAGAAGAATAAGCAGCCTGGTTCCAGGAGATCTAAGCGCGAGGCTGCTCGAGCAGCTTCTCAACTGTCACACGAATCTAGAACAGAGGGCCAAGAGATAAATAATTCCTCCGACCGACTCTCCGTTCGGAATCAAGTTGCGCCGTCCCCAGCGCAAACACAACTCTTCGTGAAGCGATGCATACTACCACCGCCCTCCGACTGGGCACTATTTCACTTCCCAGAAGGACTAGACATTTCTGCCCAGAAGCTGATGCACCAATATTTGTGGTGTAGCCTCAATGATGGAGAAAAGACGATGCTGATCAAGTCGCAGACTTTATTCACAATCCAATCAGAGACGCCCTCTACCCATTCAAGCACTTTGGCATTCACATTGACTTTGACGAAGACCCTTTTATATGTTTTCGACTACTTTGCTCTGAGTCACTCTGCTTTAGAGCCATCCTGTTATTAACCTCGGCTTCCAACGACTTGGTGTCGAGACAGCCGTTATCTAGAACAACATACCACCATCTCTGGTGTGTATTGCCTCTTCTGAACCGCCGGCTTTCAGAAGAGAATGCGTATAAGAACGATATAGCAATCTACGTCGTTAGTATCCTGGCTTCGATCGCAGTCCTCTTTGGAGACTACAGCGCGGCGCAGACACACGCCATGGGCCTATCACGGATTCTCCGGCTCCGAGGCGGTTCAGAAGTAGTAAACGAAAATCCCGTGATACAATTCTCGATGGATAGGTAAAATTTCCTAGTGCGAGTACTCTTCAACATCTTCTAATATGGGTATAGGTTAAACTTTTCCAGTTCGCTCGTCACAGAATTGTGGGCGCCCATCTACGGCGGTATTGTCTGGGAGCCACCCACCTTTCCTATTGAGGTGGTGAATATTCATAAATCACGCAACATGTTGTGTATAGATGGACTAGTCGACCCAAATCTGGCTACCGTATTCACTCACCTTCAACACACCGCAATCCTCCTCAACATGCATCATCACAGCAAGACATCGGTCAATGGAGCTTTGATCCGACAATGCCTAGGGTTCGTGCATTCTAGTATCATTGATCTCGAGTCCCGCCTTCTAGACAACATCTCCAAGTGCCTTCATGTTGGGATGATGGCCTTCCTCGCAACAACCTTTCGTCTTCCGGGCTCGCATGAGCATTATTACTGCAAGAGTCTGGCCAAGAAGATGCAGGTGTCGTACAATGCTGCCAGACCCTTATTCCAGGACCAGCATGGAATCTTAGATGTCTGGCTGATGCTAATGGGGCAAATTTGCGTTGGCTCTGGAGTTCAGTACCAAGGCGGGAGTTGGAGTCTGTCAGAGGTTTCCCAGTCGGGCTGGGACGGGACGCGGAGACAGCTGAAGAGGGTCATGTGGATCGACACGTTCCATGATGACATAGGGAGGAAGGCCTTTGAAACGCTTACCAACCCTCGATAAAATGAAAAAATCTCCTGCGTCAAGTTGTGGCTCTGCTTTCTGTCCAAGGTACACGGGTATCTAGCCTAGGCAGAGACACATGCCCAGCGGAAAGGAATAGGCAATAGTCTCAAGAACTGTGATTGTTAATTTCCCCGTGTGATGCATGACCACCTAAAGTAGACAAGAACTCTGACCGATCCACGACGCATTGCCCGACCCCTCCAAACATGATAAACAGCTGCTGTAGGAGGCACTAAGGATAACCGATGTCTTCACTTCAGGCCTCCGATTTTTCTATAAAATGCGAAGCATGAAAAACTTGTTTGCAAATTTGAGAGGTAAGGACGAAGCCGTTAAGTCATCAAGCTGCCGGGGGCCGAATTACCGCTTAGTGGCTTCAAGATGACAACCTGGGATCTCGACAATGCCCATCACTGGGACGAGGACGTATCTCGTGCTATCTAGCATGATCTGTGACGTCGATCGAAGAAAGAGGGCAAACTAAAGATAGCGCCCATGATGACAGCAGCGGGAGTAGGAAGAACTTTGAGATTAGGTTCGATACCCTGAAGATGGGGGTCGTAGGGTATAGTTAGACATGTGCCCACCGGCTTGATGGATTTGAACTGTTGGTCATTGATAAGCCAACAGGAAGGCATATTAGAAGCACCCTCAGGCAAAGATGGGCAACGGACGCTCTGGCATCCAACATTCCTGATGAATGCTGATCTCAAGATTGCTCAACTTCCCTGAAGCCTGACTGACATTGACCAAATTCCGAGACATCCACTGCTACAAGGCTTGAAATTTCGTAGTCCTCACCTGGGAGCCGGGTCTCGAGGAGGGCCTTCGTGGCGATACATCCCGACGCCCATCCTAGACAGAGGTTACGCCCGACAACGATGCAGACGATGACTTGGATGAAAACTATCCGACGAATGTCGCTTTCTCAAGCACTTTGAGTGTGTCATCGATCAGGGTGAATATGGTGAAGATCCAGACAGTCACCGAACGCTCGAAAAGGGTTCATAGGTCGGTGGTGCTGAAGCGGACAAGCGTTTGGAAGTCTCTTGAGATGTTGAAGCAAGAAGAAAAAAGGGCCAAGTGCTTTATCCTTTAGTTTGAGGCCTATGGTAACTAATAGGAAAGAGTAGAAAGAAACAGCCGCACTGCCGCTGACCAATCTACTAGGCTGGGCTTGATAACAACATTGTAATCCATGAATGGGTCGATTCGAGTTCATGGCTCGGTTCTAGTGGTCCACTGCAGAACCCCTCTCCGTCAGGGGTACAGAGTCTCCACGATGACGGCAACAAGCGCGCGGGAAATCGGGGTTTAGATTAGTCTAGCTGTGTAAAGTCGCCGAGTGGCCCCACGCTGATCTGGATGTTCATGCCCTCCAGGTGTGGGATCTCGTCCTATTCGACGGAATAGTTGATGCTTTTTTTATCATGAGACGATAATACTTCCACTGCAGCAATCTAGATGGTCTCGCCATCTTTGTGGGCACTGCTGTATCCCCCTTGACCGCTTGGTTCAGTTGGACCGGAACTTCAGGAGGCCGAAAGACCGATCCAGTTCCCGGGACTTGACCCTCAGAATTCTGCTTTTGGATTGTTCGGCATTAAAAGTGGCTGAATTGTTGGTGCTATCAGCTATCTTCCCCTCTGCTAGTACCGCATCTATTGCCATGTGTCGTGGCGGTGAATGGTCCCTGATTGATAATTCTCCCGACGCGCGCGGCAATTACAAAATCGGCAAGCCCGGACCCTCGGACTGAATCGTGTCTCCAGCCCCATCGATGAAATCGGACACGATTGAATCAATTGAATTAAATATGAGCCGAGTCTCTCGTAGAATAGCCACTTCTAATCAAACAATTCGATTCAATCTTCAAGTCTTATCTTCAAGCTCCAATCACAACCATGTCTCCCTCCATCACCGCCGACCAGTTCCTCGCTGCTGCCAAGCACCGACGAACCGTTTATGGACTTAAGGACACTTCTCCTGTTTCCGACGACCGTATTGAGAAGATCATTACCGAGGTCCTCTCTTTCTCTCCCTCCTCCTACAACACTCAGCCCGGTCGCATCACCCTCGTCCTCGGTGAGAAGCACAAGCAGCTTTGGGATGTAGTCATCGAGACCGCCGAGCCTATCCTCAAGGGGGCTGGCCCTGGTGTTTGGGACGCCATGGGCCCCCGCTTCCAGGCTTTCAAGAATGCCTACGGTTCCGTATGTCTTTCATCAGCCCGACTTTGCGACTGCATGCTAACAATACAATAGGTCCTGTTCTGGGACAGCGCAGAGACCATCAAGAGCTCCCAAGAAACTCACCAGGCCGCCGCCCACATGTTCCCCCAATTCGCCGACCACGCCAGCGGCATGGCCCAGATCCTCGTCTGGACCGCCCTCGAGCTCGAGGGCTTCGGCGCCAACCTTCAGCACATGGGTGCCATCCCCCCTGTCGAGGCTGCCCTCAAGAAGTTCCTCGAGGTTCCTGAGGACTACAGCCTCAAGGCTAACCTGAACTTTGGCGAGCTGGCTCAGCCCCATCCCGAGGTTCCTGAGAAGTTGCCTCTTAGCGAGACTCTTAAGATTATCAAGTAGATTAGAGAAGCGTCTGGTATTTAAAGTAGACATAGATACAATTAGAAAGCATTTACAGTCCTAGTATTGTTATGAACACGCAATAGAATCACCTGTTTACTGATGCCAGGTACCCGTTTGTAGCATATTCGGCCATACCAATCCCTTGTGCCTGAGTCTACGTCCCGAGACCCCTGCTGACTTGGCCCCCCTCGAGTCGCAGGGGCGAACGACCAGAGCTATTAGCCCATTTCCATTCGTACTCCTATTCGCCAATTCCGCCGTCAACGCCCACATTTGGGGTTGAACCAAGAAAGTGGAGAAAGGGATCCTCGACTCGGATGTCGAAGCCGCCATGATACAGCGAGGTATAAGTCTTCTATTATAGGTAGCAGAAAAACTAAAAAAGGAAAGGCTGCTATGTTAGTATTGGGATATAATGTTAGTAGATGTTAATAATATATCCTTTATTATAGCTAAAGCCCGGCCCTCGATGGGATAACTGAGCCAGAAGACTGTACTTGCGGATCTTGGTCTTTTATATTGGTTCGGCTATGGCTCGCTGTTGGTGTCCACGTTCCCTTTAACGAGCCTACCATGATAGCCATCTTCAACAGAGAAACCGGACACAGTGGCAATGCGGCTGCTTCTCCATACATCATTGCTCTGGGTAACCTAGGCATTGGTGTTCTTCCTCACATCCTCACGGCACTTATCTTAACCACCATCTTTGCCGCGGGCAATAGTGTCACCTTCTATGGCATCCGATCTATCTATGGATTATCCATCGAAGGTCGCGCGCCAAAGTTCCTCCGAAAGACCACTAAGCAGGGCGTTCCCATTTCCTGCGTCGTCGTGGTCATGGTGTTCCCCTTCTTGTCCTTCCTCCAGATGTCCGGTGGATCCGCCTAGGTCCTGACTTGGCTCATCGACTTGGCTACGGGATGCACCATTGTCGACTACATCGTCATCGCTATCACATACATCTGCTTCCGCCGTACCACTGTCGTGTAAAAGTTCAACCGCAAGAGCCTTCCTTGCCGTGGTTGGCTCTAGCCTTACTCTGCTTGGCTGGCGATCATCTGGGAGATTCTTATCATCTTTTACGGATGCAAGAGCTTTTCTCCTTGGGACGTCGGCTCATTCTTCATCTACTACGCCATGGTTATTTTAATACAAATTCTCTTTGGATGGAATTACGTCAAGGGTACCAAGTGGCTCAAGCTGGACGAGGTCGACCTTGTTTGGGATGCTCCTTACATCACCGCCTACGAGGACGCCACCCCTGATCGTCCCATTGGATTCTTTAGAGAATTTTGGTAATCTCTTTTTTCAATAAACCCAAGAACAAGACCGAGGAGGCGATCACTTGTTAGATCACGTGTAAATACGAGCCGAGGATGTGCTGCATTCGGAAAGTGGGTAACGAGAGATGATGTGCTGCCATACCGAGGCTTGGGCGCTGAGAAGAGATGTCATCGAAGAGGCTAGAGATAAGCCGACCTGGCAGTCAGTTTGATCTGGCGAATGATGTATGGAGAATGGCCTTCAATTGACATATCCCTTCATAGCCTCGTCCAACACTTTGTGACAGATTTCACGATGCACATCATTCGACGTGCGAGAAACAAAGGGCATCACAAGACGATTGGCCTCGATAGTCACCTCCTCATACAGCTCCCACTCCTCCCCCAGCGTCCGTTCCGTACTGGGAGTATTCCCAGGCTCAGTTGGAGATCCCGCCGATGAATCTTGGCGCGGACGGACTACCCACTCAGCCCAGACCACAATGCCTGCGGTAGCGTTGGCACGCGATCGGATGCCATGCGGGGTGCACTGGAAGACGGTCGGCCACCTCGTTTCCTTTCGTAGACCGGGGGCCAGCGTGATGACTTCGTGGATCTCAAAGGTGCGGAGGGTGTTGTCTGGGGGACCGAAGAAGGGATCGCTGATGATGCCGTCGATATCTGTGGGCTTCTCCGTGAAGTCTGCGATCACTGGATTGCTCTGGAGGGTTGGTGTGTATGTCTGGATAAAGTTGAGGACAATCTCGGGTGGCAGGGTGTTTGGGATGGGGATGGAGATGAAGAAGCGGTACTGTGACCGCATCGCAAGCCTGAGATGTTATTGTCAGTGTCTCACTAGTCAATCGGGTGTAGCCATCCACAGTACCTGAGTCAGTGTGCTTTACTGGTAGCGTGTGCGTTGTTTTGGCAGCTTTGTGAGGTGCTGCTATGGCCACCGCCGATCACGAGGGGCAAGTGACGTCAATGAGCGGAATGAACCTCCTCATCAGCAGAGTCGATATATCTTGGGTCTGAGAGACGCGCTGCACACGCGTACGTTGCAGCCTCATGAATCGTGGGTACAGTCAGAAGTCTAATCCCATCCCGAGACCAAGAGGTGGGGGTGGGAGCTACGGAGGCTTCCTCAAGACCGAGTCGAGTCGCTTAGTCGAACAAGCGGGTATATATGCTTAACGCGGCGTTACTAGGTACAAAGTTACCTAGGGTAATGATTTTCATTGATTGATTAGATATTTCTCCTCTCCCCCTCACGCCACAAATACGAGCAGCGTCATGCTGAATACGACCACGACCCATGTGGCTACGCCTGAGAGCTCCGTCAATGATATGGCGGAGCTTGTTGATCCTCCTGAACTTCCTTTCGGCGTTGGTGTCGCGTAAACCCTTGCAAAGAGGACGTCGCCGTCTTGCCTTCCGGTGATCCGCGTGCTGTTCTCGCTCACAATCTCGCCCTTGAATTCGATGCTAATGTCCAGATCCATGCTCCAGACCGCGTCGTTGTAGTCCTCGTACGTGCGCATCTCCCTGAAATAAGACCTCTCAAAAACTTCAGACATAACAAAGGTGACGTCCTCGTTCTTTCCGCAGATGGCCTGTCGGTCGCTTATGTACGGGTAAGCCGACTTGATGGTCTGCTTCAGCGAAAAGGTCATTGAATTTGCCCCGATGTCCTTCATCTCGGCCTTGGCGCCCTTGCTAAGCCAGAAAGTTGGAGTCGTGGTGTTGAGGTAATCGTTGCCCTTGGGGATCCTGCTGGGTGGAAGGGGTTGGAATAGGGCTCCGGAGCCAGTGGTCTGGTTGTATGCGCAGACATCGCTGAGGGTGAAGTACTGGCTGAAGCGAACGTCGTAACGGTCGTTGTAAGGAACGTACGCGTTGTCGGGTATGGGAGGGACATTTGTGTATTCTGCGGAGGCTGAGAACTTGTCGTCATCCCAGTCGGTGATCTTGGTGTCCCAATAGACACGCGTGGTCTGCTGCTCGTCTGTGGAATCCGAGTTTCGATAAAGGGCATCTGAGCCATCAAAGGCGAAGGAGCCGCCATATGAGGTTTTGGATAGAATAAAGTCGCTTGACCTAATCTGAACCCATCGCTGATAAACGTCAAGGTAAGGACCACGCGATTGGTTGGTTTGGTCCGCTGGCTGGAATCCGTAAAGGTTCCAGTGGAAAGGGTTGACATCGGAGCTGTTTCCTCTGGGCGCTGCCACGAATAGAGCTGGATAGGTGTACTTCTTCTCATCGTCGTCGTCGTTGCCGCAGCCATTGGCTCCGTTGAGCTCCCACACCGTGCTGTCCTTGATGCGATGTCGAACGGTGATAGTGCCGTTATAGTAGATGCCTGGGAGACCGAAGAGCATCTCTCGCTCCTGGAGCTGTTGGCAGCCGCACTCTCCCAGGCCGCAAGTGAACTTGTCGCTCAAGCCGTTGGGGTAGAGAGAGGGCTCATAGGGGTAGCCAGAGCTTCCGCCACCAGATGACCCTCCCGAGCTACCGCCATCAGAGCTTCCACCTCCACTGCTGCCTCCGCTGCTTCCCCCACTGCTTCCTCCATCGCTCGAGTCACCTCCTCCTCGTCTAGCCGCAACCGAGCCAAAGAAGTGCGAAGACAACAAACAGAGAACCGAAGCAGACAGATCAACGCGCATCTTGACTGAAAATGATGTCGAGGTTGAGGTAAATAACTCACGTTGGGCACGTCAAACCATTTAATATGCGAGTCGACTCATTCTGTGAGGCGGTGCACTAACACAGCAGATCCCTGCCGTGCTTATTTTCAGCTCTCGACAGGGATTCAGATCCTAATATAAGCTTGTCTATTCCGGCCTCTCATATCGTCTGGATCGTCGAAATGCCAAGAAATGGCGGTTTCACGGGACCTTTAGCTCATGAAAATCTTACCCGACAATCAATCAATAGTCGCCCGATTGATATGGCCATCTGGTGGCTTTGACTTGAGACGCAGGTGGCAAATGGCGTCTTTTGTCTACATGGATCCATTTTTCGTATTAATTGTTGTAAAAGAATATGTATGTTATCTCGTAAATAAATATGAGCAGGGAAGTTGACGATCCGTGCAGGAAATTTACGAAACGTGCATAACGGAGGTCGTGACCCAGCCCCATGCAACCTTTTCAGCCTTACCAGAGCATGGATGGGGAATAGGCGGAATGCTGCTGACGCCTCTATACATGAGTTTCTCTATCATGTTTAATGCAATAGGGTGAGGCGATAGATGCAACTCGCTTTGCCAGAAGGTGTGTTCCAACCATTGAGAACGAAGATCCGATCCCAAAACGCCAACACGACTCCTTCCATGCTGATATTTAGTAGCAAAGGCTTTGACATAACCCTGAATACAAATGAGAGTGCGATTATACTACTCTTCCTTCATGAACGTCGAAGATGGACGAGTTTATGCCGCTGTATTCATGGAGTTATCCAAACTTCAACCTTGCAATGCTTCGGCCTGAGAGCTACAACAACACCGTGAGTACTCCCTCCAGAGCTGCAAGAAGCTAAGTTAAGATTCTCTATCATCATCCACCGCTCAACTCCAATTGAGGGAACTGTGGATGCATGCCATGGTGGTATCATCATGATTCATGACCCATGCAGGCTGAACGCCCCCAAACAATGAAGAAATGGCAAAAAGAATGAATTGCCGTCAGCAAGACTCGAACTTGCGTTTTCAGTGCTTCAAGAGACCACAAACTGATGTACTAACCCCTATACGATGACGGCTCGTCTGGTGTTGAAGGGTAGTGGTGTATTAGACGCTATATCCTCTTCCTGTGAGCTTGTCCGGGGAAAATAATCTCCGGTCTTCTCATAGCTGACTTTTCCATGTGATATCTGCCTTTCTAGAAATTAAAGCTAGTTTACAAGCCGTCCTCCTCCGCACTCAGCAGGGCAAGCCGTAGTCGAAAACAAGGTTACCTCCTAACAGCAAAAGCAGGTCTGATCTCGAGGTCAACGAAATGGACAAGATCCTCTGAAATATCCTTCTTGTTTTCCTCGATAATCCGATAAAGCCCTTCATCCGTGATATACTCGCCATCTCCAATCTCAAAACGCAGTTTCTTGTAGTTCCAAAACACGGACTTTCCTCGACTGCTGTCAACTTCCCACAAGCCTTCAAAGTCTGGCTGTTCTCCGACAATGACGAATAGATGTGACGCATAGTTGTGTGCGGAGAGGATATCGGGTTTAACATCGTCACTTCGGAATGCCATCTCGGATATCGCAAGACGTTTGGGTCTTATGCTTGAGGAGATCATTCTCCCAATAAGATCATCTTCAAACATTCGCTCATGAGGCGCCATGTAGAAATCCGTAATCTGACTAATTTCGACGTATATTATGTCCCATTGGGGATCAAATGGTCGCATGCAAGTGTGGTTATCGCTTCTGGGGGGTATCTTGATGCCATACTCGCGAGCCCATTTCAGGGTGACGCTACGGGCCTCGCGGTTGACAAGTATAAGAGGTAGTACCACCGGGATTTCTATCACCAACTCGGGACGAAAATCAAGCTCGATGTTGTCTTCTAACTCTGGAAAGTAGCCCTCGTCGCCTGGGTGGAGGTATCGTGGGCGCCAGAGGCCTTTTCGGTGTCGGCATAGAGCGGGCCCTATGATTGGTAGGGCTTGTTGCCATATCTGGGTGCGCAACTCGGGAGGAAGTTTTGGGAAGAGGGTGAATGAGGGAGAGTCTGTCGTCATGGTTGTGTATCAATGAAGAATAAGTATTCTGGCGTTAGCCAGGTTGGGATGGCGTAGTGCAAAGTCGTTTGCGTTTATAACTGACAACAAAAGGCCCTCGCGAATAAATAGCTGTTGTTAAACTGATGAAGAGTTAGGATGAGGTGAGATTGTTGGTTGTTGATCGTAACCACATGGGGGCTGTGCAACCCACTCAGTCAATGTACTCCAATAGAGACGGTTTCAGCTGCATGTGGCAAGGGTAGATCGAACTCCGGAGTTGCAGGCAAGTAGGGGAGGATTTATTGCGCGGCAAGCTTATCTAGATATCATGTCCAGTTGAAAATCAAAGTCGGAGGCACCTCAGTCGCGGCCAAGACGATGGCTTCTTTGACGCTTTTTAGCATCGAGCGAAGCAAAGCCTTAACAAATATATTCCATCACTTTGCACTTGGTATTTACGTGAGTAAATATGCAAATTGTCAGTTGCAGAAGAATTCTTGCTGTTTTGCCGATCATAACCTCTTTGAGTGCAGCCTGCTCACCAAAGACCGGTTTCCAGCCTCCCTTTGCAGTTGTATGTTGCGCCGAGGCTCAGGTGGGCTTACAACTCTCCCGACACTTGGCATAAGCGAGATGTGATGGTTCGGGACAAGGCCGCTAAGATAGGTCAAGGGCTTCGGCGGCTCTAACTTCAAGCAAGATGAGACGAATCTCGGCATCTCGTCCTGGCACAGCAACCGCGCTTCAAATACTGCCAGCCACGCCACCTACCTAACGGATGCCACTGGCCAGCCATCATTAAGCGGTGGCTGGATCGGTCACGGAAGAAGTATCGTTTTTACGCCTGTGACTCGTGAACAGGTACTGTGTCTATCCAGTCCTCTTGAGTTTTGCTTTCTAATTAACTGATCACCATCAGCCATAATAACAAAGAACACAGTTATTGATACATGCCGACATTAAATTCCAATGCCGAAAACAGCATAACATAAACGTGAGTCCTGGTATGATGCGACGCAAATAGCAAAGAGTGGATGAGATTATGGCGTAAAACCACAGTCAGACCGACGAGACCAAGAAAAATACGTTCTATCCTGCCAGGGTGTTAGTTTCAACCAGTAACTAAGCTATGGCATTAGTTTGAGGTGGTTTATACAATCCGTTGTCTTAGTTGAGTGTCGTGCAAGTCCCGGTCTAGTTGTATATGCATGACGAAGGTGATCCTCATCCTGATTCTTCACTGCAAAGTTGGCCTGTTTCTTCGCAGCCAGCTCAGCCTGGTTCTTCACAACCAACCACATAGCAAGAACCCCGCCCTGCTGAGGCTTCCCCGCTCGAGGTAATCTTACGAGGGGAGTACCGAAAGGTGCGTGATGGTAAAAACCTACTCCTTTCACAGACCAAGCTGATATGGCCAACTCCCTCGTCAACAAGCTGGTTGCTAGCGCAGCCAGCGTCCAGAACGAGTTTTCTCTCGCAGCCGCCAATCTTAACCTGGATTTTACTCTCATCAGGCTGGAGGCCCCCAAGGAGTTTAGAGGTATCGACAACAGCCTCAGCGATATGCGAAGGGAGAATGCCGAGAGAGGTTCGCTGCACCGAACCGCCCGAAAGCTGGGTGCCCTCTTTGATGGTGTTCCGCCTCCTGCCGAACATCTCTTATCAGCCTATGGCAAGCGCGTGTCCGAAATCTGCGAGCGGAAGCACATCGATCCTAAAGAGCGAGCCAGACACGGTATCTTCTCTCAATTTGTTGGGCCCGACTCGACCAGCTTGTGGGCAGCAGCAACCTCTGGCACAAATGCGATTGCCATTCACCTGCTGGCATCTATGATTTCCGGAGTATTTGACAGTGCTGACTCAATTGCTCTTTGGTTGCAGCTTATCGAGAAGAGGAAAGCAGAAATTGAGAGCACCATTGACAAAGAGAGGGACGCAGTCAAGGCTATGGCAACGGCACTGGCAACCCAGCAAGAATTCACAAGAGACGGGCTGGCAGCTTGGGACAATAGCGCTCGGTCCTGGATCAACACGGCGCATGCAGCAATGGCTGAACAACGAAAGGTCGCCCTCTTGTATTCCGACGAGGCTGGGATGCCGGTCAACAGTTCAACCGATCCATACGACAGTGTCATCGCGGCCTGGAAGGATGCAATGTCTTCGATGGATTCCCTCATTCAGGGCATCCCACAGAAGGTTCGGAATGGTGCTGTTCTCTTGGCCATCAATTCCTGGCACCTGTATCCGGATTTATGTATCCTGAGCCGTGGGCCCGATGTCATTCGCCAGAATGATCCGCTCATTCTTGGCTCTGGGATCCTGACGGTGGACGTGGAGAGGTCCTCCGAGACGGCTGGCAGCGTGGTATGGTCCCTGCCACTGGCGTATTTGAGGTACTACGGCGAACCAGTCCTCGTAAATCGTACCCTCAGCGTGGACTCTGCGCGGCTATCTATGGATCAATTCCGGTACGTCCTACTTGGATGTGTCTTCGCCACCTGGACAGGTTTCAACGGGCCAGTTCTAGACCACATCAACATCATGGCTCGGTTGTTGAATGCCTTGCGCTCGCCCGAGCGATTGGCGCAAGGTTCAACGCAGCGCAGGTCACGATTGCGCCGGATGCAGATGATCACGGCTCAGACCTCCTGGATTGGACAACTTCTCGTGGCTGCAGATGACATCGTATCTGGAGATGGTGTCGAGAGGGAGACTGCTATCAAATTGGTCAACTATGGTCGCCGTCACCCCAGATTTCTTTGTGAGCCTGCATCCTATCCTCCGCCATTCTTCGGACTGCATGACATGTCATGTTTCTTCTCCTTGCTGAGCGACCCTGAAACGTGGATAGGGTTTCTAAGGCAATATGCGGATGACCATGGCCTGTCCAGCAGCAATTACGTTGTCCGATACCACTATAACCAACACCGTTACGAGTATGCCACCATAAAACCTGTTCATGGAGGCTTCGGGGCAGGCAATCAGTTTGGGTTTGTTCGCCGGCCTCATCCATCAACTACCCAAAGCGAAGCGAGGCACATACGATGGATTTCAGTGCCAACCGAACGAGTACCATGCGATTGTGGTGAGGCTTGCTACACAGGAGGCCCTGCGCAAACCCGAGGAGAAAGAACTTCCAGTTTGATGCGATTTGGGCAAAGGATAATAGGCTCTGACAAGATCTGCGATTGCCAGATACGCGGAGGCTGTTCCGTGGCCTGTCATTGGGACCTGGCAAAAGAATGCCTCTCTTATGAGTTGGGCCTTATCGAGGATCGCATGAGCTACATTCATGGTCGAGGGGAAATCTGCTTGCCGGTGCACGAGATACGCATGCTAACTCACCCAAACAACCGGCGAGCAGATTTTGGGAACGGTTCAGATTTCCAGGGTGCCCTGACGAGATTTGCAGGTGGTGAGTTTTCGGCCATCTGTTTAAATACTTTGGACTTGTGAGGTTGACAGGCTACCAGAACCAGCTGTGACTGAGACCTCCGTAGACCTTGTGTTCTGCGCCGGCGATAATACACGTGCCGAAATACTTACAACACGTGCAATGTCCGAGCACAACACTGATCCTCGCAAAGGTGGCGACTCCAAACCCCACGGCCGTTTCATCACAGGGGAGACATCCCAAAAAGCCTTTCGGCCTGACCAATTTGATCGAATTGATTACGATCTTTTGACGAAATGGTTCGCCACCCAATATCGAGAAAGGTATCCCAAGTTTGTGCAACCACTTCAGGCCTGTGCTGCGGCAGCTGAGATGTATTCACGCCTGCCAGAAGCAACCGTTGATTCTTCAATTGTTGCACGCACGTCACTCATTGACGCCCGGTGGTTTTCAAGAGCAGGTATAAGTCGTCACTCACCGCTGAGTTTGAAACTCTCACGACCTGAGGCATTTGCCTGCATCGCAATGTTTGATTCGGGTCGCATCTATGACATCGGATACCTGAAAAATGTGTTCGCCATGACCTATGGAAACTCCATCTTTGTGGCCAGCCCCATGATGGCTGACCCTTATGAAACGCCCGTTGAGACCGAAATCAAACGTGTTCCTGGCAACATAGGACAGCCAGGGTTGTCATTCCTCATCCCACCGCCAGAACCAAGGATCAGAAAGCCAAACCCTGAGGCTTGGACCGTTCTCAACCACAAGCCGTTCCAAGGGCAACTCGAGGACAATTTTTGGAAAACATCGATGCACTTGACCCTCACGCAGTATCAGCCTGGATTGCCTGGCCTGAACCACGATAAGCACTTCATTGATGAAGCAAGTGCCCTCCGGGAAACCCTGGTCCAGGTCTACGACAGCTCGGAATGGGTATGTGATCTCGACATCCTGTCGACTCTGAGTAACCCGCTGGTGTCCCGTGTTATATGCAGTGACCACGAACAGCAAAGGGGATCTCAGACGATTCCGGATACCTTTCCGCAAACTGTCACAGTGGACAACTGTGAAGAATTACTTACACCACCCCTTGACGCCGCTGTCTCTGTTGTTCGAACATCTGGGAACTGGCTAGGAAGGCTCGCTGCCGTGGGGGTTAGCATCCGCTTAAGGAGACGTACTGTTATTCTTCCGAAAGAGCCATGTTGGTCTTGTGTTGAGACTCACTTGAGAGGATTGAAGCCTTCTGACGATGATGATCTGGACCCTGTCTTGATCTTGTAAAGCTACAAGGGAAGCTAGAATTGAAGACACGGCGCAGTCGGATAAGGCGGGTGGTATCATTAACGGCTTGAGGGTCACGGAGGAAAGGAAATTGTCTCACCAGTGTAAGGACTGAATATTTTCGTAGTTATATTCACTTTGTTTAGCGCGAGTTGTTACCTCGTCAGAGCCTGCCAGCTGTGCGATGCCACCGTATCTAGACGCAGCACCTTATTCAAGTTCGGCCTTGAACGGTGTCACCTCGTTGGTTTGTCAAGCAGCCGAGAAACTCTGAGACAGCTGATCGCTGGTGCTGGCAATCAAGACTTTGGCAACCGTGGCATCTTGAACATGAGAATTCAACCCGGAGCCGTAAACCATGACTCGAGGTTGAGAAATGGCAAACAGTGCATCGCATCAACGGACATGGTGCTGAACGAGGTCCTCTCAGAATACAACAGCGTATCTGGTCGGAGTCTGAGAGACGACAGCTTAGCAGAGCTGAAAATGACAAATGGTGATTTGCCTACGCGGCGCATGCCTCTGACTTTCAGGGAACCCTACAAGAGGCGGAAATCCAGTGACGGCTGCAGGCACTGACGTTTCGGTTGTACCAAATGATCGACTACGACTGGCAGCAGAATTGGGATCTGATGCAGCCCGTCACGGCCGTGGCATCAACCGAGACGCTCGCCCCACGCGATGGACTGGGCTGGCTGTGGTGCTTGGCACAATCGGCGTGCTCTGCTCACGACAGTGCGTTTTGCGCAAAGAACGAGGCATTGTACGCTCGGAAGCGCATGGCAAACGGTTACGCAGATGGTGTCGCCTCACACTTTGCTGGTGATGGAGGGATTCGATGTCGTGAGGGATAACAAAGTGAAAGACTGGGCCAGGTCGACAGGCCTGGATACAAACACGCTATGGATATCGGGATCTCCCGGTGGCTTCCACTCCAATCAGCAGGTGTCGGCATGAGGGGCTAGATCATCTTGTTTATCGAACGAGGCCCGAAGAGGATCTGTCAGTCGGACGTGCTAACCACCTCTTGTCCACGGAAGATGATGAATTGGGAAACGCGCTTACAGGCACGGACACGTCAGTTGCCTCACTCAGGTCTTGTTGGGTTGATGCATCTCGAGTGGGCGCTAATGAATGGGATCTGCAGAGTATGGCCACCTTGATGGGAGCAATGAGAGAGCTACCCTGAACAATGTGCAGTTTTACAGGATGAGGATTGCTGCGAGATGAACCAAGGGGGTTGCTTATCATGTATTAACCAGAAAATGATATTACAGTCATGATATTCACTGCCATCATTACATGTTTACTATCCTTCACCGACATGCGAAAGGATGGAATAGCATCACTTTAACACAATGAGGGGTAACATCACCAAACACAATTGACCATGACGTTATCCCAGCAGCCTCAACCGTCAATTTCAGGTGGACGAGAAAAATAAACCCGGTCCCCAGAATGGAACATGCGTCGACTACTTGTGGGTCAAGGCGCAAGCAAACAATTGCGCATGGGGATGGGATGGGATGGGATGGGATGCTGCACCTCAACGCTACCCGGGTTGCCGGTTCGTGGGGGAGGGATGAATGGCGGTGTGCCACGTACAACACCAAGCGCAGGCGTGAGAGTCAAGAACCTGGTAGTTCATCTATCACGGCTATACTCGAGACATTGGGGGTCGCTGGTGGCTGTCTCGGATGCGTGTGATATTGTATCTCTGCGAGAGCCTCGCGCAAGAAATGACAATTGCATTTACGTATGGACTACAGCTGCCTCAGAATGGCTGAGAACGAAGCCCAACTTACAGCGCAAACTGGGCATAGTCCCGGAATGGGTCGTCTCCAGCCTCACTCGCGCCAATCTCCTCAGATGAGACAATTTCTCGCAGCTATGGTGCCCGCTCAAGGTCACGGTGACACTTTGACAAAGGCTCTTACGATCTCATGTACCCATTGACCGAGTTGAATAGACGCCCAGAATCGAATCCCAGTTGATGTGGTGCCAACACCCGCAGTCTTAGCTCCGGGTGCACTCTTTCTAGCTCCCCAGCCACTGTTTTTTTTTATGACCCCAGGCCTCGCCTGATGTTCCGATGCGGGCGCCAACAAAAAAACATCCAGGGTCCTTTTTTGTTAGTGGCCTTAGTCTTTGGCGGGGGAGAAAAGAAGGGTCAATCATCTGACATCTCAAGCAAGCGGCATCACGATAACTCTAGACGAACCGGCAAAAGAGCCGCTGGTAAACAAAGACCCCCAAACAATTTATCCTATGAGGGCATTGTTTATTTTCGGCTCCGAGGCTCTATTCGCCACCAGAGCACAACTCTTGCAGCACCTAGGCAGCCTTGGCTTTGCTCTGTCACTCAGCCACGAATAACCATCCAGGCGCTAGAGTGCGTGCTGCAGGGGTTGCCTGTTGCGTGCATTCGCTCTGAGCTCAGGCCGTCGAATGACCTGCCATGCACGGCCGAGGACCCTGAGGTTTTCTTGCGCTTGCGGGGGTGGGATAACCTACCAGCCTGGTGTCGTCGACGATCATCAGTCGTGTGCCCTCTCGTGGAACTCCTCCATTGGCCGCCCGCTTCACGTTCGAGCCCAGAGATTCCCTTCCCAGTTGTGGCGGCCAGGTCGCTTGAGGGGAAGCCTGCACCCGGTGTGGCATGATTGACTACGAAGCTGTCGTGAGTCGACCTTGTGAGGCACTCGGTCAGGACTACCGGCATGGTCTGGGATATAGCAGCAACCGTCTATATAAGACGTGATATCTTCACCATGTTGAAACGAAGAGCCATCCTTCACTCAAGCCTTCTACAACAACGACAAGCTTGAACGAGCAGCTAAACCAAACGCATTCCACCTCTACCCGCACAATCCACAACTCGCCTATCTACACTCAACATGGCTTGGTTTGATGACTCCTGGGATGTCCAAGAAGCCGGTAAGCATATCATTCTCGAGCAGGGGAGGGTGTCCACACGCTAACAACCCCAGATGTCGCTTCCGCCCAAAAGTACGGCGATGTTGCCCAGCAGGCCATTGCCCTCCTCTCCAAGTTCAAGACCGAGGCCAAGACCGTCCACGATCTCCTGAAGCACCTCTCGGAAGCCGCTGCCCAGATCGAGGCTCTGGAGAAGGCCAAGGCCGATCTCGAGGCTCAGCTCGCTACCCCCGCCGCAAGCGAGGCTGCTGAGGAGGCTCCCGCCGCCGAGGAGGAGAAGCCCTCCGAAGAGACCCCCGCCGAGCCCGAGAAGGTCGCTGAGGAGGCCCCCGCTGCTGCTGAGCCCGAGGAGGAAAAGCCTGTTGAGGCTCCTGCTGCCGAGGAGAAGCTCGTCGAGGAGGAAAAGGCCGCCCCTGTCGAGGAAGCCCCCGCCGCTGAGCCTGAGAAGGCTGTCGAGGAAGAGAAGCCTGCCGCCGAGGCTGAGGTCGAGAAGCCCGTCGAGGCCGAGCCCGAAAAGCCCGCCGAAGAGACCCCCGCCGTCGAGGAGGAGAAGGTCGCAGAGCCCGAGAAGGTTGCCGAACCCGAAGAGAAGCCCGCCGAGGCCGAGCCTGAGAAGGTTGTCGAGGAGGCCCCCGCTGCCCCCGCCGAGGAGAAGCCTGTCGAGGCCCCGGTCACCGAAGAGAAGCCCGCCCCTGTTGAGGAGGAGAAGCCAGCTCCCGCTGAGGAGAAGGCCGCTGAGCCCGAGAAGGTCGAGGCTGAGAAGCCTACCGAGGAAGAGAAGCCCACAGAAGCCCCCGCCGCCGAAGAGAAGCCCGTTGAGGCTCCCGTCGCCGAGGAGAAGCCCGCCCCTGTCGAGGAAAAGGTCGTCGAGGCCCCTGCTGCTGAAGTCGAGAAGCCTGCCGAGCCCGAGGCCGCTAAGCCTGTCGAAGAGACTCCCGCTGCTGAGGAGAAGCCAGTTGAGGAGGAGAAGCCCGCTGAGGAGGAAAAGCCCGCTCCCGTTGAGGAGAAGGCTGCCCCCGTCGAGGAGGCTCCCGCCGCCGAGCCTGAGAAGCCAGTCGAGGAGAAGCCTGCTGAAGCCGAGAAGCCAGTCGAGGCCCCCGCTGCCGAAGAGAAGCCTGCCCCTGTGGAGGAGAAGGTTGTCGAGGAGAAGCCCGCCGAGGTCGAGACACCCGCCGTTGAGGAGAAGGCTGTTGAGGCTCCCGTTGAGGCGCCTGTAGTGGAAGAGAAGGCTGCTCCCGTTGAGGAGAAGCCCGCTGAGGTCGAAAAGGTTGTCGAGGCTCCCGTTGCCGAGGAGAAGCCCGTGGAGGCTGAGCCCACAAAGGCCGAGCCCGTACCCGAGCCTGTGCCCGAGCCCGTCGCCGAAGTCAAGAAGGCCGAGCCCGTCGTGGAACCCAAGAAGGTTGAGACAATAATCGCCCAGCTCAACGGAGCTGCTGCCCCCGAGGTCTCCCAGCTTGTCGCCCCCAAGGCCTAAGCTGATGCATTGAAGAAGGCATCCTTGTTTGCTGAACGAAATCTCACCAAACATTCCCCCTTCATCAACCTGACAACAACCCACAATGTTGTCTGCATCCCACAGCGGCTCTTTGGACCGGCCGAGATGAGCGACCACAGTCGTGTCTCATCGTCTGTTGGATGATACCCCCACCAAAAAAGGTCCCCGGTCACAGACGACGTTTATGATTCACGATATGGAAGGTCAGCTCACGCCTTGGAAGCGGGCTCGGGAACTCATGGTCTCGCTGGAAAGTAGGCCTGGGTGCTTTGATCGCTGCTCTTGGTGATTTCGAGCGACATAGTTGAGGAGGAATGGTGTTTAAAATGTTGTACTAGCGTCTGTAGCCTTTGAATTTGCGTCGATTGATGGCAGCTTTCCATCATCTAACCCATTGTCTCTCTTGCGTGTGATAGCGAACTATGATGGTCTAAGTCAGTCATATTCGGTGTGAGTAATCCATTAAACGAGAGAATTGCATGTGGAGCAATATATGTCTTCAGCCTGTTCGCGTAGCAGATCGCTGATGAAGTGTGGGTTGCTGTCCTGGGCTTCGCAACCGAGACCTTCCATCGACGCCAAGAGGAAGACGAGAAAACTGGGAACCGGCGGGGAAGGCCTTCGTATTATTCTCTTTCCGAGAATGTTGACTTTCACCATTACCGCCTTACAGAACGGAGACCTCTGCCGGCGAGACAGTCCAGGCCTGCACTGCGGCCCAAAGTGATCGGCTAGACAGCAAGCGCTTGAGCTTTGAATGATCGATCTAGCAGACTAGTGTCATGCAGAAGTCAGGGACAAGCTGAATTAAGAGGATTCGGCTGATGGGCGATCCCTCGCCTATGTAGGGCTTAAGAGCCGAGGTGGAGAGGAGCACTGGGTCTTTCTGGGGTATCTGACCACGTATGGAGCATGAAATGTCGGTTATTGTTGCACATTTACCTGCATTTTTAATGCGTGAGATTAATTATACTGCGGAAAATAACACAACAGGTACTCCATACTCTTCCCACACACAGGGGTAGTGATCCCGACGTGCCATGGTGCTTGTACAACCCTGCTCATCTCCACACGCTTATACCGGAGGCGTTATTCACTATTGGCGAACCCCGTTAAGGTTCAATGCAATGACAGAATCTTCAAACGGGGCCGTACACCACTTTCCCCCGATGATGATGGTGTAGGATGCTAGAAAACTCCGTCTCCTTAAAGCGTAATTGTAGGTTGAGAGATAGTTGAGCTTAACTCTGTTTTGTTCGTTTCCTAGCTCGACCTCTGCTATGGCTACTGAGCTCAAGCTATCCGATGTCGAGTTCATGATACCAAGATACCGGCAACGGACCGTTATGGTGTTTGGCATCTGTTATCCTCTCGCTGTCGTGGCTGTCATCCTCCGATTCGCGAGTCATCGGATAGCGAACAGCGAAATCTGGTGGGATGACTGGTTGCCTTTTCTCGGACTTGTAAGTCAATATTGAGCTCGGTAACTAACGTCGAAGCTTATGATGCCCCGTTAGTTTATGACGGGAGGTTTCTGTGCATGCGTACTCTCGTATCTTCTGAGCAACGACTTGATCGATGGTAAACAGAATATCACGAACACCCTTCTGGTGAAGGGTTCACAAGAGGCACATACGGCTGTGCTGTTTTACTACCGGACGTATCTGAATCCGATTACCAATGGGTTTAATTAAAGCTTGGATTATTGATCTATCAGAGCTTCTTCAGATAGTAGGCTGGATAATGCATTCAAGTTTTTAACTAATGTGCATTTTGTTAATGACGTTTCACGAAAGCCACAACTGTCACTATTTTCAACGATGGTTTCCTGGGGAAGAATTGGTAAAGAAGTAATAAGTCAGAGCAATGCGTTGTTCTTATTAATATTCATTGGTTTGGCCCTCGTTTCCCTCAAGTATGTCTATTCGCTTGAATATCTGAATAGGGTCTTAACCTCGAATGATTATAGATTCCAAGTCAACTGCGTCTCGACACAGCTCTTACCCAACTCTGCCCATCCAAGCGAACTCCATTTCTCAGGGTTCTCTGACGCCTCGGTGAAATGTTTCATGGCCAAAACAGCCTGAGCTGCCCATCTCTCAGGACTCAAGCGCCCCACGCCAGTTGCCAACGGCGTCATGAGAATGCTGCGAATTTCTTCTTCTCCTTCAGGGGCTTTGCCAGTTCTTACGTCGCGGTTGTGGTTGTCGACGGCACAGAGAAGACTCCATATGCATTCGTAGACGACTTCACGGTCCCAGTTGGCGTCTGCGGGCATGCGCATTGTTGGGCAGAGAGCAACACGCTTCGTGCCCCAGACATTTCGTGACCGAGAGTGGAATTCGTCTGGGATGCGGACTAGAGTGCAAGTTCCTGGAGGTGCAAACCCACGCCATTGCTCATAGAGTTTTGCTTGAGCAACGCCTGTGAGGGCATGGTAGTCATCTCGAGGTGCAAAGGCGCGGGAAATAGCATCGTCGAATGCTCCGTCTAGTCGTCCATATGAGTTTGCCGGAGAGACGATTGTGTCGAATTGGACAGATGAGGGGAGTTGAGATAGAGCGTAGTCATGAATCTCAATTGAGAATGATGCAGGGAGTTTCCTGGCTACACGTGCAGCTTCAAAGGCATCGACGTGGCGCTCTTCCATGCAGAGAAGATGGATATGAGGGAGTGAGGAGTTGCTGGAGCCCATTGTGAATGATTGAATCAAACCAGATAAACAACGATAGATGATAGAGTACTGCCACAATGTGGAATGGCTATTTGATGAATCTATAGATAGACGGCTTCCCACGCATTATTATAGCATCTGAGCGAGGTGGCTGCCTGATGCGTCGTCAACGTGTTCTTACACAAGTACAGGGGTGGGGCTTGTTGATCATTGCTGCGCCCTGGGGCGGTGCTTTTGTGGCGCTCGCCACGAGGGCATTCCCAACCACCACGTTGAAACGAAGCTATCTGAGCCATGCTTCTTTTGATATCTGTCCATGTCTCACAACAAAGCATCGAACCATATTTTACTATCATGCACGTTGATTGGGGCACTTCTCTTACAAAATAGACCCAAGCCAGGACCACTGCCCACTGACTTGGGTCTCTTTATTTCGTCGATACGGATTTAACGCCTATGCAACGGAAAGCGCCATATCTCCCGCGAAAGGGCTGCTTCAACTTCATAGTCCCAGGTCGACTCGTCTCTATCAAGTGCCCACGCTGCGAAAGCCTCTGGGCTCTCCTCGGATACCTTCCTGCACGTCTTCAAATCCTCCAAGATATCCTCGCATAGCTTATGGCCCCCTGCCCAAGCGCCCAGTTCCGAAGAGTCTCTCTCTGTCGGCGATATCTCGTCCTTATAAATTTGATCCCGCACATTTATAGCATATGTGCGATAGCCCTTCAAATCTGCAATGTCTTTCTCATGTAGGACTTTGTACTTTACGTCGAAGCAAGACATTGCCGCTTCAACCTCTTGCAAATGCTGCTCAAGTTTCCCCATCTCCGGGAACACCGTGTTCCATTCGAAGATACGCGCATGCTCCTTCAGCTTTGAAGAGACCTCCTGAAGCGCCCTGTCTATCAGAGTTCTGAGCCTGCTGCCGAGTGCGTGGCCTAGCTCGAGGCGCCCATTGGCCTTGGCAAAGCAGGCATTGCAGCAAGCACCCTTCAAGAGAGCCTCCACCTTTTCGCGGAATTCCAGATCGTCCCACAAATACGGGAAATTGTCTCGTTCAGAGCGTCGGATTGGAACTAGGTGATGGACTTGAACACGAAGGTTTCGCAGTTCTTTCCAACGAGTGCACCCAGGGCAACGCACCATCCACATTTCCCAGGAGAGAGGTCGTATTGCGCTGCTTGGGATATGTCATCGTCAAGATACATAGTTTCTGGCGCTTTCGGGATCTGATGGCCCAGAAAGTCGGAAAGCCCTGGGAAGTACCTGTCCAGTTCTGAATCGAATAGGACCCTGCGGCTTTCTTGAACAGGTACCCTTGCAGTTCCATCTGCCTCGTGACTGGGTGGCCCCAGCTCGCCTCTGCGGTATTGACACTCGAGACATCTGCGGTTCCGTCGATCAGAGCCTATGAACACGTCCTCCTCAATCGTAGGCTTGTGAACCATATCTGCCACTGGTTCCCAAGTCGTTGGCGCATCATAGAGCGGAGAGTCTCGCATGAGTTTCTGGTAGGGCGGCTCCTGAATAAAGATGTTTCCGAAACACCGTCGAACAAGAAGACGACGGCAGCTGGTACAGGCCCAGCGAACGTCGTTACACTCGTCTGCGAGAGGTTCAGAGTGGACCGTATAAAGTGCGAGGAAGGGCATTGGTCCTCCGTACTCCTCAAGAGTCTCCATCTGCAAAAGGCGTTGGACAAAGTGCCCCGTCGTAGGTTTGATAAGGAGACGGAAGTGCTGGCTTGTTTGGCTGAGCGATATCAGACCAATAGGGTCTAGGAGGCGGATGAATGAGCACTGAAGCTCGGTCGGCAGTAAATCCAAAGCCATTTTTGTAATCTTTAGGTAGTCGTAAGTTGTACTGGTGAATTGTGAATAATTCAAAAAGAACAGGACTGCTATCAGAGGAAACTGACTTTATACGCCTGAACGAGCTCGTCCTTCGACGGAAATGTCTTTGCCCACTTGAAAGTGACGGTAACGGAATTGAGTGTATATGAACAAAGTGGAAACTCAAAAACGTAGTTGTTCGGCCCGGGGCTGAGATCTCTTTATGATTAACAAAAGACATTGTTGAAGGGTGCTGTATCCATTTTCAAACTGCTCTAGGATTAACTGCTTAAAATTTATCTTTAGACGATAAAGAATGGCAGTCGAGTTTCTAAATTAAAAACCGGCTATGGAGACGGGGCCTCCGAGATTGGGGTCTTGGTCCTGGAATCATCTTCGAAACGTGATGACGACGTAATTTGCCGCGAGACTTTCATTGACGTCAGCATTTGAACATGGCTAAAATACATCTCCAAGACAACAAAGCTCTTTATAATGTTTCCTAACAAAAAAACTCACTCCTCTTTGTCTCAAGCCTCACATCCGCCCAAAGCTTTGTAGACCTCCATTGCTTCGCAAAAAACCAACATCCAACATGCCTAGCTACGAAGGGAAATGTGTCTGCGGTAATCTTCAATACGCCGTTTCTCTATCATCTCCTGATGAAGCCCGGACTTCCCTTTGCCACTGTAATAGTTGCCGGAGAGCATTCGGCACGAATTTCGGGCTAACGACCAAAGTCAGGCTTAGCAACCATAAGAGAGCAACGCTGACGGCGTAGTTAGGTGCCTGTTGAGGTATTTGGGTACAGTCATGGAAAGCCAAAGGCATTTAAGCAAAACAACGGTGTAACACGAGAGTTTTGCGAGACTTGTGGTGTGTTCATCTGCGAGTACGGCGTGAGTGATTAGATCTGGCATACCCTGCAACCCTACGTCAACTGAACAAAGGACAGGAACAAGCGGCAAACAACTTCCGTTACATCATGTGGGGTACATTTGATGAACCAGAACAATTCCCCCCAAAGGGAGAGTTCTTTTGCAAAAATCGCGTTGAATGGATGCCACAGATACCAGGTTTGTCACATGCCTTAAACTTGACACGGAACACGCAAGATTGATAACGGCGCAGGTGCATTTCGTAAGAACGAGATTAAGGAATAGTTGAAGATCTAATGGGCACGCTCAGTAGATTGGTATCGCGCATGAGCGGGATGATGAGCGCAAGAATGAGTGTCTAACTAGGATTCATGCGACGACCCGCATAAGAAAGTAACATGATGGTATCAATTAAATATCCTCGCTAAATGCACAGCTTTACATGCATGGCAGAAAGTAATTAAGAATACATGGAGACATTGCCGCCTTCGCAGGAATCCTAGCATATATTCGGAGCTTAAGCAGAGGCCTTGGCTGCCTTGACAATGACGTCGCTAGCCTTCTCGGCAACAACATAAAGAGGCAGTGCAATATAGAAACCAGGAATCTTAGGGAAGACACTAGCATCAACGACTCGCAGGCCGTCAACACCACGGACCTTGAACTCTGAGTCGAGGACGGCCATGGGATCACTATCGGGGCCAATAGGGCAGGTGCAAGAAGCGTGGTGACCCCAAGCCTCATCCTTGAGGAACTGCTTGGCATCCGCCTCACTCGTGACGTTGTTTCCAGGCCAGACCTCGGGAAAGCTTCCGTCAAGAGGGATGAGACTGTCAAAGGCTCGCCGGGAGAATTCGAAGCCTTCGTATGTGGCCTGGAGGTCCTTATTGCCTTCTCCGTTGCTGTTGACACCCGTGTCGTAGTAGTTAAAGTTGATGATGGGCATATCCCTGGGATCAGTGGACTTCAAGGTGACTGTGCCGGCATTGTTGCGGCTGTGGGCCTTGAGGATGATCCAAGCCCAGTGCTGAGCGTCGGCGAGAGAGTCGGAGGCGTAGCCGGGGAAGTAGCCCTTGAACTTGGCTGGGGCACCAGAGATGAGCAGGTCGGGTTCCTTTTCGGCGACGGAAGACTTGAGAACAACGGCGATGGCGATACCGTTTGTGGCGTAGACACCCTTGGTGATAGGCTCGATACCCTTCTTGTACTGATCAAGGCAGGGGTCGGGCATTGTCTCCAAGAAGGTGCACTTGGATGTGATAACAAAGTCGCTGGTGGTCTTTCCAATGACAGTAGCTTCGTATCGGTCCTGCATGTTTGTTCCGACACCAGGAAGATCAACAAGCACGGGGATGTCGAAAGAGTCAAGCTCCTTCTTGGGTCCGATACCGCTGAGCTTGAGGAGCTGGGGAGTATTGAAAGAGCCAGCGGAGACAATAACTTCACGCTTGGCCTTGACGCTGCCAGATCCGCTGGACTTGGCCGAGGTGGAGCGAGGGTCAGCGCGATACAGGCTAGAGCCTTCCAAGAAGTCGACACCTGTGGCGCGAGGCTTGGAGCCAGCCTTGTCGAATGTGATCTTGGTGACCTATTATTCTGTAAGTAAAAGCATCAATTCTCATGAAGTGTCGGCACTTACGAGTGTGTCGAGCTTGATATCGAGCTGGTACTTGCGCGAACCATCAGAGTTGACAGCATTGGCGGTGTTGAGGATGAAATCCCTGGGGCCGCCACGCACAGAGTCAGTCATCGACAAAGGAACCTGGTAGAGGCCAGTCTTGCTAGTCTGACCAGGTGCGTTGATATCCCGAAGCAAGACCTGGCCAAGTCCAGCAACGGTGTTGAGCAGAAATCCAACAAGGCTCTTTCCCATGGCAGAACCAGCAGCGATGATCAAGGAGAGAAGCTTCTGGTCCTCCACAACTAGAGACAGAGAGGTGAGGGACAGACCGAGCCAGCCCTTGAAGCCATGGCCAATGATGCTGCTGGGTAGGTACATGTTCTTCTCCAGCTTCTTGAAGTAAGATCGCATGTTGGTCGGGTTCCAGGAGTCATCACCAGTCAGGGTGGCAATGTTGCTCCAGTCGCTATCATGAGCATAGATAGAAATGAGAGCATTGTGGCGCGAGCATCCACCCAGCGTTCCAGCACGAGGATACAAAACACCAAGAGGCTTAGCCTCAGCCGGGGGATCAAGACCAACGTAAAGACTCCCATCTGGCTTCTCGTACGTCATCTTGGAGTCCCGCTTCTGCTGCTTGGCATCGGGGTAGTGGTTGACATAGTAGTTCCACCGGGTGTCCTCGAACTCGGTCGACATGAGGTGCAGAGCCGGGATCTTTTCCTCCCAGGCGTCGCCAGAGTCGCCGCCTGCATCAATTAGGAGGACTTTGTAGCCGGCGATGGCGAGGTTGGCGGCTACAGGACCTCCTCCTGCGCCGGAGCCGACGACGACATAGTCGTAGTCGGTGGACGTTGTGTCACGCTTTCCGATGAAGGGATCATGTCGAGGCTGATTTGATGATGTCTTCCAGGGAACGGCACTGTGTAATAGTCAGTATAATGTTTTCTCTAAGATGAGCAGTGCTGACATGGATGAGGCCGAGTCGGCCAAGAGTGAAACGAGTGTGAGAACGAATGAGGTGCGCATTTTCAACGCGGAAGCTTAAACTCATGTGCAAAGAAAGGAGTGACCAGTAGTGGGTAGGATGAATGAAAGAAAAGATCTCAAAACATGGATGTGATGACCTCAAGCCAGCTAAAACAAACCAAGCCTGAGCCAAGAAAGCAACAAAAAGGTAAAAAAGCAGGCAAGCAGCTTCAAGATATCGGCAGTGGGTGGTACAGCGCTAGTTCCAGAGCGGTCTTTAAGGTAAAGCCACCGCAGGACGCTAACAGCAGGTGACTTTGTGGGAGGCTTTCAAGTGCCGACCTCCCAGGGCATGTTTCACGAATCCGGGCTTGAATAATTAGCAGCTGATCGTCAGCCACGTACGACTTGTCGGAAGGTGGTGGCTAACTTCCGGCCGAGAACGGAAGAAACGGCAGCCTTGATTTTTCCTCTCTTGTCATTTTCAGCCCCTGGGTTGTCAAGCATGGATCCAGGGGGGAGATTGAAGGCTCTTGGGCAGTGAAGACTGTTGCTGTCGAAGTGGGTGATGTGCATTGGAGGCGGAGCGTCTGTGGGCCATAGCTTACGCTGCTGGGTCACAAGGCTAGGCCGTTGAATAACTTGTGGGTAACCGTTTGCGGTTTTGAACTTTCAGAGAAGCCCGTTTCATTCTGTTATCTTCAAAGTTTGTGTAAATGGGGCTTGAGACACCTCGTCCATCAGCAAGCCACATGTGTTGACCGACCTCCCCTTATCGGTTGCGGACGTGACTCTCAGCCCCGAACCAAGTTGTATTACAGTCGATCGTCATGACAGCCAAAATGAAGTGAAACCTCTCTGAGCAAGTTAATGGGTATGCAAACGGGGTAGGCACAAAGCTTGCCCAGCCCAAAGAGGAGACGAATGGAGTCAAGATGTCACCCAGAAAGGGAGATCCCTGACCCTGGCAAGGCTAGTAGTGCAACGGCTTCACTCTCCACAACCCCGTACTATACTCGACTTGGACTCCTCCGAGCCTGAACAAGAAAACACTCCGCGACGCATGAACTTCGGCGAATGTAAAGTTCAAGCGGGGAAGAGCCAGGGGGATTGAGCTAAAGGCCGGGCATCATGTTCCCCGGACGATCTTGGCTGCTTTTGAGCAAGTGCTGGGGCAGGGTTGGAAGCCTTGCTGACGCTGTGCCAAAATGGAAGAATACGAGAAATTAGTGACATACGGTCAGATTACGTGGGATCATGAGGAGAGTGAAGTCTAGGCTACTGGTGTTATTGGAAGGGTGAGGAGATCCTCTCTATCTAGTCTATGGTAACGAACGCTGAAAAGAAATTTTAGCCTGAATTTCACACTGGCTCACGAGGAGTCACTGGCAGCTTCTCTGAAGAGTGACGCCCATGGTGATGATGATAGTCGAACCTCATGTCGGTAAGCTCCATCGTAGACGTCTCATTCGGGGTCTTGGACAGCCTTACGCCTTGACCCTGCGACAAGGCCTTGGATGTGCTCTTCTGCGAACTCGATGGCTGTTTGCCTTCCGAGATGTTGGCATACTCCGACTTGCTTCTGGCCGTGGTGCCAAAGACTTTAGGGAAGACGAGAGAGAAGAGGGAGCGGATGGCGGGCATACACGCGCAGAGGATGCTGACTGGGACTTCAATGGTGCTCCAGTAGCCGATTTCAACGTAATCCTCTGTTTCTGTCAGTTGTTTGACCCTGGGGTTGCCGATTCGGGAGTACTCACGCGTTACATTGCTTGTTGTGGCATAACTTGCCAGTGACTGTAGTCGAACAATACTGACAATGGTGACACTGCAAATGTTAGCGACTGTCTTGAGAAATAGATGGACCTAGGGACATACAAGAATCCAACGCTAAACATCAGCATGATCTGAATCTTCTTCTTTGGCGAGAGGGAAAGCTTGTAGAGCTCCCAGAGCGGCAGGCATAGTGTAGCAATGTCGAGAACAATGTTGAGAATAGCCGCCATCCAGCCCTGCATGTTGATGTTGTTGCATTTTGCGGGAAACTCCTTGTCCCACGCCCTCCAGGCACCTTCGATGGGAGTGCATTGAAAGATTGAGACGAGTTCAAAGGCGATGAAATATGCGACGTTGAGACCAATGAGAATCCAACAGGCCAACCTGATGTTTTTGCCTGGGAACACCTTGAGGTAGAAGAGTAAAATCGAGATTTTTGTCACGGGGAGAACTCCAAGGTAGAGAAGCTCATCCCAAAAGAAGAACTGGACTTCTCATTAGATGGTTGAACCATTGAAATTTTCCAAGGAACTCACGTAAAGAAAATCGGTAATGTCGTCGGGATGAACATTCCAGATATCTTTTCCCAGACCAACTCTGGAGATAGGTATGGATATGGCGTTGAGGGGTATCATCATGAGCTGTAACGAGTGAGCATGAAATCAACAGACACCAAAAGACGACATACCACTGCAAGAAGCATCACCCAATCGTCAGCTCCCCAAGTCTGGGCTCGCACAAAAACTCTGGCCATAACTCTCAGGCCGAATCCGACGAGGCCGATGACGAGAAAGACGATTCCTAAGATCCATACTAGAGCTGTGCGGTCTCTCGACGGCGCGTTGCATGTGTGCTTGGAGTAGCTCTGGACCACTTGAATATTGTTAGCGCAAGCATCAGTAATCAGTGATGAAACGTACAAAGAGACTCTCTAACTGTGCAATTGGCGTGCACGCATAGAGAAATCTTTTCGTTCAACTCGACGTTGGTGCAGATACAAGTGACGTTGGTCAACTCGCAAGTCGATTTGAGTGTCTCCTGCTGAATGCATAGCAACTACACGACGTTAGCTCACAGGTAACCAACACAGCCAACAAACAAAACACTTACGCCACAGGTGGGAGGCTCTTCTGGGGTAGTGGCAGCCCACACGCCAGCCTGGAACACAGCCAGGATCAAGGCGGCAAACGCAAAGAACTTCATCTTTCCCTGGTCATTCAACAAAGAACACCGCAGACAAGAAGAAGAAAGACGAAAGGGGTCCCGTTTAGCAGCGACGGTGATATGAATAACTGTTTGAGACTGATTGAGGACCCGCTCCATCTACCGAAGGATTCAAGCCAAGACGTGCTCGATCTACCGAGCCAGGGCAGAGAAGATCCCTGGTGCCTGAACTGCCCACCGTTTCATCAGCGATAGGCTGGGTCCGGAGTGAGGCCGCTTATCCATTACGTATCGGCAAGCATGAACTCTGCGAATTGCAGCGATAGAAACGGGCCTTGTAGACTCGTGGAAGAATGGCTGGCGACTGCTAGCCGGTGCCATTGTGAAACGGACCAGCCGGGTCTTTAGGAACAGACCACCTAGCCTTACTGGAATTGAGTAGGCAGAGTTGCATCTCTATGGTTCTAGGAGATTGGCGACCCGTTCGAGAGGGACATGCCCACTCCAGTTCGCCGATAGATTGCTGTCACTCAACTGAGAAAACAGAGCTTGTGGCTTGGCTATGACAGGTAATCTGGCAAACGACTCATGGGCTGCAGGGATCGACCTTGATGACATTCAGCCATGGCACCGGCTCCAGAGGAGCCTCGCCTCTGCATCATGCAGGGGCCGGTCCCTGTCCGGGAGGAGTTCAAGTATGACATCCCCAGCCTCCCGTTGATAGTGTCCGCACGGCAAGTAAAGATATCCGTCCTTCCCGTCGAATATACTTTTGCAACTCTCAACTTTCACAAGCCGATCAGTGGGTAGTCGTCTCATTCGGACTCTACGGGCTTGCACAAGAGCCCGCGGTAACATTATTTCTCAATGCCGTGAACGCGACCGTCCAAACTCTAAAGGGGGGTTCATTGAATGTGGATTTATGCTACTCTTCCTCATTTTAAGCGAACCTTGCTAATTCTGGAAAGCCGTTCGTTTTTGCACAGGGCTAACTAGTCAAGGATTCCCAAGGTTCCCCGGAGTAGTGTTTCAAGCTACTAAACGACTTCCTCTTAGTGCAGTCCTCTGCACGGACTGGGTGAGACCCTGAATAATGAATTGATAAGAACCAATTAGGGACGACGCGTCTTGACGATCTTGATTCTTGGCTCTGACGATCCTTTCCTCGAGAGATGGGAAGGATTCCACGCCCAACTCAGGGGCCATGTGCGTATCCTTATTACTCTGTGTGCCGGCTATCATTACGGAGTTCCGAGTGGACGGTATTACCGGCAACCAGGGAACAGCACCCAAGGCTGATCTCAATATCGGCGACCAGAGCTTCGGCACGCAGCTGTCAGAAAGGGTGCCTGGTAAAAAAGCATCGACCAAGAATCTTGTTTCGATTTCTAATCCTTTGCTGTTTCATAGGGTCGGCATGCTGCTCTGAAACTTCCAGTCTTCAAACGTCACTCTTTAATACTCACTTTCTACACTCTTTTTGACTTTATCATGAAGTGCCAATCCTTTCTTTCTGTTCTGCCGTTTCTTGGCGTCGGTGTCAATGGCTTTCCTTCATACATGAATGGCCCCATTGGTGACATTGTGTCGTCAAGGCTTTCCGACAAGGTGGAAGGCGTTTTCCATGAGGCGCATGAGAAGAGGTTGCTGTTTGATCCCTTGACGAAGCCTATTGATGTCAGCGGTGACCACAAGTTTATCCCACCCGACTATTCCAGGGGCGCCCAACGAGGTCCTTGCCCTGGTCTGAATGCTTTGGCCAACCATGGCTACATCAACCGAAAGGGAGTCACCAGTCTGACTGAGGTGACTGGAGCCATCAACAAGGTGTTTGGTATGGGCTTGGAGCTGTCAACCATCTTGTCGGTGATGGGCACCGTATTCGTCGGAAACCCTCTGTCCCTCAACCCAGGCTTTTCCATCGGCGACACTGCCAGCGGCGCTCAGAACCTCCTTGGAAACCTCGCCGGACTCCTGGGTACACCTCGAGGTCTCACCGGCTCACACAACATCATCGAAGGCGACTCGTCCAACACTCGAGCCGACCTCTACGTCACTGGAGATGCTTCCACCCTGGTTCTTCAGCAATTCAAGGACTTCTACGAGATGTCCTCTGGGGAGGGTGACTACAACTTTGACGTTTTCGCTGAGCGAGCTTACATCCGCTTCCATGAGAGCGTGGCGACGAACCCCAACTTTTACTATGGGCCGTTCACTGGCATGATTGCTCGCAATGCGGGTTATCTATTTGCTTGCCGCATGTTTGCCAACCACTCTTCCGAGAATCCTTCCGGCTTCCTGAGTAGGTACATCGCGGCGGGATAAAAGTATTCAGCGCTGACTTTCTATAGACAAGGAGGTCCTAAAGAGCTTCTTTGCTATCGAAGGTGAAGGTGACAAACTTATTTATAAGCGAGGATATGAGAGGATCCCCGAGAACTGGTACCGCCGACCTGTTGACTACAGTTTGGTTCACCTTAACCTCGACGTCCTGGCCTTGGCTGCCAAGTACCCCGAGCTAGCCAGGTATGTATCCAAGACTTCACGAAACGAATATCAGACTAATAGGTCATAGTATTGGAGGCAACCTTGGAAAAGTCAACAGCTATGCAGGAGTCGACCTCAGCGATCTTACCGGCGGTGTCTTGAACCTCACAAAGCTGCTCGAGGGCAACAACTTGCTCTGCTTCGTCTTTGAGATTGTTAAGACCGTGGCGCCCAACTCACTGTCCACCCTTTTCAAGATCATCGAGGTCCCGCTCAAGCTCGTCACTGATACTCTTGGTGCAGCCATTCTGGATCTTACGTGCCCAGCTTTCAAGGACCTTACTGTTGGTGGAAAGAGTTTCGAGGAGGGCATTCAGGTTCAGTTCCCCGGTGCCAAGCTTGGTGCTTCTGTTCTGTAACCTGTATTCTCTTCGTCTTTCTCTCTAGCCAGCATGTTGCTGCGCTTTTGAAACTGGTCCTGGATGTGAGCCGCTATTATAGAAATAATCAAGACAAGCCTAATACCATTACTCAAAGACACGACTCAGGCATGCCTGAGCTTATTTTATTTATGGACTTCAACCCCCAGTACTGCAAGTAAAGTTGATCGACAGTGCTTTATGGAACAAAGCTTTGATGCTCGGCTTTGTTGTGGATTTCCTGTCCAAAGCCAACATGAAACTTGATAACAATGTTCAATGATCACTACCTGGGCCAGGAACCTGGAGACTGGCTCAAGGCTATCAGAGACCCCTTGGTACCCCAGATTTCGGAAACTTAGTGCTCTCTAGGGTTCCTTACGCGGTTCTATCACTGCGTTTATGAACCTTTCAAGTCGTCACCATGTCACCCTACCCTGTAGCTACCTGAATTACTTGTCTGATTCTTGCAGACGCAAACATTGCTAAATATCATAACAAAGAGCACATTCCTTAGCACAATCTCGTATTGAGAGCAACTTCATGATGTCCTCTATCTTATCTTTCCTTTCCTTACTCATCGGAAGTTCCCCACTGCCCGTCGGCTCCGCATTGCATCAATAACGCCAAGCCACCACCTGCCCATCCTGCAACTCATCTCCGATGCCATCAACCAACAGTCCCCATAACATGATCGAAAAGGGTGGTAAATGCCGCAAATCGGACGAATTACTCCTCTTCACACGAGATAGCCTTTCTCAATCGTTACGCGGCAGTTCCCGAGACCTGGGCTTAGCTCCATCCGGACAACCCTCTCGCGAGAAAGTTGACAGCTCATGTTTTGAGCGTCCAATCATGGCACTTGACAGCAGTTGGCACCTTGGCCGGCATGTCCAATCATTGCCTCGATAATGGTGTAACCAACAATGAGAATGGATACCATGCAAAAGGACCAGTGAAATGCATCTGTCGTATGTCGGTTATTTCTAATCATTTACCCGTTGGCGGGATACAAAGCTGTTGCTTCGGCCAACTTTGTCGAGTGAAACCTTTGCATGAACACGACAGCCTCTCCTCTAGCCATGTACTCGCTCTGGATTTTGGCGGCGGCCGTCGTCATCTGGCGACTTCATACCGTCTTTAGCCACCTCTCCAAGGTTCCAAAGCAAGTCCCTTGGGCATACAGATCCAAGTTTACTCCGTATCTGTTCTCCCAGCTTGATGGCATTCTTAATACCCCGCCAGCTATTAACAAGGGTTATCAAAAGGTAATCCCATCCCGATTGGCTCGCAAGAACCTCTCGCTAACCGTATTCACAGTACAGCAAGAATGGTACCCTCTGCGCCATCACTTTACCTTTCAGTCGACCTGAGATCCTCATCCCTCGCAACCTCATCCGATGGGCGACTTCTCAACCCGACAAGGTGCTGAGCCCGACTCCCATTCAGCACGAAATTGTTGCCGCCAAATATGCCTTCCTCAACTCGTCCGTTGGGAAGGACTTTGCCGTCTACGACGTTCTCCGCGTTCAAATGAACAGACATCTGCCCAAGTTGATTCCGCAGATCATGAGAGAACTGGCCTCTCAGATCGATGAAACATTCGGACTAGATACGCAGTGGAAGGAGGTGCAGGTGTTTCTTCTTGTGAGAGAGGTGATTTCCAGGGTTACTGCTCGTCTCGTCATGGGCAATACACTATGTGGGTGACCGTATTCCCCCTGAAAGGTAAATTTGCTGACTTCCAACCACAGGCAACGACAAGGAACTGGTTGATAATCTGTCAAACTTCTCCAGCAGCGTCTTGCCCAGCGCCATAGCAATCTCCCTCTTCCCTCCCTTTATTCACCCCTTCATCTCCCGCCTGACTTCAGTCTTCAACCACATCTACATGCGCAGAGCGCTCAAGACCTTGGGACCATACGTCAAGCAGCGGATTGAGGCAGTGAGGAACGATGTGGCCCAAGGATCCAAGAGCCTTCCACGAGAGGATGTCATGACTTGGCACATTGAAGAAGCTCTACGAAAGAAAGAGCCTGAGGAAGGCCTAGAGGATCGGATCGCCTGCCGTGCCTTTGCGACTGTGTTTGCTGCGCTGGAATCAACTACCCTCACCATGACACACGCACTCTTCAACCTCTGCGCAACCGACGACCCAGAGCAGACCTGGGAAGCTATTGCAGAGGAAGGACGTCGGGCATTCTCGACAGAAGTCGATCAGGCTGGTGTCAACAGTCTCGGACGCGCAGACAGCGCCGTCAAAGAGACTCTTCGACTTCACACGGCCATCAAGGCCCTTTCAGTACAGGTCATGGCCTCCGGTGGGGTTTCGCTTGATGAGCATAATCTCAAGCTTCCCCAAGGTTCTCGCGTTAGCGTTTCGGCGTGGGGAATACATCACGACGAAGACATCTATCCAAATGCGTATACCTTTGACGCTTTTCGCTTCTCGCGTCCACATGAGAACGGCACGGTTTGCGAGGACAAGAAGGAGGCACACCTCTTAGTCTCGCCTAGCGAAGACTATCTTCCCTTTGGGTTTGGAAGACACGCTTGCCCTGGTCGATATTTTGCTGCGGTTGAGACGAAGTTGTTTTTGGCATACATGGCTGTTCATTATGATTTGAAGCAGGTGCACAACAGGCCAGGCTTTGTGAGTCTTGGGCATCTTCCCACACCGCCAATCAAAGGCAAGTTGATGATTCGAAGGAAGGGGGATATGCCTGGACCTTGCAAGGGAGACTCGGCCATGGTGTGAGCATCGATACACATCTCCATTCACTCTATACATCTATCGTATTAAAGACGAGACCTACCTCTAACTTGCAGAGAAGGCTGTCATGCACAGAAATTGTAGCTGCTGAGTTTTTGAAGCCTTCCCATCTTGAGGCCTCTAGATCATCACGAGCTGTCATCTAGAGGAGAACTAGAATTCCTCATTGCCGACTTGGTGTCCACGCATGATGAGATCTACGATATGGGGTGCTGGGAGAATTGAGACAACATCGCCCCTACATAGAAAGGACCTCACTGAATATTAGATGTGTTTACTCCCCATAAATTGCGCGCTTGCTAGAAGGCGCTGCTAGGTTAAGGATAGCATAAAGCCAGAGTATATACCCGTTATTATAAAAATGCTAGATAACTCGACTTAGTAGCAGATTCTATATCCTTATCCTTAGAAGCCCCTATTTAATAATTCTTACAGAAGGGTCAACTCGACGACATATTGGTCTTATAAGGCATAGTGGCGGACTTGGTAATTGTTTGCGAATATTATAGTGGCATTTAAAGGTGGTAGTTGAACGGCCTTTGCGTCTGTTATGGCATGTGAATCCTGACCTCTAACGTCGCTGCTTTTAAAATAAATGGCTTAGGCCCAGCTCAGGCATGCCTCAGTCGTTGTCTCCCCGTGCTCATCCATGCTCACCCGTGTCTGAAATCAGCCTCAACTGTCTCTTACTTCTCTACCTCTTCCGTACAAGTCTATTTATTACCTTTGCTTTTGCTTTAACCATGCGTTATGAAACCACCGCCGCATTCGCTCTTGCTGTACTGCAGTCTGCCTAGACATGTGGCATTCATGGGGACTTAGATCCACGAGGTGACAACCTCACCAGGCGCATTCCTGCGCAGGAGCCGTCGACCAAGAAGACGTTGCTCATCAACGCCAAGACCATTGACGGGTACAAAGTTCGCCTGGCCGGTCATGTTGCCATTGACGGGGGCATTATTGGACCGATGCTTCTCGCCCAGATGAAGTGATTGACTGTCAAGGTCTCTTCCTGATGCCCGGCTTCATCGAAAGCCATACCCATATCCAGTCGATAGAGCACATGGAAGAACTCAGCAGATATGGCGTCACAACCTCCTTCAACCTCAATTATCTCAACTTCACTGCCTGCGATATCTTCAAGGCACAAGTTGGTCTGACCGATGTGATCACTGCTGGGGTTCCTTTGATTGCTCCTAACAGCGACCATGCCAGGACAACCCCGATCAATAAGTCGATGCTGGTGAACAACACCTCTCAGGCCCGACAGTTTGTCTAGTGGGCTATGGGCAACGGCTCAGACCTTATGAAGATCATTAGCGAGTTGAACAGCCCCACGGTCGAGATAATATCCGCCGCCGTCGAGTCCTCTCATCTCAACGGAATCCCAGCTACTGCCCATGCTAGTTGGCCCATCCCATATAAGCAAGCCGTCCAATCAAAAGTAGATAGTATCCAGCATACAGTTAGAGACTCCATCCTCTCCCACAAGTTGATCAACCAGATTAAGCGCTAGGGCCAATTCAGCATCCCCACCCTTACCGTCCGCCGGGGAAGTGGTAGTGAACCCGGCCGCACGTGAGTACTTGCAGGGCACCACCAAGACCAACCAGACCTGCTCGGTGTTTGTTGAGAATGTCAAACGGCTTCACGCCGCCGGTATCCCCATCATTGTGGACACAAATCTGTCGGCTTTGTTCCAGACCTCTTTAATATGCCTCATGGCAAAAAGACCCATGAGAAGCTAACCAACCTGATCGAAGCCGGCCTGGCCAACATGGAAGTCCTGAAGGCCGCTACTAGTCTGTCGGCCAAGTTGCACAACCTAAACGACCGCGGTGTCATTGCCTCGGGCAAGCGTGCCGACCTGATGCTTCTCAACAGCGACCCCTTGGTCAACATGAGCAGCACTCTGGATATTGCCCGCGTCTGGCCCTTGAATGGGCGACGCATTGAAGCCTGGGGTTTGGGCAGGATGAGGAAACGGATAGCACTGGGATAGTTCTGCCGAATTGGGGCCGCTATTTCCGGTAATAGTTTCCCAGACAGGAGCTTTCTCCTTATTTGTCTCCTTGTCAAGTTTGCTCGGCAATTAACAACGGCATGATCCCCCGCATTTACGGTTGGGCTAAAGCAAAGACGGCCCGAATAGTCTCTCTCTTACCGACTCTTTACCGACAGACGGGACCACTCCTCTCCCCAGATGTTACTCTTTAGACACTGTCATTTAAAAGACCCCAGTGTTGCATATGTCATCTGCGAGGTAGTGCGGGGATTGTGTGAGGGAGCGTGGGGATAGTGATGAACCGAGTGTGCGGGTTGCAAGGGTTGATAGTGTTCAAAAAGTGGTTTTCCTTCTCCACAAGCTTGCGTGGTTTATACTTGCTTGACCGGCAAAGATGCCTAATACTTGCTAGCAGGTGGCTTGATGATCCGTTGTACGATTTGTAGGATGCAAAGAGTCGTGCAAGTTTTGCCATTGTGGCAATCCTAACCCACCCTGGCATTCTGTTGTTGGTCATCAGGTCCATGACGAAAATTGTCTCGTGAGCTCATGTCCATCATGACCGTCTAACGGCCCGGTAGTAGAGAGGGGAGGGAGGGAGGAGGCAGATATAAATTTGTTCCGGTTCTCCAGCAGAGACAATGGCAACATTCAAGCATCTCATCCACTGTCTATCGGATCTCTCGCAATGATTCCTACGCTTGGACCTTGGCTCCTGATTTGGAGTTTACTCTCTCAGAGTCTTCTAGCACAAGATGCACAGGACGTCATCACGAGTGACACATACTTCTATGGCCTGTCCCCGCCTGTATTCCCTACACGTAAGTTTTTCTATCCTGTCGTCTACGACATCCCATTCTGGTAGTCAGGAAATCTGATGTGTTTCAACAGCGGAGCAGCAGGAAACTGGACCATGGGCTGCAGCCGTAGCAAGGGCCAAGGACCTTGTGTCCAGGATGACGCTGCAAGAGAAGGTGAACTTGACCTCGGGTGTGTCCACAGACACAGGCTGTTCTGGTGTCATTCCGCCCATTCCTCGTCTTGGGTTCCCTGGGTTGTGCCTCGCTGACGCCGGGAACGGCGTCCGGAATACAGACTACGTGAACTCATGGCCATCAGGAATCCACGTCGGTGCTAGCTGGAACAAAGACTTGAGTTACCACAGGGGCTACTACATGGGCTCTGAAGCCAAAGTCAAGGGGATTAACCTCCTGCTCGGTCCGGTTATCGGCCCCCTGGGCCGTGTGGTCGAGGGTGGGCGTAATTGGGAAGGCTTCTCCAACGACCCTTATTTATCTGGCAAGCTTGTCCACGAGACCATCGATGGTATCCAGACAGCCGGAGTTATGGCAAGTGCAAAGCATTTCGTTGCTCAAGAGCAAGAAACGCATAGACTTCCTGCAAGTGTCAGTGGGTCGGAATCGGTGTCCTCAAACGTTGATGACAGGACGTTGCATGAGTTGTACCTATGGTAGGGCCCAGAAACACCATGACTTAGGAACAAGGCTAATTTCTGTCGAATTTTTGCGACACAGGCCGTTTTCTGACGCAGTTCATGCGGGAGTTGCCAATATCATGTGCTCCTACAACAGGTTGAACAATTCGTATGCCTGCGACAACTCGAAGCTCCTGAATGGCCACCTCAAAGGTGAGATGGGCTTCCAGGGATTCGTTGTCACGGACTGGGGTGCCCAGAGGTCCGGCATGGCTTCGGCACTGGCCGGTCTAGATGTTGCAATGCCAAGCTCGATACTGTGGGGAGCCAACCTGACTAACGGCGTGAATAATGGCTCTGTGACCGAGTCGCAGCTAGACAACATGGTCACCAGGTATGTTTGTTGGTTGATGCGGCAGCAATGGACTCATTTCTGACATACCTACGTATTTAGAATCCTGGCAAGCTGGTACCAGCTAAAGCAGGACCAGGACTTTCCCACTCCCGGCTATGGTATGGCCAAAGATCTTTGGAAACCCCATTTGGTTGTTGATGCTCGAAATGCGAGTGCAAAGCCAACATTGTCAATGGGCGCTGTCGAGGGCCATGTCCTCGTCAAGAACACAAACCACGCACTGCCACTCAAGTCAGATATGCGGTTGGTCTCCCTGTTTGGGTATTCTCTCAAAGCACCCGACAAGAACAATCCAGAACCCACTGACTCCATGTTTTCGTCCTGGGCTATCGGGGCCCAGGCCGCCAACCTCACCGAGATCAATATTGGTTTCCTCGGCAACCTGAGCCTCTCATACGGTGCCATTGCACCAAACGGAACTCTGATCTCTGGTGGCGGCTCAGGGGCCAACGCCTTAAGTCTCTTCAGTTCGCCCTTCGATGCCTTAGTGTCTCGGGCTCAAAGGGACGGCACCGCCCTCTTCTGGGACTTGGAGAGCTGGGATCCCATGGTTAACCCGACGTCTGACGCTTGCATCGTAGCAGGCAATGCGTGGGCTTCCGAAGGCTTCGACAGGCCTGCATTATATGACGAATACACCGACAGCCTCATTAGGAATGTGGCTGACAAGTGTGCAAACACGATTGTGGTCCTCCATAACGCGGGCACGCGACTGGTAGATGGATTTCTCGACCACCCCAACGTCACTGCTGTCATCTTTGCGCATCTTCCTGGTCAGGAAAGTGGCAACGCCCTTGTGTCCCTGCTCTATGGTGACGAGAACCCGTCGGGTCGCCTTCCGTACACCGTTGCCCGCAATGAGACGCATTACGGATCTCTGCTGAAGCCGGACTTGACGCTTGCGCCCAATAGGTTTCAGCACTTTCCTCAATCCAACTTTACTGAAGGTGTATACATCGACTACCGACATTTTGACGCCAAGAACATCACGCCCCGGTTTGAATTTGGTTTTGGACTGAGCTACACGAGGTTCGAGTACGCCAACCTCCGGATCTCCAAGTCAGCTTCATCCTACGGGGCATATCCCACCGGAGCTGTTATCCAGGGCGGACGAGCAGACCTGTGGGACGTGGTAGCGTCTGTGTCAGCTGATGTCACCAATGCCGGTGAGATGGACGGCAAGGAAGTTGCGCAGCTGTACATCGGGATCCCCGGTAGTGATGTCCCCGTGCGACAGCTTCGTGGATTTGAGAAGCCGCTGCTTAAAGTGGGAGAGACAACGAAAGTGACCTTCAACCTCACTCGGAAGGACCTGAGTATCTGGGATGTGGTAGCACAGGAGTGGCTGCTCCGGCAGGGCGATTATGTTGTTTCTGTTGGGCGAAGTAGTCGAGATCTGCCTTTGTCAGGCACGCTTCAGTTGTAAGAGCGTATGTAGACGAGAGGTTATGAAGGATAAATAGACAATATATTACGGTTAAGAAAGAAAGTATTCAGCTCTAGTTATTAAATTAAGGTAATATTAATAGGGTTTAAACTCAGAATGTAAAGGGAAACACCGAGATAGGTATAAAAGTAAGTAAGAAAATAGGCCGCTGAGCCTTGATAGCTATATAATAGTCTGTAAGCGATTAGTTACGCTATAAAAACATCGATAACTAGTTATACTAAGAGAGGCTTAAGACATACCGTAATAGATTGAACAAGTTTCTCTTGAAAAGTCAAAATAGCCCCCGCATGTCCAAAGCCTTGCCAATTTGGTGCCGTCCAGAGCGTCACGAGCTTTTGGTCAGCAAAATACTGGTATCCATCTCCCACAGCTTGGTGTCCGCGCAGGATGAGATCCAAATCATGCTCAGCCAGGAACTCCGACACAACACCCGGTCCGAATACACCAGGCACACCTTGGCCGTAGCCTCCCCATCCTGTAACAGTAACTAAGGGATCACTCCACAGTAGGTCGTGTAAGAGTCCACGATCTGGCACCTGGTGCGTCGTATCAGTGGTGCTCGGGCGGCTTCACAGAGGCGACGGTTATATCTTACATCAGTTGGTCGAACGATATTCTTTATGTCTTCCAACTTCTTCAAGTCCGGACTCAGCCCTCCATGAACGCAAAACACCTTTTCGTCCACAATTGCCACAAGTGGCAGGCAGTCGAAAATTCCAACAAAGGCCTCCCACACCTGGATAGTTTGGCGTCTTTTGCATTCTAAATAGAACCCGTACTCGTGGTTGACTTTTGCAATTTCGTGGCTACCTCGTAGTAAGAAGAGGTGATTAGGATATTTTATCTTGTACGCGATAAGAAGGCAGATGACTTCAAGTGACTGCGTGCCGTAGTCTACATAGTTTCCTAGGAAGAGATAGGTTGTCTTTGGAGGGAGCCCGGCGTTATTAAATACCTTTAATAGATCGTTGAACTGCCCCCGAATGTCGCCAACGACCTCATATCGTCAGCTCAACCACAAAGTCACTTCAAAGAGCTGGTTAAGACTTACTGTCAAGGGGGCCTTCAGATGTAAGAGAGTTGGCTCGGACAAGAAGATCTCCTTTACTTCGTTGCACAGATGATTAACATCTGATGAGAGCAGATTGATTGGAGTCCCGGCCCTAAGATTTCTCGCTTCGAGAAGCCGATCTATGATCCCATCCACGCGCTCTTGATCGGTAACAGGGACGCCTGTTGAAGGAGTTGGAGAACCCGGCCGAAGCGCCATAGCCCCCGGTTGAAATGGAGCTTCTGGGCTATGATTCGGATCGAAATCCCATGTCGACAACAATTCGGGGTATTGGTGAGTTCGGAATACCCCGGCGGTGGACTTGGCCGGTGGTAACGAGTGATCTTCTTCACTCCCTGTGTGACTTCAGCCTTGTCAGTCCGCCAAAGTGATTTGGAAAGACTCAGCCTCACCCTCTTGGGCAAGGTCACGCGGAAGCGACCCGGTGTCAGTGTCATTGGTGACATCAGTATCAGATTCGTCATCATGACCAATCATTCGTGGTAGAACAGATAGTGAAACCTCCCGAAGGTGACCCGAAACATGTTTGTAAAAAGCAGGACCAAGCTCTCGATAGTTGGCTGAACAAAACTCACACTTCGAGGACCTAGAAGTTGTTAGGTGAGACGATTCATGCTTTACCCACATCCCACTGTGACTATAGAGTGCGCTGCTGCTTTGGCAATCTTCGACAGTGCACAAATATGGCTTGAGATCACCGAACACATGCTTCCTGACGACATTTCGTAAGTATTGGGACAGAAATTTTTTGGATAGCAGTAACATACTTCCACTGCTTCCTCGTCGTGATGTTTGTAAGGCGTAACAGACAGACTGTGCAGTCAAAGCCACCCTCTTGTATAACTGGCATGGGTGGGATACGAGGTCGACCCATGGCAATTGATGATGCGGCAGTGGAGAAGGAAGCAAACGTAGCCTGCGACGCATTGTCGTCAAACTCGGTCAAGCCATCATGTCGAGGATCAGAGGCCGGCGGGGCGGACCGTTTTGAGGAGGGGGCCAGGGCCGACGAGAACACGGACGGGGGGGGAACAGAAGATTTTGTTGTTTGCGTGAGATGAGGGTATTTGTCAGAGAAGAGACTCTCGGTAGTGCTGGCATCAAATGGGGGTTTCTGCTCAATGACCTGACGCCTCATCTCACGTAGCTTGGCTGCCCGGACAACGTTTGCTTCAGCAAGGCGCTCCACGAGATATCTAGGAAGTGCTTCGAATCGATCCCGGATCTTGCGACAGTAGATCAAAGCTTCTTCGCATGAGGTGGTAAATAACTCCTTCGCACTGAAATAAGCCTCCTCTGAATCTCCTCCCTGTATGTCCAGTACCGGGTTGTCTAGTGCCGGGGCGAGATCGAGAAGGCAATCGACATAGGCAGAGATTTCTTCCATGGTCTCCACTAGCTCGTGATCCGATACATCAGATCCCGGCGGAGTATCAGGTCTCTCATGTTCGTCCGAGTCCGAGTCTTTGAACATGGCCTCAACCACGTCTAATAAGGTCCGGAGATGGCCGTAGTCATCAAGTTTGGACTGGAGCGCCTCGCCTGGAACCTGTGACATTGCCTGGAGCACTGCTGTTCCAAGGCGAAGGAGAAGTGACAGGACCTGATGATGAAGCTCCGTTGATTGGGATAAGACCTCGTCAAGACGGCCATCTGCAACGCCCAGACCCTGGCACCACAGGAGGAAACGCTCAAGTTCATTCTGAGCCATCCGACATGTCTCGTCCTGTATCCCGACAAGTGCTGTTCTGAGTGAATCCATGGATCTGCTGAGACCTGTCGAGAGCCTGGTCACGAGGTCAACGCCGCCTCTGGAGGCCGTAGCGTCTGGGACCCAACTCTCGATATCCTGACGACTGAGAAAGGATGTTGACATGATCAAAACGATCACCCAATAGGATTAATGGAAACACATCGGCATTATAGAACTCGTGATGAGGAACTACTCAGCAGCTCTTGGGATTGTTAGGTGCGGGGGTTTGTGAGGTGATGCGAGCCTTGCTTACCAGGCCGCAACGGGATTGGGCGACGAGAATGCCTGCAGGAAGAGCTGAAAGAGGGGTTTGGGCTTCAGCCGTCCGTCAGATCATTCCGTAGCACCTGAAGGCTCTTGAAAATCGAAGACAATCTATCGCACAGATACCTTGCTTCGGTGAAAGGGAAGCTACCAACATGAGTGGAGTCGAGTTGATCGTGGGCGCCGTCCTCGGCTCAATCCCCATAGCAATCGAGGTTTACGACCGATCCGGTAGAGTCTTTGAAGTCTTCTCCGCCTTCAAGCAATTCCCGAGGGAGGTGTCTATCCTTGACGCAAAGTTGAGCGTCCAACGAGCGATCTTCCGCAATAACGCCATAAACCTCCTCGCCGTCATCACGAGGGATCAGGAGTACGTTCTCGAGGCCATCAACCGTCCAAAATCAACAGCCGCGAGTTTGGGGTTGGCCATGGCACCCGTGTATCGGAGTCGGATAGATGATCTAGAGATGTCTTTCGAATCATGTGCCCAGACAGCCGAGCAGATCCGCAACAGTCTACGTGTGCTCTACGCTCAGTCTGCTATTTTTCGGGCTGAGGTTGGCGACAAGCAGGATGTTGGTACTAGTATGAAGTAAACACAAACAAACAACGGCTAACGCTAGATTACCTAGGATATCAGCACGTCTGAATGGTTAAAACACGTCAAGGCTCGGTTTAGGCTTGCGTTGAGCAAGCCCAAAATGGAAGCGGCCATCTCGGATCTCCGTGAGCTCAACAAGGATTTCAGTCTAATCACTGAGCAAATTATTAGATGTCTTCAGAGGATTTCTTATGAAGGCGGTGGGAACAAACTTTCAACTCGCGGGCTGGTCAAAAGTCTCAACAGGCTACAAAGATACCATCGGGTCCGCTACGTTTCCAAGGCTCTTCATTGGACCCTCCGAGTGCGATGGAACTGCACCACCCATCAGTATCACTCATTCGATGTGCGGGTCATTGATAGTGACCGCGGGAGTGGGGTTGAGAAGATGAAGGCTGCAGTCTCTCGTTATGTCACCTGTGAGCTTGCTGTCACGCATGACGACCCATCGTCCGCCTCGAAGGGGCCGCTTCATCTCGAGATCCAACAAGCTTGTGACCCTGACGATGAGGAATTTGGACAACCTCTTGGCGACAATTCGAGCATCCAACAGCTTACGAAAGTGCTGGAGACGAATGTGGACCGACTCGAGATAGATGTTTTCACTGAGAAGAAGTCCAGGGTCCAGAAACTCCTCGGCCGCTTCAGAAGTGAGAAACAAGACGTTCCAGCATATGTTGATGCCGGGTCAGCACCGCAGCTACCTCCCCTTTCCGATTCCAGTCTTAACTATCAGTCTATTCAGCCGAGCTCATCGTCCTCGACCGACTTATCACTTGTTGACGATGTTTGCAAGACTGCATACCAGAATGTGCAATGCTGCGACAGCAGATCTTTCCTCGGCTCCTGGAGCGGCCCTCATGCCCAATGGTTCTGTGTCCCAACAGCGCTTTCTACAGGATACGGTGGGTCGAGGGCACTTTCGGACATCATCAAGTGGATTTCCGAAGAGCCAGTTCTTCGTTCTCTGCCTCGACCAATGCTCGTTGAGGTTGCTGGCAACGTGGCTGAGGGCATCATGCAATTCTACTCTACGCCATGGCTCGCTTCGACTGACCTGGGGCAGGCTGTACGATACTTCGGCCCCGAAGGGTCGAGCTCTACCTCCACTAAACTCAAAGGGCCTTACTTCATGACGCGGTTCAATAGTAGACGGGAGTTCGATAGTAGACGGGAAAAGAAAGGCCTGTCCCAACCTACAGAAGACCCGGAGCCCTTGTACGACATTCTGATCGACGACACACCACCTTTTGGAGGGGAGCGCAACGAGCTACTGTTTAGCTTTGGCATTTTGATGCTAGAGATCGGTTATGCACGCCCGTGGCACGAGCTGAAGCAGGCCGTCACAGCAACCCATGGAGAGCTATCCGACTACAAGATCGCCGAGAAACTGGCGGGGCAGCTGGTCAATCAACTAGGCTTGACGTACCCAAAAATTATTAAGAAGTGTCTTGGGTGCGACTTTGGACTGGGTGAGACGGACATGGATAATGAGGACTTGCAGAGGCGGTTCTTGGAGGATGTGGTTGCAGGGCTACAGCAACTGAGGGACTACATGGCGGAAATGAATCTCGCGCCTTTGGGATAGCTTCCTTCTTCTGATTGAAGTTTAATTGGGCGCAATTTGCGATGGATGAAGAGCAGAATAAAATAGTAGAAACTTTTATAATCGTACTCATAACAGTTTTGGGCAAGGCAGCTGTCCCCTCACATCCAGCCGACTCTTCGGAATAGGAATGTCGCTCCTCCAGCCAACGCCGTCGCCCCCGTAAAGACAATCAGGGTACCATACCCTGTCCCGTAACCAGCAGCAGCCTGCCCCTGCCATGGCATACCCTTAATCAGAGCTTCACTTAGCGGCCCTGAGGCAACGTTGCCGATACCACGGCCGGCAGAGAGCACACCCAGTACCATAGCCGGGTCGAACGAACTACCACTAGTAGCACGGTCACCACCATCGTTTGAGGGTCCGGCTGTCACCATGCGCATAATTCCAGGCCAGGCAGAGGTGTACGAGCCTGCAAAGAACCCGTAGATGATGCAGTAGACGTACAGCACGGGCATGTTGGTCGAGAAACCCCACAGGAAAAAGGTACTCAGCGTCGCGCCGGCTGCAGAAATCATGAAGCAGTCGGTGACGTGCAGACGATCAGTCAGGGCCCCCATGGCGACACAGCCAAAGACCGAGGCGACGTTGATGAGCAGCACGGTCAGAGCCGAGGGGAATGTGCCAGCATCCAGCGTGGCTCTGGCGTAAGACGGGAGGTAAATGCCAGGAAGAAAGAAGCCAAGTGCCTGGGCGACATTGGCAAATTGATGGAACATGAAGTTTCGGCTCAGTGCGAAGCTCAGCTTGAGAGGGTTGATGTGTTTCGTGGCCGAATGAGGGAGGCGAGGCTTGATGAAGAATGCAAGCGGCAGGGTCAAGATGAACAGGGCCAACGACCAAATCCTCAGAGTGGTACGGAAGCCATATTTGTGCAGAAAATGTTCAAACAGCAGCGGCAGAGCAAACCCAGCGAGCCCAGTACCCGACCACATGACACCGAAGGCAAAGCCCTTGCGCTTAGCGAACCACTCATCCATGTACAGAATACACGGGCAGTACGAGATTGAGCCGCCAATGGCATAGAGGACTCCTTGAGTCAGGATGAGGTGTGTCGTGTTCTGGGAGAAGGAGCTCAAGGCCAGGGCGATGCACATGATGAAGAGGCCGATAACCGGAGACCATCGGCTGTATTGAGGGAAGAGTCTCTGGATGCCCATGACGAAGGGGATGCCGAGATACATGATTCCCTGGTGATGTTAGGTTGAGAAATACTTGTGGAAAGGGCATTAGCTTACCATCGCGCAAGTACCGATGACAGCGATGGCAGACGATCCTTTGAAGGGAGCATTGGTACTGTAGTAGTCCTGGAAGACACCAAATGCAAATGGGAAGCCTTCGACAGTTAGCGACGGAAGCCAATTGGAGTGTGTATGTGAGTATCTTACCCCAGGTCAGAGCCTCAACCATGAATGAAGCTGCCAGGAAGAGCCATGCTTCCTTGCCCCGATCAACCGGCGGCAGTGACTGGAACTCGGTTCCACCAGTGAGAGCTTCACCTTGTGAAGTAGAAGAGCCGTACCCATCTTCACGGGCCGTCTCCTGGGCAGGCTGAAGTTCAACTGAAGTTTGGCTCATGATGATAATTGATGGAAACTCAATAGCCCCGACATGTTCAATTGAGCTTTCGCTCTTCTTTTAAATCTCGACATTTTTTTCCGTCGCTTTTAGCCTTCAGCCTCTTGTCGTTTTTGCCCGACGTCGGACTCCACCGCGCGCGCCCTTGGTCTGACATTTGACAAGTGGAGATGTGCAGTGTTACATGAGAAATGCTACCGAGATGAACTACAGACGTCGTATTACGTAGCTAATGCTGTGTAGATCTCAAGTGAGCAGTCAAGGGATTCAATCAGGGGCATCCACTCAATTAAGTAGAACACGGTCTCAAGAATGAGGAGGACGAAGATGGGGGGATGCAATGCACGCATCATCAAGTCAATTTCCCCCCCACAACTGGAGAATTTGAACAGGGGGGGGATGGCAATGAAGCCGATGAATAAGCAGAGCCCAAGTAAGAACCCGAGGTTTCTTGGCTTGCGCGTCTTGGCAAATCATCCCCACCCTTGCATGTTCAACCTCGCCGACTTGCGTCACCATCAACAGAGATCTCATCGTCTTTTGCGGCTCTGCCTGTTAGCGCACTCATCGTCAGTCGACATGAGTGAACCAGCTGAGAACCCGAGTCCGCTTCCTCGCCGGACTCGCGTCGCCTGCAAAGCGTGCCACGCCCGGCGGGTGAAATGCGACGCCGGCGACGGGCAGCCGTGCTGGCATTGCCGGACCCGGAACACGACTTGCGAGCTGATAGAGTCGAGACGCGGCAAGTATGTAGACCGGCCATTAGATAGCTACGACGTGCTCAAGCTGATACCTGGGCCAGATATACGCGACAGAGTCGTGGCCAGCCAAAAGACCGTCGTGTTTCTCGCCGGCTCCGAGAAGCTCGAGAGCCGTCCACCGACGTGGTCCAATCTTCCCCTGACATTGCTCTCAACACCCCAAACAGCATCTCCAGCCCAAACGGCCAAGACGCGCCACAACCCCAAGATGAAGACACCAGTGCCGCTTTCCCACAACCCAATCTCTCTCAGCAACCCCAAACGCAAACAAATGTCCGATCATATTGTCTTGGTGATTCCAACAGTTTATCCTACATCATTGAGATGATTTGCAGTCCCAGGGGTGGAGTCGCCGAGCCTGTCAAGGTGCACTACCCTATTCCCGCCTCCATCGCTGACCGGGCAGTTCTTCCAAACAGGCCACAAGTAGAGGTGACCAGTTTACAAGAAGCTTTAATAATGCCGCCGCGAAATATAGCTGATCGGTTGATCTCTGCATTTTTCAACATTATGCATCCCGCATTTCCGGTCTTGAATCGGCGGGTCTTTATCGAGCAGTACAAGCTAGGACAAGCATCTCCCCTACTTCTTCAAGCCGTCTTCCTCATCGCGGTCACCCTCTGCGACGACAATCTGATCCAGGATGCGGGATTCGCAGATCGTGCCACTGCAAGAAAGACATACTATATCCGCGCAAAGACTCTATATGATGTTGACCATGAGACGGATCGTAGTAATATCGCTTCCGCGCTGTCACTCATGGGGTTCTGGTGGAATGGACCTGATGATCAAAAGGACTCATGGTATTGGTTGGGCTGCGCGACAACTTTTGCACAATCCATTAACATGCATCGCTCGTAAGTCAGGTTCTCTCATATCTCATCTTCCTATGCTGACTCGATCCCAGCATGGCCCGGTCGGAGTTTAGTCAAGAAACGCGATCGCTTTGGAGGCGGATATGGTGGTCGATCTACGTATGTTACTGCCAATATTGCTAAACGCCTGCAAGCTAACACCCCTAGTCTCGAGATAGACACACTGCGGCTTGTCTTGGGCGGCCATGTCGTATCCGAGATGAGGACTGCGATATTGAGCCTCTCACTGAAGACGACCTGTGCTTTGACGAGTGCTACGATGAGGAGCTCATACCCGCCCAAAAAGATTACCACATCTCGTATTTCATAGAGATGAGTAATTTAGCAGTGATACGTGAGTATGAGGATAAGAATCCAAGCTTCTATAGCTGACCATATCACAGTTGGCGACATCGTCATCGGCGAGTTCAGTCCTCGCCGTCCAGCATTGGAATGCTATAAGGCCAAGAATCTCGTCGAAAGACTTGAGCGGTGGCATTCCCAGCTACCAGAATGTCTCCGAGAAATGCCTCCTGATGAGTCCCTGGGCGCATCATTCTGGGCTAGCAACCTGCAAATGGCGTATCAGTGAGTCTTGAAACAAGCCTTGACTTAGCCCGTCTAACAGTGGCGTAGAAACTACTACATCCTCCTCTTTCGCCCTAAAGCAATTGAGAACCTGTCACCAGAAGAAGTTGAGAGAGACGTTCGGGCGCGGATGGCAGCCGACTCCATCACCCGTATGGCCGAGGACATGCTCGCCTCTGGTACCATCCGATATGGGCAAATGCATCTGTAAGGCCAACCTCCCCCAAGCGCAAGCATTCACTGACCCTTCAGTGTTCCCGCCGTGTTCGGGGCGCTCTCGATTCACACAATTGTCATCTGCCGAAAGGACCCCATACGGAGACAATTAGCAGGCAACAAGTCAAGACAGTGCATACTTGCTTTGAGCGAACTAGCAAAGCCATGGCCAGTGGGGCTCTGGATCATGAGGTTTTTTGTCAACCTCTTCAGGAGACTCACAGGACAGGACTCTGCCGTTGCTGGAGGAGCAATTGTCAACGTTACCTCTCGGATAGGGAACAGCGACGCCGAGTCTCGAGGAAGTCAGCTCAACGATAACATGACCGCCTCGGGTCGACCCGAGGGAGCCGAATCAACCATGCCAACGGCCGTGAATAACAGAGCTCAGTTTCGGGATCAGCAGGCAGTCGATTTCATGCCGCAGGTTACTGATCCGCTAGCCTGTGACTCTTTTTGGGCTGGATGTCTTGATAACTCGATTGACGTTGACTTGCTTCTACAGCATGGTCTCGGCCCCTTGCTTCCTGCGCCTTTTGGAGTTGTACCCCCAGATACAATGGGCTTGTAGAGCGGCCGGGTTTATCGTGATGCAACCTCGGTCCCCAACGCGACACTTAGGTTAATAACCTTGTCATTGGGAACTGGAATCTGGGCTTAGGTCGCCAACCGGCTTTCAATATTAGATGATTCCCAAGATTCTTGTTTGAATAGTGCAACATGTCTAATATTAGTCTATAAAACCACTTTTTGTTCGGCCATCTAGCCCATTACCGCCTTAATGTTCCATATGAATGCTTGATTCTGCTCCAACCATCTTGGCAACACTAGATCAAGACATTAGCGCCCAGTCTATGCATTTTGTGTATATCCCCAGACCATCTCGACATTTTCTCCAATCTATTACACGCCATTCAGTTGCATTCTCGGTTCAGATTACAGCGTCTCAACAGCAAACTTGCTCTTTGCCCGTAGCGTCTTGCCGTGCTTGAAGAACAGGTACGGGAAAGGCGCCATCGCAACAGTCAAGAAGGCCAGCAGACTTGAAGCCCATTGGAATCCGAGCTTCTCGTACATCTGGATGCCGAAGAGGGGAAATGCGGCTGAATAGAAGTTAGCAGATTGGATTGTGGGATGATGGTTCTCAGTAGACATACCAGCGAATGAACATCGCGCAAAGCTGTTGGCGGCAAGGGCAGAGGCAGCATACTTCGGATAGGCATCGACCTTTGCATCAAGGTTAGTGTCAAATGTATTTCTAGAGGGTACCTAGAAAGAGGGCTAAACTCACGAGAAAGGTAAAGATTCCTGTGAACACAAGTAATGTTCTACGCAGACCCAGAGGTTAGTGAAAGCTTTCAAAGAGACGGTGGATAGGAGGCTAGGGGCTCAACTCACCCGCAACCAAATACGGCGGAGCCAACGATGGGCACAATCCAGTGAATGCTAGAGTATGTTGTCCAGGCGAACCAAAACAGTCCACAGGGGATGAGGATAGCGCCCAAGATGGCAGGAGGAAGTCGAAACTCGGGCTCGCTGCCTCCAATCTGCCCTGTCTCTTTCTCGTGCTGCTTCAAAAGCTTGGCACGAATGTTGGCCCAGATTGGGGTGCTGCCGGCTGCAATAAGAAGTCCAATCATGATGCCAAGCCAGGTAAGACCGGCCTGCCAGAGGTTCATGCCATAGTTTGTTCGGAATACCAAGGGGAAGGCGCCGAAGAATAGGTAGAGGATGCCAAGCAGGATGGCAGAGTAGAGGTCCAGGCAGAGACACATGGGCTCAAGGAAGAGCAGCTGGAAGGGTCGTAGCAGGGAGAGCTTGAGTGTAGCCCTGATAGATTTTGTTGTGTTTTCCATAGGTGCACGGTAGGAATCATTTCCAGTTTCCTTTCTCAACTTTCGTGCCTTTGCTCGCAGCAGAATAGGATGGTACGTCTCGGGGGCAAATAATATGATGGAGACCATAAGAACAACAGCCCAAATGATCATGACATACCAAGTCCATCTCCAATCTGTGTTGTAGTTGATGAAGCCACCAATGGCAGGGCCAATAGCAGGCCCGATGAAGGGTGCCAGTGAGACAAGACTCATGGGCTTCTGGATCTCACTGCGAAGGAACACGTCTCCCACAGTTCCTCCAGCAACAGACAGAAAGGTGCTGCCTGCAAAACCGGCAAAGAATCGAACAATGATCATGGTCTCGATATTTTGTGCGACAGCGCACGGGATAGTCCAGATGGTGAACATGGCCCAGGACACAAGGTAAATAGGCCGTCGTCCATAGTACTCGCTCAGCGGACTTGTCAGCAGAGGACCAAGAGCAATGCCCATGACAAAGGTTGATAGGCCAAGCGTAGCGACAATCCTGGAAACGTGAAACTCGGCATTCATCTGAGCGTATGTTGCCGTGTAAATAGAGCTGGCGCATGTCCTTGATGAAATGTTAGTCATTGTTTGTAACCATGTCTCAGAGTACTTACACGCAAAGACTTGAAGTGCACACAATCGTGACGATGACCCACTTGTGGAACACGGACATGTTTCTCGGGTTCATTGGATCCTTTTCTCCATCCCAAGAGACTTCGAAAGAGGTACAATCGGGGCCAGAGTCATCCCCATCGCCGGCTTCAGTGGTCTCCTCACTAAAGTCTGTTGGTGGGCCGTTCTCAAGACCGCTGGGGTCATCATCTGATTTTGTCGGATTTCTGAACATGGCGTGTGAGGGCTGATCTGGTAGAGCTGAATGGTGGTGTTTTTCGTCTCCGTACTCTGGTGACTCCCCTTGCCCACTCAGGGCAGGCTTTTCTTGAGTGGTCATGTTGGTGCTGGTTGAATCCAAGGTGCTGAGAATAGCGCAAAAGGTTGACCCCTGGACGGATTGACTCGAGTATCAAAAGTATCCTCTCCCTGGCTCCAGGCCGGCCCTAATAAGTATATATCTCGTCCTCGGCGTTCGTCGAAGAACGAGAGAAAGGATTTGTAATGGAGTCGTCCACGGTGATTATCTTCTCGTTTCGGAGATAGCGCGGGGGCAAAGGCGAAACGAAAAAGCCGAGGCGTCTTGGAGCAAAGGATCCATATGACGTGCTGGGGATGGAATCAACCAGGGTCTTTTAAATGATTATTCGTCAAGATTTGGGACATTTCAAGATGCGGATTGACTTGAAGCTGTATTAAGCGTCACAGCTGGACAAGATGTAACTGGGAAGTGTACGATGATCAAGTACTGTCTATCATTGAACCGGTTAAATGGCACATCTTGATTCCCCAGGAGGCTCGAGAGCTGGCAGCCATGAACTCGAGTGTCTTGGGCATTGCAATCGAGTCTGTCTCTTTCGCGGTCTAATTCCGCGCCTGTGGATATTTGTTGACAAGTTCCAGGCCCTTGCAAAAGACGATAGCAGCGATACCGCCGAGCTTCAAGACCTGTGCACACGGCAATTTGTCCTCGGAAAAGGAATTGACGGCGTATACATTCAACGAAACACCACCATCATGCCGCCGAGCAGTAATCATCTTTATCTCACGTGCCGCTTCTCGAGGAACCGCGTCGGACTTAGGGAACGCGAGGTTTTCACATCCCCATGGAGGCAGCTCCTTCTGGTTAGACTGTGCAGGGGGCATCCCAAGACGCCGAGGTGACTTGTGGTGGGAATTGACTCACTTCACCGAAGAAGTGGGTGATAACTGATAACAAATTCTTGCTGGAGAGTGCTTCCGAGATTGTCCATGTGCTTCCACTATCTAATCATTCTATTAATACCCCTATCGACTGTCCGGCTGGTTCAATTGAGTGCCTTGAAGAACTGTGGTAACACATTTCTCAGTTGTTCCAAATTCCGAATGCAATACTGCCCAGCAGACTCAGATGGCTCTGGTAAGCCCTTTTCTACGTAATGAATAGCTGTCCAACCAGCCTTTTGCGCTCCTGCACAGTTGCTATACGAGTCGTCTACGTACCGAGTTAGCAGCCCTCCAGCATGTCTCGGGCCATTCTTACCGATGAAAAAGCAGTTCTCATCGTTTGAGACACCTGCTTCCTTCATGGCCTTTCGAAACATATCTTCATGCGGCTTACAGACTAGCGGGACTTGCCCGTAGTCACAATAAGTCAGCCCCCCAAAGAGGTCACCAACACCTAGCAACCGAATAACCCGCGTGGCATGGTTGACGTATGCATTCGTTAGAAGCCACAGTTTCACCTTGGAGGTATCAATACTTTCAAGGAACTGCCGTAGTCGCGGGTCTGGCTTGATCAAGTCCTCCAGCGGAAGAGCGTCGTCGACCTGGGCGTTGTAGTCTAGAGGATCGATCTGGTGATGACGTACTAGGCCCTGAAGTGCTTGGCCGTACTGCCGAGAGTATTCTCTTTGGAGTCGGGCGGCTTCGTCTTTAGGAAGACTAAGATGTTTCTCGAAGTAGGCGTTCATCAGTGCCGGTAGCAAGTCTTGTACCCCAAGATCTACGGACGGTGGTTAGTGGCAGGACACATTGTATATGAGACAATAACTTGCCTCGAGAGTATAAGCAATTATCAATGTCACTGTAGCAGTTAGACCAGGTTGTGAGATGGATCGACATGTGCTCACAAGAACAGGACGGGCTTCTGAGCACCTGCCATAGCTGATCCATCACCTCCATCCATATGAACAAAAGTATAAAGATAGCACAAGATCAACAAGACCTATGGAGCTAATGGCTTTTCCCGCGAGGGTCAGTGTCTAGAGAGCCGGTGAGGTTTATGCCTCGTTTGGATTGAAAGAGCCAAGTTCCCCTCCACGGCCCCCGCACATGTATCCCCGCTCTATTAAGTCAAGAGGAAGAAGAGCGTTGTCATGTGAGCGCATCATAACAAGAGCAACCCTCCGTTTCTTTAGCACCAATTTCTTCTTATATCTAGTAGACAGGATCAGATGATTCACAGATGTGTTACGAAGGTCTTTGTGCAACCCAAGTTCTTAGATAACAAGCTCCAATGCCGCTATTTAGAATGCACGTTTTTTTGTCAAGGATGGGATGACAGTTAGGAATATCCGTTCGATCTGACCCATATAAATTTTCAGAAACAATGAATAAAGAGGATATATAGTAAGCCCCAAGTCGACTAGCTGTGCACTGCCCACGGCGGGTGATCTCAGGTTCCAAAGCAAAAAGGATATCAAGGTTTCCTGAGCCAGTTAAAGATACCAGTGCCACAAAGCTTTAGTCTTTGGTAGAAGAGCTAGTTAGAGGGTTGGATGGCTGTGCCGTCAGCTCAGTCACGAAGTAGTGTTGGCCTTCACCCCACACCACCACCTTAACCTCATCACTCAAGACTCCTCAGATGTAATCAGGCAATTGGGTGTCTGACATTGCGAGCTATCCATTTTTCAGCCGTTGACCTCCTTTATGAGGTTTCATTCCATTTGAATCCGTGGTAGTGTACCATTGTCCATCTGACAAGTGACACCTCCAACGACCAAGCCAAAAATGGGTAAGCTGTTGCGAGGAACCCACAACCAACGCGGCAGGGCCGGCGATCTAAGACAATGCCCACTAAACCGTGCGCCTCCAACTTGGCGCTGTCCTCGCTGCGCTAGGACTGTCCGTCAATCATGCCAGTGCTATGCTTGGACATGACATGAAGCAAAAGTTGGAAACCTTGATCAGGCCACCTCGGGTTCTTTCGCTCCGTGGCAACGATTCACTTGCTCAGAAAGGACGTAATTATCCCAAACACTGCCCCGGGCGAGAAGATGCCGACGTGGAGAGGTTTCAACGGATATGTCGGATGAACGGCACGGCATCGAATACGCACCCGACTTGGGGAGTTGATGCGAATTACCCAATCAAGGTATACTTGGCGCTATTGCTGGGATCTCAACCGCATGGTGGTAAGCCACCATACGCCGTCGCCACCAATCACAGGCGTACTGTGTAAGCTGACAGATGTCAATCACGGTTGATGCAAATGGAAGCGCTGCTTGTATCCTTTTTTGCGAGACGTTGGATAAGTACAAAAGGACTCGAGAGTCCAAGACTTGGTAGTAAACTTGGATCAAGTGCCTCAACTTTCAGACACAATGGATAGCACCAATACCACCTCCAATGGCACTGAGTGGCCTCTTTTCAACAAGTACAATGAGTTCCCTCTCCATCACATCTACACCTTTTGCATCTTTGCCTATTGGATGCCTCATATGCTACGCATGATGAACTCCAAAGCCTACGTAAAGGCACACCACTACCATCGTTTCCTCCTCATCGTCCACGCTATCGTCTCGATCATCGAAGTCGTCCTCTTCCACGTCAAGTCATGGCACCTCGGCCACGACCCGAAAGCGAATAACATCGATCTCTTCCTCTGTATCGTACAGACCATTACAAGCCTCATCATGACTGAGAGGATGCGGTTCGTACCCAGACTGGCTCTCGAATTGAGCCGGGGGTCGTTTCAAAGCATGGCCTTCATGCGTGTACTTGCTTCGGGTCTTGCTGTGTACTTGGGATCGACAGAGTGGCATCGGGCAAGCATCAAGATGCTTGCCAGCTTCGTCTGGGTGCGATTCCTCATTAAATGGTCAAGCAAATTCGCCGGTATAGATACCTACGGGCAAGGATACTCGCTCGGCTTGATTGGCGGTATTCTCATGGGTATATACGAAGGAACCTATCCCCATGGTATCGCCATCTACATGGGCACAACTCTTTCGCTGTTGGCCTTTGATCGCTGGGCATCCAAGTTTGACAAGTGAGTATATGGCAAGAATCTATTAAGCTTGATCGTTGCTAACAGTTACAGCTCCGTTATTGACTCGTTGAGATTCGTCGGATTGGTGAGCCATCGGGTTGAGAAGCCCAGTAAGGAGCCCGAGAAGCCGTTGAAGAAGGTAGATTGATGTGTTGGATTCGAGTGAGACACTTTTCCTAAGAAATCTAGCTGGGATGGAGACCTTTAAATGACCAAAGTTTTGAAGATCCAAGGACCCCTCTCGTAGTAAACATGACCTTCAATTTCAACTGCACCATCTGAACTTGGCATGTGATGGTGATAGACCGCTCCGGTACAGGCAGGGTACACAACCTGGGAATGTTACCCTTTAATCGTCAGACAGCGGGCTCCTAATTGACTCGTTGTGGAATCTTGTGGAAGAACTTGAAGGCACCCGCGTAGACGGCCGCGAGTCGAAGCCCGTGAGCACCGCGGTAACATTGGCCCTGCTTGTTGCTGACGCGCCATGTCTGAAACGGGCAAAAACTGCTGACAGGACGCGCGATACAACTTGAACAGGGCAAAAATGGCTACGGTCAAGATACGTAGGCAAACAATGGTTTATTTCTCAATTAGAAAATATAAATACGACTTTACTGTCTTCAATAACGTTCAATGCATCTTTCAGTCCTGTTCCGATCCATTCAACATGCATCTCATCCTCACTGGAGCCACCGGCCTGATCGGGTCTGGTGTCCTCGACGCCATGCTCAAGATGAAGGACATCACCAAGATCTCAATCCTCAGCCGAAGACCCGTCGCCATGGCCGAAAATGCTCAAGATCCGAGAGTCAACGTCATCATTCATACAGACTTTTTACACTACGGGCGCAACGTGCTGAGCCAATTGCAAGGTGCTAATGGTGCTGTGTGGGCTCTTGGAGTCAGCCAAACTAAGGTCTCTAAGGAGTAAGCTCTCTCTTTTATGCTCTTGGGCGATTTTTAACGACAGTCTCATAGTGAATACATAAATATCACAAAAGACTATGCCTTGGCTGGCGCCAAAGCTTTTGCCGACCTTGCTCCCAACGACGAACCTTTCCGCTTCATCTTTGTCTCTGGACAGAGCTCAACACAGAATCCTGGGCCATTCACGAACCGATACGCCCGCGTCAAGGGCGAGACAGAGCTTTTGCTCTCCGAGATGCGCAGTATCTACCCTCGTCTCATAACAGAGGCGGTAGGACCAGGTGTCGTCAGCGAAAGAGATCACGCCGCTATCAAGCCATACGTCCCTGATCAAGGCTTCTTCCATAACAGTGCCAGAGCTGTCCTGGGCCCTCCTGTTCGAATGGTATTTCCGTCGCTTGACGCTCCGACTGAGCCTCTTGGAAAGTTCTTAGTTGAAATGGCAATGGGAAGGTGGGATAGGCAGTTGGACGAGGGAGGGAGTGATATCACAACGCTGAAGGGCGGTATGAGGGTTCTCAAGAACCCAGCCTTCCTGAGACTAGCAGGACTGTCATAAATGTTTTTGTTGACATTGGATATAATACATGTAACATAGTAATAACATTGTTGGCTTTTGTATAGCCATGGGTATTTCCAGGTTCAAATCAGGCATCTTGCCCAAACACCGTATCGTAATAGTTCCGAATCCTCTCACACTCATCCAAAAGAGAGTGCTCACAAGTGGCCTTGATGGCCTCCTCCCAGATGACCTTTTCCAGGTCATAACCCGCCTTTTTCACTACCGAATTGTAGTCTGGGCCCCATATCCTTGACCACTCTTCCTTCTCCCCCTCCTTCGTTTCGGACGTTAACTCGTCCAATAAGCTATTGAGTCGTCTCGTGTCAAATTTGACTCTGTTCAAGTGGGCGAACATGGTTGTTGTGATGGGTATTTCCCGTTTTCCGGCTTTCTTCTGGTTGCTCTTCCAATCGAGCTCGGGATCTGCCTGCCATATCCCGCTGCCATAGTGGATTTCTCCTGGGGTGAGCATCACCGCGTTTTTCTTGACCTGCCAGAAAGGATTCCCAAGCACCACGGCGCCCTGCGTAAAGGTCTCCTTATCGCCCGATCCCCAGGCGCCCTGTGAGTGAAGCTGGTAGTAGTACTTTCCGTAAAAGTTGTAGTAGGCCGCCAACAAGAGGCTGTCGGCATGCCGTGCCTTATCGTACAGCATGATTCCAGACTCAGAGGCTCGTGATTTCATGGTCCTGTTGGGCATCTGTGCCTCTGCAATCTCATAAAAGAGGGGCGATATCGTAGGCAACCAAAAGTCGGGCCATGTTACCAGACCATGGCTCTTGTAAGGTTCCACGTCGAAGAGATAATCGGGTTTTCGGATAGGAAAAGCGTCCGAGTCTAGGAAGAGAATATTCTGGAAGCTGGAGAAGATAAGGGCAAAGGCCTTGAACTCGAACTTTTCGAAATGCGGCGTGGTGTAGTTGGCAGACTTTGGCACGTGCAAGAAGTCATCCATGTTGAGGCATTGTACGTCTAACGAGGCAAGTGAAGTGTTGCATAGCTTGCGCTCGTACTCGCTGGCCGAGTCCAGGAAGAGCTGTACAGGAAGCTTGGAGCCGACATGGCGCAGCATCAGCACAGCCGTGGCTGCGATACCAAAGTTGGCGCCACTTGCGGTGATCACCACACCACGAGTGTCGCGGACAAACGGTAAGTCTGGGGCGAGATATCGGAGACTCTGAACGTAATCGTGGTGAGTCTGCTTTAACGACTCGAACTGTTCTGTAGGCAACTTGAGGACATCGATGTCGATTTGAGCCTTGGAACCGTGGGGGCTGAATTGCTCCGGATCAAGGGGCTTCGGTGAGACGATCTCATCACCCTTGGGCTGAGCCTTGTAAAGTTCGTTGGACAATCGACTCCAGAAGTCGGCGACCTGAGATGTTGGGCCGGTGAATTGTGGCGACTCTGCGTCATAGGTGTCGGTACTTGTTGATGCGTTGCTAGAGCTGGAAGTTTCGGGCTTGAATTTCGGCGCTGTTATTCTTTGATATGTATATGATAGATCTGAGGAGAATATCCAGAGCGATAGAGCGAAAATGGTGGCGATGAGGAGGGCGGTTATTTTAACGAGATGTCGTCGAGAGGCCAAGACGTGAGCCCATGCGGCGCTCTTGCTTTCTTCCAGCGGTAAAAACATGATAAGATGAGAAAATCGGAAAGAATGAATGCGTTATGCTTCAGAATGCGTCGCTGTGCGTTGGAGGTGTCATTATAGACGAGGTCGCTCGTGCGCCTAGAGGCGATCCAAATACGGCGCCAAGGGTCTTGGCGATCGACCTTAAAGAAATGTTTCAAAGGGGATGCGTAAAAGATGGCTGTGCTTGAGAAAACGAACGACGGTCTGAGTTAATGTCTCTGCAACTCAACAGCCGCCGTTGACGACGACGCTCATTTTTTCCAGAATTTTTAACAAAAGATGAAGAAACAAAGAAATGCATTCCTCTTGTTGTTTTCAGTAAAAATCCTCTTATCCAAGTTTTGGGGTCCGTGTCCCTCCTTTCGTATTACATTACGCAAGCCCCGTCGCCGGGATCTCCCACCCACATCACGACCCGGGACCCTTGATAAACCCCCAACACGTCAAATGGCACAATCTCTAGACGAATGTTTCATGTCGTCGCGTCTCATGTCGGTCGAGTTTTCCACTTTCCGATTGATTCACTTGCCGTCGTTCCAGCTGCCCTCGACTGCTGTTCGCTCGCTCGTAAAGCGAGCTGTTTGATGACTCAGATGACGCAACCCTGCGTTCATGGCTTCTTTTGCGACATGGAACTAAAAATGCCGCTTACCCGTCAGAAATATGCACGTTGGCTCCTCGTGTAGCGTGTAGGATTATAAAGGAGTGATGCGCTCCGACGGTTTGAGGCTGGTGAAACGAGCCGCAGAGGTAACTGCAAGGGGAATGATGCCAAGATTTTTGATGGATTTGGTGTTTGCAGCCATCTTCCTTGTTTGGCGATAATAAAGCTGGGGAATATGCGCATTGTTGGAGCCGCAATGCAGTTGCATTGTTTCACATCAAAGGCTTTTTCTTCTAACCAACAACTCGACCAGATAAAGAATTATCAGCGCATTCTGCCTTATTCTTCACAAACGCCTGTTAGTGGCGCAGCCAACACACAAGTACCCCCCCCCTTTGTTCGTATATTCGTATTTTTTTAATGAAACAGTCCACCATGACTCGCCTTAAATCCCTTTTTGAACAATGATAGGCTTAATCAATTTTGATTCAGGACGCTCTTTGCCTTGTGGGGAAAGATCCTTCCCATCAGAAGCCACGACGCGTTCGGTGGAGGAGCCGAGGCATGCCCGTGATGCGGCTCTCTCACAGTGGTTAGGGTAATATTTATCAACATGCTAGCTAAACAGTAAAGTTTTATTAATTTTCTTTTAGAAAAGGTATAAAAAGAAAGACTTTACTTTTTATTATCTACTTAGATCTATAAATTCAAGTATCTCAAGGTAGTAATTAAGTATTATTATTTACTATAACGTACATGATAAGCGAGCGGCGCAGACAAGCGAGCGGCGCACTTTTCCTAACCTTCAATATAAGAAGTTCAATAAAAGTATAACATATCATTTAATTAATTAAAACTAATCGCTATATTTCTCTCTAGACATCGCGACAACTATCTAACATATTCTTGCGTTATGCCCGGTCTTGCCGCATATTCTATAACGCCTTTCCTTCGGTCGTGCCGACTCTCCTTAACTATTATTTCTCGATGATTTAGCCACTACCTACGTATTAATGCCTATCTAATTAATTACTTTCCTACCTTCATCTATAGTCATCTTCCCTCTATTTCATAGCCGGGTTCTTTTTACTCTATATTGCTTGCTAAGAATCTTATTTATCTATTAAAGGATTTAATTCTTAGACTTTAATAGGGCATTCTAATGCATTATTGCCTTCGTTCCCTTTAAAAGCGACTTAAGTGCCTTAAGAATTAATGCTGGGGAGCTACTCTGATGCCGTCTTACTTGTCTTTCGAGGTATTTAGACTGCGAGCTAGCCTTAAGTACGGTCTTTGGGGTCTTTGAGACCTAAGGGTTAGGGAGGCTAGCCGCCTCTTTGATAGGTATTGGAGTCCGTAGCTAGATATTAAGCTTTAATATAATACTTTCCGGGTCTAAAGAAATAAGCCTGGCTCCTCTAAAACCTCCCTAAATATTACTTTTTATCATAGCAGCTTAGTGGGCAGCATAAATAGCCGGAAAGAACTCAGTCTTTGAAATATGGGTTAAAGAGCATCTAATCAACTGCTTAATTTCTCGACCGTATGCCTTTTTAAGCGGCCCAAAGCACCCGACATCAAGAGGCTGAAGTAGGTGAGATGAATGAGGTGGCATACATAGCGTGATGATGTGGTTGTCTTTGTAATATTTCTCAAAGTCGACCGAGTGGTGACTATCATGCCCATCGAGGATAAGAAGACGATAGCGACCGGTTAATCGGGCCTTGGTATGTTGATCGAAGTGCTTGAGCCACTCAAGACCTATATCATTGTCGGTCCAGCCATTTTGGGTCGTCGCAATGGCCCAGTCCCCCGGGAGGTTGCTTTCCCGGTACTAATTAGCAAGGTGATATTGGCCCGCAACCACGATGAACGGCGCGATCGCCTAGCCTTCAGAATTAATCGCCTGAATGGCTATAACCCATTCCCGGTTTCTAGGCTGCACTGATTTCACCTTTCCATATCTTTCTGCGCCCGTGATAACCATTCCGCTTATAATGACCCCCATCATAAAGCCAGTCTCATCAAAGTTATAGATATTAGCTAGGTTGATACTATATTTCGTGATTATGTTCTCTACGAGCCTAAACTAATCGCGAATAATGGTTAGATCTTCGCATTTGGCCCTCTGATAGTCATATCTATGATTAAAACGCGTCTTGAGGTCTAGTTGTCGCTTGACGAAGTTAGAAGCCTAGCGCTTATCGATGGGTGACGCATCGCGGTCGGCGAGCAATCAGTTGGCCATTTCTTTTATACTACGTAGTCGCGAGGGGAATCCTCGCGAATCTAGGTCGAGAATAAACTGAATAATAATCTATTCTTCTAGGTCGGATAGTTTCCGCGAGTTAGGAATAGTATCGCGTCGAGATTAAATGCTATTCTGCCGGCGACGTAGCCTCTACTCCTTGACCCCATAGATACTAGAAGCCCGCCGGAGACTTAATTTTGGGTCATTTTGAAGGGCAAGAAGGGCAAGAAGGGTATTTGCCTCAGTATTTGATTGCGATATACTTGGTGGTGAAGATTTGATTGATGAAGTGGAAAGTTAGGTGTAGGAGGGAAAAGTGCGCCGCTCGCTTGTCTGCGCCGCTCGCTTATTATGTACGTTAGAGTTATATATAATTCTACTTATACTTATGCTGTAAGTATGCCCTTGTAAACTTCCGGCTTTCTATGGCATCTTAATTGTTTATAATTGACTATTAACATCCCCATAGAGGGCCTCGTGGCTCCGCTGCTAAGAAATCTCGCGGCTTGACTTGCGGCGTCACGGTTATCTACGCAATATATGCTTAGGCAGGATAATGGCTCAGACACGGCACACGTTGCATTGCGTCTTGCCCTTTATTATGACCACTCGGTATTAGCAAGACAAAGCCATTGTCTTCCTAATTAGGTAATGCGATTTTGCGACATTTGGTTTAATACCGTTCTATATGAAACCATGTTCTTTACTACCTTGGCCCTTGACTCCCTTTGGAGACGATACTGAGAATAACGGCAAAAAAAAAAAAAAAAAAAAAAAAAAAAAAAGGAGGGCATTTGGGGCTCTACCCTGAATACGATGCGGAAGGAGTTATAAGCTAGCCTTCGAGAAACCCAAGTTAGAGTACGGTAGCTTCAATATTGTAGATCTACCATGGCTGACCGTTCTTGGGAACATCCTACTCCAAACCGTAGCTAGAGGGATGTTCACAGCGATCATCTTGGCAATGAGGACCTAGAGTGATGGTCTCTATAATGCCTCCTCTACTTTCACTACCAAGATCCCGTCTGCGATGAGCATCTACCATCATCGTGCCCCCAAGTTGAAAGATGCTCTGCCCTTTCCATCCTCACCCGTCTCTAGGGGGTGTGGGGGGGTAAAAAAGCGACAAACAGGCGGGATGCAGGGGTACAGCCCGGCGACCGACAACTCTTCTAATGTCCTACAGTAGCCTCGTCCCGCTCACTGCATCTGTTTCCATGTGGCTTAGTCGTGTCAATAATCCGCCTTATCTCCTTCAACTCTTCATCGGTAAACTCGATGTCTCTTGAAGCGAAATTCTCCTCCATCCGCTTTTGCTTTGTCGTGCCCGGGATCGCAATCATGCCTTGCGCGGCAACCCAAGCAAGTGCAATTTGGGTCACAGTAGCGCTCTTTCGAGAGGCCAGTTTCTTGAGTTCGTCGACAATGGCTTTATTCTTGTAGAAGTTGCCGTCTTGAAACTTGGGAACTATAGAAGACTTGTTAGTGTGATTCGACACACCTAATTGGGGGACTTGCAAGTTCGTCGATAGTCATCTGGCGCAAAGTCATCTGGAGTGTTGTATGGGAAGTCATCGGCGAGCCAGCCATGCCCCAATGGGCCATAGGCTACGAAAGTAACTCCCAACTCCCTGGTCGTATCAATAAGCCCATTTGTCTCGTGTACAGTCTCGGCAGAATACTCTGCCTGGATGGCGTCGATCTTGGCAACTGGTCGGACGGTCAGATGTGGCTAGTCCTTTATTCTGGATAAACACTCGAACTGGCCTTGCGGAGGGTCGCCGCGGAGCATTCAGGTAAACCAATAAAATTGGTCTTACCAGCTCTGCGAATCTCGTCAAGAGCGGGGATTGATTCCTCCAATGGAGTAGCTGATGGGTTATAATTTAGACGGCTTTCCTTCACTAAAGCTCTTTACTCACTAGGATCGATTCGGTGCAGATAGTAAAGGTCTGGAGGAAATCCGAGCCTCTCGATAGTGCCTTCGATATACTCCTTGATGTGGGTGGCCTTGTTCGTGATACTTCCATCACCAAAGATGTCAACACCACACTTGGAAGCAACTATTCGCCATGGTCAGCTCCCTTTTTGCGCTTCAAAAAGATAACACATACTGAAGATCTTGTCTCGGAACGCTATGCTTCCTGGTGAAATCACCCAGGAGCTTCTCATTAATGCCAGCCTGGTATACTACCTATTCACTGGTAAGAGTGGCGGTCACGATGCATAACATCATACTTACGGCGGTATCCCAAAAAGTACAGCCCAGCTCGACAGCTTTGAGAAGCACTGGCTCAGCCTCATCAAACGTCAGATTGTTGCCCAAGCCGAAGTTGATGCCCATGGCACCAAAGCCGGGAGAGGGGACTTTGATATCGGCGAAAGGGAGCTCCTTGACCATGTCGGGTATTTTGAGAGTATGGGTTTGAGTCTACTGAAGCTTCATCATCGACTGGAGAAGGGTTGGTTATATATACGTCAGTGGCTGTCTGCCTCGAAGGTGGTATTGCCCAATCTGGCTCCATTGTTGCGTGAGTAATGGACTTAAGAGCTTTAAATCCATGCCTCCAAAAATAGTCAAAATTAAGCTTCTTTTTCAACCACACTAGGGTCGCCTGAGCCAAGAGTCCATCGGTAGATTGTGCCTGGCTGGGCAGAAGCTCGGGGTCTCGGGCTGCACAGCTTTCCACTCCTGGTATTAGCTCAAGTCCGATTCCGAAGCGACTACACGGATCAAAATAGCAGAAGCCAAGCCCTCACTTTATGGCTAGATGTACTCACTCCGCGTGAAGTGCGTGCTCGCCAGAAGGCACCGCTAAAGCAGGCTAGAAAGCCAAGAAGCTTGGAATCCCTTATGGCGGAAGCCCACAGGGATTCATAGATGAGTTATCACAATTGGTTTAATTCTAGAGGCTCAAGAGAATGTACAAGTGCAGTGGGCATGCAGATAGAATTTTACACCAAGTCAACTTCAGAGTCTCTATTTCGGGTGGTTTTGCCAGAAGTCCTTCTTTGGTAGCCCTAGAGAATAAAATGCTATCATGCCAACTTCAGATGCTCCTTTAGACACTCCTCCAAGGTCCTTGGCTTCTTGATATGGTCCAAAACGGTCAGTTCATCCGCATCAAGTTTCCAGCTCCCTTTCAGATCAAGGAGCGCCACAGCTTGCTTTGAATATTCCCAGTGTTTGGCTCTCCCATGTTCGAGATGGAGACGAGCCAAGTCCCTCTCAAGATCCTCCAAGCTTCCCACGCACTTGACCTCGATTTCACGGCCAGAGATGCGGCGATATGCATCCGCAAGCTCTTCCATGCTAACCTCTCCAGAGCGAAACCGGAAGAATCCGCCCTTGCCTTCTTGGACGCCCTTCCCGTTGAGGAAAATCTCGATCGTCCAGGCGGCGACATCATCTTGAGATGACCACGATGTCTTGCGAGTGTTCCCATCGGCCCAGTATTGAAGTGTAGCCTTGCCCTGGTCGTCTAGTGTGCATGACCCGGGGCCATAATTGGTCAGGAGGAGATCGGAAAAGACACCTGTGAACAAGTAGACAGGTCTAATGGAGCTCGTCACGGCAGCGTGCTGCTCAAAGGCGATGTGCGTGTCGTAGTGCGTAAAATCTCCGAACTTGAGCTTGGTCCAGTCGTTGTTCCACGACGGGGCGACAAACACCTTTACTCCAGCCTTTTCAGCAGCGCGAAGAAGTAGCAGGGCGCCATCGAGGTTAAGAACCGGGTTGGGCGCGTAGCAGCAAATGATTCCGTCGACCCCCTGGACGGCTTGGTCAAGTGCACCGAGGTCGTAGCAGCTGGTGCTGGTGACAAACGACTCAAGATCCTTGGATATGCTCGGCTGAAGTTTTGACGCATCTCGACCAAGTCCTCGAACAGATAGACCTCGCGAGAGGGCATTCGAGGCTAGCCGCTGCCCAAGGCTGCCTGTAATACCGGCGATGAGAACAAGCATATTGTGTGGTGATCAATGTTGCGTGCGAGACTGAAAGGGTTGGAAAGCTTGTGCCTGGGATCAAAAGGGCTCAAGAAGAAAGACGTGTGTAGTATGGTTAAATACTCCGCGGAGATTTGAGCCTCGAGCTGTTATTTTAAGTTGCTTGGCAACGGGTACTTGCAGATACTTCACTGTGTAACGTTATTGTCTCCACGTCAAGGAGCAAAACTCCGCACCTTGTGATCTTAGCTCCGCCCGTAATCTCCGCCCGTCGGCCGCAGCTATGGGCTAACAGGGAGTGTATTGATCAGCGTCGGTGTAGAAACGGTGGAAGAAGGGAGATGTGGCCCAAGACGTTCATGTTGACGTATCTCAAACCCAAAGGCCCACTTGGTACTTCCCGAGGGCTGGATACACACGTAATATCGTACTGAATATTCGAATATCTTCTTAAGCCGTGTCTCTTCTCACATCACAGCCATACCATATATGCCTTACTTCAGCTATGCGCTGGTAGGCTTGTTCGACCTTGACGGCTTCTATGAATGATAAGTGATTGTGATATTGACGAATTCACGAATCATCCAAATCCTCCTCAATAGAGCTGTGAGCCTGAGCTGATCGTATCTCCAGACAGGCTTATTCCCAGCGCCGTAACCAGGCAGGCCGATCCAACGAGGAGAAGGAAAACAAACTAGACATGTCCGTACTGGAGGCTTCGCTCCGGTGACCACCTTCCACCATCCTATACTTTCAGGACAACTCAGCTCTCAACCAGCCTCCGTGTTTAGAAAAGGCTGCTCACATTGACAGCGACAAGGGAGTAGAATTAAACGAATGAATCAATTGGCTAGTCAATGCACATTTAACAAAGCGTCAAAACGAGCCTTCTCCCCGTGGCTCTATGCCTACACCTCAGTTAGCTTGGCGTATTTACCAGCCAGGCGATAGAGATTCTCGTAAACCCCTTTGCCTTACCGCAAATGGCTTCTTATACAAATACTCTGAAGTTTATTCCGCTGTGGTCTGGATACAGTTCCTTGCTGGTGATGTATCTAAGATATCGAGCATCTTCAACCGTGTGATATCATGGTGCAAGAGTTCAGTACTCATATTAAGATAGCGTTACGAAATCAAGGGAGTCTAGGCTCGTGAGCTTGGCCCTCAGCTTAGAAAGACCCCCTGTAGACTGTTGAGAGACCTTCAACTTGGTTAAGTATTATTGTCCGCAATGATGACAAGAAGCCATCAGCCACAACAGCAAAAAGCACAGTCATTAATACATGATGGTATCAAAACCCAGTAACGTACATGATAAGCGAGCGCCGCAGACAAGCGAGCGCCGCACTTTTCTCAACCCTCTTTAGTAAGATCACAATAAAAACACAATAAATTAATTGATCAATTGAAACTACTCGCTATACTCTTCCCCGGAGGTCTCAATCACTACTTGACACGTTCTAGCATTATGACCGGGCTTGCCGCATACTCTACAGTGCCGAACTCCCGGTCGCGCTGACCTTCCTTGACCACCACTTCTCGACGATTTAGCTACTACCTGCGCATTAATATCTATCTGATTAATTGCTTGCCTTCCTTCCTTTACCGTCATTACCCCTCTCTTCTATAGCTGGGTTCTTTTTGCCCTTCGGCGCCGGCTTAGTATCTCATTCGCCTGTCAAAGATCCTATACCTTAGCCCTTAATAATGCTATCTTATATATAACTGCCTTTATTCCCTTAGAAAGATACTTTAATGCCTTAAGAATTGACTCTGGGGAGCTACTTTGATATCTTTTAATTTGTCTTTTAAGGTATTTAGACTAAGATTCGGCCTTAAGCACTATCCTTAGGGTCTTTGAAGCCCAAGGGGTTAAGGGCCTGGCCTCCTCCTTAACCGGCGTTAGAGCCCATAGCTATATATTAAGCTTTGAGACCATACTTTCTAGGTTAAGAGGGATAAGTCTAGCCCCTCTAAAAGCAGACCTGATATTTTATTCCGTCATAGTAGCTTAATAAGCGGCATAGAAGGCTAGGAAGAACTTAGTCTTAGAAATATAGGTAATAAAGCATTTAATTAAATGCTCTATTTCTCGACTATAAGCCTTTTTAAGTAGGCTAAAGTACCTAACGTTAAGAGGCTAAAGTAGATAAGACGAATAAGGCGGCATATAAAGTATAATAATTTTATTCTCCTCGTAATATCTCTCGAAGTCGACGGAGTAGTGACTTTCATAGCCATCGAGGACTAGAAGATAATAGCGACTATTTAATCGCTTAATTATATACCAATCAAAGTGCTTTAGCCACTCGAGACCGATCTCGTTATCAGTCTAGCCATTTTGGGAGGTTATAATAGTCTAATCGCCCGGGAGGTTGCTTTCTCTATACTAGTTAGCGAGGTAATATTGGCCCGCACCTATGATAAACGGCTGAATCGCTTGGCCCTCCGCATTGATCGCCTAAATCACTATAATCCATTCCCGGCTTCCAGGCTATATTAATTTTGGTCAACTACGCCTTTCTGCGCCAATAATAACTATTCCGCTTACAATCATACCCATAAGGAAGCCAGTCTCATTAAAGTTCTAGATATCATCTAATTAGATGCTATACTTCGCGATTATATTCGCTATAAGCTAAAACCATTTTTAGATTTCCTCTAGATCTTTATACTTAGCCCTCTAGTAGTTATATTTATAAAAAAAACGCGTCTTTAGCTTTTCTTATCGCCTAATAAAGTTAGAAGCCTAGCGCTTACCGACGGGTAGCGCGTCGCGGTTGGCAAATAATCAATTAGCTATTACTTTAATAGCACGCAGTCGCAGGGGAAAACCTCGCGTATCTAGGTCGAGAATAAATTAAACTATAATCTATTCCTCTAGATTAGATAGTCGGCGTGAATTTGGGATAGTATCGCGTCGGGATTAAATGCCCTGCTGGCGGCGACGTAGCCGCCGCTTATTAATCTTATATATCCTTATAGCGCTTCGGATGCTTAGTTTTAGGTTATTTTAAAGGGCTTAAAGGGTAAGAAGCGTTCTAGCCTTAGTATTTAGGTCTGACATATTTGGTGGTTAATAATCAATTGATCAAATGAAAAGTTAGGTGTAGGAGGGAAAAGTGCGGCGCTCGCTTGTTTGCGGCGCTCGCTTATCATGTACGTTACCGTTTAACTCAATTAATATATAATGGGCAATTGCGCTGTGGTGATATCTGATACTACCTATCTGCTTAGTTATCCCATCAGGGGCCAGGCTTCAACTATAACAAAGAGATTAATATTAATATATCACAGTATTATATCCTAATGCTAATATAGTGCCCTCTGTTTTTTTTAGTCTTTCTACTACCTGAATATTTGATACATTATTCCTTTTGATTAGTTCCCCGCTAAGTCTTTCCAGATTGTCAAATAGTTGGTGAAAAGTGAGTTCTTTGTTATAGGCTAGAACGAGACGATCAAGAGTGCGCTTGTAATTGATGATCCGAGCAGCACAAGTCCCAACATCCACATCAGTCAGAGCAAGAGGCCAATTGCCCATCTCGATGATACTATCGCAGAACTTATAACCGCGTACTCGATCCGACCAGAAGGGAAGCATGGCAGGTTAACTTAATACCACCAGCCAATATCCACAGTGGTATAAGGTATGTATAGTGTCCTAATAATGGATGCTTGAGCATGTCCTCTTTATACGGAGAAGCCAGCCTCAGCGACTGTTGTCATACTGTAATAGAAATCTTACCATATCTCGAAGCACAAGAGCTATCTTATAGAGCAACAGTGGTGAAGAAACAAAACAGATATCGTCTCACTTCCGTAGCCTTGAGGGCATTGAAAAAAGGGATCTCATCCAAGACCCGAGGTCCATAGCGAGTAGACATGACAACCTCGTGACCGTTAAGAACCTTGACGGGCTCATTCTCCGAGCCGCTTAGGTCAGCAGTAACGATGTTAATTACTTTCTTTTCCAAGTCACGTACTGCTAGCCTTTGCAATGAAGAGGGTCTGATCGAGGCCGTCACTTCCTAAAGAATACCAAGTTAGAGTGCAAGCTTTGGCTTCCAGTTTATTCTTATTCTTATTTATTACTATCTGCGATCACGAAAAGAGGCCATCAGCCGCAGAAGCAAAACACACAGTGATCAATGCAATAGCAGCGTAGCAAGCCAAAAAGTGTCTTGTTCTATATTGTCACAACCTCGATCTTCTGGCTCGATTAACCCATCAAGGGCCGGGCTTCAACTATAATAAACAAGACATTTTGTCACAACCTCATTTTCTCCCAGCCCAAATTCGAACGCTCGCCCATAGACATCCATGGTTAGATCTTTAATGGTAATAATTGAGTTAAATTGTGGCTATCCTTTTGCCTGAATCGACAGTCTCAAGCCACAGCTATAAGACACAGTTCAGACATCCTACCCTATCGCACTCACTCGGCGCTAGAATTATGCATAAATCGTAAAGCAACCTTGATAGACTGGAGATTATCATGCATCGGACTAACTCTACCTTCCAGATTGAATCTCGCGTAGAACTCGTTTAGAACATTCATCCGTAAAATTAGCGCCTGAGCTATAAGCTCCGCGCTTCCAATTAGAAGTAGAGAACTCACCGCATCGTTCGAGGAGAATATCGTGTCTGGTCATGGGGTAAAAAGATAAGACGGCGCTGGCTGCTATCTTTGGAAGGTAGATGTTCTGTATAGTCTGCACTTTGATCTCGGCGTGAGCGATTTAAAGATCTCGCAGGGTCAAAGAGGTCTATTCTATGCGGCCTCATGCGTTCGTTATCTCCGGGTTGGTATTGCGTGGTGCAAGTTACAAAAGATCCTGTCAAGCTGCCAGTTTCAGAATATTGGGCCAAGGCGCATGACCGGATTAAAGTAATGCACCCCGCCTAGAGTAGCAGTGCAGAAGTGCCTTGCTCTTGGCGATAGGCCATCCGGATTTATCTAATTCCCGAAATTCCCTGCAAAAGCAACAAGTTTGATACGTTGTCAAAAACAGTGAAATAACAAGTGAGAAATACGTCCAGAAGTGATGTTTCCCTCTTCTTTATGCCTTTTTCTTATTAATCTCTTGTTCTTAATCATCGCCGGATCACTCGATCCTCCGCACATCCCCACATTCTTAATGGTCGACCAAGTTATCGACTTGCCTCATCGGGATATTGACCCTTGCTGCTAAGCGCCATCTATGTCGATCACTCGCGCGGGAGGATTACAAGGTTAAGATGCTTTTTCCAACTGCCGAACTAGACAACGGAGAACGGAGTTCAGTACCAGAAAGGCAGGTACACCTATTTGCATACTCTCGCGATATCACCAAGCAAGCTTATCGCGGAATCACAACCAGAGAGGCAGGTATGCAATCGGACATAGTTGAGACGAACCCTCAAGAGGCCCATCTTCACATATATAAGGATAAAGAATCACCACTCTAACAGTCTTTCAACTCCAACAACAATCTCTCTTCACTCTTCAACTATCTACTCTTGGAATCCTCTGCCTGCTCTTCACCATGGTCAAGTTCGCTGCCATCGTCGCACTTGTTGCGCCTCTTGTTGCCGCTCGGCCTCAAGACCGACCCATGATCGTCGGCGGAACGGCTGCCAGCGCTGGTGACTTCCCCTTCATCGTCAGCATCTCTTACAATGGCGGCCCTTGGTGCGGAGGTACCCTCCTCAACGCCAACACCGTCATGACGGCTGCCCACTGCACTTCTGGTCGCTCTGCTAGCGCCTTCCAGGTCCGCGCTGGAAGTCTGGTATGTTCTCTGAGACATGAAGAATCCAACACATGTACTTACTATTGACAGAACCGCAACTCGGGTGGTGTTACCTCTTCCGTTTCTTCCATCAGGATCCATCCTAGCTTCAGTAGCTCGACCTTGAACAACGATGTTTCCATCTTGAAGCTGTCTACTCCCATCTCGACTAGCTCCACTATCTCTTACGGTCGCCTGGCTGCCTCGGGCTCCGACCCTGCTGCCGGCTCTGATGCCACAGTTGCAGGCTGGTGAGTAGATCTAAACATGTCCTCGGTTCAGGACTAACTTGGAATATAGGGGCGTCACCTCTCAGGGCTCTTCCAGCTCTCCCGTCGCTTTGAGGAAGGTTACTATTCCTATTGTCTCTCGCACCACCTGCCGATCCCAGTATGGCACTTCTGCCATTACCACCAACATGTTCTGCGCTGGTCTTGCTGCGGGTGGTAAGGACTCTTGCCAGGGCGACAGCGGCGGTCCCATTGTCGACACATCCAACACTGTCATTGGCATTGTTTCTTGGGGCGAGGGTTGTGCTCAGCCCAACTACTCTGGCGTCTATGCCCGAGTTGGTACCCTCCGCTCTTACATTGACGGCCAGCTGTAAATTCCTCGCTGGAGTGGTTTACACATTCTGGCCTCGGCACTTTACTGGTCAGAGATTGTAGTCGAGATGGTGACGTAAGGTGGAGTAGGAATGCTGAGAGTGTTTGAGAGTTTAGTTGATAGTCAAGATCCAAGTCCCGGTTGGCCATGAACTGGCAACTCGAGCGACCAGATTCTCAATAAAATTGTTAGTGGAAGATTTCTTCTCGAGTACCATGATTATCGATGTCGTGATAGGAAGAACTACACCTGAAAAAGTGTTGTGCAAGCCTTCTTCCATATCTCGAACTCATCAACGGTATAAGAGACACCATTCTCCAGTTCGCTTCCGTATACGTGACCCCATATCTACAAAAAGAAATATCAGTAAGTCTGATTGATCAAGCATCTCCTGGTCAATCTTGTCCACTATTCTATGAATCTTGGGACATCAAATTATATAAGGACAACGAGTAATATCAATTACAAAAAGAGTGATGTTTCCAACTATGTCGTGACTGCTAATACATTCCTATATACCGAAGCAATGCCTGATAACCATCCACTAAGTCGTCTCATTCTTTGTATCTTTTCACAACTCTTCTGGCAGATCTTCCACAACCACGCCTTTGATGTCCTTCAGCTTCTCGATGGCCTGGAGGGTCATAGGTCTAAAACCAAACTGTGTCAGCACTGGCTCTTGGTACTGAAAATTCTGGCACCTACGGTGGATAGCATGTAGGGATCATGGTGCGAGTGCTCTTCCAATGTTCTGCGCCCGTGTCTTCCTTGACGATGCTGGATTGAGAATTAGCCTGACTATCGGACGTCAAAAATATCGCACATCGTACTCCGTCACCGTCTGATTAGATTCTTTGTAGTCGTCCATCAACTCAAATGTATAAGTGATCGACTTGAAACTTTTGTCAGCAAACCCTGAAAACCGGATTTCTGTTTGCGTGGAATCCTTTTACCTTTCGGTCGGCCATCATGGAGAAAGCTGAACGGAATAGAACAAGTGAGGCACAAGCCGCGATAGTGATGAGCACTATGCAATATTTCGAGAAAAGATGCATTGGTATTTGCCAGCCTTGACTTGAAGCTTTCAGAATTAGGCGTGATATGATGTCTATTTAAGTAGCATTTAAACGTTTGACTATCTTTCGGACGTCATCGAATGTGGAAGGTGATGATGTGCTTATGACAGGGGTAAGACGTCGGAACAAAAGATCCCTGCCTCGACTCCTCAGCTGTTGTCTGTGTGGGGAAAGCTTATCGGCGATCAGATCAGGGTGTCTCACGGTCACCTGAGTTTAGGGTGAGCACCACCCGAGCCTCGCTTGAGGGAGGGAGGCATGAGCTACCATCCACAAAGCGGCGATGCTTCGTCGTTGATGTTCTCCTTCCAAAACATCGTGACCTAGTTAGTTATTTTGACTTCCTAAGGCTGTCACCATCGGCTTCATGTCCATAGAGATACGTATCTCGGCTCAATGGAGTTGAGAAGACCGCCGACGACAACGGTGCCAGTTTGACACGTTGCACCAAGTATTGTAACCTTCATTGTTGTGGTCATTTTGGTGAGGCTACTGGCTCATTGGCTCTTGGAGTCATCATCGATAATAACAAAAACAACTACAACAATGGCCTCTTTTGGAGACATCTGATGAATGGCTGGGCTGCATCTAAATGTACTTACCGTAGTTACGTCGACACACAATGGGCATTTGTCATCTAACGTTATGAGGGCTTTGCGGAGGGTAACGCCAAACTCCGCAAGCACGAACTAAGGAAACCTTGATACTTTAAAAAGCGGGTCTCGGGCGCTTGGAAGACTCCGGCAGCCTTCCCCTACAGGGCGTGGTCTAGCTAGTCGGCCCGGCTTCAGGGTTCAGTTGTTGAGAAGTAGATAGTTATACAGTTTACCTTCAGCTATTTACGGTGGCCCAAGTTGCCCAGGTCTTGTAGCAAGCTAAGTCGAAGTCCTATCAAGGCCACTGGAACAGGGATGCCAGCTCCTATACAAGCTGGAGATATCCAAGCTTGCCCTAGTTCATTTAAGAGCTACTCTCAGCAGCCTGAGCGCCAGGTTTGAGACGAGGTAAGGTCTAAGTTCGCCAGCAGTCTTTTGTGTGCCCTGCGAGATGGTTTAGACTTCACATATGTCGCGGAGAATTGAACGTCTTCAATGATGCCTCCAAAGGAGGCCGTTCTCTACAATAGCAAATGACACAGTTTTATAGATGGCAATATTAAAACTTAACGTTATACTGTCTTGGCTGCGAGAGCGAGAGCGAGAGCGAGTGCTGTAGAAATCCGATATCTCCGGAACGTGCTATACCAGCCCTCTTCTCAACCACTGCAGGGATCAACGCTGGAAGCGCCTGAATTCACCGCCCCTCCGTCCTATGAATGGATATCAGTGATAAAGAGAGGTTACGAGAAGCGGACTTAGACCCTTGAGTTTGAAGAGAAGTCCGCCGATGACAAATTGAAGCGTTGGGATAGGGGAATGATGAGAGTTGAAGATGTATTGCGTGATATCAACTCTGCTAGCAACAGTACGAGGCTGAGCGAACCTCATCGGAAGGCTATGGCAGAGGTATTGTGAGTTATAAAAGAAGGCCAGCCATATGATATATTAACATCAACAAACATTCCCTCCAAGAGTATCTTTACCCTAACCTCACTTATTCCACTAAAAGATATCAACATGGTCTTCACTGGTCTTACCAAATACCACAAGGAGCCCTACGCGGACATCTCCCCCAAACTCCCAGAGGTGAGCCAAGAAGGGAGAACCATCCTCATCACAGGAGGCAGCGACGGCATTGGACTTGCCACAGCCAAAGCCTTCGTTGCTGCCTCGGCCAAGAGAGTCATCATTCTAGGCAGACGTGCCGAGAAGCTTGATTCAGCGGTTGTCGAGCTTGTGAGAGAAGCGACCTCCGTCGGGTCGCCCACGGTTGCCGAAGGGCGTGTGTGTGACGTCTCTAACTTGGAGTCGTCCGCTTCGCTTTGGGCCCGCCTTCGAGATGACGGGATTGTCGTGGACGTGCTCGTCTTGAACGCCGCCGCTGTTGGCGCTATTAAACCTCTGATTGAGATCGGCAGAGATAACATTCTCAAGGACTTTGACTTGAATTTTCGCACCAACCTGGATTTCACGGAACGTCTCTATAAGCAGGAAGGGCAAGGGGCAGGCGGACGAAAGGTATAGATTCCTACCGACTAAGAGATGTGCAATGGCTAATATGGTGCTGGATGCCTCACAGGTTGTAGTCGGGGTTACGACTCTCGCAATTTACCTATGGAACCTGGTAAAGGACCGTCCATCGTACGGACCCTCCAAGAGCGCAGGCACCCTGATCCTCCAGCAATTTGCCCGGGCTTTCAAGCCAGAGGAGCTGCAGGTCTCGATTGTTCACCCTGGAGCCGTTTGGACCGAGAGCATGAGGGAATCCGGCGCCACAGAGGGAATGTATCAATGTGATGATGGTGAGTCTTGAACGATGTTCCTATCCACTTGTACACGCTGACATCTCTTTAGTCGACCTCCCAGCCCATTTTATAGTCTGGGCTGCCAGCCTACAGGCAGAATTCTTGCACGGCCGGTTCATCTGGGCCAATTGGGATGTCAACGAACTTAAGGGAGAGGCTTTCAGGAAGCAGTTGGACGAGAATCCCAACTTATTGACTGTTGGGGTTGAAGGACTATCGGAGAGTAAGAACCTACCTATTGTGTAGGTTTTCTAGACGGGCTATACATGGCTAGATTCAAGAGGGTCAATGAACCACTACATGAAGGCTTCAATGGGAAAAGGCCACAGAGAGGCAAACATGTGTGAAGGGTTTCTGAATATTGCCAAGTTGGCGGATTGCTAGCTGTCTTGGCCAAATGTCAAGTTCGTACTTTCTGTAGGCAGTCATCATCGACGTATTATCGCGCCAGTCAAACGTGGTGTCGAATCGAGGGACCAGGGACTTCATCCGGGCCTTGCCATTATTACGAACTAAAACACCATTCTCTGAGCATGTCTAACTGCTGAAGCCACCTTGAAAACTAAAATTCGTACCAAAAAGAAACGCACAAGACGACAACACTCGTCCAAGATTCCACCTATTGCACCGATGCCAGAGAAATGTCGTACAACTTCTTTGCCTTCTCCTCATCGTACGCCCACTCGGCATGGCCAGCCTCAATCACACTCTCACCTTTCCTCGGCTCACTAATGCGGTTCCGTTCCAGGTACTTTCCCCCTCGACCTTCAAGCTCCCGGCTAACGGCCGCCCAGACCGACGTGGACGCGCCCTGCTCCGGGCTCATCATAGACCTGAGCGTAGTCATAACGCCGGATTTGAAGAAGATCAGAGCATCGTGTAGATTGGGCTTCTGGAGACCTGTTCTGATGCCTCCGGGGTGCACACTCCAGGCGTGTAGGCCCTGTGCCCCGTAGCGACGTTCGATCTCGCTGGCGGTGTAGACGTTGGCTAGCTTACTCTGTCCGTATGCTAAAAAAGGATCGTATTTCCGGTTCTCCCAGTTGAGATTGCTAAAGTCCATGGGGGCGTTTCTGTGCGCAGTCGACGAAACAATGACAACACGGGACTGGAAATCGGGTGTTGATGATTCCAAGAGCATGGGTCTCAAGAGTTCAAACAAAAGAAAGTGTGAGAGATGGTTGATGCCCCAATGGAGCTCAAAACCGCCCTTGGTTCTTCCCTCGGGAACGTGACGTATTCCGGCATTCTCGATCAAGATGTTGAGCTTGTTGGTCTTGGCTTTGAGCTCGGCGACACAGGCGCGAACACTCTCGAAAGACTCGAGATCAAGTTTAAGAAGATGAACTTGAATATGATCAAGAACATCTCCGAGTACAGTCCTGGCCTTTTCCAGGTTGCGTGCGGTGACGAAGATGGTTGCACCTGTGGCCTTCATGGCCCGTGCCGTTTCGATGCCGAGTCCAGATGAGCAGCCAGTAATGAGGACCACTTTATCGGCCAGGGATCCTTCTCTCTGCTCATCTTTGACAATTTGCAGGGCGGTAGGTCGTGCATCGCCAGGACCGTTGGGTTTGAGGTGTGCGGCTGCGTATGTAGAGGCTGTCGATGTCATGTTTGCGCTTGGAAATGATCAAAATGTGGTTGTTTTTGGGGCTGGGTGACGGGAAAACGAGTAAGTCTGAATTGGATATGAAGCAAAATATCTTTACAAGGTTCTCAATGGTGCTTTATATGTTCACTTTACAAGGTGAGATGTCAATTATGACGCAACGTTGTCGGACTTGACGGAGTTATGCTCGACTGGTGATTTTGAACATGGCTCGTGAGAGGTGTCAGCTCCTATTACCTCTTACGGTTAACCACCCACAGGCACCATGTACCCAGAGAAAGTATGATCGAGAGCAGGTACCAGAGAGCAAGATGACAGCGGCTACAAATCGCCCATGGTTTGGTCCAGGAGCCGAGATTTGGAGAAATTAAAGATTACTCTCTCTATTATGCACATCATACGCTAAATCGTCACGTTTAAGGGGTTCTCGCCTCTGGTCTCTCTCCACTTGTTTGCCGCGTTGACAACGTCTTCACATCCTATTAAGAGAAACCCCCATTTTCTTGCAAACGACTCGGTAATTTCCCAACCAGAAATCTCCCAAGGATCTGACCAAGATATGATACCAGACTCTCCGATCCAAGAACTTGCCAAGTTTGCAGTTGTAATGGTATCACCTTCGCCCGTTGTTATCGCAAATGGGGCTGGTTGACGCTCAGTGTCGCTGCCCTTGGGGTCAACCAGGGCGGATTGCTCTTCAACCTCGTCACTGGTTAGACAAAGGCTCTCAAAGGCCTCTCCAACTAAATCCAACATGAAAGCATCCTCATCGATATCATACTCTTGAAGCGCAAGGATCAGGTTATCCCGTAGTTTTGGGGAAGGGAAGAGATCCACCCAGCCAGGATGCGGTACTTGCTCTTGGAGATGTGTCGGCATCAAGGATACCGGTAGAGTAATCTCAACACCTGTTTCTGGGGCAGGCAAGGTGAAAACACGGAATATGGAGCAGAACCTCGTCGTTTCTAGGGGGATAGTGGATAATATGAAGTAGTTTGTTAGGATGGCGCGGGAGACGTTGAACGAGATGACATGGAGAAGTCGAGAGTCTGGTGTGATAGGAAAGTAAACATCAGTCGCCGATGGAGCATTGATCTGATCTTTTCCCAATTGGCGAGAGACGCTGGTGCGCGGTGGTGGTTCGAAATGGGCCTCGTGCTCGTGTGCCTCGGTGAGTCTCTGACGTCGTCCTAGATGCACAAGCTGTCAGCAACAGATACTTGGAACGGGAAGATCAGTCGATTTACTTACGAGCCGCTCTCTTATTGATCCTGTTTTGCCTCTTTCTTCTCTCTTTGGCATCGCTTAGACCCGCCCATTCATCCTTCTCGCCGAGGACCTGATCAGACATGGTTAGCTTCCGTGACAATGGAGCCATCCAAGGGTTAGTACCTCTTCGCGCATCGGCACAAGTCGAAAAGTCTGAAATGAAGCCATGGGTAAGATTGCCAGGGGAAAACCCGTCCGCTTGCTGGAAAAGAGTGAGTATGATGGTGATAGTTGAGTGAATGGTGCATGTTTTAAATGGCTGCTGACGCGCTTTGCTTGAATCGGGGAATTTGGGCGGATGCAGACTGCTGACAAAACTAAGCCAATTTGGGCCTGGCTTCTGACAGGGTGGGATGGTAAGATTCAGGGAAGGTTAATGACGCCTAAAATTGAATCATGGTGGGAACTCGCGTCACCTTGATCAGGGATCTTCTAAATAGAACTCGGATAAGGTGAAAATTGCAAATAATGCGCCGTGAATTTAGTTTTAACTAGGTAGCCTCTGCGTAAATACCTGACTATCAAGTATGCAGCTTTGAGCTTATCTTGGGAGACATTGTGCTAATCAGAGATCCGCTCTGTCAACCCAAATATCCACAGCTCGCATCGTGTTATTAAAGCTCCCAGATAGAGGTTTAGACATGCTTAATAGTTGCCTCTTTCTATCGCGGGCAAAGTCCGCTCTCGGCTTCGAAACCCGAAGACAGTCGGCAGGGCCTTCGTGTCCTGGTTAGAATAGGATGGCCTTGCGGGTGAGCATACGTGTGATTTCAAGTCAGACAAAAATAAACAATCTTTCGCCGTTTTTCTGCAGCCAATCTATTGCAAAACTTAGATTATATCGAGCTATTCTACCCACTTGAAACATGACTTAGCTCTCGAGAGTCTTTTCCAGTGGGTGGAGGCCCAGTCCACCAACCTACCAAGCGCCAGCTGAGCGACCCTCGGCTATCGAGTCTCTGGATGTCTCAACAGACGACGACGAGGAGGACTCCCGGAATGACCGGGTGATTGTGGGACGCGTGTTTGCCATCAACACCGTCACATGAGGTACCATAACCCTCCTCCAACCCCAACCAATGTTGCTCACCTCCAATAGACATGAACACCACGTATGGGATCTACATCTCCTACAACATCGCTCATGGCTACTGTTAAGGCGCCACGTACCTGCACTATGCATTTGTTGGTGGTCTGTCGGTAGCTCTTGCTTGGTTCACTGCCCCCTTCGTCAACCACCTCACCAAAACCTCTGGCATCCGCGTGCCCATAGCAGCAGGCGTCGTGGCCGTCTTCTTGGTCAGTGGTTTGCTGGAATCAGCAGAAAGTTTGGCGCATTTCTGGTTTTCCAGGGACTTTTTTTTTGGCTTGGGTAAATTGAAACCTCGAATGTCTGAGCTGCGGATCGGCTAACTCAGAGTTATGGCTCGGTCTGGCGCGTAACTACACGATAAACGACGACTGCAGAATACGAGTCCGAATACTGACTAGCAACTCGTAAAGACTCAGGTACCGTCTCAGCCAATTTTACCGCTTTTATTTGAGAAGCGCTTCAGTCTAGCCCAAGTCACTGGATGATCTGATCAGCAACCCTCATGAACTGACATCCGGCTCTAGGGTATTGTCACATGCGGATCGGGATTCGGAGGCTTGATCTTTGCCAACACAGCTCGTGCCGCATTGGAAAGTATTGGAGTGCGATACACGCTTCTTCTCAACGGTTTCATACCTGCTGTTGTATTGGTGCCGTCAATTGCGTTTCTAAAGGACAAGGGCAAGAAGGTGGAGGCCAAGACAAAGCCCCTTCAACTCCGCTGGCTTTGACACAAGAATTCTGTTCGGGTCTGGACCTTGGGGTGCATTTGGCGGTACGAGATCTACGTGTATGACGTATGGGTTTTTCTAATTGTTGAGCTAGTGATGGGCTGCTTTATCGCTCTCTACTCTAATGCATCGTATGCGACAGGCGGGCTGGGGCTTTCACAGCGGCAAGGTGCTGCCCTACGATCGATCTTTGCTGTGGAACAGGTCCTTGGACGACCACTCGTTGGACAGGCCCTCGATATGGCAGGCTGATTGAACATAGCCATCGCCGCTAACATCCTGGCTGCACTTAGTTGTCTGGTCATGTGGCTTCCCGCTAGATCGTTTGCGGTTCTCGTTATCATCCCCATCATGCAAGGTGCCTTTGGTGGAACCATTCTCTGTGTCATTGCGCCGGTTTCTACTTCGGCAGTCGGAGTCATTGACGTCGGCTCTGCTCTGGCCATCTTTTGGTTGATGATGGTGTTGCCATTCACGTTTGCCAAACCTGCTGCTGTAGTTTTGATTGACTACTCGCGTCACAATTTAACGAGGGAGGGCCCGGACGCGTACCGAGCGTCCATCATCCTCTGTGGTGTATTATTTGCGTTGAGTGCTTCCATGCTCTGCGGAGGAAAGGTTGCGATCTAACGGAACGTCAAGATTTTTCAGAAGACATGACGGAAGAAGTTTAAGAGTAGTTACTTGCGTGTTCATTAGGCATATATCGCTATTCTAAAAGGCTCAAAAGGCTCATCCCGAAGACATGTAAAGTAGGTCTGATTATTCCCAACTCCAAAAACCAGTCATTTAGCCCTCTCATAACTCCGAGTTCCACTGCTCATTGGTGACATAGCACAGAATCCAGCCAAAGTCGACAGGGTTTGTAGAGATATGAGCAGGCTCCTTCTTGGTAAACCGCTCGCTACCAATCTTGGAGGCATACTGGTTGAGATATCGTTGGCACACGATGTTGTCCTCGGCCGGCTTGGGCGCTTCGGCAACGTGGTCGACACCCTCGACCCTTAGCTCGGTGATTTGCGTCCGGCTGACGTGTGTGAGACGGCCGAGGGGTACGAGAATGGTGTGCTTGGTTTGGTCCTTGCCGAAGCCGTTGACGGCGACGACCTTGGCTGAGACGTGGTTGGGGACCATTGTGCGCTTGAGCATCTCCATGGCGTCGGGAGGGAGGAAGCTTGCTGTCGCGGTAGAGGCGAGGGCAGCGGTGGCAGCGATGAGGGTCGTGAAATGCATCGTCGTTGTTGTGAGGCGTTTTGTGAGCGTCGATGCCGTTTTTGGTGTTCTTGTGGTGGTGATGTGGTTGTTTTGTTGTTGTTGCTGCTGATAAGGTGTGGTTGATGTGGCTTCAGCTGGTGGTGGTAGCGAGTGTAAGAGCGAGTAGATTATGTAGCGTGAGTGCCGAGGAAGAGATTAAGTAGTAGATTGCTTGAGATGATGATGAAAAAATTCTTGAATCTAGTGAGACTGTCATGCCTTTTCTAGTCGTTGAAATCGAGGCTCTCGTCAAGCACCTGGCCCTCGGGGCCTTCTGTCAATCTAAATTTAGCCCATACCAGCTTTCACAAGTCAAAGCGATCCAGTCTGTCACTTTTATCTCTCCACCAGACGCGCCCTTCGTAACGTACACGGCGGAGCCAATAATAGCCTCCTAACCGTTCCACTTTCTGTTGGTCCCAGCGGAAGCAAGCCTTCTTTACGAAAAACGTCCCCTGCCAAGGGATGCTTGAAGCCTGGGTCTAGAACTTCACTGACAGGGGTTCGCAGATCCTCTCCGCAAATCAGGCCAGGATTTGACCTGTTGGTGGAAGCAAATGCGAAGGACTGCTGCGATTCAACGTAACATCTCACGTCTGTGTTCTGGAACGTGGGTCAGCTGTCATTGGGTGGTTTTGCAAAGGCGCAGGCGTAAAAAGTTCCCTCGGTCAGTGACATCAGATAAAACAAGAGATCTCATGCTCGACAGTGGGCACATGGGGTCTTGCATTCAATAGTCTCGGCGAGATTCCTTGGCTCTTGGCACTATTTTAAGCATATGGATGGTGATGTCGGCGCGTTTTGCTTCGTCGAGATGTCGGTAAGGCCGTCCCACGTGCAACAAGATGCCCTCACTTACTGCTTTGCCCTTTCAACCACCTCGTCTGCACGATGACCTAACCTTGGTGGCCAGCCTCCGTATTTTGTGCACGATCCAGTTCTTGAGGCTGAGTTCTCTTCAGCCCTAGACCCCATCGCTCCACTGTTGATCCGATGTGTCGGACACTCGGGGAGACCGGCCCCGGTTTTGATCCGAGGATGCATATGAGCAGCTCGCTTATGCTTATGCTTACGGGTTGAATGCGTTTGGCTTGCTCGTAATTTCCATTGTTTCTCATACATATTCATGCCGTAGCCTGAAAATTGACTGTCAAATATGTCCACGGTTCCCTTCACACTGCGCCAAGCAAGGGTGATCCAGAGGGATGCTTCTCGTATAGGTATGCAACCCTCCCTTCCCAAGCTTACACTTGCCCTACATAATTCTCACTATTCATCAAGCTAATCCCAACATCCCAGTAGAAATTGTTTAACCCTCCAGTCCCATCCGTCGCCTGCACGCCGCCCTCCTCTCCTGCAAGCAAGCACCTCAGGGTCACATCCTTATACGTTTCACCCATCCAGAAAGCCAGATCGGATCTACACTTCTTGGCTATCGCGTCCTTGAACTCTTTGGCTGACAAGTTGCTAGCCTTGACCTTTCCGCCAGAGCCCGATTCTGCCACACGAGCGAGCGGTCGCCAGAAGCCGATCTCGACAAGCAAAAGCCCCAAAGCGTATATGTCGTGGACCCTTTGATAGCGCGTCTGGGGTCCTGTGTTTGCGTTTGACCCTGCAGGTCGAGACTTGAGACGCTGTCTAACATCGGGGTGTAAGTAAACAGCCTCGGAGTCTTCGACAGGTGCCGAGATGGATAGTTCGGTTGTAGAATCGGGACGAGAGATGGCAAAACCGCCAATAATGGGTGCTCCAAGATCGAGAGGAGTAGACTGGGTCGATGTTGAGGATATAGTCGCCTCGTTTACAAGAAAGGCGATGTGCAAGGAGCTGAACCGCTCGTGATGCCACCGCGTGAGCAGAAATGTGTAGAAGCCCATAACCAAGGTAGTGGCGAGCTCGAAGCGCTGGTTAAGGCTTGGTAGTGGATAGTTAACGCTTCTTCGGCTAGAAGATGATCTTTCATTGGTACCTGGTCGCTGGCTTCCGGGTAGTATGTCGTAAAGAGTGACAATGGTGGTTGAGGATGTGGCGCTTGTCGGCAACGCCGACACCAAGCCAAAGACCTTTGCGCTGCCGTACTCAATGAACCCAAGAGATGGGGGGACCTGTAGGCGGGATATTTCCCCAATCTGTTGTAGAGAGTACGATATCTGCGAAATGCGCGTGCGGGCAAGTTTGTACACGTCGTAATCACCTTGCGGAAACGGTATCCATTCGATCATGACTCGACAAGGTTGACCTTCATCATCGGGAGAATAGTGGGCGATGGAGTATTGGCAGCCTGCAAGGACCTTGGCGGCATTGATTCCCTCAAAGTGATTCATCCTGCGCTCCATTTTTGTCAGGACAGCATCCAGGTCTGCATTAGTCGTTGCCCCATCCTTGAATCGTTGACGTAATCTGATGAACTTGGCGCTCTGGCTCAGGACGGTGTTGCGGTTACTCGATAATCTCGAAATATCTCCAATATTGTCAGAAGTTTCCAACGCGTAGCCCGCGATGCCTAGCTCCAAGATACTGTCTCGAAGGTTTTGCGGAAGGATGCTGTAGAGGGCATTGTTCCAGTAGATCATGGATTCCAATGAGCTGTCGAGGGTGGACTTGTCATTGTCCTTCCATGGGCTTGCATTGTGTTTGATCCGTGTGATCCAAGGGGTGTGTTTCAAGAGGTCATCGGCGAATTTCTTGAGGCGCGTTCTCGACTTTGATGTCTCCTCTGACAGGTCGAGCGTCTGCCTCGGCTCTGGCGGTTGGGCCTGAAAAATGGTCAAGATGCCATTTCGCTTGAGGACTTCTTCGACCTTTTCGAGAAGCTTGAGAATATTGACTGCGGCATCCGTAATGGGTTGCCCAAACTGCTTGTCTAGCGTGACTTGGAGTGCCGATGTTTGTGTCGGCACTCGTCGAATCGATGGCGGACGTTTTGGTTTGAGTGCGAGATGTTCCAAAGCCGTCCACCACGTCTGGAAGCGAAAGAATTCCATCTCAAGTTTGCACATCCAATCGGCGACATCATCTCCAAAGTCGTGAGCCTCGCGAATGGTGCGCCATACCTCGAAGCCCTTCTCGAACACGGCGACAAGCCCACCGAGGCCAATGATGAAGGAGGGGATCTCCAGGCCCGACATATTTACAAGGCAGATTTTACAGACGCAAGATGTAAAATGCACATTAGGCGTACCACGTAGCACTCAAATAGTGAGGCCCTGATTACGAATACCAAGCTTAGGCTGACGAGTCTAGACCCGGATATTGATGCCGCACCCGATACCCCTCAATGTTGAGCTGAAAACAAGTGTGGCAGTGTTGAGACAGCGACACGCTTGCATATCAATCTGATTGGGTCACAAGGTGGTTAGGCATACGGTAGCAGGCGCCGTGGCTGTAGCTTGTGACATGTTCCTGGTTTCAGCCCAGTTTGCATCTGGTACTCTTCTTATACTTATTATCTTAAATCCCAGGTTGAGGTATTTACCCAGCAAGCAAGGCTCTGTATCCATAATCGCCGTCATGGCAGATTTCCAATCCCTCTCCATCTACACCGCAGCGCCATCAACGACAGAGCTCGTTAACCGTCCAGACAAGACCTTTGCCATCAAAGGCCAAGCCGAGTTCCTCGCCGTCGCTATCGCTTTAGATGTACCCATCCTCAGCGCCAACAACAATGTCATTGCAAGCATGAACACGCTCGCAGCGGGCGCTGGCGCCTCGTTTGCCGTTTTTGCTTCTTCCGAGGAGATGAAGTTGGATCCTGAGGAAGATTTTCTCAATCCTTCGCAGCAGGTGCAAAAGTTGTTTAATGAGGCCAAGTCGGGGAACAAGTTTCGTCGCTATGTTACCAAGAAGATTGTCACGGCGCAAGGATTTGCGAGTGATGATTCTCGGCAACTCGCTGCTGTCATCAACGAGATACGGATTTTGTCTGATGAGACGATTCGGCAGTGCGACTTTATCGTATCCATGCTGGCTGTTTCGTGGAGCGAGTCTCCTAGCCTCGGACGATTCTGGCCTCAAGTTCTACTCGAAGCTGCCGATGAGGGCACTCTAGTGGAGTATCTATCTGCTGTCGACATACATTTCAGGAATCAGCTCGCCATAACCATGGAGATTGGACGCGGCCTTCAGTTCCTCCACTCCCAAGGCATCGTCCACGCTGACCTAAAACCAACAAACGTCCTCGTCTTCAGCAACGGCTTCAGCCAAGAGCAGCAGGAACTATCGGGCAAGCTCGGCATAGCCCCAGTTCGCGCAAAGCTTTGCGACTTTGGATACGCAGTCATCATCGACGACTACAAGTCCGAGAAGCTGTTTCAAGCGAGGATCGGTAGCCATCCATGGATGGCGCCCGAGCTTGATGCCGAGGAGACTATTGAGTTGGAGAATCTTCACAAGACCGACATTTACTCTCTTGGGTTGCTTGCTGCTAGCATTTTCATGAATGGCAGCTTGCCCTTTGAGGGGATAACACCAGATGAGGTCTCTGACATCAAGTCAAGGTTGAAGGAACATCCGGATGCGGCTGTTGCAACGGTGATGAAGAATATCAAGAGCAAAGCCTCTCTTGACGAGTATCAAGAGGAGTACATACAAGTGTTTCTTTCAGGGACATGTGTGCCTTCCCAGGCTGACAGAGTGTCACTGTCTGCGATTCAAAGCTACCTTTTCCTGGGTATGATGCAACAGCTTGGGAAAGGAAAGCCGGCGATACCACTGGAGTGGTTCCCAGACCTCCGCGAGGCGGGAGAGAGTTACCAGTGAGCGGTCGGCCCTACTCTTCCAAGTCCCGAGTTAACGTGCCTAGTGATGCTCTACAAGCGCTTGAGAAGAAGCATTCAAAGTCGGGACAGGTATGTACATCCAACACAGACGATTGTATCGCATGCTAAAGACCGTTTCAAGGGAGAGACTAAGGACGATCCCAATGTGCCGCAAATACTCCTCGACCTTCGAAGAATGCGTGACGAAGTCATTTCCATTCAGATCGGCGACCCCGAGTTCGAAGAAACTCTGGCAAACGCGTTTCAGGATCACAGCCTGAAACCAGCAAAGGTCCGAAAGTTTAGGAAGGCTTGGAAAACTGATGACGACTTTGAGGAGAGTCAAGACTTTTTTGATCGTATGGATGAAGTTTTTGACCGAGCTATTCTCAAGACACCGGATGTGAGTTTGGGCTATCGTCGCGTGGTTGACATTGTGGCTTATTCTTTTTAGTTTGCGTTTGAGCACACTTTGACTACCGCTTTGATGCCCCGTGTGGCACGAAAGGAAGTCATCGAGGATCTCAAGGCAAGGTGTGATTCTGACTACATCGAGGATCCGGCCGCGCCATTCCATCTGGCTGGCGCGTATTTCAACGGCCAGGTTGTTGATCCGTCAATCGAGGAAGGTCTCAAATATCTCACAACCTCAGCCGTGATGAAGGGCCCGGAGGCTGTCTCATTGATTCTGAATGTCTTCAATGCTTGCGAGGCTTCTTTACCCGAGGACATTCGAGATGACTTGCTGGCAACGATCAAGAGTTACGGGACGACGACATTTAGCGGTGCACAGGCGACTCTATTTGATCACCCTGTTCCAAGGCAGATTGAGCACCATGCTGTCCTCGGAAAGATCTGGTCCAAGAGATGGCCTGAAGAGTACGAAAAGTGGTTGACCACTGATCGAAGAATACTCAACGCGGTGTTTCCCGCCAACAATAACTCGTTGTACTTGAGAGCCGAACCCAAAACTGGACAACCAGGGTTTGACTTTGACCAGTTAACTACCTTCAAGATGGGTGGCCCTGACAAGCTTGATCCTGCGAAGAGGCCTGACTTCATAGCAGAAGTTACTCGGCTTGGTTGTCTTGAAGCATGCAGTGACTACGGTTTCACGTTGTTACAAGTCGCTGTTGTCAAGGACGATCTTGAAATGGTCAAGACTCTTGTTCTTCAGCTTGGTGCCTCTATCAACGCATACGGGAACACCTACGGATGGACTCCGTTACTGCTCGCCTGTCATTGCGGTTACTTCGTAATGGCAAAGTGGCTCGTCGAGCATGGAGCGAATGCTACTATTCGAGAAGAACTCCAAGGGGCAACCATTCTTCACTCCTTGCACCGGTTCTCTAACCGTCAAGAGTGTGAAGCGATCCTTGAAATTGCCCTTTCTGCGGATATCGACATCAACTGTTCCATGAAGAATGGAATGACACCTCTTCATGCTACATTCTCTGGCTGGGACTACTCCGAAGGAGCAGCTGCGAAACTTCTCCTCGAGTATGGCGCTGACCCAACGAGACAGGCAGAAGAGTGGGATGGGCACTTTGGATTTGTGACCCCAATCACCCTAGCCGCCCAGGTGCTCGACGTTGACTTGGTTCTCGAGATGATATCGGCAGCAGATTCCTTCATCTCCATTGCCGGTCTATCCGCACGTCGTCAACTCAGTCACGCCAAGGCACAAGCATTCTCTGCCCTAACAACAAGGACACGGTTCTACTACATGGCGACTGCGGGGCGTGGCTATATGGAAAAGCTTCAGGCCGCAATCTCCCTCCTCGCCGATAAAGACATGCGCGACATTGTAGATGAGCGACGAGCGGAGGATGAAAGAGTCGTAGACACTTGCTTGGCAATGTCGATTCACAAGGCTCGAGGATTCTTTATCGAAGCGCTGTTGAACGTCTTCCCAGACACGAAGGTTGATGCTCCATTTGAAGGATTATCGAGAACGTTTCTGCAGATTGCCATCGAACGACGAAGTATCGAAGCTATGCGATGTTTAATACGACATGGCGCAAATATTCTTGCCAAAGACATACGAGGTCGAAATGCCCTTCAAGTGGCGGCTCACTACTTTCCGGCTGTACTTCCAGAGTTGATCAAGCTCTTGGAGGAGTCGCCACTTGAGGAACGAGGAGGTAAAAACATCAAGGATATTCTAGAGAGTCAAGACAATTCTGGCCACACGCTCTTTGCTCAGCTACTTCTCGAAGGATACGATGAAGAGAGGCAGCTTGCAGAGTCTCTCCGCGTCAAGTACGGTCTTCAACACGATTACAATATGGGAGGGGGTGGCGACAAGTGGACGACGCTTGTCGGGTACATGGTTTCAGCGGCTGCTGCTGACGGTCTCATACCGATTGAGCATGTGGAATACTTGCTGGACTTGGATCCAGCACCGGAGTACGTCTGTGATTCTGAGGGGAGAACCCTGCTTTCTTTGGTAGTCCAAGGGTTCTCGGGATGTAAGCTGAACAGCAATGTCCAGCAAGGAACGATATGCTAACGATATCGCAGCGCGAAACTCGTACGATCTACCTTGCCATCAGATCACAGGGATGCTGCTAAAGAAGTATCCTGAGTACGATACCATCTTTACCCGGTCCAAAACACAACGCACTGTCCTTCACGTTGCCGCCTACTGGTCCAACAAGACGGCTCTCCAGATGATCAAAGACCACGTGCAGCGCAACTGCCCGAGGAAGACAGTCCCATGGAACCTTATTGAAGGGGGGAACACAGTCCTGGACTTTGCGTCACTGGGTGTCAGGGAAAAGGCCCTCCCAGCACTTGGCCCTGAGGGCAACAGGGTCGCTACCAGATCGACGAAGAAGGCTGCCTTGGAATGCTACAAGTTTTTGAGGGAGAATGGCGCTCTGCACAACTGGGAGCTGCAGGGTACCATGGTAGCGTGAGTTGAGACAATGCAAATGACTGTGGGTGTATGCTGACCACCGAGAACTAGGGCACGACTGCTCATCTACAAGGTGGACTTTGTCAAGACTGGCCTCTTTATGCGAGTGGCGACAGAAAGACTCGACCTTGGAGCACCAGAAATGGATCTAGATGGTAAGTCCCCTCTCAAGACCTTTCCCAAGAGTCTTGCTCCATCGGCTCAATCATGGCCTTCAAGTATCCAGTGCTAACCTCACTAGGAGTCATCGAAGTCGCTGACACATGCAGCCCAGGTGCAAGGCTTATCCGCCTCCCTGTGGTTCAACTAGCTTGGCGATACAACAACTTCTTCCTCAGGTTCTACTCCGTCCGTGTATCTTCTCTAGCCATGGAAGGCTTCGAGCAGTTTCGCGCTTGGTTTGAGAAGCGGATGACGAAGGACGATCCCCGATTCTACGAGAGCCTCAACCTGCCCCCAGGACTATGTAAATCTCTCCTATCAAGATTCAGCCCGAAATCTAACTAATGGCTGCTGTTAGATCCGTACAAGACTCTCAACTATAAGCATTCTGTGCCTCACACCAATGAGACAGTTGAGTGGACCCGAACTGGGCGCATCTGGACTGAAGAAGAATGTGATGGATTACGAGCAAGGTTTTCGGCGTTGTGGGATGTCTTTTTTGGGGAGAATGAGCGGGAATTTCTCGAGAAGCTAGGCTAATGAGCAGCAGCGGGCTGATAAATGCCATGTTTACTGGAAGAGGCCCTGTACACCGAAATGTCTAATCAGCATTTGCATAAAAGTCATTCTGTTACACAGCGGCTCATGATTCCACCAGGGGGATAAATGCCGGTCCTCATCCTAGAGACTTCCTCTGCATCTCGTCGCTATCCTCCATTGCATACTGCGCTTGCTCTGTCGCCTTGTCGTACAAGTGAGACCTGATTTGATAGATAATGGCGGAGTAACAATGCGGAGAGGTGGGTAACTTATAGGCAACATAAGGTAAGGGCAAATATAGTTTTCCTATCTATGTTGTTAACCTTTGTAACCTCCCCTAGTAGAGTGATCATCTATCATAGTAAAAGAGCTCATTAACACAAGGTATTAAACAAAGTGTGTTTCATAGTAGCAAGCGTTGAAAATGGGGTTAAAAAAGCCTTGTCCTTCTAAAACGTCAAAATACCCATAATTTACGTGTGAGCCTATCCAATCGGATACAAGCAGAGGAGTTGATCTGTGACGAGGCCACGGTGTAACTCATGTAGATGAACGAAGGATACTTGATCAGGTACATCAGGCCCCGGCAGGGGCACCCTTTAAAGGGTGTGTGTGCTAGCTAGAGGGTCTAGAGAGCCCAGGGGGGTGTCGCAACAAGACACAAGGCTGCTGCGCCACACCTGCTCTTTTGGTGTGCGCTCAGGGCAGCCGGGATCGGCACTCGGCAGTTCGTACCTGCTTCTGCTTCTTTGATGCTTCCACGGCGCATAGTAAAAAAGGCCGACCCCATCATCGGTCCGAAATTGGCACTCTCGCCGTGCCGGCCTTATCGGAATCACGTGTCGGGTGCGATGTACCCGATGTTCCTCGACTTGGCCCCTTGACAATCTGCAGCGCTCGGATACGCACAGAATCTCGCTTATGCCCCCGCACAAGGTGTTAAACACATTGCACCCATTTTCAGCAGCCAAGAGTGAGCTGGAAGGGAAGTTGATACGAGACTTCTAGACAGAGTACGGGACTCATAAACGATGGAGAATATATTTGGCTGGCTAGGCAGGCTCCTTGAGTCCCCCTCATATCGTCAAACATTGGTCAGGCGAAGCGAGCCGGGACACCTCAATTGGCTCATTTCAGATGTTGTCATTAAGCGAAATTAAAAGTTTCAGGGGTGTGGCTCGTTCAATTGGTCATCACTGCCTACGACTAGCCCTCTGGTCAACCGTACTGCGATAGGCAAGTTGGAGACGGTGTAGAATACACCTTCTGCTAACGTAGAGGCATTCTGGGCCTTATATGCTTCTCAACAGAGACTAACGTGTTCTTTGTTATAGTTGAAGCCCGGCCCTCGATGGGATAACTGAGCCATAAGACCCAGAAAAACAGACGAGCAATATTTCGGCAGTCTTTTTGTTCATCTATTTTTCCACCCTTATTGACGGACTCTATGCCGCAATGTTTTGCCCACAGATTGATGAGGCGGCGGATCCCATCGGATCTTGTGCAACACCTTTCTCCGAGCGTGTATGAGCAATGCACACGCTACTCGTTCCTCTCAACTGACACTGACGTAGGCGAGAAAGAAGCGAACCGTCTTTATATGGACGTGTTGTACCTGCCTGGCGGGAGGTATGCGCGTCTCTGTGAGCAATTGCCCTAGCTGTGGCCTGGAAAGGTGCAGCTACTGCCGGACTGAGAAGATCGTGGTCAAAGAGTGAGATGGTGAATCCATCTCCTTTACCCAGACCACGGTCTTCTGGCTCAGTTATCCCATCGAGGGCCGGGCTTCAACTATAATAAAAAACACATTATTACCCAGACCACACTTTGCCCAGACCACCACCGGCCGCCAATGCCGCCTCCACGCCAAAACTCGTTTCCATTCTTTCCTCTGCTAGTCGTATCCTCCGAGACTTAAGCCACGCCCATTCAGAGTTGTCAGGGACTACCTTCTGTCTCAGTTATCCCATCAAGGGCCAGGCTTCAAGTGCATCAAAAACACAGTATCAACACATGATAGCATTCGATCCAAATGCTAACACAACGGCCGTATGACAGCTAATTCGTTCCTCATAAAAAAGAAAAAAAAAATACCGCAATCTCTCAACAAAATTCCTGCAAGAACAACAATTAATCAGTCAGGCTCATACGACGCTGCCGCCGCGGAGTATAGGGACCAACCCATTTTCCCTCCTGCCCTCTTTACATAAAGGAAGCACCGCATTGGAAGCAATGCAAAATTCCTCTCTATTTATTGCATCCACATAATAATGAGGCTTCATGAGCAGCGGGCCCTGCTAGAGCCTATCCCTTACATCTGGTTCCCCATCCTAGACGGCAAGGCGTTTCTCGCAACATCAGAGGGCCTGGGGCATCTAAGGAGCTCAAGTACTTCGTACAACGCCATGAGCTACCGTTCCTCAGAATCTTTATCTGCTCCTACGCTCAACTCACCAGAGATCCTCGCTACTCCTTCAATCAATTTCACTAAAGCCACAACTACTCCTAAAACATGTTCCTCCTCCCTACCCTCGGCATCCAGGCCCCTCGTACCAGAAACTACCACAGCCCCAACACTGTTTGTAATTTTTGGGGGGTATCCGTGGAAATGTATCAACCAAAAAAAAAAAAAAAATTCATTTTGGGGGACTAGTTGGCGTTATCGTTGTTATTGTTCTCACTATCTCGATCCAGCCTAATAATACATTCTCATTCTTGCTGTCTTTCCAAGTCTATGTCATCAGTCAAGATAGCATTGAAGAATTCGGTTATAGCCTGCGAAATTTGCTTCCAATGAACCATGATACCAATAGTTGACCACACAGTAACCATGAGAATGATGATCAGGCCAAAGAATGACCTGGCATTTGGTCCAAGGGGCGCAGGAATGGCCTGTTGGTGCATTGACAGTACGCCAGCTGCTACTGCAATAGGCGAGAGAAGCTAGAAATGGTGAATCAGACGATGTAAAGCACCGAGGATGTGTCACTATCTTAGGAAGGCTGCCCTGTACTTACACCCACAATAAGGAAAGTCATGTTCTGGGCAAAACTAGCCATTTGGGCTTGGATCTTGGCATCACGACTCCCTTCATGATTGAGGTAGAATGATAGCTGTGTGGCAGCCTGTCAGTTTGCTAGGGTATCAAGTAGTGAGTTTCCATCTTACATCATCATTGTAGTCGTCACAAGCTTTGCAAAGATTCTCGAGAGCTTCTAACGATCCTCGTAGTCGTTTGGTATGATTCCCGATTTCAGAAATGAATCGAGGTGCGCGTCCTGCAAGTGTTGCGAAAGTCTCATCTGACTTTAAGGAATCCAACTGGTTGATGGTGGCTGCCAGCTTTAGGATCAGGGGGCGCAGAAGCTTTTTGGTGCGGACTGCCCAGCCGCGGGATTGCCTCACGGCAAGGGGGTCATCAGGAGGGGGGGAAAGGGGATCCGTCATTGTGATGGGGCAAGTGTTGATCTAATATCTTTTGTTAATGATTTGTTTGAGGTGACATATCTGCATGAGAAATAAGTGAGCAGAATGGGTCTGGGGAACATCTTACGTATTCATTGATACTATCTCCCATGTTTGTTGCGAGGGTGTGCCATTCGTCTCTCGCCTGTCGTAGCCGCGACTCCAACACAATTAGAAAGTACTCCCGAGGATTCAAAACAGGGAGATTTGCGTCCGATTCTGCGGTGGTGAAAGGATCAGGTCGGAAGAACACGTGTGACTCGTCATCGATTTCCACCTCTTCATCATAGGCGTCGACGCTTTCCCTCTTGTCTTCACTTTCAAAGTAGGTGTCGACGAAGCAGTACGCCACCCACCTCCAAGGGTCTGACCCGCTGATGAGAACGGTCGTTTGGACCTCGCACAGATATGCTTTCGTGGTGAGAGGTACGGGGCTCTTTGGCTTCCTCACGAGGAAAGACAAATCTGTGATGTTTCTGAGAGTGTCACTGGCTGCCGATTTTCGCTTCCGGAGATCGCGAGGTGGACTGTGGCAGGGTGCGACTCTGAAGGCGTAGCAGGGAAGGTCAAAGGCTAGCTGAAAAGTCGAGGAGCCGCTGGTCTGAGTGGGCGTCAGGTTCATGTAATGGAAGACAAAGCAGAATTGAGGTCCTTACTGGATACGTGGAACCAAGAAAACCCCTAAACGCCAGATGTCGATAAAGGCTGTCCCTCAAGGCCCTTGCCTGGTGGATCGAAAGGGTTGAAACAAGAGCCATCATCGACCAGCGATCTAGGTCCGTGATGAACCTTGGAAGGTTAGCAAGACAGATTCGAAATCAACAATGACGAGCTGAACTGACAGTAAGCGGCGATCAGCATTCAGCCGGTGTGCTGGTGGTTGGTTTTGAGAGGTGGCGCTCTGATTGTTCCTTGCTGATTTGTCTTTTTCGAAATGGAATCGCTGGGTGATTTTAGCAGCCCCACCATACAGTAGAACCTCGACGGGGTATCTTTACATCTTTTTTCAGCTCTAGGTACAGTTTGTGCGCGTTGAGAGGGCCAAGGTAGCCCCTAGAAATCGAGTTCGTTCCGTCGTTCGTTCGGTCATCCAGAAGAGCAAGAGTTGCTTGCGGGACGGATGAGCTGTCATGCTCGAGTTCATTCAGCGTCTTGTCGGGGCAAAAGCCCGCAACTAGTTCTACCTCGGGCATGAGTCGGTTTGCAGCTCCAGACTCGGTCATGAAGAAGCGAATCAAGCTCAGCTCTGATCCGCTCTCTTTCCACACTTGCAGGAAAGGCTTGTTTTCATACTGCCAGCCCACAGGCAGATGAGGGTCGAAGTCCGCATCCCAGAAAGTCCTATTACTCTCACGGCCTATAGCCAGATTTTGTTTTTGGTGCCTGTCTTTTTTGGAATTCTTTCGCTTTTTATTCCTCCTTTTCTTCCTCTTTTGGCTTCGAGCTTGGGCAGCAGGCTCTGGTATCATCATATCTTGCTAGTCAATCAAGATGTACGAACCACATTTTCCGGTGTCGTTGAACAATTGCTTCAGTAAAAAGAATCGAATCAAGTCGGGGATGCCCCCACTCAGTGTTGGTAGTACAGAAAATGTAGGTTAATTTGAAGACAAAAAAGCTGGGTGTGTCGCATAGATGGCTTTATCATCCTGTAGATGGGATATTATAACCGGTATGCTATTAAGCCAATGTGTTTATTCTGTTTCTCTCAACGTTGGCTTACCACCTGGAGCGAGCATTCCTCGCCCTATTCGGTGGAGGTGGGGTTTCACGGCAACGTGGCAACTGCCAAGTCGACTGGTCCTGTCACCTGTCTTTCAATATTTTCTGTCGGAGATAAGTGGTTCTCGTGCTCGTGATCCATCTATGTGGAAAGGTTGCATGGCGGAGTGCGTGCATACCTCGTTGGGCAGCAAGTCTGCTCTATTGGCTTAGACTTTCAGGATATCGCGGCTAACTCAGCTGTGAAAAAGCTGCCTTGTCGCCTCGTTACCCCATGCTGACACCGCGTGCGAATGAATCACAATACCTCCAGGAAAGTCCAAAGTGCGTTTTGATCATGAGGTCCAGCCCAAACCTCGTTCTAGGGTTAAATAAAAGTGAGGCTGAGGCCAGCCGCAGCAGGAGACTAGCGCCAAATTTTACCAACTTGATTCGTAGCCCTAGAAATTCGACTGGCCATGATGCGGATTCTTGGTCTTTACGCCGTCATGTCACCCTTCGATGAGGTTGGCTGGACCGTTTTTCAAGCGAAAACACTACACGATATAAGCCTCATACGGGACGCCCGGCCTTTTATCAGGTCGGCAGCAAACACCCAAGACTTGCTCCCGCTTGGAGTGGGCATGATTTTCAGGGCAGGGTGACGGAGTTCAGCCGAGAGTTGATGGCACATAGTAGCACAGAAATGGATAACTAAAGATAGAGATCACCTGTTACCCCTGGCGTCCTGAGTTAAGAAGTAACTAGTCAATGTGATTGAAGTGATGACGTCATCCCCTTTTCGGCCTCGGCTTCGCATAAGCTTATGCGGCCGAGCCAACAACAACAAGAGCGGAAATCTTTTCATCCTGAGGGTCTCAAATGAAGCTCTCGTTACTCTCCAAGTCACAACTCTTACTCTACAATCGGCATAAACGACGCCCCAATGGCTTCATCATCAACAAAAGCGGCCTCTTTCGAGGCCACGCCGGACTCGAATCCCGATTTCACAACCCCAGTGGATAGTCACATCCCAGCATCTTCAGCCCGTCCTCGAAGCTGCATCCACTGCCGTCAACGAAAGATCAAATGCGATCGCCAACATCCTTGTTGTCAGTGTGTTCGGTCTAAGCTGGAATGCGTCTTCCCGACCGGTCGAGGTAGAGCCGCCAAGAAGCCTCGCACCCACTTGGATGGCCCGCTTCTGGATCGTCTACACAGATTGGAGGCGACTATCACCAGCCTCAAAAAGGAGCGAGGCCTGAATAGTCTAAAAGAAGCTGTTGATGCTACGAATTCTGTTCCGTCACCCGCGTTGGATCAAGCCAGGGATCCTAGCTTGAGCAATGCTGGTGTTGATTCTCCGATCGAGAGCCAGCTCGGTCGTTTGATGATTGACGACACCAGGAGCTACTATGTCAGCAACATCCTCTGGACCAACCTAGGAAACGAGGTATGAGGCCCAATCAAGTTAGGTAGCGGCTATTTACATGACATCTCAGATCGAAGAGCTTCGCGACATGCTACACGAGTCTGTATCTGAGGACGAAGACTACCCTTCTACAGAAGTTGCCGAGTCAACAACAGTCCCATCGCCAGGGACCAGCGGCGCTCTCCTCGGGTTCCGGTCCCTTTCTCACTCTCTCAAGTCGTTTCACCCTCCGCTCCCGCAGTCAGTCACCCTCTTCAGGCTGTTTAGTGAAAACGTGGTTCCTCTGGTCCACTTGTTCCACATGCCGACCACAAGGCGTATGTACTGGGATGCTGTCGTCTCAGACTCTCTCGATAGAAACACAGAAGCTTTGCTGTTCGCCATTTACTATTCGGCCGTCATCAGCATGGATGAAGACCAATGCGAGAATGTCACTGGTCTCACACGCACAAGCGCCCTAGACAAGTATCGCTTTGCATTCGAACAGGCCATGGGTCGAGCAAACTTTCTCTGCACGCAGAGTATGACCCTCCTGCAGGCAGTAGTGCTCTTCCTTTCTGCGCTGCGTAATGAAGATGAGTCACGCACAACCTGGTCGCTGACATCTCTCGCATTCCACATTGCTCAGGCCATGGGCCTTCATCGCGATGGCGCCGTCTTTGGACTTAAACCACTCGAAGTTGAGCTCCGCCGACGTCTATGGTGGCATATCTGCCTCATCGACATACGATCGTCCGAGTTTCACGGCTACGAGCCTGTTGCTCGCGGGTCTTCTTTCGACACAAAGCCTCCACTCAACATTAATGACTGCGACATCAATGCTCAGATGAAAGACCCCCCACCAGAGCACGAAGGCGCTACAGAAATGACTTTCTGCCTGATCCGATGCGAGGCCCTCCAGTCTGGGTGGAAAGTAGCCTACGCACCCCCGAGCATGCGAGCCCCGGGCTCATCTGATAATGGCATGTCAGCCGCAGACCGTGAGGCAGAGCCATCTCTTCTCAGAAAGCGGCTGGAAGAGGGCTATCTACGATACTGCGACACTTCAGTCCCGTTCCTGTTCCTCGTTTCAATAGTCACGCGGCTCATTCTGGCGAGGTGGTGGCTTGTCGTTCACTATCCAGCGCGAGACAAGAGAAATTCCGACCCGAGTCTCCGTGATGAGCTCTTTTCAACCTCGATCGAAGTCCTTGAGATGTCTGTCAAGATCCTCACGAGTAAAGCCATTACCCATTGGACCTGGCACTCCAAAACACATATTCAGTGGCAGGCGGTGGCACTCGTACTCTCAGAGATATGTTCCCGTCCACCGTCTCCAGAGTGTGACCGGGCATGGGAGCTAGTCAATCTCGTCCACGATCGGTGGAACATGAAGGAGCGCGGCAAGAAAGGCAACCTGTGGAGACCTATCAACAGACTGATGGCCAAGGCTCGTTACGTCCGGGAGATGCAGAAGATAGATCCGCAAGGCACGGGGCATGCCCCAAATGCTGTGCTCCCACCTATCGACTCTATGCTCCAGGCAGAAAATGTGCAGAACATGTTTGGGATGGAGCCTGCCAATTCGTTTTTGGATCTTTCCCTCGAAGGACTTGAGGCTGACATGTTTGATGTTCCAGCGGATGGGACTTGGCAGTGGGACGAATTATTGGCATTCGATGATATATGATATTTCTTGCAGTGAATTACAGGCATCATGCCCCGATTGGCATTTTGAATTGCCATTTATTGGTTGGATAGACCAAAGATGGCCTGTCGTGTGGTTGCACAATCTGCTCCACTCCAAAGCCTCCCAATTACCTCAACTCCAGGGTTACACAGAATGGCAGCTTCGATAGCATTCATCCAGGCTCCAAATCACCAAGCATTTGATATTACGCCAAAAGCATGCTGTGCCATTGTGGAATAGACTGCTCTACTTCTATTGTCAATCTCTATCTCATGCGATACCAACTTTTCTTTCAGCCGCAAGTCTTTCATCATTCGCATCAACCCACCACTTGTGAATCTCCTTCTCGCCGCGCCAATTTCCATTATGATCGAGCTCATCCCAAGGCTTGGGGCTGAGTATGTAGTGTACGTTCTTGACTTTATCATCCCGCCAAATCTCGCCGTGCACGTGGCTTTCACGCATAGTCTTGAGTGCGTTGTAGACATAAGGAAGAGGCACCCAGCGCTCACGGTATAGGTCCGCCAGGAGGTCTTGGTCAGGGAATTGATATTCGGTGCCGTGAGAATCGATGCGCGAAACAATGTCGTTGTAGAGGGTTTCAGATGGGTTGACAACCAGTAGGCCGCTGTTTAGCTTGCCCAAGCCAGAAGAGGCACTGGCACCACTGTGCTGGGCTGAGTCTGCATCGTGGTGCTGAGAGCTAAAGGCACAGTTCTCAGGGACCCAGTCGGCAGGATAATGCGACCTCTTGAGAGGGTTACAGACGCAGGCGTGACTGGATGCAAAGACTCGCTTGCTCGCGCTTGCATCTGCGCTCACTGACGGGTGATCGAGGTCAAGGTTCATCAACTCGTCCATATTCTGGAGCACCAGCATATCCGAGTCAAGAAGGACAATGCGCTCAAAGTCCGTCAGAGAAAAGACGGCTAGTTTTGTCCATGTGTCCTTGAAGCGAGCATCGTTGCCGTAATCTTGGGGATTTGAAGGGGCGAGTTCAGGGACCTTTGCCATGGCAATGCCCCTGCTCTTAAGCGCCTCATGACCAACATCGGGGAAGGCTTCCGTGTAAAGGACGACAAATGGATATTCTGTCCCAACACGACGCAGACAGTACTCCAACGTCAAAACACCGGGGAGATAGTTCAGGTTTGTGACCAGGGTGGCCCAAACTAGCAATGATCAGCTGCGATTCTCTTTACACCTTCACAAAACATACCTCTGTCCTGCTGGATGCTTCCCATATTGAATCACAGGTAAAGGATGCAAGTTATGCGGGATTTTTAATCCACTGGCGGCTAGGTGGGTTTTATGCCCCTTGCGCCATCATAGACTTCGTTGACGACGCCAAGGCGGAATTGTCAGCAAGCTGGGTATCTACGGGCCGCCCCAGGACGACTAAGCACGGAATAGGCATAACTGTCTTGCAGAACGTGCGCTGAGAGGTTGGTGAGAAGCGGAGTTGGCAGACCAGGACATCCGAGTGGCAAATGGGATTCAAGCAAATCAAGTGCCGGCATTCAAGGAGATGCTAGTCCTAAAGCGTAATAGAGTTTGACCTCATCCATTCCATGACGGCTTCAAGAAGAAACGGGCAGACACGTGGCTTGGGAAGAGACTACTGAACATGGGATGTTGCAAGGCACAAAAGAAGGAATTACAAATAGGTCTTGACAATCGATACAAGAAGAGCGTGCATTATGGTATGAACACACACAAAGGTGGCGGTAACCATTAGCGTTGGACCCATCATTCTTCATCCCGGAGAAAACGCTTCGTGATCTAACGTAGAGACCACCTCGGTGTAATTACCGATCAATAATACGCATCTATATCGTTCCACAGTTTTCTTTTCGATTTATATCGTGTTACAGTCCGCATTCTTAGTCCCCGGTTTAGCTCTCTGCCTCTCCAAGAAATATCTTTGCTCCTTTCCAAAGCACTGCTTTATTCTACGCTAATTAGTGCAATCTTCGAGTCACGTTACCACCCTCGCCGTCCCCCAAGACTCCAGTCCATCGAAGTCCAATCAAAGTGATGCGCATTCACCGCAAACGGAGGCTGCCCACGCATATAATTGTACATGCTCATGTTGGCTCCTACGTAGCCACCTGGTCCCATACCAAACAGCATACTAGGGTCTCCAAAACCCGCTGGTGGTGCGTGCATGGACAAGCCCTCATCGTCCATGCTCGCAGTGTCTGGCTCACTGTTGGTACTTTGGTTCATCGCCGCCAAGGTTTGCCTGATGCGAGTGATAATCCTGGGTAGATTCATCAGCTGCCCCGATTGCTTGGAAGCTTCCTCAGACATCCCCCAGGCATGGAGGATAAAGTTGCTAAAAGGGATAAAGACGGGGTTGTACACTCCAACTTCAATGCCAAAGCGAGCATCGTAGTTGTTGCTCATGACCTCCCAGGCGCGCTCGGCTTCACTGCCGAGAGGATGAGCTTTCAAGTCTTGGGCGATGCGGATATAGGCAGGAAATGGAAAGTATAGCTGGGTGAACCAGATGTATCCCTTTGTGAGGGGCGAGCTCGCGAGCTTTGTATCGTACTCGAGCCACCGCAAGGCGTGGGAAATGGCGGGAGTGTCTGCTCCTCCATCTTGGTTGTCGGCCGAGTCGAGGTGTCTTGAGTAATTCTCCAGTAGGCGACAGTTAGACAGTTGCGCTCTCGTTGTCCACATCGTCATGTACTGAAGCGCATTCTCCGGGTCACAAAATTTGAGATACTTCTCCTCAACCATCCTCTCCAGGGCGTCCAGGTTCCCGCCGTCCGGAAGCTCCTTCGCGATGGGCTTGAGAGCCGGATTTGTAAAGTCGAGGTGAAAGCGAGTATGACGAATGAACTGGCCGAGCTCGCTCCGTACCACAGCAAAGAGAGCCTCACTGACTCCCGTGCGAGCTGGCGGTGGTTCCTTCGTCTCTTCGCGTAGATCAGAGTCGCTTACATTGAGGGGGATGGCGCAGTCCCATGTCGGGGCCAGTATCATGGGCTTGTGGCCACTCAAGCCGCTCATGCGGGCATCGAAGAGCATGAGCGACCACCAGAGCCTGCGGCGCATTTCGGCTTCGAGGACGGCGTATTTTGCATTGATGGCTTCCGTTTGGATACCCATTCGCTCGGCGATACGTATTGCGACCGCTAGCATCGTGGAGACGGATCGAGGGTGGGTGCCAGAGCGGCTTGAATGCTACACCATGTCAGCGTGGATCATTATCTTCAGTCGGTAAACGGACCAGGTAGAGGAACAGAGCTGTCAAACAGTCTCGGTCTTCAGTCCTCAAGAAGGCGCTGTTCAGAAGAGCCTGCTGGCAGCCAAACTGGAACTTAGTCAACAGATCCGGCTTTGGTAGCTGGAAGTGAGCTTGGCAGTCTTCGGGAGCGAGACTCAAGGTTGCCATGCAGTATATACCAAACATCAGTGCTTCCATAGTTGGGCTGACGTTTTTCAGATCGCTGGCGGCTTCGACGATGCGGCCCTGCAGGCTTGGGGTGTGAGTAACCTTGAGCAGCGGGTTGACGTTGTCGAGGTAAGCCTGCCACAGTCTGAAGATGTGGACAGGTTCCGGGTGGAGAGTAGAAAGGTCGACTGATGATTGGCGTGAGCCAAAGAGAATGTTATCGTCGTTGCTGAAGGTCTGATCCCAGGCGTTTCGGAAGATGACCTCTCGCACATCATGAGTTGAGTCTCGGGACTATTTTATGAGTATCAGTAGAGCCTCAGGTGTTGGAACAAACCTACTCCTTGGGCCATGGCGTGCCATATGTTTCTAGATGGAATTAGTAATGAAAATAAACCGGGGGAGTTAAGACAAGTAACAGACATACTTGGCTTCGTATGTACTCTCAGGCTTGGTGGTCGAAGGAGATGGCGTATCCACTCCCGCAGCTTCTGGCTGCTCATGATCCGAACCATAGGTGCCTTCAGGGGACTCATGCTCTCCAGAACCTGGGTCCTTGTGAAGCGGCTCGAACTTGACCTTGTTCTGCCGGAGAAGGTCCTCGTACTTCCGGAGCCTGTCCAGCAGCTCCCGCTCGGGAAACCTCCTCCTCCGGGGGCGGGTCTGCGTCGCCGGGACGCATTGGACCTGGTGTCTGACGCAGTTTGCGCAGGGGAAGCGGCGGTCGCACTTGACCTTCCGCTGCTGGCAGAGGATGCAGGCGAGGATGCGCTGAGACTTTGGCCGCGGGTGGCTCGGCTCCGGTTCGAGCGCCGTCGTTGACATGGCTATGGCCGGTACTCTTGGGCGTAGAGTAACGCGTCTCGGGAGTTTGTCCACGTCTTTAGAGAATGGCAGGTATATGTCCCACCCAGTACATGTTTATGTCTTGGCGAAGCTGGGCTTGCTGGGGGAATGTTGTCTTGGGTGTTTCTAACGTCCGGGGGCCCCACTTATTTGCTGACGACGGCTGAGCGGATTTTACTATCGCCCGACTAACAATTTAGGTATCACCGTGAAGACAAACCATCAAATCGCGAAAGGAAATGGGTGGTTGATGCACCTGCCACTCTCCCAGTTCCGTGATCATTCGGTAGGCTAAGATGATCCAAGGTTTCCCATAACTCATAACAAGGTATTTTTGGGTAGTATCTAAAATTGTGCCGGGGCCGTTCAAGCTGAGAAGACCGCTCAAAAAAGCCTGGGGGCAAAATTGACAGGACGCCGCGATTCAAGCACTGCCTTTCCTGTCCTGCGCCTGGAGTGAGACGGATGAGTCGCTGGAGAGTCCGAGAATGTTTGCTTTTGTCGTATTGATTTGAAACCGAAGAGGGAGTGGGGCGCTGGTTGTCAATACCGTCCCGACTCAGCAAACAGGGACAAGACCTTGGTTCAGACTTCGTCATTGGTCTCTGGACCTGCGTTAAACCCAGTGCCATCAGCGAGAGCCTCTTCTGCGGGATACCAAATCGCAAAAGTAAAATTAGAAGCTTGCAAGGGGTGAAAGGCCCACTAAGCCTTGCCAGTTTGCTGAGTCGAAACAGTAACGAGTGAATGTGCCTCGCCCATGTTCATGAATCAAGCTAAACCCCCAAAACACACCCCAGTCCGGCCGACATGCCCGAAAAGTAGAGAAATACAGCACAAGAAATATTCAAAGACTACATAGCTTCTGCAGGCAAGATACATTAGCGAACATACGAGCGAATCTCCATATGCCACGAGTCCATGGCCTTGCGGTTCTTCTCTGTGATTGTCCCATTCTCAAATTCTCTCCTCAGACCCTGCAACTCCTTCCCAAGCCAGTTCAAGTTGTAGTCAAGAAAAATGTCCCAAAATATGGGCTCCAGGAGATTCATGGCGCCCAGAAGCGCCCCATGCCTCAAGAGATTGGCAACAAACGCTTGAGAAGCCACAGCCGATAAAGCAGAGCATCCGACTATCCTACCTAGCATGAGTCGAGCTCAACTGTCTATTGATAGCGTATACAGACTTACCATAGTGCCCAAGGGAGCGAGAATGGCGGCCTTGAGGGTTTGGGGAGCATCTTGGCAATGTCCAGAATGTCGAGCATGTGGCCAAGATTACTGACGGCCACGTCTTTGTTGATCTTGAGCATCATCCTGTCTGGTTCGACATCGGGGTTTCTGACCACTGGCTTGCCTCGAAACCACCTGAGCCTGGAGCGGATGAATCTAACAAGGCGGTTGCCCTGGGATGCGTCGGCAATAGCGAAGCCGGAGGAGGAGGCATCCTGAATTGCGTCTAGGATGTCTAGATACTCCTCCAAATCTCTTCGTACAGATATGGAATAGCCAAAGAAGTAGCTCCACAGACGACGGCGGTCGATGAAGATGGGGTTTTCGCTGTCTTCGGGGACCAGCCTCCCGAGGGTGTTAACCTGTCGGTCAACCTCCTCGGCGACGACAAGGTCTTGGTCGGGCTGGAGGGGGAGATGTTGTTCCATGGTGCCTCTTTCTGACAAGAAAACGATTTGGGCCATGAGAGACGAAGGTGGGTGTCGGATGAGAGAGTTGAGGAGGGGGGGAGCCCAAAGACCCTGAATGCGAGACCTCAGCCTTTTCTTTGTTCCTTCATCCGACAAACGGGCGGCCGCGCGCGCTCAGCCATCACAGCGATTTATTGGAAAATGAGCACAGGCCTTTTTTCTGATTAGAAGTCTCGGCCAATGATTTGGGCTGGTGTCAACTGTCCGGCTCTGGTCTGTCGCATCCCCAGTTCGAACAGAAACATGGGCTATCTGGCGTTGCGGCAGCGACACCTCTATCACCATGGGCTCAAGATGAACATTCCCAGTTGTGGTTGTCATATTCAAGGCTGGAGAATAAAGCCCTCCGGTTATCATGTTTTGGCTAGTTTCATCAAGCGGCAGTCCACGATGCGGATCCAGGGGAGACATGCCCGGCGGCTGGTTCGGCCAGCTCCATCGTCGACCGAACCGGGGGAGTTCCTGGAGGCGATGGTAGCCTCAGCGAGCCCTGACAGAGGCAAGCCCATGGATTGCCAAGCGTATTGAGAATGGGCGTCAGGGTTGGAGTCTTGGTGGAAGGCTGTGTCGCTGTGCTGGCAAGGTCGCGCCGGGGTGTTATTGACAACAGCTGGGTTCCCTAGAGCTGGCCTCTTGGAATTGGATCTCGTAGAACATGTCTCCCTTTAAGCAGATTTCATAGGGCGGTTTCTATAAAAGTTTTTCCTTACATTATCAGCATGAACACCTGATCAAGGTCGTGGAACTTTCGCTCGGCCTTGATATCCTGGGACGACTAATTGCAGGCGATCAAAGGCCTGGCTATTCTAACCATTAATGCTCTCATAAAAGGGAAGCGGTAGAGACAACAAGATCGCATGGCCTTGCGAGTAAGAAGACGCCTAATCGACGGGCATGGAGTTGTTTCAGCACTCTGAGCGGCTGGGACCCTGCCAGTCATGATAAGGTAGTCTCGGTCCAATGCACACTTCATGATCACAAGTAGATTCCATAAGATAAGAGAAAAGCGGATGCAGTCAAACACGAAAAGCAGTAGCAAGCCAAAGGAAGAACAGTCCATTCTTTAGACGTCAGACTTGACAAATATCCACCAGCGAGCCCACAGGTGCCACGAGTCGAGATCCTTCCTATTCTTCTCGCTGATTCTCTTATCCTCCAGAGCTCGCAGGAGATCTCGCACCTGCTGATGAACACAGGCAAGGTTATACCTTTGAAACCCCTTACAAAAAGGGCGTTTAAGGAGCTCAATGACACCGATGCCAACGCCTGCCACCGCGTGCTGGGCCACAGGCTGGAAAGGGATTGTCGCCGCTGAGATGAAACACGCGACTGTCCTAACAACGAGTTAGCCAGACCGGCCTATAAACGAAACACCCGACATACCACAGCACCACAGCGGTTGAGACCATGGGCTCAGAGCGCTTAGGAAGCATCTCGATTACATCAAGAATCTCGTCCATCTGGTGAAGCTCCAAGAGGGCCAAGTCTGCATAATTCTTCATCATGTTTCTTTCTCGGTCGATGTCGACGCCTTGGGTGGGTGTCGAAGAGGGAACGCTGGATACTGGCTCTTGACGCCGCGGGAAGAGCCGAACCGCATTGGTGACTTGGAGCTCGTCTAGGGGTGCAAAGGCGCAGGACGTGGCCGTTCTGATGTTGTTCAAGTGCTCCAAATATTTCTTCAACCAGCGCTTTGCACCGGTTAAATTGACATGGAACTCCATCCATAGCCCGGACCCGGTGACCACAATGAATCCATCAGGGCCTTCCTGAAGGTTCCACCAGAAGAATGATTCCTTGGTTGTGGAGGGTTCCGTGTTGGAGTCTCTGTCTCGCTGAGCCCTGGCTCCCGCGTCGTCTCCCTGACACTCAGGCCAGAGGGGGGGGACTCGTTCCATCTTGCCTATAATCTGTCAGCCTTAGAAGATCGTCTGTTTCATGTTCTAGAAAGTCAAGGATGATTTCTCAAGTGAAAGGTGGAAGGGGGAGGAGTTGGGGTACCTGAGTTTCTGACGGCCATCTCAGGTTTCTTTGTTCCTCCCCTGGCCATGCATCACTCAGCCACCACCGCGACTCATCGGATAAAGCTCATTTGATGCCTACACAGTAGTGTACTACGTAGGGGCTCAACCCGGGTCTGATTGCGTCTAACTCTGTTTGATTAATGACAGGGGTGCTTGGCCGTGCAAACGGTCCTCACCCGTCAGTCTCCATCACCGTGCTTGTTGGTTGGCGATACCCAGCTGTGGCGGGCAGGATCCACACTAAAGCGTCACCTTCTTCGTTGTCGCGTTTTCGGTAGCCTCACCGAGCAAAGTTGACCGTGGCCGGTTTTGGGGCTGCACTTTGAGCTGGCCAGCTCCACCGCCGTTCTGGACGGTCGTGGCCGGACTCTCTATGTTGATAAAGGGACAACCGCCTCTCTTCTTTAGCGATCCTCAATCTCTTTCCTTGCTCTCAACCAAAACCGCCATGACAGGACTTTTCTCCAACCCCGCCCGCCCTCAACTGCTCACAGTCTGGTGCCAGATCTGGCATAGAAGTGAGTACCGTCAAAGCTACGCAGAGAATCAAGATTTGGCCTCTATCCTTCGCTCTTGTTCCTCTCATGGCTGGAGGGTGAAGGCTGCCCGACTGGAGAACGGCAGCTATGGGAATGACTTTGTCCCCATCGAGGTGAGTATCAATCACAAGGCTTCAGACATATTCACTCCAATGCCACTTGGATCGATATCTTCAAGGCTTTCATTACCATCTTCCATAACATGCTAATGTACCATTCGCGCTGCTTCTAGGTTGACCTCCAATGTACATACAACGATCTACCACTTGCCTCGGCAAGCCTTCGCGAGATCTTCCTGGGCACCGCCGAGTTCCACGTCGACGATTTGTTCAAGAACCGAGAGAGTGAGCCACTCTACGTAAACATGTATCCGATCGGAAGCATCACTTCGGACGATATACATCGGGGATTCACACACTTCAGAGCGCTCCAATCTCTAGCCGTTCAAAGCCATGCACGCGCCAAGAGGTGCCCTAACACAACCCAGAGCATCGAAGCTGAGCTGTAAGTCATATACCTTGTCGGGATTGCGCCTCTGATGTTCTGTAGGGCTCGCCTTGGCGTGGAAGTTCCGGCCCGTACTCTTGGCCTTTTGAAGTTGTACGTGCAGGCCCACCTTGAGAACAGCCCTTCTGCCAAGGACATCAAAAAGTGTTGTAAGGCCGTCGAGAACTCGATGGACAAAGGCTTTCTATCCGAGGTATTTGTTTATACTGTGCCGGTGGGCATATCTGTCCTTTAACTAGTCCTCGCCTGTTTGAAGTGGCGCAAGGACTCTTTAAAAGACCGGCCCGTCGTCAGCGAGATCGAAACTAAAGAGATTGAAGAGCTTTGCGACCAATCTTTGGTGTCTTTTTGGCATGTTGAGTTTCTTTCCACCCAAATCCACGGCTGCATTGAGAGCTTGACCGCGGGACGAGGTGAGTCAACCTGGCCATGTTTGTGGCGTTCAACTAACTCTTCACCAGCTCTTAGTAACCAGGATCTGCTGGACAACCTTGTCTATATGCAGCGTGCTTCGACTCACTTCTCAAAGTACCAGATGTACATTGCCAAACTCACAAAGCTTCTCCTCCAGATACATGGCAACAGTTCATCAAAAGCCGACAACATGATCAGTTCTCTAATTAGAGTCGGATTGGTATCCTATATCGCCGGTTCTAATCCACTTTTGTTCGGTTTTATTTCGCTTGGGGCTCTGAAGGGGGCTTTTGAATACTACTGGAGGTCCCGGAAGCAGTCCACAGTCAAAGACTGTAAGTGAAACTCCTCAAAACCCAGATCGTGGGAGCTGCACTGACTTGCATGCCCAGTGGGAAAGGCCATGGGGGACTTCGGCCAACACCTGCAAAAGGCTCAACTTGCTCTTGCCGCGCAGTTTTGCAAGCAGATGTTCAAGGTTCGGCTGGATCAGCTAAGCATTGCCGAGCGGAATGACATTCTCAAGGACCTTGGGGTGGACGTGGAACGGCTTCCGTTCCAACGCCTTGACGAGGGCCTGGTCCTCGCAGCTTTGATTGAATTCCGTGCCCAGTACCTGGCATTCGAGAGTAAGCGGGATCAGGTGCGGAAAGATGCAGGCCTCAGCCAATTCACCATGGTTGACCCGATCGAGGATGAGGCTGAGGAATGAACGGCTTGGATCACCAATTGCACTAGTTTGGCTGCATGGGCTTCTTAGAACGGATTTCTTTCTTTTCACATTTTCCTCAGAGCGAATCTCCTAGTCATAGTCTTGAGTATCTTCTTAATCAAAGTCATAGAACTTCCACTCAGGCTTGAAGTCCCGTGACAGCTCATCGCCAGTGATCAAGGCCTTGACCATCTCAATAGGCAGCATCCCCGTCTTCAAGATGGCGTCGTGATACTCCTTCTCCGAGACCTCCTTGGTGTCCACCACCATCTCCCTCAGCTTCCACAGCTGGAGAGCGCCCAGCATGTACCCGGCCTGATAGAGCGGCGAGTAGCTTCCCTCGACCGACCGTCTCACCTCGCCTTCGGCGTTGCTCCTCTCGTGGGCGATCCTATCAACCAAGAGGTCCACTGCTTCCTGCGCCGTCATCTCTCCGAGGTGGAACTTGAGCGAGAAGATGATGCGCAGGCAGCGGTGCATCCGCCACCAGAGAGCTCCGATTCTACCCTCTGGCGAATGATGGAAGTCATCCCTGGCGTAGAAGAGCATCTCCCAGTATAGAGCCCAGCCCTCGACGAAGAAGGGCGTGTCAAAAATGTATCGCCTGTGAGAGTTGTATCGATCCGCCATGTACAGCTGTAAGCGATGCCCTGGGAACATCTCGTGGAACGCAGTGGCACGGGCAAAGTGTTTGTTGTTCCCCCGCATCACCATGAGCTTCAGGTCATGTTCCATTGACACTACCGGGTACGACACTTGGATGGTTGGTCCGCCGAGAAAGAAGGGAGACACCTTTTGACGTTCGGCTTCGATCATGGACATACGCCATGTTGAGTTGGCCAGCGGAGGAACAGTGACAAGGTCGCGCTCAGTGACAAAGAGGCTTCCTTCAACAACCAGCTCGCGCACTAGCTCAGTCTGCTTGCCAGGGTCCATGTAGTCGTTCTTGACATGGTCGAGAGCTTTCTTCCAGTCTTTCCCGTATCCCATAGCCTCGGACTGCTTGATCATCTCCTTCTCGCACCACTCAAACTCTTGGTTGCCAATCTCGATGAGCTCCTCGGGTGTGTACGGGATCATTTCAGCCTCAAGCTCGACTTCTAAACCTTTGCGGCCTATTGGTTCTCCGATGATGGCGTCTTTTCCATCTTTCTGATTCATGCCGGCCAATTTCGTCTCCACAACGGTCAGGTACGCGCCCAGCGTAGAGTTTGCAGTTTGCCAGGGCGTCGTGACCCAAAAGTCGAACAGGGGATCATAGGTTGAGTAAAATGTGAACCATTCCCCGAGATGCTCAAGAAGGCCTTTGATAGCCTTTGAAGCAAGATAGCCCGTCGTCTCGGTAACATTGAATTTGCCACCCTCAACCTTTGTTTGAACTTCCGAGATGGACTTTGTAATGTCGTTGAGGGTCTTGGCAGTCTCCTTGGCTTTCATCGGCTCAACATCTTGGCGGGCTTCGAGAAGTCCGATCAGATCATCTGCAAAAGGAAAAAGAGGATAAAATTTCTCTTGTGAAGCCTTTTGAAGATCCAAGTTGTTCAGTTGCCGTGTGTGAAAGGTCCGGAGCATGATGTAGTCCACCTTGCCCTCCTGGTCAAGCCCGTCAAAGTCGATCTTGGTGAGAAGCTCCAGTTCATTTTCGTGATAGTTTTCTAGAGCTTCGTATCTTCGAGGGGCAATATCAATATTGTAGAATTCTCCCAGTTCGCCGAGATCCGCTTGGACACGGATGACGTGGTCGGCCATGGACATGTTGAGGGAGTCGCTGGTAAGAGCTATCCCCAGTGATGCCCATGAGCTTGCGGCATGGCCTCCTAAAGCTGCCAAAGCCATTGTGGTATAGTTGATCTCAGGCGAGGTTAAGAAAGAGTTAGATTTTTATTTGATAAAGGTGGTGATGGGGTTATTTAGCTTCAGCCACAACCTTCGGGACTAGCTTCAACTTATATCATGGTCCACTCAAGCGTGATACCATGGATTTGCTCTATATCGGCACCGTAAACCGTGTTTTGTGTCGGGAGCGACGTCCGTAGATACATGTCGGCTTAACACGCCGTATCTCTACAAAGTTGTGGCAGGGTTCCCCGCTCGTCCCTCTTCGGGAACTTTTGAAATCACCAGTCGCACATGGGCTTCTATATGCCTTTTTTGGTAGGTGACAGTAGGATTCACTCTTGTCAGGTCACTAGCCTTTTAGCTGTCCTATCTTGTAAGCTATAAGGCCTTGGCGGCTACGTCACAACATGGGGAAATGCAACGCGATAGAGAAAGGCATGCCCAAGTCCCACCGTATAAGCGATACTTCCCGCAGTCTCGTTATCATATGTGGGACAGTCTTACCATTATCGTATCGCTTGGTGATCTCTGGGCACCACTCTTGAAATAATGGTCGGGATGAGGCCTCTGGAAGATCGGCTGGCTCGGCCGATGTACACTCTAGGTCTTCTTTTGATTTGGAAGCTCCATGTGAGACTCTTTCTTGGCTTGCCGCGATGGAAAAGGGAACAAGTCTCAGACCAAGATGTGCAAAGGGCACAAGAATAGACATGATCATAGACTCGAGAGTCTCATCAAACACCTGAAAGAAACCTAAAAGACGACGCCTCTACCTCTATCATCGTTATCTGACCACCTGATTTCCTTTAATGATCTCTCTCGGGCCATATTCGCTTGAGCACAGACCCAAGAAAGCCTAGGGCTTATCTGAAGTTGCTCGAGGAGTGGGGAGATGAGCTTGGCGTGAGGTGTCATGTTCAAGGTTTAAGGTGTAGGTGAGAGTAGCATGCACAGGTCTTGGCTAGCAAGTGGGATAGACTCCGTATCGTATGGAAAGAACCGGAATATTTTCCCGTTACCAGACTTGGGCGATGCAAGGTGTTTTGATGCGACAAAGAAATACAAAATGAAGAGAATAAATGTTTTCAAAATCTCGACTGGCTGTATCACTTATGTGTCGATATTTAAAGAATAGCCCAATAATGTGCAGCAGAAGCAGAAGCAGAAAAGAACCCCTAAGCGAGGCTGGCGGCGGGGGTAAGAAATAAAGTCCATCATTTTTGCATCTTCTCGTCCCCTCGCAACTCTTCATAGTTGTCCGAAACCTAGATCTGAATTCCTTGCAGTCCCACAAGGCGACGTTCGGTGTTGGCACGAGTGTTGACAAAGTCCGGGTATGACATCGTGAGCTCCACGCTGCCAGAGAGAATGTGATCGACGCTCTCGACTCCTTGCATGAAGCTGGAACAGATAGTGTTAGAACTCGCTTGTTGGAAAGTTTGGAAATAAGTTGACTTACCTGTGGTCTTGGTTTCCAACTTCATACTTCCAGGCCCCAAACCGACCACGAGAGAGAATGTTCTTGCCGTAGAGGTAAGGCTGGACTTCTGCCAATGCACCATCCCGCTCAAGAGTAGGAGTAGGGTATCCATGATCGAAGCGCCGGACGTAAGTGCTCACAATCTCGTCCTCCGGCTTCAGCAGGTCTGTGTTAATGAGACCCTTGATGGTTTCCTCGAGCAGAGTCTCCTGGTTGACAGGCTTGTGTGAGGACTCGGAGACCTCGAGCATGATGGACCAGTAGGGGCCGGACGTAGGCTCGGATGAGGAAGGCACTTCTCCATTCGCCAGTTGCTTGGTGGGAAGTTTGACTTCTTCACTGGGCTGGTTGAACGGAGAGTAATTGGAAAAGATGGTGGCTCGGTAGAAGGGACAATTATCTTCGGGGAAGTACAGCTGCACTGCGTTAATCCATGGACTATCCGACAAAGTCAAGCTTAGATGGAAATGTGAAGAAGTGGCTTACCCAGCATTTATCACCGATGCGCTCAGGACGCTCTCCACGAACGCCAATACCGATGACGTTTGTAGAAGAGTAGTAGAGAGGCTTTGCCAGCTGCTGAAGCTTCTCGTCGCCCATTGTCTCGGCCAAGTGATCGATCGCCATGGTAGAGATGAGAGCCCCGTACTTGATAGTGGTTCCTGAGCAAGAATCGTCAGCAAAACTCGTATTGCTTAATAAAAAAAAAACCTACCGTCTTTGAGATGAGCCGTCTTCAAGTCAGCATTCACCCTTACAACGGCACCCTGGCCACCAAAACGAGTCTTCTCTTTGTCGAGGGTATCGGCGACGGCAGTCCAGATACCCCCAGTGCCTCCCTTGGCAGGGAAGCGAAAAGTCGCATTGGGGCCCCAGCCGCCAGCTACTTTGCCGAGAATGGCGTTGGTGGTGAGTAGCTTGAGGTTGGGAGCAGCAACTCTCTCTCCAACCCATGTAGCATTCATCTGGTGAAGGGAAACATGTCAGCACTAAGTGCAACATGGCCTTTGGCAATGGAGCATACCTTGGTCGTGGGGATGGCCCAGACTTTAAAGTTGTAAGGACGCATAAAGATCTCGTTCAAGCGCTCTCCAACGTTTCTGATGTTCCACTCATCAAAGTTGCGCGGCTTATCAGACGGAGCCCTCCCACGGGCTTCAAGAGCAGCATCGATCAGGCTACCAAGGCATCTGGCCTGCTCCTCCTTGGGAAGAACCGCAATGTTGTTCTGGAAGGGGTATGGGACCCAGAGGCCCTGGTAGCGGACATACGAGATGCGTTGGTGCTCGTACCAGTCATCAGAGTTTGGCAGGGCCTCGTTGAGGCAGTCGTCAAAGTACTTGTAGTGGGAGAAGATGACGTGCCCACCAACATCAAACAACTGCACATGTGAGCTTCAAAATGGCTTGGGGGTGTGAAGGAATCTCACAAAGCCTTCAGGAGTGGTATCGGTAGAGGCGAGACCACCCGGGGTTTCGTTGGAGTCAACGATTAGCCAAGATGCACTGTTCTACGAAGAAATGTTAGCTCACGACTCCAGAGTTTCGTGTCTAACACGGGTTCAAATACCAAATGCTGGAGGCGCTTGGCAGCACCGAGACCAGTTGGTCCGGCTCCAATAACCAAGACGTCGACTTTGCTTCATCGTTGTTAGTATATCCAAGTCATTATGAGGGAAATTTGCAGCATGGTGGCTTACATTTCGTTCTGAGACATGGTAAGGCGGGATCAGTTGCATTGGCTTGAATTATCGGTAGAAAATCAGAGTAAACTTCTCGGGCGAACTCATCTTTTAACCATAAATCTATCGCTCTGCTCAATCATAGAGGGGTTATATTACTCGGAGATGCAACAACGGTTAAGATTACAATATCGCTCGTCATTCCAATCCTCCAATGGAAGCGAGCTGGCAATCACGAATATTGCCTCATATGGCAGGTGAATGTCGACATGTTATCACCATGCCTCAACTGTCTGTAGATCAATAGGACAAGTTGGTGAGACCTATACCCATTTTTAGAAGCCTGGCTTAGCGAGGTGCGTTCCTGTAATTTGCCAGTGTGGCTGAGCCTCCCGTTGTTGTTATATTTGTCGCAAACTCATTTTAAACCCTTGATTCGACGTCATTTAGATACGAGACGCGCAAGATTGTATCCAATAATTCGATCATGTTTCAGCTACGTACGGTGACTCGAAACTAAAGGTTTCAGTTTGGACTTGTCTCGCACTCATTTTCTGCGCAGCTTATCGCTTCTACTACACAGCCCCGCATGCATTTGTAAGTAATTTCTTCCTTCATTTTCTTAGGCGATCCCTCCTCTTAAAGCTGTTTGTCAAGAAAAAGAAAACCAGACTCGTCAAGGTCAGCAGAATCGGAGTTTAGGGGAAACTAGGGCTGGCTGGTTAGCCAAAGAAGCTCCAAACTACCCAGAGGTCAAAGGCAACTTGAATCCACGTAAAGAAACTAACTGAAGTTCGGATGCAAAGTCGGCGAGTAATATGGTAGTATACTTTTCGTGTATATTATCGTGTTAGGCTGTGCAGACTTCGTCTCTTAGTAGCTATGTTTTGAGCCACCATGGCTGATCTTGCTATTGATTGAAGCAGTGGTGCCGTTGCCATCATTGCCAACAATGACAGAGTGGATCAACATGATAGCTTTAGGAAAGGATCTAATTATGCAACAAATCCGAGATGCCTTCTTTTTCTAATTGTAAAGCAATATTGCCAAGAGGTGGTTTGATCACGTGAAGATGGTCACGTGCACCCCTCTCATCTCATTTTGGTTCGAGTTGTCCCAGCCACCTTGCCTTGAGCAATCAACCATGACCAGCCATGTGCAGGATTATGAAAGCCCGGCCTTTCGCAAATTTATACAGACAGCCATAGCCCAAATTTTCCATGTTTGCACCGCGACTTGACCCTACCATATCCATTGAGGAGGAAAAGACGCCCAACTACGACGCTGGTCGTTTCTACCCTGTGCATCTAGGACAAGTTCTGAACGGTAGATACCAAATTGCGACAAAACTGGGCTACGGCGCCAATTCAACTGTATGGCTTGCTCGAGACCGTGACCGGTTAGTTCCTAACTTCCTATCGGCAACCCAGCATGACAAAATTTAAGCCTGGGTAGTTGGCGATGGTCGGAAGACAAGTATGTCGCCGTCAAGGTCAATGGAACCAGCCACGCTTCGCGACGAGTTCCACCCGAAAACGAGGTTGACAACATGAATCACATATCTCGCGTGAATCCTAACCACAGAGGCTGGCATTTCGTCAGGAAGCATTCCAACTCTTTCACAATCAACGGTACATCAGGAAGCCACATGTGTCTTGTCTTGGCAGCTCTGCGTGAGCCTCTATGGCTCTACCGCAGAAGATATATCAACAACGTCATTCCTCCGGATACCCTCAAGATCTTGGTACAAATGATCTCGCATGCTCTTGATTACCTGCACCCAGAATGTCACATAATCCATACAGGTAATGCTCTTTTGCAATCCGACTGAAAAACTACTGATCAATAGACCAAACCTCAAGCCCGACAATATAATGGTGAAGATCGAAGACCCGGCCATCGTTGATCGAGATGTCAAGGATGAATTCGACAACCCACTGCCACAGAAGTACATTGACGGACGCACTATTTACCTCTCTCGAAATAACTACGGGCCGCTTGCTAAACCAACGGGAATCATCCAAATTGTCGACTTTGATTTCTCGGTTAGAACAACGCCAGGACAAATCCACCCGGGTGCCATCCAAGCTGAGATATATCGAGCGCCAGAAGTTATCCTCAACGCTGGGTACACGCATTCGGCAGACATATGGAGTCTCGGGGTGATGGTAAGTTTCATTTTCTTCTATAATAAGACACAAGCCATTAACTCACCATCATAGTTGTGGGACTTGCTCCAAGGCAAGGCACTTTCAACCCTGCGACCCCTGATGAACCCGATGAATACGACGAACAGACTCACTTGGGTCAAATTACATCCCTAATAGGGCCTCCTCCCAAGGCCCTTTTATCCAAGGGTCAAAGAACTTCCATGTTCTACCAGAACATCGGTGCGTCGGCTGCTTTTGAGAATGTCTTCTCGCTCATGTGTTTTAGGTGCCCCCAAAGACCTCGGCAGAATCCCTACAGACTTTACGCTGGAAAAATCCATTACTTGCATGAGTGAAGAAGAGAAAACAAGCTTCCTTCATTTTGTTAAGAGAATGTTGACGTGGTGTCTTGAGGAAAGGAGCAGTGCAAAAGAGCTGTTGGACGACCCCTGGATGTACGAGGATTTTCCGCAAGATTAGAGTAAAAGATGGCATGACTGTCAAATTTTCCCGCCGTGAGTGTTGGCTCCTCTTGTCTCTAAATATTGGTTGAGGACCGTGAGATTGTTCACTTCGCTTGTTGGTGCTGTGCCCCTCTTGGCATCAGCTGTTGGCGACTCCATTTTTAGGCAGGCAACCCTTTGATGTGTTTCATCTTGATGTGACAGCTGAGGCATAAATTAACCATATTTTCAAATCTCACCATTTCTTCTGTTGACTGCATTCATGCTTTTCACTGTCTATCCATGATTCCAGAGTGTCAATATTCGATGGACGAACGATTACCATCGCTTGTCTCAGTCACGACGACTCTGCTTCCAGGTTTCTTTCGTCTCTCCAGAGAAATCAGGGAAATGATTTATGATCTCGTCCTGGAACCTGTCGAATTTAGCAACCTATACACTGCCAAGACAGCATACACCCCAGAATCATGTCCTTTGCTCTACATTCACTGGATGATAACCGAAGAGCTCCAAAATCGTCTCTACAAAAACCACGCCACAGTGATCCCGTTTCAAGAACCTAGCGAATATGTCATCAGCAACAGAACGTTTGCGCAACTCATAAACAACACCACACACAGGATGAGGATGCGGACAGACAAAATCATTGTCGAGATTGTGCAGACGAAGGAGGCCCGGTACCCCGACAACTCATTTGACAGAAACGGGATAAAGAAATACGACGGCGACTTCTGGAGAGATAGTGAAGCAGGAGCCGACTTTCCGAGAAGAGTGGTGCATGAACTTCTCTGGATGAAGCAATACCTCCCTGCCGTACGGACTGTCAAGTTTGTTCTTTGGGAAGGTGAATGGTCCATGTATCCGACAGCGTGGATGGAACCTCTACAGAGGTTGTTGGACAACTGGGACGAGTTGCATATCGAAGTGGAGATTAACCTCTTTGACTACGAAGACCCGGACGCTTTTGACGGGGGCATGAATTTCATCCAAGTATGGTACCATCATTGCCAGCCAATAGAGAGAATCTCGTTCTCTGCAAACGACTTTCACTGGGACGATCATGAGTCTGGGGATTATTGGGGATACAGGATCGAGCCCAGGTGTTTCGACAGTGAGTACTGGGAAGAGATGGACCCAGCCGAGAGAGACGCGATTTTCGAGGCTGGAGATCCAGGAGACCTTGTCTATCTGGGAGAGGTAGAGTGTCGTCCCTTGTTTGTGAAGACATATCTGGACAGGGCTGGAGAAAATTGATTGTTACTTTTACATATTTGTATTGATATGCTCCAGATATAACAAGGCTGTACTTCGTCAGAGATAACTATTTGTCCTTCATCATGGAAGGTTATCGGCTTTTTTGCTTTTAATTCCCGGTACTCAACCTCACGCCAGATCGTACTCGGCAATCAACTTTTCAGCGCAAGTAACGCCAGTGACATAGGCGACGGCCTGAATGTGGCAGCTGGCTATGATGGGCACGACACCCATATCCGCAATCCGCAAGTTCTCAAAGCCAATAAGCTTGAAGTCGTTATCAACAACTGCATCTGCATCGCCAGGCTTGCCCATCTTTGTCGTTCCGGTCATATGCCAGCTCGAAGAGATGGTCTGTCGCCAGTGAGCAAGGAGGTCCTCGTCAGAATCGCCCTTGGGACCTGCAAGCGTCTCCACGTTATCCTTGGCGTATCCGTCTGACTTGGCAAGGCGGAAAGCATCGCGGAGAGCCTCGATAGCTGCACGACGATCAAACGGCGTGGAGAGGAACTTGGGGTCGAACTTGAGAGGCACGTTGGGATCGGCCGACTGCAGCGTAACCTCTCCACGACTCTGAGCGTTGTAGTAAAAGACGAGAATACAAGAGTAGTTGAGCGCCGACTTGGGAAAGTTGGGGATGAACCAGTGGATGGGAAAGTGCGTCAGGATCTCGTAGTGAGGCACCGTCTCCTTGTTCAAGAAATCCTGCTCCTCAGCAGGCAAAGCCTTAAACTCTTCAGACTGCACCAGCTTGTCGAGCTTGAACCAGCCAATGCCGACCTCGCAGGCAAACTTTGTCCAAGGACCAGTGCCGTCGCGCTTCCACTGCTCGAGGGCCTCCTCCATGATCTTTTCGTCTCCGTAGAAGGGCGCGCGGTCTGTGTCACCTTCCTTGCGGGTGTAGACGAGGGGGCAGAACATGTGGTCTCGGAGACCCTGGCCGATGCGTGGCACATCCTTGACGACGGGGAGGTTGAACTTTTCTAGTTGGTCCTTGGGGCCGATGCCAGAGTGCATAAGGATCTTGGGGGTATCTAGGGAGCCGGCAGAGAGGATGACCTCCTTTGAGGCGAAGTCTAGATAGTGTCAGTACATGTATGAGAATGCCTTCTTCTTCTTCATCTTGATGGATTCCAGATAAAGGGATAGTACATCCTTAAAATCAAAGATGAAACAAGACTCACATTGCTTGCCGTTGGCTTCAACACCAACAGCCTTGGTACCCTCAAGGATAACCTTCTGAACAGGGGACGACGTAACAATCGTTAGATTCTCAGGCACGGGAGTCAGCAAGTCATTGGATGTTGACCTAAGTCCCTTGCTGCTAGAGTTGATCAAGACCGACATGCCAAGAGGGTTGCCTGAGTTGTGGTCGGGGTTGAGAGGGAAACCAGCCTTCTCAAAGAGATCCAGCACAGGAGGGAGATCCTTCTCCCACTCGCTGGCGTAGCCAACGTGCAGCTTACCAGAGCTGCCGTGGTCGTCGGCCTTGGGGGCGGCATACTTGGAGTCGATGCCAGCAGGGAGGTCACCGTGGAACGTCTCGAGTGCCTTGAAGCGAGGTTGGATTTTATCCCAGCGGTACGCGTCGTCACCGACGATGCGCGCCCACTCCTCGTAGTCATCACGGGCACCGACCGTGTAGACGCCAAAGTTGATGGCGCTAGAACCGCCAAGACCCTTACCCCGCGAGTAATCCAGCTCGCGGTTGTCACAGTGCTCCTGTGGCGCCGTCTTGTAGCCATAGTTGAGCTCCTGGTTCATAAACGTAATCCACCGCTGGCCATCCACCCTCAGGTTGCGGTCCTCGTTGGAACCTCCGGCCTCGAGGAGGAGGACGCTGGGCTTCTTCGCGGAACGGGCAAGGCCGGCGGCGACGGCGCTTCCGGCAGGGCCACCTGTGCGCGGAGACGGAACGCGTTAATGGGTCTTTCCTAAGAGACAAGGGTGGAGAGGCGAGGTGCGAGTCATGCGCTGGGCGGGAGGCGGATTATGACATACCTCCGACGATGATAAAATCATAAGTTGACGACGCCATTGTGCTTGTCCCTTCTGATCAGACAAAAGGACGAGTCAGTGCAAAAGTTTGTGTGTAACGGCAACCTCGGCTAGGATCCAGGATATTAGAGAAAAAAAAGGAATGATTCCCAACAGTCACCGTGCAGATCGCATTGGAAGAGGGGGAGGGGAGAATTAAGAAGGCCGTGATAAGACGCTTTCCTCTCTCGCCCTTCGGTCTTACTTAGCCCGGGCTGTCCTCGTCATTGGCGTGTAATGCAACCTCGGAAGGAGCTTTTTCCTTCCATGAACTATGTAACCTGAATCGCGTACAAAACGTGCTCGGTGTCAATAGCAGAAGCATTTGCACAGCGAGGAGAGAGGCAGAACCAACAGTGAACACTCTCCACACGTGGGAACTGATGCAACACCGGTAGGCTTCCGAGACGCCTACAGGGTTGATCCCTCTCCAACCTTCCCCACTGACTAGCTGACCTTCTTGGCTTCTCTGGCTGGATCCGGTCTTCGTAGCTTGCCCAGTCGCGGACACACCTTTCATTACTCGCCGTCAACTGGAGCCCTGGCTTAAACCCCAGCTGAAGCCCCAAGCTCAGTCCAAACAAGACCTTGGCAGCAGCATGGCTTGCCCTTGTGACCTATTCCCCACTCGTTCCGAATGCGGTTTACCCCTCGGACGACTCCGCAGATCCCGCGGGCCGTAGGGGGGCACGGGTGGTAGGGGGGATTGCCCCTTTTATGCCGCATCTGCCGGAATTTCATAACGCGATGATCTTCTCCTTATCTAGATGGTTTGCGCCATGAGGGGGAAACGGGGTCATGATCTGCAGGGGGCCTGTCTAGCCTTTCTCTTTGTTCTTCCCTAGCGTCGTGTTGCAGTGTCCGTGTGCTGAAGAAAAGTGAGCAGCGGAGCCGCAGCCGCCCACCACCAGCGTGTCCGTGTTCACCGTGCAGGGAAGAGTCGACAAAAGGACGAATGGAACATTGACGGTTGGGGCAGGGGTTTGCTTGGTTTTTGTTAGAGAGGCGAAAAGACGTGTTGAAACGAGTTGGGATGTTCCCATAAAGCTAAAATCTGAGGGCGCATGCACACCAAGATATGCTCCCGATTTATTCCAGACAAGCCACACATCTTTTTTCTCCAATTCAGTCCCTCCTTATTTCTTTTTCTCCCCTCTTCGTTCCAATCCCTCGGGTCGCTTCCTAAATCCTTCAACGAAGCGCAAGAGCATGTCGTCATGGGCATCGAAGAGCAGTTCGTCCTCCTCTCCATCGGCCTAATCACCATCGGCGTCCGAGTCGGTGTGCGATGGCGCCAAGTTGGACCGGCCGCATGGCAGCTCGACGATTACCTGATGCCCTTTACTGGGGTGAGTAGTGCCAAGTGAAACCCACCTGTTGGTTCGTGAACCAACAGAAGGAATGCAGCCTGCAGAGACAGACACTGACGATCCCCATTCTTGTTGTACAGCTCGTCTTCACGGCAGAGACAGTAGCAGCGTATCTAGTCGGCGCCAAATTCCAAGGGCTCACTAATAGCTACATGACGGATGCCGAGAGAGCCAACATCGATCCAAACTCTCGGGAACACTACAATCGCGTCTGGGGTTCCAAGATCCAGGTCATCGGCTGGTCGTTTTACGCCTGCATCCTCTGGAGCCTCAAGTTCTGCGTCACTGCCTTTTACGGCCGACTCACGTATGCTCTACAAATCTAAAAAACGCAATGGACAATGGTTAACTTGGGTAGATCTGGTCTGGCGCACCTCAAGACCCGTGTGAAGCTCGCATACGTTATCCTCGCAATCACCTACGCGGCCGTCGCTCTCACGATCCTCCTTTCATGTCAACCATTCCACCACTTCTGGCAGGTCACCCCAGACCCAGGGACTCTGTGCAGACCGACAAACTCGCCCGCCTACGTCTTGGTCGTGGTTATCCCTAACATCTTGACTGATATCTATCTACTCTCGATCCCACTACCTGTCAGTCTTTTTCTCATCTGAACCCTGTTCCTTGTGCTGACTCGACTAGCTTCTCTGGGGTGTGAATATCAGCTTGCGACGCAGACTTACTCTTATGCTTTTATTCAGCGGTGCTCTCTTCATCATGATGGCTGGCACAATCCGAGCAGTGACCATTCTCTCAGTAAGCCCAACCCACCATCCCCATGCCTCAATGCATGTCATCTTATTAACTGTTCGTTCTGTCTAGTCGGGTCCTGAAGGAGCTGTGTCGGGCAGCTCTTGGGCATGTCGAGAAACCTTTGTCGCCATCATCGTAACGAACCTACCGATCATCCAACCCCTGATCCGAAAGGGTGCCAGCATGATTGGCCTCAGCGTCCTCTTCAGTCGACAGACAAAGTCCAACGGCGAAAGTCACCAGCTCCGAAGCAGCGAGATGGGCGGAAGTCGATTCGGCACCCGAAAGACGCAGACGCGAACGCATCCACTATCTGTGCCTCAACCTACGGCTTGGGGCAGTGACGAGCACATCTTGCCCGAAGACAGCGATGGCAGGTCTACCAGCAAGGATGGAAACGGTGGTATCATTATTGCGCAAGAGATCAGCATCCAGTCGGAGGCCGCGTCTGCAGTGGAGGCAAGAGATGGTCCGAGGGGCCCAGCGAACGACTGGGGTTTCAAAGCTTCGGCTAGAACGCCCCAGCAGTATTAAACCCGGGAACCCCATACTCAATGTATCGATAACGGGGAAGATCAATGCGATCCGTTATGGAGTGGGTAAAAAAAGTATAAAATAACATATATAGACATGTAGCGCAGAGACCACGAGTCGGTGACTCGGGTTGTGGACGGGATGCTCACGCCGCGCAAGGATACCAATAATGTAATATTATCGCCGCAAACAGATGGAACCTTCTAAATACGGACTAGGAGACGCTTCGTTTGAGTGAAGCGAATGTACAGGATAAAACATAACCCGACAAGGGACATGGCTCCAGCGTAGTACGCGGCAGGACGAAACTCCTCAACCCCTTGGTCACGGCTATCTCCGGCTAGTGAATAGATCCCAGATGCGATAGGCGTACCCTAAAGGAACCGTTTAGCACATGTTTCACGAAAGCAGTGGCCAACTTACAAAGAAGAAGCCGCAGAACCAAGTCGTCCACAGGATGGGGAGGATGCCCAGGGTGTTCTCGGCCCCCATCGTGGCCCCGACCATGGGAGGGACCAGACTAAAGAACGCGCCGCATCCGATGCCGTTGAAGATCAAAAACACGGAGAAGATGCCAACTGTGGAGGCCAATGGCCAGACAACGAGGGAGCTCAGGCCAATGAACAGCAGGCAGAGCACCAAGCTATTGAGAGGCCCGAGCAGCACATCGGCAGTGTATCCGCCCAACACACGGCCCACCGTAGAAGCGAGATTCCAGGCCGCTAAGATGACGATGGCTATCTGGTTAGAGTACCCCATAGATCTGGAAAAGATGGGAATAAAGTACGGCGGAATAAACAGCGGGAAGCACGAGATTGCCGTCCCCACCACGATCAGCAGGAACCTCGGCTCCTTGAAGCGATACCTGAGACCAATTTAGAGAATAAACTTTTTCCAAGACCCGTTGACTTGCCATTGGAGTTTCAAGTTGGCGCTCGCTGAACCCTTGGGTTGTTGGATAAAGTAGGATGCAGGGATGCAGACTCCCCATAGCATGAAGCCTAAGATGCGAAACGTCCACGCGACGTCGAGATTTCTAACGAGGAGATTCGTTGCAATGCTCATTACGGCGGCTCCGAGACTTCCTCCACCGAAAACGATACCCATTGCGAGACCTCGGTACTTTTTGAACCATCGGAGAGGCGCAGTAGAACACGACTAAAACAAGTGTTAGGTGTGTATCAAACAGGTATCGGATAGACTCACAAAGATGCACAGTCCTCCTCCAATACCAAAAATAACTCCGTGGAATACAAACAGAGCTCCGACATGTTTCGTAGTCCAACTCGCCAGAAACTCTCCTAGTCCCATCAAAACGGCTCCTGATAGTGCTGTCTTTTGGTATCCTAGCTTGCGAACTGCTATACCCGACAAGACACTAAGAGAGATCATGAAAGATGTACCCAAAGATCCAACAAACGTTAAAGTCGTTAGACTAGACGATGTCGTCTCGACGAGTCTCACTTGCATGATACCCCAGGAGTAAATCACACCGAGGTAGACAAACAGCGAGCACGCTGCTGCTGCCACGGGGATCCATCCTTTTGGGTTATCAAACTCGATCTCTATAGTTTTTGGTGTAGGAGGGGATGAAGAGTCGGTTTGTGAGCGGTCGGTTTCGTTGCCCTTTTCGGTGTCTGAGGTGGCCGACGAGCCGGGCCAGTCGGCGACTGGAGGTTCTGTCCGAACAGTCATTCTAAGATAACCTTGAGGGATAACAAGACACCCGGAAGGGTAAGAAACAAAGCGCAAAGAGAAGAAAGAGTCTTGACTACTGATTCGAGTTGAAACATGAAGAAACAGGAGAAAGATGACCGTACAAATAGCAATTCAGTCAGACTCTCCGATCAAATCCTCCCTGTCTCGGGCCATCGGCGTCGGCTTTGGCATTGACATCTAATCCGAGCCTTCTAGATCATGATTTTGGCGATATCAGTGGAGAAAATGGAAGGATTTTACACTTAGTTCGTCTCCTGGCAGCCCCATATCGAGATCAGCCGGGTCGTCGGGAGAACCATTCCCGACGGACCATCGGGTTTCGGCTTTGGGGACTTATAAAGATACCAGTCTAACAAGACAACTTCTCGTTGTTTTGATCAAGACAAGTCAATCATTGCCTTTTATCTTTGTTGCAAGTTACATTTCTTCTTGTCAAGTTCATCAATCATGGCTCCTTCAAGAAACGACGATCTCGTCTCAGAGGTCCCTTCACACCAAACCCCCGTCAAACCAATGAGCAAAGAAGGATGCTTGATGCATCGTTCACTCATTCAACATCCCTACATGGTCGAGTCAGCCTCTGGCATCGAACTCAAGCTTGCCAGCGGACAGACCATCATCGACGCCTGTGGAGGCGCAGCAGTCGCCCTCATCGGTCATGGCAACGAGGAAGTTATCCAGGCCATCACGGACCAAGCCCGAAAAGTCAGCTACGTCCATACGCAGGCTTACACGACTGCACCTGCCGAAGAGCTTGCCAATCTCATCCTTGAGGGCAACCCTCATGGCCTTGAGAAGGCTTTCTTCGTTGGCAGTGGAAGTGAAGCTGTCGAGTCAGCTTTGAAGCTTGCACGACAGTACCACTTTGAAAATGGCGAGTCAAAGAGAGTTCACATCATCTCAAGACGGCAATGTTACCATGGAAACACAATGGCCACCATGTCAGTCTCGACAGTCCTGGCTCGCAAGACTCCCTACCAAGGATTCATGTATCCCAACGTTTCGCACGTCTCTCCCGCGTATGCGTACCAATATAAGCATGAGTCTGAGAGCGAAGCAGACTTTACAGCAAGACTACTCACAGAGCTCGAAGAAGAGTTTCTGCGAGTTGGCCCTCTGAACGTTGCCGCCTTCATCGCGGAGACCATGGTCGGCGCGACGGCGGGTTGCGTCACGGCTCCTGCGGGTTACCTCAAGGGCGTCAGAGCTCTATGCGACAAATACGGCATCATCCTGATTCTTGATGAAGTCATGTGCGGAGTCGGACGCACTGGAACATTCTTTGCTTTTGAGCAGGAAGGTGTTGTACCAGATATCATGACAATTGCCAAGGGTCTCGGAGGTGGTTATGCCACCATTGCCGGTGTTCTGATTCACAAGAAGGTCGTCGACGTTCTGAGACGGGGCTCGGCTGCTTTCAACCACGGTCACACATACCAAGCGCACCCGATTTCATGTGCTGCTGCATTGGCTGTGCAGAAGATTGTCAAGCGAGAAGACCTCGTGTCGCGATGCGCCAAGATGGGACCTGTCCTCGAGAGAGCTCTACGTGCCGAACTCAGCGAGTGCAAATCAGTGGGTGACATTCGAGGACGGGGCCTCTTCTGGGGAGTCGAGTTTGTCAAGGATCGATCCACCAAGGCGTCGTTTAGCCCAGATATCAAGTTTGGCCCTCTTGTGCAGCAATTGGCCTTCGAGAAGGGCGTTGCACTGTACCCTGGTGCTGGTACTGTTGATGGTGTCAGGGGAGATCACATTCTGATTGCACCGCCTTTCACGGTTTCAGAGGAACAGATCAGTCACATTTGTAGAGTGTTGAAGGAGGCTGTACTAGAAGCGGAGAGGAATCGCCTGTAAAATGCATAGAAGCAAAAAGTTAGATTGACATAATTAGCGAGAATAATGCATTCATTTCAATTCATTATGCTGCTAATCTCGGCGAATTCCACCTCCTGCAACATTGACCACCAGTTCGGAAAAGGGTCCAGAAAAGCAGGGTTGCCCGTCGGGTTCAAGCCCATGGGAACTTGAGCATGTTCTCTCCCTACTCTGTCGTCATTTTCAATGTCTCTTGAAGAATTTCTATCCGCGCGACGAATCTGCTGTAGATGCAAGTCAGATCGATCTACGATGCGGTACTCGTGGATGGATTGGTGCAGAGTCTCAAAGTCGGCTCTCGATCTTCCTCGAAACCGTCCACTATCCTCGGTGGCGCTCTTGTACAAGAGCGACGAGTTTTGGATGGTTTTAATCTGCCAGTGTTAGTTCTGAGCACTAAACTCGAGGCTCAAATGTGCACATACCCAGCCACCAGCCAACTCCCAGGCATTCTGAAACTCCTCCAAGTATTCCAAACCCCAGTTCATCAACTGCTCGGCTCTCGGACTTCTACCAAGATTCATCTTTGGAAACCTAAAGATGTACAAGTTAAGAAAGCACGCGGTAAAGGCGCAAAAGCCGGAAAAGGGCGTCATCAGAGGTATGCCGCATTCGGACGCCTCTTGCAGTAAGCAGGTAATCTGTTCAGCTGCCCCGTACAATTCTTTGGCGCTGTCCTCCCACCATCCTGGCGGGGCTTCCGCTTCAAGGAGAGGAGGATGTATGGGGCCTTGGGGTGTGGATTCGGCGGTTGGTAGGAAGGGAAAGTATTCGCGGTGAAGCATGATGGTACTGTTTGATGTTGTGAGTCGAGGCAGCATCAAGCCATGGTGTACTACTCACCTTAGATAGTACAGCATATTCAGGTATATGAAAGACTCTCCATGCCCCAGCGTCATGTGGACGGCAACGCTGTGTCTTGGATAATGCAACCTGTGATGCTGGCTTCTCCTCCACTCCTCGAGTCGGTTTCTGCAGTTTGACCAAAGCGAGCCTGGTACCCAAGGACAATTCTCTGGAGCGCACATTCCAGGTGCACATCGACCGTTATTAAAGAAAAACGCCATTGCTTGAGCGTAAATATCGAACCCAAGAACAATCGTCTCAAAGCTCTGCGCGAGGTCCAAGTTACCAGACGGATCAGAATGATTCGCCGTCAAGTTTTGACTCAGCGACGCCCCGTCAGATCCAAAAGCAAAGTCGAAAAAGTTTGGCGGTCGAGGGACCTTGAGCTTCTGCATCTCGGGCATGGGGAGCATGCGCGGGTTGTAAGTCCCAGAGTTGATGGTGCAGTCCATGATGAAGCAAGCCCAGTACGTCCGAGTCTCGACTACCACGGCGAGCTCGTCCACGTCGTTGTTCTGTGAGATGTCGAGAGCGTGGGGGGAGATGCGCGAGCTGTGGAGGGACTGCATGATGCGGATAGCCATGCCTGTATGATATCAGTGCTATGTTCATAGAAGAGCTTCGGAATACCTACCGCAGTGCATCCATGCTTTATGAAACTCTCGTACACCCCACTCGTAGAGTGTCAAGATGAGAAGTGCCTGAACGACCTGAACATTTGGCGGTAGGAGAATGAGATTCGACAGGACACTCCAGGCGTATGACGCGTAGCAGTCGCTACTTCGCAACCGGTGAAGCCATTCTCCATTGCATATCGATGACTGCTTTCTTGTTATTGCAAGAATAGTCGCCAGAAGAACCTTGCTCTCTCTTGATCGGCTAGACTGGTATTCTTTGATAAACGCCGAGGGCTGCAGTATCCTCAGCTCGGGGAATTTGGCCGTGAAAATGTTGAGAGCCTTCAGAACGACACCTATCGGTAACCTCGCGAGATGCTCATCAACGGGTTCCTGTCCCCAGCTCGAGACCGTCCTCCTTGACAAGGAAGGACTCGGCCTAGGCGGTCTGATGGGATCCTGTCGCGTAACGTCCGGCGTACTCGCAACCGTCGAAACATGATCCGCCCTCGGAGTAAGCTCCGGTGTCGCCCTCTGAGCCCTCGCAGCAATCTTCTTTGCCGATCTAGCCTGCGGCCGAGAAAGCTCGCACTCCGAGTTCCCCAGCTTCAGACACTTCTGACAAGGCGCAGTCCCCTCATTGACACACTTGATCTTGGCCTTTCTTCACGCCGCGTATCTGTTAGATCTCATCTGGGCCCATGACGCGGGACTCACCGGCAATGGTCGCATGATAGACTGGAGCGCATCGTCACCGTCTCGGCTTTGAAGGAGGGAAACTTTTTTTGTTGTGTCAGATCCGAGTTCCGAAAGCCGGAGCTTAGTTTAAAAAATTCAGACACCAAAAACTCCATCGCGGACGTCGCGGATGTCGGACTAGTCAGTCGCGCCCTGCGACCCATCTCACATCGGGCATTTTAGCAAGTTGGCCGATTGCTGTACTTTGACGAGCCACAAGTGCGAATGAAGTTGTCAGTGATGAAATGGAAACAAAGAAAAAAATTGGTGATAAATCTAGATAGTCTCTACAATAAACCCAGATTTTATCTACAAATCTCAACGATATTAATAGTTTCCCAAGAGAAACCCTAAAGTGCTTGTTGCTTAATCCACGGCGGTGAACCACCGGCTTTGCGATCTGGCCGGCTTGGTGTAGGGCTACAGAGATTGGATCCGCCTGAAAGCCTTTGTTTTCCTCGACAAACTCAAGGCGCTCTCTACTCTTTAACACTGCAACATTTTGGAACACACAGGCACTGATACGGCTTGATTGCCTTGTTCTGATCTGCCTAGACGGGTGAAAAAGTGCGTGAGCATAGTCCATTATGCAATGCAGCGCAAGACGCTAACTATAAATAGCGGTTTGTGGATACAGCCACTGCCTGAGTTGGTGTAGCGGAAACATCGTGTTTGGCACGCAGTTTAAAAACCATATAACTGTGCCCTAACTAAGGGGGTCAGGGAGCTAGGTTCGACTCCTGGGCTTGGGACCTTTTTTTTTTCTCACTCTGAGTAATTTTCTCATTGCGTTGTGATTTCATTCTTTTTGCCAACGCTGCACGATGTCTTGTTGTTTGCGCACATACTGGCGAAGTAGTGTAGGCCCGTCCTGTAAAATGTACTAGCTTCATAGGGAAGTTTGTGGGTCAGTTTGCTGCCCGAGGTGGTGTAGCGGTAACATCCTTCGGTGACACGCAGTTTGCTTAAAGTTAAACTGTGCCCAATTTGTGGTCCGGGGGGCTAGGTTCGACTCCTAGTCTTGGGTCTCTTTTTTTGCAATCTTTACTTTCAATCAATGATTTAATTCTTCTGCTGTTGTCGCGCAAGCCTGCCTCTCGCTTGTGATTGAGGCGCGCCAGGGGCTAACTGTATACAGTATTTAGTGGGTCCACGGACAGCCTGCCTGATGTTGTCGTATTCTTGTTCGAATCCCATTCTCGGCATTTTTACTTACTGTTTCCTCTGTGTCTCCCCTTCGTTTTGGCGTATACGAATTTTCAGTTGCATGATCCATCAAGTTGTCCCCATAGGCCTACATGGCTTGGGGCAATTAGAATGGTGACTGGCGGGATGAGAAGCCCCATGAGAGAGCAGAAACATTGGGAAGAGCTGGCAATCGCAGCCTCCTTTGCACTTAGATGTGAACCCCAGTCCCTTCACCGCCCTGGTTCGGTAGCTTACTCATCCAGCGATAGCGATGTAAAATGAATCGAACGGATGATGCTGACAGTCTGACCACTTGTAAAAATTGTTCTTGGTGTGCTCTCAAAAGGGCAAAAAGCTGCGGCGCACACTCCAATGGAGTCTCTATATGACAGCTTTCGAGCTCTGCCGCTCTCCATCTCGATCCCTCTTACCATCGGCCTCGTCGTTGTCATCGCCATTGCCCGCAATGTGATTGGGCAGCTGTACTTCCCCGACCGGAACCGACCGCCCGTCGTCTTTCACATATTCCCGTTCATTGGCAGCAGTGTTCAGTATGGAATCGACCCGTACAAGTTCTTCTTCGACTGTAAGGCCAAGTATGGGGATTGCTTCACTTTCATCCTGCTAGGGAAGCCGACTACCGTCTTTCTTGGTCAGAAAGGGAATGAGTTCATCCTCAATGGCAAGCATGCTGATTTGAACGCTGAGGAGGTGTATGGAAAGCTCACGACGCCTGTGTTTGGCAAGGAAGTGGTATATGATTGTTCCAATGCAAGGTTCATGGATCAAAAGAGAGTATGTTCACCCAACCCATTTCTTGTCCGCGTCTAACCACCTTTTAGCTTCTGAAACTCGGTCTGACTACGGAAGCGTTACGTGCTTATATCCCCAAGTTTGTCAAGGAAGTTGAAGACTATGTCAACACCTCGCCCTACTTCAATGGAGAAACTGGACAAGTCAACATCACCGAGGTCATGGCTGAAATCACTATCTACACGGCTTCTGGCTCGCTGCTGGGAAACGAGGTCCGGTCCATGTTCGACAGCACATTTGCTCTTCTGTACCGCCACCTTGACGATGGATTCCAGCCCATCAATTTCGTCATGCCGTGGCTTCCTCTGCCGCAGAATCGACGTCGCGACCACGCCCGCAATGTCATGGAGGGATTATTTGCCAAGATTATTCGACAGCGTCGCGAACAGGGGAACCAGGGCGATGAGACCGACATGATCTGGACTCTTATGGATGCGCAGTACAAGGATGGCACGGTTCTCCCGGATATACATGTCGCGCGACTGTTGATCGCTATTCTCATGGGTGGTCAGCATAACACAGCAGCAAGTGGCGCGTGGCTCTTCCTCAACCTCGCCCATAAGCCGCATCTGGTCGAGGAAATGTACCAAGAGCAGCTCGAAGTTCTTGGCTCGCCGCCAGCTCCGCTGACTTGGGAAAATGTGCAGAAGCTGACGCTCAACGGTCAAGTCATCAAGGAGACTCTACGTCTACACAGCCCCATCCACTCAATCATGCGCGAAGTCAAATCCCCCATGCCTGTACCAGGTACCGAGTGGGTTGTTCCTCCATCGCATACCTTGCTCGCATCCCCTGGCACTCTTGCACGATCTGAAGACTTCTTCCCCCGGCCCCTGGAGTGGGATCCGCATCGTTGGGACAAGGTTGATCCCCTCGAGAAGCCGGTGGATGATTCGCAAAAGGTTGATTACGGGTTTGGCATGATGAGCAAGGCAGTGAGCAGCCCGTATCTACCCTTTGGTGCTGGAAGACATCGATGCGTTGGCGAGCACTATGCGTATGCGCAACTTGGTGCCATTGTCGCCACCTTTGTGAGACTGCTTCACATGGAGCAAGTTGACCCCAAGGCGCCGATTCCGGCAACAGATTATTCGGTGAGTTCTGATGTGTCCTCTCATGTCCTTTGTGTGCTAACAACACTCCACAGTCAATGTTCTCCCGACCGATGAATCCTGCGATTATTAAATGGCGTCGTCGCAAGCCCGAGTAAAAAACCTGTGGGAAATCCGATCAAAATGAACCGGGCATGCTAAGGACAACAGTGGTCCGCGTACCGGGTGGGCTGTGAGGGGATCATGTTAGGGGAATGTGGTGATCTGGTCTAATCGGAATTGAACCTCTCGCCGATGACTCAGATAGACTAAATGTAAAAGATGACGCGGGATATAGAGTGCAAGCGAACTAATACACGGAAGGTCATTCTTAATCCAGTTCAACCTCTCGTGGCGGGATGTCCGAGTCTGCTAGTGGGTGATTTCTCAGTGCACTACTCTGAAGCCCACCAAGCGTCTCGACGTGAAAAATTGTAGTAAAAAACTTGCAGGAATGTCTAATCAGATCCCCAATCTTCTAATCAACAGACGGGCTTGCCTTCGAGTCTCATCAGCAGTTGTAAAGGTAAGTATCCATGGCTCTGTCTTCTGGCTCTGCTATCCCATCGAGGGCTGGGCTTTAACTAGACTCCATGCGATGGTTGGTCGTGGAAAGGAACTAATAGTGTCTCTGAAGCTCTTCTTCGGGCCCGACTCTTGGTTATCTAGCTGGGGATGCCGTCTTCCCATGCGGAAACCGAGTATTACGGCACCGGCAATCAGAGCAACGCCGGCGAGGGCTCCGATCACCGCGCCGGCGATAACGCCTGGGCTAGGTCCACCCTTTCCTGTTTCACTTGGCCTCGTGTCATCGGTTTGGCTTTCTGAATCGCTCTCATCTATTGAGGTTGCAGAGGGGACCGTGGTTACTTGGAGCGTTGGTTGGGGGCCGGTAATTGTGACTGTTATCGGTTCGTCGGAGCTGGCGGAACTCGTCGTCGTTGATATCAAGGCCTGAAAGGCCAGCGCCATGAAACGAACAATCCTGCACCAGCGATCCATGGTAGTGAGAACCTGCGGACCGACGGTTTGAGGAGAAATGAGCGCAGACCCCGGCAAAGCTGGGCTTTTAGAGCTCCCCCCTTCTCCCTGCCAAGTATTCTTATTCCTGACAGCAACGCCGTGGCGTTAACATGGCGTGTTGAGGATAGCAGGTTTAATTCAGCTGAGTCTTTCGGCTGTAAGGGTTGGTCAAGTTGATTGGCGAGGCGGCCTTGGCAAAGACAATTTTGCATTCGCAACGGAGCCTGATTTTGCTCTCTGTTGCACAAGAGGACCGCGTGATCCAATAGCAGCAGCCAGTTTGAGAACCAGGCTCGCGAGTATAGCTGTCGGCTGGGTAATTACTTCTTGATTCAGCGGTGAGCAGATACCCCAGCCCCATTCTGTACCAAGCCGGGCATTGGGGATATGCTTTTTAGCCTGGGCAACTTTCCTTCATGTAGACGACAGATATCATCATGTGAAAGTTGTTTACAAAGAAGGGATAGGCGAGGCTCTGGACAGGCAGCCTCTATGTCTCAACTCAGTTATCACTACTACCCGGGGAGAGACCATCAATCTAGTGCACAGTGTCATGAATGGAATGGAATGAGACCCTTAAGATACTCCCACAACCCAGGATCGCAGGCGTACACATACATCCCCCGGATGCCGCGCATCATAAGCACGGCATAGATCTGCGTGATGAACCGCAACAAGTCGTCGTCCGAGTAGGTCTTGCCGAGGGCTGAGTTGTTCTCCTTGCCCTTCTTGTCAAAGTACGAGTCGCGATCGACAAAGAGACGTCGCTGCGCGGGGTCGCACCGTAGGTCCAGCCCTATAATGAATCCGACGTAGTTCAGGCCGTAGCCTTGAACCGTGCGGATGGATCTACTTCCTCGAGGGCCTTTCTGGATGAGATCCAGTCGGTGGGAATGCTGTTCCAGCGGAGCTGAGTATCGCCGATCTCGATATCGAACGCCGTCTTGTCCTTCTTCGTCTTCAACTCCTATGCGTAGCCTGCGACTATGAGTGAAAGGCCCACCTCTGTATCGCGCTGAAAGATTTCGTCTCGTATGCGCGCGACGTAGTCAAAGGTGCGGAAGTCGTCGTCCCCGAAGTTGCGTCGCATCCGCGGGAGCTCGAGAGGATGAGGGTCGAGAATCCAGCGGACGTACGACATAAAGTTAGATCCCACCCGCACGCGTATCTGCGTCCGGAGTTGGAAGTGCCGCCTCGCCTACCTAGTTAGCAATCTACGAAAGTTGGACCTCTTGACTAGCAGGCCAAGTTTGGCAAGTTGTATTCCTGCCCCGATGGCTAATGCAAACGAGGCAAGTAGAAACGCTGATGGTGTGCATAGGTAATGTGGATCCGAGCGTTTAGTTAGTCACTTGCAAGCAGAAGCGCTCCCACTTTACACCCGACCAGCCTCGAGGCAAAGGGCAAGTCTGTACACCTGCCTGAATGTCATTTAAGGATCTAGCTGTCTCTCCCGGTGAAAATTGATATTCTGCATTCTGGCGCTCTGAGCAACTGAAGCATAAACCTCCATCATGTCTCGACTGTGTCTGCCATCGGAGCAAGAGCTGAAGCTCAACCAGCCCGTCCCCTTCTCGGTGCGGTTTGACAAGGATCTTGTTGAGACCACTCGACAGAAACTTGATTTGGCTCGCTATCCATCCGAACAGAGTGATTTTGGACCCAATGACTGGTCTCAGGGTGCTAAGGTCGCCCAAGTGCAGCGGCTCGCTCGGTACTGGAGAGACGAGTATAGCTGGGAGAAGCAGGAGGTAGGTGTTGACTGACGGTGATTCTTGGACAAATTGGCTGACCTTTTCCTCGTTACCAGAAATACATAAACGACGTGTTCAATCATTATTTGGTCAAGATCCAAGTGCCAGGGTATGGGCCCTTGGCTCTGCACTTTACGCATGCAAAGTCGACAAGCTCGAGTGCTATTCCGCTGCTATTCTCCCATGGTTGGCCAGGGTCTTTCATCGAAGCTTCCAAAGTCGTCGGCCGCCTCAGCAACCCGGAAAAACCAACCGATCCGTCCTTCCACGTCGTTGCGCCGTCGATCCCTGGGTTTGGCTTCTCACCAGCCCCAGCCAAGTCGGGAGTTGGCCCCGAGATTACAGCTCGGGCCTTCAAGATTTTGATGACCGATGTGCTCGGGTATAAATGGTTTGTTACGCAGGGGGGCGACTTTGGATCCTTCATCACGAGATCTGTGGCGATCCAGTTCCCAGAGGTTGTGCATGCTCAACATCTCAACATGTTCCCTGTGCCGGCCCCAACCCTGTGGTCAGCTCCACTTGCCTATCTCCGCTGGTGTCTGTCTGGAGTGTTATACTCTGACTTTGAACACGAGGCTTTGCGTGTCAGGAAAAACTTTGAGCTGGATCAGAGTGGATATCTGGAACAGCAAAGAACAAGGCCTCAGACGCTTGGCTTTGCTCTTGGTGATTCACCTGTTGGTTTGCTGGCCTGGTTCGTCGAAAAGTTTCACGACTGGGGCCACGTTTCTGAAGCTTTCGACCCCGAGACCATCATTACGCTTGTGGTGATGCACTGGATCCAAGGGGCAACGCCAGGTCTGCGATTCTACCGCGAAGCCTTTGGGTCGCGACGAGAGGCCGAGAGGACCTTTGAGACGTACGTCGGTTGCCCTACCGGCGTGAGCATGTATGCGAAAGAGCAGCTCCATGTGAGTAAACCCAAACTGCGTGCCTTGGAATCGTGGCTGACTGATAGTAGTGTCCAAACGATTGGGCACAGCAGGCTGCTAATATCCAGTATTGGAGGGAGTATGGAACTGGAGGCCATTTCTCGTCCCTCGAGTGCCCCGATCTTTTTGTTCAAGAGATGAGAACGTTTTTCTCTTCCGACTCGGTCAAGAGGTCAATCAAGAAGATAAAGTCATAGTACCTAGATCAAGATGGGCCATTTTACTGAACAACCTCCATTTCATGTGTTTGGGCTATCGAGAATAGTGTCAAGTAGCTTCAGAGTTAGACCTGAACGTTGCTGTAGTAGATATACGTGATGAGTTTCCAGCATATCTTATCATTACTGGCTGGCGCTTCCGATTGCAGTTTGCGCTTTCGGGCCTTTTTGGCACGACGAGGGAGGTGTAAGCGCCGGCCGGGAGTCATCGTCGGCGTCATCACGGCGCGGTCCTTGCAGGCGACGACCCTGCGGGTAAGGATGACAAATGCTCGGCTTGCTCGTATTCAAAACCCTCATTTTTTATATTGACTTGGTTCATTTTCCAATAAAGCTCCTTGCTCCTTTGACAGACATTTCGACCATGATGGATTCTTTGAGAGGACAGACTGCCTTTATCGTTCGTCGTCACTTCGCCATGTTCCACTTCCGCGACCGTCTGCTAATCGTCCGACTAGACTGGAGCTTCTATGGGCATTGGTGAAGCTACAGCCAAGCTCCTGGCTGAGCATGGCGTTAACATTGCTCTGGTATCCCGCAGCAAGGTGAGCGGAAACATGACTCGTTGACATTTTGTTCGCACACGCTCAACCATATCTGTCGCGTCAAGGATAAACTTGAGAACGTGCGAAACGAAATCACTGCCAAATCTCCCGACGTCAAGCTTGCCGTCTACCCAGTCGACATCCAGGATCAAAACCAGGTCGAGAATGCTGTCAAGGCAGCTATCTCTGACCTTGGTCAGATTGATATTCTTATCAACAATGTCAGTGCCATCTATCCCTTGGGAAACGCGCTTGATAATTCCAGTGTTAAAGACATATTAGGCCGGCCTCGCCCTCGGCGCTCCTGCTAGGTTTTGGGAACTCCCCATTGATCAAGTTGCCCAGATGTCAGGCACAAACATCAATGGCGTGATGTTTACCACGCACGCAGTGCTAAACCTTTCCATGTGGCCGAGAAAGAAGGGGACCATTCTTAATGTATCTTCTGTAACTGGGCTAGAGTGTCCACCGTTCAACGGCGAGGCAGTTTATCATGCCTCGAAAGCCTTCCTCGAGGGCTTTACTAATAGCCTCCGCATGGAAACGGCAGGCTCTGATATACGTGTCTTGACATTACGACCTGGTTGCGTGGACACGCACTTTCATCTCCAGAGGGTCAAGTATGACCAGGGTGCCATGGATGAGTTCTTTGAGGGATACGAGCCGCTTGCTGCTGAAGACCTTGCGCAGACGGTGCTGTACATGTTGAGCCTGCCGAGCCGCATATCTATCAAGGCACTTGATTGCGTGCCCACGGCACAGCGTTCTCTAACGCGATTTGATCGGGAATGGAATTCTCGTCAAGGATAATTCCACGTTGCGCACGTAGCAAATACACTGCCATCTGGGGCTGTACATTTCATTCTCCAACGTGATTGACAACAACACCGCCCACCGTAAAAAGTTGACCTACCAGGGAAGTTGCCAATCGGAACCCGTTGTCGAAGGCCAGCCAGTGAAGCTGATTATGACTAACCTATCTCTAGTGCTGATGTGCATCTTCCTATTATTGATCTTGGGTCGAATACGACGCTCGAAGTGGAGGATCCCGGCGTGTGACGATGTGAGGAATCGTGAGACTACGAGAAATTCACCCAGGTCGTTTAAAGCCAGGGGAGGCTCACACTTCTCTGTTTAGCTTACGCATAACCGACCACACTTTATCACTGCAAGCAAAACGCCCAGGGTCATCTTGTTACTCCAATTTTGAGAATGGCCTTGGCACAAGACACTGGCAACCTGAAGCGCTCACGAGGTGTCCTAGCGCTGCTCTAACAAGATCTTGGCACCATTCACCCCTATCCGGCATCTGCATACGCGAGACCTGGGACAAGCTCGATTCTGGGGTAGATTAGCTTGCAGCCACATGGAGACCCCACGGGGACGGCGAGGGTTAATGCTACCGTTCGGCGCAAGTCAGAGCTGTCGACAACTTGGCCCGAGCCACAGCGCCATTTGTATATAACCTCGTCATGCATGGTCTTTGATGGCAAAAGAAAGCATCACTCATCTCTCACACGCATCTTGACATTCATTAATCGTCGGCCAATTCATCTCTACACATCTTTCTTCCACCCCTTCACCATGCGCTCTTGGCTCGGCAGGGGCAAAAGCCTCCAATTCGGTATCACCGTCTGCTGTCTCGCCGCCTTCGTCCTCTTTGGCTACGAGCAGGGCGTCTTTGGGCCCATCTTGCAGAACGAGGACTGGCTTGAGCTCTTCAACAGACCCAGTGACTCGCAGACTGGCATCATTGTCGCCTGCTATAACCTGGGATGTATGGTTGGTTGTGTTGGTGAGTCATGGTCGCAGCGAGGAGCCCGGTTTCGTGACTGACGTCCTGATAGTTGCTTTCGTCGTGGGTGAAAAGACTGGCAGACGTCGTGCCATCTGGATAGCCATGGCCTTTGTTGTGATCGGCACTACGCTGCAGGCGACTTCATTCCATGTGGCACATCTCGTTGTTGGTAGAATCATCACCGGAATGGGCACTGGGTTGAAGACTGCGACCGTTCCCATGTAAGGGGACACCAATATTTGTTCTTCACCACCTTGATCTGACATTGAACCATAGGTACCAGTCCGAGCTCTGTACACCCACGTCGCGTGGTCGTCTCGTGAGCGCCGAAGTCCTGTTTGTTGGTGTACGTCATGATACCTTGCCAAACCTTTGCCTCGGGCCCATACTAATACCTCACCAGGTCGGCATCGTTTTTGCATACTGGTTCAACTTTGGCATGAGTTTTGTGGGCGGCCCAATCGCCTGGCGCCTGCCCATTGCCCTGCAAGCTCTCTTTGCAATTCTCGTCATCATCTTGGTCTTTGCCCTACCAGAATCTCCGCGCTGGCTCTTCAACCATGGCCGCGAAGCTGAAGCCATCGAAACGCTCTGCGCCGTCTACGACATGCAGCCCACCGACGAGTTTATCCAGTGTGAGCGAACAGCCATCCTCCAAGCCATCGAGGCTGAGACCGGAGGCACCATCTTCAAGCGGGATAAGAACCGAACCGGCTACCGCGTCTTCCTCGCCTGGCTAATCCAGCTTGTAAATCAAGTCAGTGGTATCAACATGGTCGTATATTACATCCCAACTGTCCTGGAAGAGAACGTGGGTATGACGGTTCAGAGGAGCCAGATCATCGGTGGCTGCATTCAGATGATGTTCATGTTTGGCAGCATCTTACCTTCTCTGGCTCTGGACCGCATGGGACGGCGAAAGACAATGCTGTGGGGCTGCTTCGGCCTCGGAACCTGCATGCTTTTCATCTCTGCTTTGTTATCTCAGTCAGATGGGGGTAAGACGGATCGGGGTCTATCCTTTGCGTCTGCGTCGGTCGCATTCTTCTTTCTTTACCAGCTCATCTTTGGCATGTCGTAAGTTCTTCCTTCTGCATCACCGGGAATAGCTAACTGTTTAGGGTCAACTGTGTCCCCTGGGTCTACGTCCCTGAGCTTCTCCCCCTCGAGGCTCGAACTAAAGGCTCAGCCATCGGCATAAGCAGTAACTGGCTTTGGAATTTCACAGTAGTCCTTATCACGCCCGTGATAGTGCGAAGACTGCAGTGGAAGGCCTATCTGATCTTCATGGCGACCAACTATGCCTTTATCCCCATGATTTACTTCCTCTTCCGTATGTCCCGACATTCCATGATTGCGAGAGTTTGCTGACTTTTGGGACTAGCCGAGACAAGTAACTTGAGACTTGAAGACATTGATCAGATCTTTTCGACTGGCGGTGACCCTGTAAAGGTGGCCAAGAAGATCAAGGCTGATGCTCGAACTGGCACCGCCCTGGATGCTGAGGCGGGAAACGAGTCTAAGGACGCTGGGGAGATTGAGACGGTAGAGAAGGCAAAGATTTAGCATCGGAGCCCAGACATCTCACGCTGCTCAAGTGAAGCATCATTATGGCAGGATTCTTGGTTGAGCAAGCCCGTGTAAGATACTCCGCACATGAGGCCTTTCTGTACCCGCAAGATCAATGAAGGCATCATAGAGGGTAGGTAGTTTACAAGAATGAACCGGTGGCATGAGATTTTAGGAGCCCTTCTTTTGTTCAGTGCAGGCAATCTACCCATTCTACACCATTTTATTAGAAGTGAAGGTTCCTAAATTTAGCTTCAGCAAGACCCCCAAGTGCTCATCGCACATGCATCAACTTTTGGGAGCTGGGAAAGAATTATTGGATGGTACTCGGACATATATGGGTCGAGAATGAAGGTGACATATGAGGGAGCGGAGGTAGTTACGGTTTTTTGCAGCATTGGACTTTGATGCTGCTATGTGTTTATGAGTGTGTGCTTTGATCGTGTGTACTTGAAAAGTAATTTAACCTCATAGCATACCCAAAGGTAGATAAAGGCAACCCAGTAAGAGGAATACAGTTCTCAACATAATTAAGCCATCATACCCAATGCCGTATGCCTTGATCGTGTGTACGACGGATACGTCAATGAAAAAGAAGAATAAGATGCAGTGGCATCACTTGGGAACTGCGCATGGAGCTGTTTTGTTAAGCATCTTATTCTATGTCCAAGGTCAGGAACTAGTCAATAGAATGCCATGATGGCATACTTTTTATAAATAGCTAGTTACATTGCGTCTATCGCACTTATGATGACTACACCACGTCCTACCCAGACCGTAACAGTGATTCAGCGCTTTGCAAAAGTTCTTTGACAAGCTTCAGAGAGTTATCAACATCCTTGACGCACCCCACTGCAACAGAGCCCAGCCCGACAGCTAGCAGTGTGTTCAAGACAACTTTGGAACTCGAGCCTCCGGGAGTTTCAACCCTACGGACTTCAAAATCAGACCAGCGTGGGAATATCGTGCGCAACCAGTACAGGAACATGGGGTCTGGGTAGATGAAGGTGTTCTTCTTCGTCTTGGGATCCATCCACCAGCTCTGGCAGCCACTGTTGAAGACAAGGTTCTTGAGCTTGCTATGCACCCAGGCTAGATCGCGGCGCTGGGCTTCGGGCTTGACCATGATGGAGGCCGCAGGGTGCCGGCCGGTGAGCACATGCCGCAGCAGGCGGCAGGTGTAGTTGATCTGGCACTCGGAGTGGAAGATGACCGAGTGTTGACCCGTGGCGGCATTGGGCCCGTAGAGGATGAAGAAATTGGGGAAGCCGGTGACGACTGTACCCTTGTAGGCTTCAGCACCGCCTGAGGCGTCCCAGACCTCGTGGAGGTCTTGACCGTTCTCGCCCTTGACGCGGATTGGGTGAAGCCATTTCTGGGTCGTGAAGCCAGTGGCAAAGATGATGGCGTCTGCCTGGTACTCGGCACCACTCTCTGTCTCGACGTGGTGCGGGCCGATCTTGGTGACCCGGTCCTTGGCCAAGAGCATGCTTGGTGAGTGCAGAGCGGCCAGGTAGGTTGCTGTGTTGACCCTGCGCTTGCAGCCAGGCTCGTAGTCGGGCCTCAGGACTTGTCGATACTGCGGCGGAGCATCATTCTCGATGTACGAGTTGGTGGCGTCACGGATCTTTTGTCTCATGCGGGAGCCGTCTTTGGTCATGAGGAAAGAGTAGAAGACTTTCTCAAGGTCCCAGGCGAGGAGGATGCGGTACATGCGAGCGGCGAGTGGGACATACTTCATGGTGAGCTTGAAGGTGTTTGAGTAGGTTGGATTTCCCTAGAAAATGTGTTAGTTTGGACATGTCGTGAGCCGATCAGATCAAGTATACATACTCTCTTTGTCCACCAGTGAGCACTCTTGACCAGCTGAGTCACTTTCCCCTTGGGACCAACGTCCTTAACAAGCTCGGGAACAAACTGAGTTGCAGAGGCGCCGTTGCCCAAGACCACAATGTTCTTGTTCCTGACCTCGATGGAATCATCCCATCGAGCACTGTGAAACATTTTGCCCTGGAAGGACTCGGCGCCCTCAAGCTCGGGGATGTAAGGGCGGTCCAGGGTTCCAACCGCGCTCACGACAACTGGCGCCTCCTTGACGAATTGCTCACCAGTCTGCGTGTCCTCAAACGTGCACACCCACAGCGAACGCGCAGCGTCCCAGACCAGATCCAAGCACATGGCGTTGAACCGACAATGGGGCAGAATGTCGAATTTTTCAGCAACAGACATGAAGTACTCGTGGAGCTCATCACGGCCGGGATACGTAGTCGTCCAGTCGGGGTTCAGGGCGAAGCTGTACGAGTAGAAGTGACTGGGGATGTCGCAGGCGCACGCGGGATAGCGGTTGTGCCACCAGGTGCCGCCAATGTTGTCCGACTTTTCGTAGATGGTGAAGTTGGCGTGTCCGAGGAAGCGCTTGAGCTGGACGGCCATGCCTAGGCCCGAGACGCCAGCGCCAATGATGATGACCTCTTTCGACGGGGCCATGTTGTAGGTTGAGATTCTGCCGCTAGAGAGATGAGGTTGTCTACACTTTTGGTATGCCTCGAGCCCTTTTACGTTGGCGATATGGCCCTTTTATAGAATCCCTGTGCATCTTGAATGTCCCGCCTGATGGCTAGGACGCAATCCAGGATATCCCCCTGGGGAAGAAGGCCCATGCTCTCGATTGATCTGGGGAAAGTTGACTGTCATGACCTACAGCGTCTACACTTTCCGGCGAAGAAGAGCACAGACAAGCCCGTCCTCGGTAATTCCGCCTTTCCATATTGACAGGCCAAATTTTCCAATTTTCATATCCGCCGTGCTTGGCATGGCGATGGCTGATGCAGACGAGGCTAGCGGAAACGCTCATGGAGCGCGATATGGATCCGAGCGTTCAGCCACTTGCAAGTAGAAGCGCTCTCACTTTTACCCAGCTGGGCATGGGATAAGAGGCATGTCTACACATCGACTAGCCGAAACGTGATGTAAGACTCTTGCTGTCTTGACAACTCTAAATCGGTGTTTTGCATTCGGGAGTTCTCGAGCAACTTAAAAAATACATATCTATCGTGTCTCAACTGTGTCTGCCATCTGCCATTACATCACCTCACTCGCAAACGAAACTGAGCCACAGCGAAATCTATTCCTGTTTCTAGAACCGCTCTAAGCTGAGTTGGTGCTGGGGGACCCAGAGCTGAGGTTGAGGCGGTGAGCTTGGCCCGAGGTGCCTGAGTAGGCCCCCAGCCACTTTTAAGATTCCATACTCGGATACTCCTTAAAGGGTCTCTATATCTGACTTGTGTGAGCCTCTTTCTCGAGAGGCTTGAGGCGGAATGGACTGCTCCGTGAACAAGGTGGAACACGAGCAGTAACCTTTGAGTGGACATGGAGCATCTAGAAGCCAGGATTCGTACAGGCTACGAATAACCGAACGCCACGTAAAGGGCTGTCCCACAGAAAATTCTCGCAATTCGAGATGCAACCATATACTCTTGAATGGCAGCCGAACCGCGTTGCCGCATACTAATTCCTTTTTGACGTTCATCATTATTTCAAACCCAACCAGGGGCTAAGCTAGGTTCAATTGTAAAATCATGGCCTGCGAAGACGACGTTTAAAACAGCGCGCTTACAAGTATAATGACACAGGCTCACACCAACTGGATTTTACCATGGTGAACAAGGAAGTCCATGACGCACTCGCGGCCTTTGTCGCCGAGCGAGACTGGGCACAGTTCCACACGCCCGAGAACCTCGCCAAGAGCGTCTCCATCGAAGCAGCCGAGCTCCTTGAGTGCTACCAGTGGAACGCCGAAGCCGACCCCAAGCGTGTCCGTGAAGAGCTCGCCGACGTCTTGACCTACTGTCTGCTCCTCGCCGACCGGATCGGAGTGGACCCGGCGCAGATCGTTTTGGAGAAGCTCGAAGTGACGAAAAAGAAGTACCCTGTTGAAAAGGCCAAAGGCAGCAGCAAGAAGTATGACCAACTTGAGGATCGCTCGGCTTGACTTGCCCAAGGATGCCGTCACGCCGTGGAGGGCGAGGGACAGCTACGTTGGGGAGTCACTTAATGGTGGTACATGTCACGAGTCAGTTGGGCATGTGGAAGCGCTGGACAAGTGGTGACGGCAAGAGGAGACGCTCGGTCTAGACTTGTCTAGGCTCCCTATTATCACCTCGTCATATCACAGGCCTCTCCCCGCAAGCGAAATTCCATCTCTGTAGTTACCCGAAGCAAGTTAATTCAGGTGGAGCGGCCCAAAAAAGAGAAGAAGCAGAAGGGGAAAACTGTAAATTCTAACCGCTCCTCGAGCTTTCGACTCGTCACCCAAACCTGGCCAACCTTGACTGTCTTGCCAATGCCTGATCAAGCTGAGACCCATGGATCCATCAGCTCACCAGAGGTAGTCTCTAGGGAGCGAAAGAGGAGGAAGCATTGCCGTTCTCGAGCAGGCTGGTGCGTACAATTGCTGTGCTGTGCTCGGGCCTGGATGACGGATAGCTGACTTGCAGAACAAGTCTTCCCTGTCGTAGACGGAGGCGCAGATGTGAGTCAGAATCGTGCCAGTACTTCCCGTCCACAAGTTCTGACAATCGAGACATGCAGGTGATGGGGGCCGTCCCATCTGTCGGGAATGTCACATACGAAACGATCAATGCTTTTGGGGCCTCAAGGTTTCTTTCCATCCGTCCAGGTCGCTCCAGCTCTCTTCGGAACATATCGCTGCCCTCGTGGCTGTCGATAGGGAAAGGCGAGAGGCTCGAACCGAGGCGACCGAAGCTTCTGAACCCGCCTCCTCAACGCTCGTTGTGAGTCTCGCTCTGCTATCAACGCGCTACTTGTTGACATGCCTTCCTTTCCAAGATAATAGATGATACGGATGACATTGTTCAGACTTATAGAAGAGACGATGCCCAGTCACCCGAGGATGATTCTGACTGTCATGTCGAACAAGATGCTGGTTCCGAGCACTTCCAAGGCGCCTCAGACCTCATACCAGAAGCCACGCAGCCTTACCTAGGCTATCCAGACAATGGAGGAGGTGAGATTTACGTCGAGGAATCGGGGCACGATAGCTTCAACGACGACACTACTGCTCCGGCGGAAGCTATTCACCCCTTCGATGTCACACGGCCCCCGGAGCTTCCCTCGGAAATTTTCAGAACGCCCTTCATATATGATATTTTCTTACATGACTCTTCCATTGCCCCCTTCTCCCTCGGACAAGCTTTCTCTCGCGGTGCTCCCCCCGAGCCTGAACCTCGGTTCCCCATCTCGCAGCGGATGAAGGCAGACCTCATCTCCAACTACATAAGGGAGACTGCCACGTGGTGTGAGACGACGGACTCTGACATGCACTTTTCTGCGCGAAGCGTTCATCGCATGATGGAGTCTACGCCCTTTGTAGCTGCCGCCATGTCTCTGGCTTCCCGTCAGCTTGACAGCTTGCGGGGACGCCCTAGACAAATCACGCTCGAGCTGTATCAGTACACTGTTCGTCTTCTTCTCAGCCATGATCCTGCTGTTGATGGGTCATCCATCCTGGCAACGTGCACCTTGCTTTGTGTCTACGAGATGATGGCATCAACGGTGGCCGAGTGGCGGCGCCACCTTCAGGTGAGTGGCTAGACACTGGCTTGGCGGTCTATTTATCGTGCAAAGGCTGACATGGCGATGTACTTGAAGGGATGCGCTGGTCTATTGCGGATGCGGAAGTGGAACGGTAACAGTGCAGGCATAGTCAAGACATGTTTCTGGGCATTTGCAAGGATAGGTCTGCCGTCCCATGGACTCATGATGCTGACCCAGGAAACACCTGCTAACAATTGACTGAGCAGACGTGTGGGCTGCATTCATCTTGAACCAGACAACACTCATCCCCACCGACTCGTGGGTTGAAGAGGACTCGCTTGCAGTAGTTGCTGCCAGAGGCAACACGGATGACTACTGTAACTTTGCCATCCTCATATTTGCAAGAATCATCAACCTCCTCAACGCAAGCGGTGACTCGTCGTCAGCCGAGTTGAGGGAAAAGGCGCAGGCGTCGTGGGAGGAGCTGCAACAGTGGAGGCGCTGGCGTCAACAGAGTGCTAAGCCGTTGATGAGAGTGGATGCGGGAAACAAGAATCCTTTTCCAACCATCGTCTTTGCATCATCTGCATCGAGTAAGTCATTCACTGTGTGAGCTTCAAGGCTGATTGGGGAGTAGTATGTGGGAATACCTTTTACCATACTGGCTCAATCCTCCTGCTGCAGAGCGGATTGGTCCCGACCACTTCTTCAGTCGATGAAAAACGGGTGGTAAGATACGAAACAGGTCCAGGTGAATGCGAATGAAGGGTTAACCATCTCTAGCGCGATCCTGTATGGCATGCTCGTGAACTTGGAGGCATCTCTATCAGCAACCCATCACAGTATGTCGCAGCCCCTAATTTGTTCCCAGTCACTGACCCGGACCTCGAAACTAAGTGCCAACTGGGTGAACCATCTTCAACCATTGTATATTGCTGGGAGAGTTTTCGGCCCCATCAGCGAAGCCCATTGTTCTGCCCAGCATCAAGGTGGCCGTATGCACGCCCCTGTTGGAGCCACCCCATCATCTGTGGGCGAATCAACAGACGACGGGGATGGAATGTCGGAAACTGGTGATTTTCCCGCGGAAAAGATGGCACTTTTGAAGCATCTCGCCAAAATTGAAAGGGAGACGGGGTGGAAGACGTCGGATCGGGCAAGAGAGTTGAGGATCCTCTGGGCTTTGGAGAATTGATGATTGGTTGTAGAATGGGGTGTAGACCGGTGTCGATTTATCTCCATAGAACACCTCGCCTCCCAGACTCAAGCCAACCTTCTACATTGTTCCAGCCAGCCTACAGTTTGTAGACAAGTTTGTAGTTCGAGATGATGCCTTGACGATACTCCTGAAATCCCTCAGACACCCCATCCAGACCCTTTTCACAAATCTTGGGTGTGTTGGGCTTGATCTCGCCAGATGAAAGGAGACCCGGTAACTTCTGAAACCACTCAGAAGCCAACCTGTGATCTGCCTCGTTGGGCTATCAAAGTTATTAGTCTCTCAAGTTCTGCAAGCTTGGCACAAGACGACTCACGGGCCAGTAAAAAGTTCCGTAACGGTGTTCCTTTAGGAAGGCTGTCCAGACGAGAACGTCTGTCACCTTGATGTTCTTGGACACATCTTGTGTGTTTGCCTTGCCAGGACGGACTGTGCAAAGGACACCATTTGGGTGACTGATGGCTCGAGAAGCCGTTCCGGAAGAAGTCTCATTCCCAATGGTATCAAACACGTAGCGGAGCTGAGGGGCTGCCCCTCGAATCTTGTCGACTACTTGCGGATCCCGGTAGTCAAAGACATGTTTCGCTCCATAAGACTTGACGAGGCCGTGATGTTTCAGGCTGCAAGTCGTGATGACTTCTAAACCATGGAACCAAGCGATTTGGATGGCGTAGAGGCCGACGCTTGCTGGAGGTGGTATTAGCTGCTGGTGGAAGGGTCAAGCATCATCTGGATGCTGGCTAGAAGAATGAGCACAAAAGAGGACTCACAGCCACCACCCCAAATGAGAACCGCGGTGTTTTCGGCGGCACTGGCGTCGATGGCTAGACAGTCCTTAGAGAACAGACTGAGCAAGGCAGTAGCCGATGCAAGAGGCAGTGTGGCAGCCTCTGCCGGGGCCAGGCCTGGAGGAACCGGGAAGCAAATCCGCGAATCTGCAAGAGTATACTCGCTGTAACCTCCAAGCCCCTTGGTCTCGCCTAACTCGGGTCAGTCTTGGGCCCACGGGGAACTGCAACAAGACACACCTCCCCAGATCAGACCAGCAACCATGGTCCCTTTGGTGATTCCAGTCATATTGGTCCCTGTTTCCTCAACCACGCCAACAAAGTCGCATCCGAGAACAGCACCGTCGCCGAAAGCATTGCCGTCAAAGGACTGGACTACGCGAGACTAAGTCAATTGACCACGGGGCATATAGGAAGGGTGCGCTATACCATCGGTCGGGTTTTGGGCTACATGAGATACCTTGACTAGAAGCTGGTGATATCCAGGCTTGGGCGTAGGAAGTGACTCCTTGACCAGTCTCGGAGCGTCGTTAGAGGTCTTGACAACTAACGCGTCCATTCGGGTTGGGGGAGACGTTGTGTTGGTAGGTAAAAGGTGTAGGTTTGACGGCTTGGCTAGAGAAGAACGAAAGCAGACAAGCATGAATACGATGACTGATAATGTTGTTTTGTCTTTACATGGCAGAGCCGTTAAATACCTGCGTTTGCTTATAAAGCCAGTCACTGAAGTGAAGGAACATGTAAACGCTGGGGCATGGCAAGTCTAAGCGCCCCTGGACAAAGGTGGCTTGCCTTGTTTGGATTTCCTACCTATTTTTAGGAATGCTCTGTAGGGTAGCTAGATTGCTCTGTGGAGTCCGAGAACCCTCAAACTGGTACAATAAGGTGATATGAAGATGATTTCCATCTCCTCCACCCTAGGGTAAGCAATACGATCATAAAGCCTTAACAGTTCTGCGCTTGAGACTACCCATTTTAGGCGCTAACTGTTAGTGGAATAACACTTGGGTCGATCCTTCGGCAAAATAGGTTGAGCGACGATTGCAATTTTCGACCAGAGTCACATCAGAAATCATGGAATTACATGTCAACTTGGATATATGCCTAGATCAATTTCACCCCACCCACTCCCTCCTCTCAACCACTATGGTCGAGAACGCCCTTCTCCTTGTCATCCGTTGGTCGGCGAGAGTTGGTTATGATGCTCTCTGTCTGTTCCCCCAAAATGACGTCGAATTTCTATCACAGAGAGTCAGAATTGCAATATTGAATTTGCATGAGCATGGTGTACTTACCGGTCCCTCGAAGCGATGCCCGTAGAATAACCAGTAGAGGGCAATGAGGACTACCAAGATGCCAATAACTACGCACACGTAGTCTAGGGTGTGTTAGCACAGCATACACGAGCACTCTATCGGCACCACTTACTCATTGTGTTTCCCGAAACCGGAATTGCTGTCGGAAAGCAAAAGAACTAGTCGGGGTCAGAGAAATATTGGAACAAAGCCGAGTCGGACTTACAACAGAGGTGACGACGACGAAAATGCAAGCAAGCCAGTTAACCGCATGTCCCCATTTTCCTAGCTTGAAAGGTGTGTCTGCGTTCTGATGCGCCTTCAGAATTCCTCTGCCCCGGATAAGCAGAGTTATGACAGGGAACGCATAAGAAACGTTGAGCAAGATGGTGCACGAGGAGATGTAAGCTCCAAAGGCAACACTAGGCCCCAAGTACAAAAGACCAAACGCAACGTTAAAAAGGTAGCAGAGCATGATTGCTCGGATCGGGACATTCAGACCAGGTTGAATGTGGGCAAAGTAATCGGGAAAGATGATGCCCTTGTCACGAGCCATGGCAAAGAGGAGTCGGCTTGCGCTCGTGGTGCTTGCGTTTGTCCCGTTGATGAAGCAAACTGCTAGCATGAGGGTCAAGATAGTGGTTGCTGCTCGGTTTTTTGTTGCCAAGAGGATCATCTCGACGATGGGCATGCCGGTAGCCGATGCGGAGATTGCGGCAATATCAGGGAGACAGAAGAGCATGATGAGGATAAAGGCGCCGCCACTGTTGCGCCGGTTAGCAAGGATTCATATTGAAGAGTTGCTTGGAGGACTCACGTAACTCCGCCAACTGCAATGGCGTATACCATTGCTCGAGGTGCATCTCTGGCAGGGTTTGGCATCTCCTCAGCCATATGCAGCACAACATCAAAGCCAATAAGTGACAGCGCCGACTGAAGCAGGCCAAGGATCCATGCCATACCATCAGACCATCCAGTCTGGTTATCAAAGTTTGTAAACACAAAGGACGCATCGCTCTTCTTGGACATGGCGAGCAGGACGATGCCGATGATGATGACGCCCAACACGGACCAGAAGACTGCTCAAGTCAGATGGGAACTGCCAAAATGTAATTGGAGACTTACGTGCTGCGTCATTCCATCGGCCGAGAATTCTGTTGCCAAAAATGTTGGCGATGGTTGCAAAGGTGAGGATGGCTAGGAAGATCAGGTAGGTGCTCCATTGTGTCACGACAAACTTGTCGTTGGAGGCCACGACAGCAGCGGCACAGATGAACTGGGCTATTCCAAGTTAGCATATACACGACCCTGAGATGGAGTCCACGTACCAGCAAAGAAGCCCTGGACGGTGACGACGACAAGCCAGCCGCCGATGTTGATCCAACCGACCCAGAAGCTCTACAACATGTCAGCAACGTAGACAAGCAGGGGTGTACATGTCCATACCATGACCCGTCTCCATTTCTCAGTGCACAAGGCAAATACAAAATGATATTGTCCACCGGCCGTTGGCCAGATGGCTGCCATTTCTCCAAGGCTCGAAGTGAGGGCGAAATTGCAGAGGACGCAAAAGATGAAGCCGTAGACGAGGGATACGGCACCGCCCGAGGGGAGGACGAGACCGATGGATCCAGCGAGGGCAATCCAAGTACTACACACCAGTCAGTCATCGAGCATTCTGTCTAAGGGGGAGTCCTTACTTGAGGATGGCAAAGGCCATGGCCACCATGGTCAGCCTCGACAGTCGAGGCTGCAGGTGGCCCTCATGGGGGTTCGATAGAGTCGATTCAGACATTTTTGATGGAAGTTGTCGGATGTGTCAAAGAGCTTTTGGCACGGGAACAAGCCGTCCATTTATCTTCCTCCAGCCGTCACACAAGCAACGTGTGTCAAAGACCCCCTCGTTGATCCTCGGACAGTTCGGACCGTGTCGGCCAACGGCACAATCAGGTCCCAAGACAAGATGAGGAGGTTGAAAGTAGTTCTCTATCAAAGATATCGCATCGCCACAACGTCTAGCTTGACAAGGTGGCGCTCTGATAACGAGGGACGTTTACCGCTTCTGGTAATTTTGCGAGAATCTCCGCATTCCCGGTTGACGGTGTCAAAACGCGGGGTGCAGTAGCGTCCTTTTGATGGATAAACGGTGACCCCAAAGAGGTAATTTTGCGAGAGGTCCGCATGGGCGGCAGGGGTCGTGATCTTGATGATATCAACTCCCGAGATACAGGGCGCTCGAGGAATTTCCTTGAAGGGAAATCTGGTATCAGCAGGATGTTGATTGCGACCTTTTGGTTAGCTTTTTCTGGGCGGTCCGTGGTGGTTGCAAAGGGTACATAATGGCTCCCTTTCCCCGTGAATGGCTTTCAGCTCTTCAGGATTCCAATCACTCGCAAATTACCATTGTGCACTCTTTCAATATGTCTTCCAGAGATGGCTTTTCTTGGACCCAAGATCAGGGACTCAAGCCTGGTGTTCCCTGCATCGGTGCCATTCAACCTCCGACCAACCTCAACAATGCATCACCAGACGTCTTTGATGCAATTGTCGTTGGTGCAGGATACTGCGGACTCACAGCCTCTCGAGACGCCTCTGTATCTGGCAAGTCTCCCTTTCTCCATTGTTATGGCTGCCTACTAACACTATCTTCCACAGGCCTCAAGGTCCTCCTCCTCGAAGGACGCGATCGTATCGGCGGCCGCTCATGGTCATCCAACATGGGCGGATACCCATTCGAGATGGGCGGCACATGGGTCTACTGGGGCCAGCCCAACATCTGGAGAGAGATTCTCCGGTACCAGATGCAGGATGAGCTCGAAATCTCGTACGACTTTACAAGAGGCGTCAATCAATACTTCCTGGCTGGTCCTGATGGCACCCAGCAGTTTAGCCACGAAGAAGAGGTCAGTACAGTCTTGTCCTAGCCTACTATCGATTGCTCACCATCATAGGACGCCATCATGGACTCTGGTCTTCGCAAACTTGTCAACGTCGACGGCGACCTGGGCAGAAGAGTCATCCCCTATCCCCACTCTGCCGCCTTTACACCCGAAGCCCTCCAATACGACAAGATCTCCGTCGCAGACCGTATCAACGAGATCAAAGACTCCCTAACACCCAACGAGCGCATCGGTGTTGAAGCCTTTGTTCTGCTCTGCAGCGGCGGTACCCTCGAGACTACCAGTCTGTTCGAGTTTCTGCATTGGTGGGCTCTCTGCGAGTACTCATACGACGGCTGCATCCGGTATCTGGTCAAGTACAAGTTCCGTGGAGGTCAATCAAGCTTTGCTATCCGCTTCTTCCGTGAAGCCCTGGCCACGGGCAACTTGACCTACTCCTTCAACTCGCCTGTTGCCAGCGTCAAGAGCACAAAGGACGGTGTGACAGTGACCACTCGGGGAGGCCAGTCCTACCGAGCCAAGAAGTTGATCAGCGCCATGCCCCTCAATGTCTTGAACGCCGTCACCTTTGATCCTCCTTTGCTCAGGGGAAAGAAGACGGCTGCAGACATTGGACATGTCAACCAGTGTATCAAGGTTCACGCCGAGATTCGCGAGAAAGATTTGCGTTCCTACACTGGCATCAGTTACCCTCACAACAATCTCTACTACGCTCTTGGCGATGGAACCACACCAGCTGGAAACACCCATATCGTTGCTTTTGGTGGAACTCATCAGCACTTTCACCCTGAAGATAACATTGACGAGACCAAGAAGGCCCTTCAGGGGTTGGTTCCCATGGACATTCAACGCATAGTAAGTCAAACCCAACTGATATAGTAGCTCATCTAACCTTTTCAGGTGTTCCACAACTGGTCCAGAGACGAATTTGCAAAGGGCGCCTGGTAAGCAACCTTGTCTCTTGAACATTGACCTTGACTAACACTTCTCAGGTTCTTCTCCGCCCCCGGCCTCCTTTCCAACCACCTCTCAGACATGCGAGCCCAGCAAGGCAACATTTACTTTGCAAGCTCAGACTGGGCTCTCGGTTGGCGAAGCTTCATCGACGGCGCGATTGAGGAAGGAACCCGCGCGGCCATGTCTGTTCGAAGGGATCTGGTCGAGTCACCAGCGAAGCCCAAGTTAGCGTGAGACTGTCTTGTTTTGTCTTTGTTTGAAGTGACCAGTTGGGATCTCTTTCTTGTACACAAAAAGTATTTATAGAACTGCTGTACGTGTTTCAGAGCTCATAGCATATCTTTCTTGGTAAAAGGTCGGGTTGGCCGCTGCATTCCGCCTTGGATATGGAGACGTCGACATTTATATCATTATCAATCTGCACATGTTTGTCCATCCGAACAATCTCCCCTGGTTTAACCCTGACTCTATCTATCTTCTGGCGCGGTTATCCCATCAAGGGCCGGGCTTCAACTATAACAAAAAACACAGTATTACCCTGAGTCGTTCAACATTTAATTTTGAACCTAAAAATCACTCATCTGGAGACGGGTCTTTCACGCTCCCATCTGAGAAAGACTCCAGCCAAATTTGTATATTTCGCTACCGTAGATGCCAGGTATTCCTTATATTTAGGTAGGATAAGATGCATAAGTGTCAACAAAAGAAAGTGAGACATAAGAAAAGCAGGAAAGAAAAAGAATTAAGATACGAGCCCAACTCGGTCACCAGACTCGCCAATGTAGCCTTCAACCTCCCTATGCCACCGTATTATAACCCTTGGGGCCAACAAGTGCCTGTAAAATCCAGAGTTTGTTCAATGAAAGAAAAGAATCAGACCAGCCCAATCATGTCTTAGTGCTCGGGAGAAATACCGCCCTCGTTCGACATAAGCTCCACCATAGCCTCCCTCGACTTGGGCTGAAGGTTGCTCGGATACCATATGTAAAAAGCAACCATGACCAAGAACATCAACACTGAGTCAAAGACAAACGTCGGCCACTCGTGCTGCTGGAGATATCCTTCCTTGTCCATGATGTACTCGATCACCCGAAACACGTTCCGCACCAAGACCATCATCGACGTCCAGTACAGCATGTGTAGACACGACCTCCACGGAACGTCACTGACGGCGAAGTTTTCGGTCAGATGAGCCTTGTACCGCAGGTGAAAGACAAGACAACAGATCATGAAGCCAATGAACAGAAAAACCTGGAGGAGCAACCCGGCAATGACGATTGTATTGCCAGTCGCGGCCCTCTCATCATCGGCTAGCATGCCTGCACCGCTGGATTGGACGTTGAGGGTGGCTAGGTCGCCAATGACGAATATGATGGTCGTCCAACGGGGGGAGATGAGTGAGAACTCTTCACCTTGGAGGGCTCTGACGAGACGAGAGTAGACCATGTACAGCGTTGCGGCGAAGAAGACGGGTGGTATGAGCAGGAAGATGGCCTGAATGATGTAAAAGATCAATGATTCTGTAGCGTTCCAGGCAGCTGCTCGAAAGATGTACCCAAGCACTTCGCCTAAGACACGATGTCAGTCTAAGGAATAGTCAGGCTCCATCTCAAACTCACATATGCCGCCAATAAAGAATGGCATGCAAAACCACAGTCTTGTTCCAAACATTTTCCATCCATGTGCCACAGTGATGACAATAAACAAGACGGTGAATATTACGGAACCCGGGAGACTGGGCACATATTGCCACAGGTAGACGAGGCCCTTGTACTTTTGTAGAGTCGGCATGCTCAGAGGGGAGCTGATACTTGGTAGTGCCGCAGTTCGATCTTTGAGCGTTTCGAAGGGGTAGGGATTCGACGTGTCGGATATAGTTGACTTGGACAAGATCTAATGGCGTGCTATCGACGTGAAGAACAAAGAAGGGTGAACAGGGACGGCAACACCCCTTATAACCTCCACGATCTCAGCCCATGCCTTTCTTTCCTATACGATCAACCAATAGTCTTACTCCCATCTCGGTTGCTGACACGCGTGTTCGTTGAAATGCCCTGCCAGTCAATCTGGAAATCCAAGCCTCATCCAGGGTAGACGGCAAAAAAAGACGAACACGCGTGTTAGCTAATCAGATTTACAAGGGATCACCCTGACCATCTGCCTTTTTGAGCTTAGCTCCTGGTGGCTTAGACAGGGGTACAGCTCCTCTGACAGATTAGCGACCAAGTTCCCTTGCGACGTGATGATGCGTCTTTCCACAAGCAAGTCAGCTTCTTCACCCCTAATGTCTCTATCCACGCGTCCTTCTTCCTGTTGCCTCTCGTATAAACATCCAACCTTGTGGATCTTGGCGTAGTCACGCATCGCGCAGGAGAGTTGTCCCCGCGCGTTTCCGCCGTCCGACCACCCTTCACCTCTTGCCCTACCAGATGCTCCGACGTAGCCATAAAAAGTCCCGTAGAGGTTGCACAGAGTGGTGAGTTTTTAAGGCTGTGGCTTGAACCCTTGTACCTGGCTTTACCCCTGAGCTTGTACTAACGTTGAACTATAGCAAGCAACGGCACGTCAAGGTACTTGCTCTTTGCCATGCAACCTATTCCCCCCATAGCTAACTCGAATCTTTCTAACGAATCAGTGCGATGAATCTCGTCCAGCATGTCGTCTCTGCACGGTATCTGGTCGTAACTGCAGCTTCACATCACAAGCACCAACCAAGAACCCCTTGAGCTCTTCCCAAGATGCGCGACCCAAAAGTCCGGTCGATAGTCGCAGCTCATCATCTGGCGTCACCCCAGTACCCGACGCCACTCCCCCAGTACCAACTTTCGATGCCGACATCAACCTAGAGCATATGGAGCTTCTCATCCACTTAACAGTCGACAAGGGCGTGTTCAACCTCGGTGATGACCTCCGAGACACCTTCTCAACCCTGCCCATTGCTCTCAAGACAGGTCTAGAAGCTCCATATCTGCTTTATCAGCTTCTCGCCTTTTCAGCCCGCCATCTGGCTTTTCTCAATCCAGATCGCACTCCTCGCTACCTCCACCAAGCCGTCACCCTCCAGACCCGGGCCGTATCCCTCTTCAATACTACCAGAGCAGAGGTGAACCGGTCCAACTGCGTGGCAATCCTCCTCTTCTCAGTGGCTCTTGGTCATCACCTTCTGGCCGACTCACTGTGCAAACGGGAACCCGGGGGCTTGGAAGGCTTCCTGGCTCATTATGTGCAGTGCATAGAGATGAACCGTAGTATCTATACTATTGTTCAAGCTGCGTGGCCATTACTGTTGGAGTCGGAACTGGAACCGATTCTTTCATGGAGCTCCGGAAACACTTCACAACCCCCGAGAGGTAATCACTGCCAACACATCAATGAGCTGATAGAAAAGGCACAAGGTCTAAGCCAGGAGGAGAGGGAAGCCTGTCAAACAGCAATCAACTACCTACAACTCGGATTCGACGCCCTTCCTGATGGTGCAAGCAGGTTTAGGATGATATTCACATGGACGATGCTTGCACCGCCAGAGGTCACGAACCTGCTGGCAATCAGGAGGCCCGAGGTTCTAATCCTACTGAGCTATTACGCTTTGTTGTTACATTATGGAAGAAGCATGTGGCAGGTTGGCGATGCTGGAGTGTACATATTGGGTCTCATCGAGGGGTATCTCGGGTCAGAGTGGCATGAGTGGCTTGAATACCCACGATCAGCCATAATGAAAGACCTCGAATAGCGTCCTTCACAAAACCGATATCTTGGTACCCAGGTCGATGGAAAAAAGAGACACCAGTATAAACCCTTTAGCTTATCCTTCCCTAAATATAATAAATAGAGCATGATAAGGATAGGCAAAGAAGCTTTAAAGCTTTACCTTTATTATCATATATCTTTAGCTAATTATTGTGCTTAAGAGGAACTAGGTGATTGACTATCTTGATATTCTGATGTCTCTTTTATTTCTCGACTCCCGTGCTTAGTATAGTCACTTTGTGTTGCCACCGTGTGTGCCCAAACGTCAAGGTGGGAGATGAAGCTGCAGGTGGCACAACGACTGGGTCCAAAGCGGCACGCATCTGCAACGGCTTTACAGACCAGGGTGCATGTCTGAGATGCTGTTTCAGATGGAACATTGCATGGCAACAGAACCACATGTTTGCTAGAATTGCGAAAAGGCCCTCATAGATAGACTACAACCACGCGGGCTTAGAACTGTCAACGGATGTGTATGGCGTAGGTCGGGTGTGTAAACAATGGCGAACCCAGCAAGCTGAACCAAGAGTCTTGGCATATAGGGTTGAATGCTCCAGCTGAAACGCCTCTGGATAATACGATACTAGTTCCAAAGGACAGTTTCATAGATCCTCCGCACTTGGCTCTATTGAAATACTGTAACGTTACTGACAGTGGTTGACAATCACATGCATTTTCACCTGCAAACTCGGTATTGATTTCGGTCGTGACTCTTCAACACCATCCCTGTTGAGTAAAGCTGTCAGCACCAAGCTTCAAGATCAATAATTAGAACAATTAGTTATCTTAATCCAGTTAATGCACACGCAACTTTCACAATTACCGTCAGCAACCTCGAGACTCGCCGGCGACCCCGGTTGAGATGCCCATATCGGGCTCTAGCGCCCTCCAGGCTGTCAACCAATCTACCAATCACGAACCCCACGAATGAAGATTCGAGGTTGGTCGGTCGTCACGGGGGCAAAAAAAATCCCCACCCTCAGCTCTCGGCATGAGCCAATACAATAACCGACAACAACCTCGTCAAAAGCAAAGAACACAAGTCTCCAACCCATGCCTTGACCTGCTTGAACCCTGCCCCTTTGAGGACACCATAGAGACGTGACTCTGCTCTCTCTTGAACCCCCCCTGCAGATGTCGTTGGCTAAAAGAAACAATGGTAGCCGCCATCCAACGCGTTATAAAACCCTCCCATGCTGACACCTCCAAGGATGCTATGAATGCTGCAAGCGGCGCCTCAAGTGCGACAAGACAGAGCCAGAATGCCTCAAGTGTCAGAAGAAGGGCATCTCCTGCTCCGGCCAGGGTCTACGCTGTCGCTTCAGTAGCCACATGGTCGTGAACCCCAGGACGCCAGGCACTCAAACGCTGAACCTCGTATCGAGGCCTAGCGCATCTCAGAGCAGCATCGTTTTCAATCAACCTGAGAAAAGTTATCGCTGGGTTGATGCTGGACAGCGTGTCAAGAAGGGACGCGTTAGGAGATCTCAAGAGTCTGAGAAGTCTTTTACTAGCAGCCCAGAAGCTGTGCCATCTTCGGCGTCTTCAAGCACTGATGACAGTGTGTCCGAAATCGGCGAAGTGTCAGACACGCCATCTGAAAGATGTAGCGTCATGGTTCCTTATGCATATCAAACGCCTCTTCGTCCTGCACCGGATGAATCATCTCGTCCCCACACGAGGATGCTCTTCAGTCACTGTATGCTCCCAATTGTTGTCGAACGACTGTTGGCTAACCTAGTCAGTCGCCAGCACCGTAGCCCCAGCCATGGTTGTGCTAGACATCTTCAGCAACGGCTATCGAGACATCATCCTCCCCCTCGCCTGCCAAGACGAAGTTCTTGAACGAGCGGTCTCTGTCGTATCCGCTTTCCATCTAGCACAGAAAGCCCCAGGACTTCGGCCCGCAGCCGAAGCAGGTCATCACGCCATTGTTACAAAGCTCCGCAGGGATTCTTTTAAGCTCACTCCGGAGCAACTATTTAACCCATATACTCTAGCGACAATCTTGGTCCTTCTCGTTGGCGAAACCATCACAGGCGCCGACAACTACACCTATCTTTTGGAGATGCTCAACTGTCTCGCCCAGTCTCCGGAATCCATTGCCGCACTTCCACAGAGCCTCAGGGAGTTTTTCTTGCAGCAGATCAAGATGTAATCCCTTTCCCTTCCAAAGCTAAGCCAAGCATAACTGACCATCAAGCAGGTTCCAACTCTTCGGATTTCCCCTCTCAGATGAGAGAAAAGGGCTCAATATCCTCGCTAGCCCAGCCGACGACTACCTCGACTTCATGTCATATCCAGATCTCGGCCCAGATTCAGAACACTACGCCAACATGGAGCTCATGAGATCGGCCATCCACGACGCCTGCGGGATATACCGAAGGCGTGCTGAATCCTCACTAAGCCAAGACGAGTCCATCCACTTGATAGAAAAGATGCGGCAAAAAGTCCTCGGGCTAGACTGCAGCACTAAGGGCGCACACGCTCTGGTTTGGACATATTTCATCGCAGCTGCCGAGAGCACTCTTCCAGAGCATCGAGAGTTCTTCTCTGGACGGTTGAAATCTCTTTACCAGGTCACGGGTTTTGGTAGTATCCCTGTTGCGTTGCAAGCACTCAAGACTATCTGGTCTATGCAGGGCACTCGGAGATGGACCGAGATTGTTAGCACCGACACTCCCATATTGATCATGTAAATAATTTACGGTTCATGAGGCGGGCCCGGCGCAGCATGATAGGAAAACCAGTTTGAATCTGAACAGAGGAACAACAGTCACCATTCGATGAGGTTCAGCTGGGAATCAGAACTCGTTACTTGTACATAATTCGATCATGATTCATGAATTTCATGACATACCAGACGCTTTTGATAAGACAAACGTCAAAACACCAAAATCCTCAGTAGAGCGGACTGAAGGCGGTCCTTAACCTCCCCTGCACACATTCCAGCAAATACAGCTCTGCATGCGTTGTACTCCAAGATCCTTCTCTCCCTTCATCCTTTGTGCTCATGCTTGGCCTTTTTCTTCGGTCGCATCTCAGACTGATACATCTGGAAAAAGTTCTCCGCCTCTGTGGGATGCTCTCCAGTTACATCGTGAAACGCAGTGGTGGCGACGTAGTTGGTTTTCCCCTCACGGACAAGACTATAGTACTCGAGAATGTACTGCTGCTCGGACTTGTCAATGTCTGAATGCGCCTTGAGAACCTTTTTTGCTTCCGCTCTGTGACTTGAACTTAGACGACGTCTTGCGACATAGACTTCAGGACTTACTGGGCGATGTGCTCAAACTGCAACTCGGTTCCGAGGGCTTTACTTGCTGCTGCTGCCAGCTCCTTTCCTGCACAGAGCGTCGGCCCTAGAACTCGCCTGTGAGCATGAAAAACTGAAAGCCAGCAATGCAACTCACCAGTCACTACCATCATCTGGCCTCGGTGTTTGTCGTCGAACCCATGCTTTCCCTTGCCCGTGACCACGTGGGCAGCAACATGGGCGACATCCTAATAAGAGCAATTAGCATGTGCTCCAGTCTGGAAAAGACACGAACTTACACCCAGTGCCACAGGGGCAAACTTGTGCTTTTCGCCAATAGGTAGTGGAAGGATTCCCTCCTCCTTAGCTTGCGGGGCGTATAGAAGCAAGTTCTCCGCATAGAACCCGGCACTAAAATGTCAACAGACATTCCGTCTCAAGCATGTATACAACTTGCCGGATAACACAGGCAGAGGTTCCAGTCGACGTGCTCGGATCTCCCTTGGCTTCGAGCACCAAACTCTCCAGATCGATAAACTCCCTCAATCGAGGCTGCTTATCCCTCTCTGCATAATCACACCCCGCCGAACTGATCAAGCAAACATTCGGGATATCCGCCTTCTTCGCCGCCCTAGCCAACTCCTCACAAATCTCAATCTTGTGCTCATGAGCCGGGGGAACCAGACAGATAGTATCGCAGCCTGTTTCCTTGAGGGCCTTTATCATAACTCGGAGACGGCCGGGTTCATGACGGACGATGGTGGCTCCCAGCTCCTTCAGTTCCTTTGCATGGTCTGAGTCTGGGTCCAGGGCCAGACCGACAACGCCAGAGACCTTTCGAGAAAAGTCTCGATGTTTGAGGATCAACTCGGCGATTAGGAAACCCGTGTTTCCATCAGCAGCTGTGACACACACTTTTCGCGACGACGACATGTTTTGTTCGTCTCCGATTTCAATCGAGATAGCGTTGCAAGTGTTCCTCGCGAGTAAACCCGAAAAATCTGGCAGGTGGTTGTATTATAGCCCAACTTTACTGCGTCAGTGGCTCCTCTTCACGGCAGTTTGATTTAGCTACAACGTGGTATTGGAAATATGCCGAGCGCCATGCCTCCACGAAATGCGTACCAGGTGACATTGAGGCCCCTTTGCAGGGCGGAGCTGTTCATCCGACAAGCGCCATCTACGTAGATACAGGTCATTATCGCACTGGATAAGGACAGAATACGACAAGGCTCCAGTTCAGACTGACGCCAATATTGCACCATCGTGGCATAAGGCTAAGGGGTTGGAAAAGATTAACTTTGACAGCCAGCTTTATCACGATAAGCGGCACTTTCCAGGACTTCGCGGTCACTTACCGCCTAGGCTTCAGTTGATTCATATCAACGTTAGAGTACTTGAGTCTTGAGTTACTGCTGATCGAGCATAAATTCATCTGGAGATGCACAGGCTTCGGTTTGGATAGATTCACAAGTATAGATAGCAGTGTATGAGATGGATCAATTTCAGTTTCGCTTGTTATCAAAGAGCTCGTCTATGCCTTTGGATCATGTACATTACGACGACTTCAGACCACCCTTGCGTCCAGCCTCCTTGGCTTTCTCACTACCAGGCTCAAAGGACCCTGATGAAGCCTTTCCTCCCTCAGAAGCAACCTCGCGCTGGTACTGTTAGCAAATACTCTTCGCATCGTCTCAGTGTTTACTAACCAGCTTGTCGGGATCCATGCTGGCAAATCCGCCCGTCGAGGCCTTTCCGCCCTTGGACGCAATCTCTTGGACCTCCTCCTTGGGTCTGGGCGAGTCAGCAACACTATTTGGAAATAGCAGAGGGATTAGAAGCTCTCACCGGTTGGCAAAGTTACCGGGGTTGGTGTTCTCAGTCATGTTGATGGTTTGTATGTGAATGGGTTGTTGCAGTCGATTGAAGATGTTGTTTGGATACTGACTTCAGGAATTGCTTGAATCTCTCTCCATATAACTACTCGTTGATATAATCTAGAGCTCATTAAAGCATAGGTAAAGACGTTATTGTGCATTATGATGACGTCGATGACTCTGGCGCCCTGGCTAGTTCTAAAGCAAGCGACAGATGCTCGCCATAACACGGGATGACGTCCTTTGGCAGCATTCCCTTGTTCTAGCTCGGATTTGTGACGAAGGCTGTGCTCATATCCCGCCTCGACGTGGGTGCTGACACGCTGTCTTGCTTGAGGCTTATCCGTCAGCATCATCATCGAAACAGCCTCATGGCGATCAATTCGATGATAACACTGATTATCCAGTGATTATCAGAAAAAAAAAGGAGCTCATCGGTCGATCGCCATGCGTGAAGTTTTGAACGGTTTCAGTTAATTACGCCATGTCGTCATCGAGTCGGGATATCACTTTTCACCCCTGCACAAGCAAAGTCCACCAGGTGGAACAAGATGACGCCAATTTCTTAACCGAGCCAAACCCTCATGACGATGTTATCCCCTGCTGCTGTAGTTTACTATTTACACAAACTACAGCAACTTACTGGGTTCTAGTTCAGGCCAAGTGAGGATAGCAGGGTTAGGTTATCCACTGAGTACTGACAGACCATGATATTAGAATAACAATCAAGTAGCTATCAATTCAAAGAATATTTTATGACGAAATCTGGTGGAAACAGGAATCTCATTGCCCCAACTAGGTCTACGCTATGCCGGTAATCTAATCTCCCCCAACGATCTATCAGACCTCGCAGCCGTCGCCGGCCTCTCCAACGACCTCATCTCCACATCAACCTTGACAAAGATCTTATGGCTTGATGAATTATCATCCAGTTGCTCCCAATCTCGGTCCGCAACTATACTTGATATGACGCTGTTGTGCGTGTGCTGGCGTCCAGCCAAAGCCCTGGTGTTGGTCCTCATCGACGCCCTTCTTGTGTCGTTGTATGGTGTTACTTGAGCTGGCGAGTTTCCATGCGTAGTATCAAATGTGATCCAGTTCTTTACTAGTTGTCGTAATGAGGGTAGTGAGCCGGCAATGATTCCCGTTCCTGATTCAAAGACGGACCACAGGACGATGTTTCCGACATTATCTGATAAAAAGTCAGTCGTCTAAATAAAGCCGGCCGTGAAGAAAACCATGTGAACATGAACATACGTAGATAGTTCTCGGGCTGAGCATAAAAGGCAATGTACGGTAGTCGTACTATAGTAGCAATAGACGCCCTGTCAGAGTCAGTATCAGCAACCTCAAACACAGCGGACGAAAATCATTCTTACAAAATACCAAGACCAAGAATAATGCTGATGGATATCTTGGTCGCCCTCTTCATCTGGGTCTTGTACAACATGAATCCAGGTAATATCGCACACACCCAATCAGTAAACACCGCCGCAGCAGATACGAGATAGCTCAAACTCGTAATGACAATAGGCGGTGAGCACTGTCCCGCACTCTTATCCCAGTTTGCTGAGATAGGGCGACACATGGTAAGAAGGCCGATAATGACGATAAGGGTTGAGATAACAGAGGCTACAAGTGTCACCCAGACGATGATGCGGTGTGTCTTTTCGATGGCGATTCGAAGAAGGGTGACACAGATAGAACCTTTGATAAAGATCAAAGAGCTGCAGTAGAAAGTTTGAAACAGCCAGATGTACTATAAACTCAGAGTCAGCCAGCTCCCTCTTCATGCTGAGAACACTCACCATCCGGCCATCCCGTTGCATATTGTCGTTCAGTCGCTCATCTGGGGCGCCAATGCCGGCGTATGTTCCTTTCGATACCACGCCAACAACGCAGATGAACAAAATCTACCATCCGCATCAGCATGCTATTGAACGAATGAACTCGCTCAGTATTACTCACCCAGCCAGTCAGCATGAGACCGTCGTCCATCCCAAAGATGCCTTGCCTAATTCTGATAGCGGATCTCGCAATCACCACCATTGCAGAAGGAGGCGTGTAGAAGAGAGCGACTGTAAGGAGGACAAGTCCCAGTCCTTCGGGTGTAATCGTTGTCGCATTAGGATCGGCTGCCATGGCGGCTCAGCTCAGTCACAGGGCAATCATCAAACGAACATCCGTTCAAATTAAAAACAACGCAGTTTCCCCTCAAGCATGGACCCAACTCCCTTTATCAACATTGCCACTTGACCTCCATGCACACCTCTTCCCAGACTAGTCACCGCCCTCGAGTCTCTTCCCCGCGGTAAATCATCACCTAGTCTCCCTCTAGTTCAGCTCCAAGCCTGCACGAGACAGTCAATCGCTTCTAACTTGAGTTACCAGGGAGGAACCTGCCGGACGCTAGCGTCACCCGACCGGAAACGCCAGCCGAGGTGAACCACGCCAGCGCCCGACGCCCATCGCGTTCGAGCCTTGGAGAGGCTTCAGACCAGTGGCTATTCTGAAACGGGACTTGGTAAGAAGCGAAGTGTCGTGGTTCAAGGGAGACGGGATGGACCAGCACTAGGTGGAAGCAGGAACACGATCCAGCTGCTTGGTGAACGGACACGCAGCATCCTGACATGTTGACTTGCACGATTAGCTTGCAATCTAACAAACTCTCCAGGTCCAAGTTACGTAGGCACTTTTGTGACATCTCCGAACGTCGTTGACCAACCCAGAACCCCATCATCAGGATACTTCCTAGCCTCAACAACTTGAACCTCTCGCAGATGAGCAATTTCGACCCCCAGAGTCTCGATCCCAAATCGAATGTTTATCCTCAGGCTTCCCCATTCCACTGCGAATCCGAAGCCACGGCGCCGCCACCTCATGCAAGCCGTCTCCAGCCTCGGGATCAACAGTCCGCGCGCCGGTACCGCGGAGCGTCATGTTTGCCAAGGCTGCAGGCTGTTCCGAACGAGGCCAAGGAGAAAGCTTATTCATTAGCTGCTAGAATTTGAGCGTCCAGCATATCAGTGGTGGATACTAATGTTTCTCTGAGACGGCGTTGAGATGTGTCCACCACTCAGTCAAAAGCCACTGAAGAGAAGTGATCCAGATCCTTTTTGATGAATTTGAGAAAGGATAAGAACCCGTTGTTCAGCTTTTTATTCTCTCCCTAGTAAAAAAGCCCCAAGTTTTGCGATCCAAGGATTCGAGTCATTTCAATGTTTTCACCCACAAACGATAGCGCCATCAACCTCTCCACGCCAACAAGACAAGAACGGGAAAGCTGGCGGGCGTTTCCGCACCAGTAAAGCCGTCGGGTAGAGTTTATCGGATGGCGATCGTCGCAAACAGACAGTGTTTGTGGTTTTCGGCTCATCGCACCGTCTGCGGTAACCGCTCAACCCCATTCTTCGTGTTCATTCTTCATTCATTGTTTGCTCTGTCTTTCTCTTTATATCAAAGTCTCATTTTCTCGAAATGTCACGCTGATGTGAGTCCGAAAGGTCCGGGTCGTTCTGCTCGACCTGTGACGAAGGCACAGTGAATGACTCCAGTCACATGTTCCCTCACGAGACATGCCTCACAAACACAGAGCAGAATATATCGCTCCAAACAGGTATTCACATCAATAAAATCGAGTATCCCATCAAATAAAGCATCATTGAATCAGTAGCCCATCAGAATAGACATTTTACAACCTCGCTCACGAATGTGGCGACGTCCATGCCCTGGCACAGCCTCCGTTGCGTCATCATCACTTTCTCCATCAGGAAATCCCCCAGCTTTCCCTCATCCAAACCTCACCTCATAAAACCCACGACTTCCCTCTCCGAAAATGGCCCAGCCCAACAGCCAGCCAGATCTAGAACTTAACCCCCTCGGCGAAGATACAGAGGACGAGGAGGACGATCTCTCGGACCCGGACCTTCCTCTAATCATGCCCGACGCTGCACCTGCAGCCCCCGCCCCGAAGCCGCGGTGGCTCGACCCCCGGCCGTCCCGTTGGTGGTCCCGCTGGACGTCGTCGCCCGTCGTCCAGCGTCTGTGGGAGAAGACCAAGGACATTTTGCGCCCTCGCTTTACCTGGCGTTACGTTCTCTGCTCAGTTGTTGGCGTCTACGTGCTGTACTGCTTCGTCACATGGCAGCCCTTCTTCTCTTCGGCTCTCCCGGCATACTCGGGTCCGCATCACGTCGGCGCCATCGACCTCGAGATACCGCTTGATAAGCCCAAGCGCATCTCAGAGACCGTACTCAAAGGCTCCAGGGAACCAGCCTTTGAGTTGGAGAGCGTCCTCTTCACCTTGTACTACCCAGCCGTCAAGGGCGCGCGGTCCAAACAGTCCCTCCACCCATGGGTCCCCAGGCCGCTGAGCCTCACGGCGCAAGGATATGCCCGAGCCGCGGGCGTCGACAACTTTATCATGCGACCCATCTTTACGTTTGCCCTCTGGCTGCTCGTCGGAGGCATCAGGATCCCCGCGAGGGTCGATGTGCCCATCCTCGGCTCCAACATCGAGGGCACCGACGCCGACGGCGAAAAGTTTCCCGTCATGATCTTCTCCCACGGCAGCGTCAGCTCGCGTACTGACTACACCCACTATCTCGGTGAACTCGCCAGCCGTGGCCACATTGCCGCTGCGCTCGAACATCGAGATGGCAGCTGTCCCGGGTCGCTCGTCAAGGTCAAGGACAAGAAGGAAAGAGAGGTCGTTCTCTACAGAGAGCGCGATCTCATATCCGACCCTCCCATGAACGACACCATCCTTAAACATGAGCAGCTCGCATTCCGCACCCAAGAGATCCTCGAGACCATTCGTATCCTACAGTTCGTCAACGCCGGCAACGGCTGGGAAGTCTTCAAGTCCAACTCGCGCGAAGAAGGCCATGCCCTAGCAGCATGGGCAGAGCGTCTCGATTTCCACCACCTCACCATAAACGGTCACTCCTACGGCGCAACAGGTGCCCTCCAAGCCCTCAAAACGGCAAATACCACCATCGCCAACCCAGCCATCGGTGGCATCGCCCTCGACCCGGGCAAGTCCAGCGGCCAACTCAACGCCGAAGTCCCAGTGCCGCTCCTCGTCGTCCACTCCAATTCGTGGTCCAAATCACACAGCATCTTCTTCGGCCGTCCACATTTTGACGCCGTCCTCGACCTAGTCCGTGGCGTTCGTGACAAGGTCGGCACTGCGTGGTTCTTCACCAGCATAGGGACAGCACACCCCAGTGTGACAGATGCACCGCTTCTGCAACCACTTCTCCTGAATTTTGCCACAGGAGCAACAGCAGATGTGCGCAAGGCTCTAGGAGAGTACGTCAAGGTGACAATAGATTTTCTCGGCTATACAAAGACAGGTGAGAAGAAGGGGATTCTGAAAGAAGACGTGACGCACGAGCAATATGGCAAGTGGGTGAGTGACGAGAGAAAGAAGAGTTTCCCCAAGGACCTAGCAGAGTATTGGGAGGTCCACGTATGTCCAAAACCTCAAGAATAGTTCCCATAGCTGTATTCATTGGACTTTGTGCGCACAAACATATCTATGTTCCACTCCTACTCGTACATTTAAGTCTAACTAACAATACCCGTACCCATTACCCATTAAACACCTCGCACATCACAAGAACGCCGCAGGTGAACTGCCAAGCTCACTCCCTCCACCGTCCGTTCTCTTACGCCGGCTACTAAGGAACTTGTCTACCATCGCCTGCGAGCCAGCAGTCGGTGTCTTGTGGCCAATACCGGGGCTCGACTTCGTGGGTGAGCCCTGCCAGCCGGTGAAACGGGGCCGAGAACGGCGCTTTGCCATTGCCTCTTCGGGGGTAGAGTTGAGGCGGCCGGTGATGTTGAGCGAACGCATCCGATGCACCTCGTTCGGCATACTATTCATTTCACTCGTTGAGCTAACAACCGGCAGTGAGGGCACCGTCCGCAATGTGCTTCTAGGCGGAATCGATGGAGGCCGACTCTTCGAAATGTGGGCGACAGCATTTGGTGATTGGTTCTCGTCGTGTGCTGCATGGTCGTTCCAAAAAGACCGTGGTTTGGTTTGTTTGTCCTGAACAGCCTGGGCATTCCCTTTGATGCAGGACAAAGGGCTTCGGTTCGCCAGTCCGTCGCCCTTGGGGAGTAGAATCTCTGGTGGGGATCCAACTTCAGCTCCCTCTCTAACATGTCCCAACGGGGGAAGAATACCAGTGTTTTGCCCGTAAGTGTCGGCTTTGGTAGGTGTCGAAGGGCCTTCAAGCTTTGAGACCTTGGAGCTAAGCCATGTCTTCCATTCGACTGAGCTTGCTGTGGATACATCGCGCTGGTGTTGGACCAGACGGCAAGATGGAAGTCCGCCAGCTATGCGTGTCGCGGCTCCCTCGACAGGGCCTGACGTTCCTGGTCTAGTAATGCTTGGCCTTGCATCCTCCGTTGCACAAGAGTACACACTTTCAGCATCCCCCAATTGTGTATCCCAATCTGATCCTGTGCTGTTCCGGCGGGTAGGGAGGCTCAAGGCAGACAGTGAGTGCAAATACTTGGTTCCGGCCAAGCCCATGTGTTCCCGTTCTGGTGATGACTTCAAACTCTCTCGCAAAGCCCGCCGATATGGACTCGGGGAGCGGAATGAATGACAAGTTGGACTGGCGAAGAAAGCTGAGCTCCGTTGCATGATTGCCTTTGGGGGCTCGCGAGTGCTGATCACACTGGTACGGCCGCTCTCTGACTGAGTCCCTCGGTCGTCGCTCGCAGTCAGGCCAGTGGTAGTCTCGCGTGTCAACGTCGCTGCAGCTGAATGTGAGTCTGTCAAGTCAACAGCGATCCTTTCACAAGATCGGCTCGAGCTGAATGAAGAACGGTCCTCCCGGTCTTGAAAAACGTCATCGTCGGCTCGAACACACCGAATGGTGGAGGCAGTCCGCTGTAGGAATCCAGTGTGGTGAGTCGAGCTGTTCCTGTCTGGAACACTTATCAAGGGTGGGTTATCTGCGTGGAGTTTCGCCTGAATACTCTTCTGTTCTGGGCTTATCTCCCCAAGCTTCTTCATGAGGGCCGAGTAGACGCGTTCACTGTCAATTTCAGTACCAGACCAGATGTCTTGACTTCCAGTCTCATGCCCTTCAAGTCCGGTTGGGCGTACAGACGAGGAAGAGATGTGCATGCCGTTCTCCTTGATAACGGATAGGCGTTGCCGTTCCCATTCCCCAAGCATCCCCATGCTGGAGACCGTGTTTGTAACTGAGTTGGTCCAGCTAGTGACGCGAGATCTCTCGTCGCTGGTATGTTGCTCGCCGATTTCGAGACTCTCGACGCTCCCTTTTGTAGATCTGAGCTGCTGATTTGAGGGCACATCATGCAACGAGGGCATATGCGAAGCGACACGGAACATGGAAGCCTCTTCAGTTCCTTCATCGTTCCCAGCGTGCAGGCAGGTATCTCTGTCTGAATCGTTACCGTCAGTGCCCTGGTCCCCGTCATGCTTCTCTGATCCGTCGGTGTTCTTCCCTCTGGTAAATAGTCCCTTCAACTTCGATCGTAGGCTGTTTGAAACCTTTCGGGCTGTCTTTCGAAGCCCAGGTTGCTTGGATACGGAAATGCCGTTGGCGGAGAATGCAGAGGACACCACGGTACTGTTGTTGCTGCTATTTCGAAGAGACTTTCGAAGCCCAGCAGATCCTTCGCTGCGCCTGTTTCTCGATCTAATTGAGGCGGAAGACTGAGCCTGAAGACTTTCCTGCTCTTCCATCTGCTCGCGATACTTTTCCCTCGCGAGTCGCACTACAACATCGTTCTCGGCTCGACTGCTTAACCGTGAGGCTGCCATACCCTGGCGGTTCTTCAGAAAGCTCATGGAAGTCGAGGCTCTGAGCCCCGTTGCATCGGATGTCGCGCTTTTCGGAGGTTCGTTCTCGTTGTTTGGGGCCTTGTAGAGCGAGCGAGTGGGCGCCAGGCGGCCCTTTGCAGGCATGGAGTAGCTGGAAGCGTTCGCAGTTGTTGCCCGGGACGATGTAAGCATCGATCGCGACTTTCGGAGCTTTCTGAAGGAAAATGGCATTGAAGCGGCATCTTCTTCGGGGCTGTAGCACGCGTCGGGTGGCTGCAGTGACTCGAGATAACGTCGTGTAAGGGAGTAGTGGGCGGGCCGGTCTGCGTGAAAAGACATGGTCGACGAGGGTCTGGTTCTCGTGCTGCCAAACACGTTGATCCGGGAGGTCGCTTTCGTAGGAGAGTCTCGGCCTTCACTTGCCCTCAAGACCAAGTTTCTTCGTGGTCGAGAAGCAGGCCCGGCGAAACGAACGCTTGTTGCAGTGCCCTGCCGGCTGGTGACACTGCTGCTCCGTTCCAGGCTCTGCCTGGCCATACTGGCAGCACCATCGCTGCTGTCGGGGAAAAAGCTCGCAGGGTCCCGAGGAGCAACTATCATCTCACTGCTGGGTCGTTCTTGGGCCCGATGGTAGGACAACAGGGCGGCGATGTTTGCGTCTCGTTTGGCGGCGGCGGGATCGATCGATTCGAGGGCATGGACGGGGTTCCTCACGACGGAACTGGTCGACTTGCTGCGACTCAGTGGGCGACGGTTCTTGTTTCGAGAGCTGTTGCGGCGAAGCATCTCGGGAGGTTTTGGTTGGGCGGGCGATGAGGCTGTGATTCACGAGCGATGCGGTTGATGATGATGAAGATGAGGGGCACGCAGACGAGGAATGGATCGAAGTGAAGTGAATCACCTGCCGATGGACAGACAAGCAGGTGCGATTGTCAATGGACTGGTCCATCTGTGGAAGGTCTCTCTGGTCGCCAGAAGGCGTCGTCACTGCTTTACCTACGTATCTTGTGAATACTTATGATGAGTTATGATTGTTCATGACTACCTTCCTCCTAAAGTCTACCCTTCTCTTAGAAACTAGCTAGGTAAGTCTTACCAACATTTGAGCCATGAGTCTTCAAGATTGGCTGCGTGTGGATGCGATAATGGAAGCAAGCCACTGGGGGTCATGATAAAGCTCCCGAAATGGCTTCCAGCGTGGATATGGGCCATAGTGCTGCGCCTCTCTCCTAATCTGCCGCAACGACGTAGGGTGGACGACATCTGACATAAGGCCCAAGTGGTGAATGGCATCACCATTGGACCTTATCTGTTGAGGATCAATCTGTTCCAGCTCCCGCGTCATGGTGCCTCTTCATCCACGCAAGTTGCAGAGCTTGGTCCATGCCTCCACAACCTCAGAACTCAATGGTAGTTCCCATGTGCCGCTGCGGAAGATCTTGAATGTGCCGTCCCGGCTTCGGCTGAAACGAAACAAGCACGCCTCTTCCCGTCTGCCATACCACAGCTCCATAACTTCCAAGCTGGGGAAGCGACAGGCAGCATGTGCTGCCATCAATAGAGGCCTTTGTACATTCGAGGAGGGCGTCTCTGATCGGAGGACTAACGAAGTCATGGAGAAGTGGGTGAGATTTCGCCATGCTCCGTCACGTCGACGGTGATGGAGCGCTTCAAAGAAGTCGTACGCGTCCGCAATGAAAGATACACACAGACGCTGCTGGTTCTTCAATCCAGCCAGGTCTGCCCCAACAACTGGGTTAGGCGTTTTAATAAACCCTAGCCGGTGAGAGTTGCCACTGGAGAACATGGAGTCGAAGTCCTCATCAAAGTCCTGAAAGAGCGTGACTCGTTGGACGTGTCTAGGAAAATGGAATTCAAAGGCTTTGCTGGTAACTGCGTTCGTGTTAGCGACACTCTCCGGGATACGTGGTGATCATGATCCCTAGGTTACATACTATAGTCCTGCGCAAATTCCACTTCCCCATACTTTCTCCAGAATTCCAGGTGGAGCGATTCAAGTCCAGGAAGACGCTTGAATAAATGCGCCAACGTCGTATGAAGAATATGACGCCGCGTTTGCCGACGGAGGAGAAGGTGTTTGACAACTGGTGCGGACCATTCAACCTTCTCAATCCAGGGGTCGTAGGGCTCCCATGAGTCGAAGAGGTCATACACAGCTATCTCGTCTGGTTGCCGGACACGCCGTCCACCGACCCAGCCGTGTTTCGGATCGTCAATGGTACAGACATCAGGGCCTTCATCGCTATCTTCATCATCTTCAAAAATAAATGTTCCTGAACTCATGCTATGAATCACTGGGGGAGTGGGTGCTGATCTCCAAGGTTAAGCCGCCACTTGGGTGCGATGAGTTGCGTGCCTTCTAGCGGCGGAGGACACGAAGCACATTACAAAGGGCTTTATCGAGAATGAAGGCGCTCTTTTCAGAAGCTAAGCCATTGGTTGCACAACGACACATTCGACAGCCGTAGGGGGGGAGTTCGATGCGTAACCAGAGATGTTGAATCCGCTCCGTGCGACAGCGGCTGATCTTGTGAAGTCCGGCAAGATCTTTCTGATGAACGGTAACCTTTCGAAAGAGGATTTTTTCGAAATATTCTTGCGAGTCTCGGCAGACGGCGGCGCACTTGGCAACATGGCCAACATGTTGCTTGGCGGTACTCTCCTCAGAGGGCGACTCGACGTGGTTGGTGGGACCCTGACGACGGGCCAGAAAGGACAGAATATTGAGCTGTAATTCCCGTGGAAGCCGATGCCACGGAAATGTTGAAGGTTGTCCGTTGTAGTTCATTGTGTATCTATTATCCATAGTCGTTGCAGACGGGAAAGTGAGCGACGAGAGGAAGGGTGGCACGATGCCATTTATAACTTCGGTCAGATTTGCCTTTATAGGTGTCAAGGTTTTATTGACTACATGTTGTCAGGAAGTTTAAGCCATGGAAACTCTCAAGAGATTTTGTTGGCAATGCTGTGCAGGTAATAACTCTCTGTCCTTCAAGGTTCATGAAGCTTGCGCACCTGTGCTTAAAATGAACGATATTGTTGTCAAGAGCCACTATCTTAGCAGAAAGACAACAAATAGTTAGAGGAGACTTAATGGAGCATTAATAAAAGGATCGAATAAAGAATGAGTGGGCTCTATCAAGTCTTAAATTATTTCTCTCTACTTTAGGATAAGACATTAACAATGATTCGCTGAGGACCGACAAAGCATATTCATTGGCTCATGGCGTCGAGTCAACAATCAAGGCTCATACCAAAGCTTGGTCAAGTCAACAAAGCTAAAAGAGCGGCACGAGACAAGAAACACGCACACAGAACGAGTTGCACAATTAAACAGAGGATGATACAAAGATATGTATTCATGTTAATGCGAGCGAGACCTAACATAACCCGCCATCATGGACGAAACCATGTAATAAAGTGCATAAACGACAAGTCTTGGAGCGCAAGCAGCTCACGAGACATCACTACCCAAAACAAAACGACCCAGCGACCGAATGCCCATCCGTATTCCCAACAAAAATGCGTAACCAAAGCACTAAATCATGATGTAAAGGTCTTACATGTTGATTTCCTTGAGGAACTGCTCAACCTCCTCATCAACGAGGTCATGGATCTTCTTGGAGAACTTCTCGGCCTTGGAGCCAAACTCCTTGACCTTGCCGGAGACGACACCAATCTCCTGCTCGACGGCATCCTTGATCTGCTTGGCGGGAGAAGAAGGAGAAGCCTTGTTGACCTTGTAGCTACCGGCCTCGACGATCTTCTTGTAGTCGCTGCAGCCACCACCGTTCCAGGCGAGCAGGTTGGGGGTGTCGGAAGGAATGTCGCGCAGAGCGTTCTCGGTAGCAATGGAGATGAGGTTCTCCTTGAGCTTCTTGGGGGTGATGGAGGCCATAGCGTACTCAGAGTCCTCAGCGGGCTGGAGGGACAGGTAGTAGGCGAGGAGACCAGCAATGTGGGGAGAGGCCATGGAGGTACCAGAGATGGTGTTGATGGCGTACTTGGAGCCAATCCAAGTGGACTGGATGTTCAGGCCGGGGGCGAAGATGTCAGTGCACTTGCCGTAGTTGGAGAAGTAAGCACGGCTGTCATCGAGACCAGAGGCACCGACAGTGACGGGCTCAGTGGCAGCGGCGGGAGAGTAGTTGCAAGCATCAGCGTTGTCGTTGCCAGCAGCGACGGCAAAGTGAATACCAGTGCGGACAGCGGCGTTGACGGCGGCATCGAGAGCCTGGGTCTTGCCACCACCAAGAGACATGTTGGCGACGGAGCCCTTGAAGCCCTTGCGCTTACCGTCCTTGGCCTTCTGCTGCTGCTCGAGATGGCTGGTGGCAGCGAACTCGACACCCTTGACGACGTCGGACATGGAGCCAGAGCCGTTGGATCGGAGAACCTTGACAGCGTAGACATTGGCCTTCTTGGCAACACCGTACTTCTTACCGGCGACAGTACCGGAGCAGTGAGTGCCGTGACCGTTGCCATCCTCATCGGCATCGCCGGCAGGGACAGTCTTGCCCCAGTGGGCGCGACCCTCAAAGTCGACGTGGTCGATGTTGGTGCCAGTGTCGACGATGTAGGCATCGACACCCTCGCCACCATCGGCGGAGTATAGGTACTTGTTATAGTTACCGAAGTTTAGAGCTTTACGGTGAGAGATACGAGCAAGACCCCAAGGAGCCTGCGTCTCGGTCTTGCCGTCGTCGCACTGGAGCTCAGTGACGGCGTCCTTGTTCTGGACGGGGATCATGGTGTGGACGAGGGTGTCTCGTTCGATGAACTCGATCTGAGTGGGCTGTTAGCTTTATGTCTGCTGAGGGATATAGTGGGCCATCAACTTACGTCGGGGTGATTCCGGACCTGCTCAATGACGGACTCGTCAAAGTGGCCGGCGTAGCCCTTGAAGCCCTTGCCAATGTTGAAGGTGTGCTTCAGACCAGCAAAGGTCTTGTCTGTGAAGGGAGTGGAGCGCTTTCGCAGCTCAAGGCGCTCCTGCTCGCCATGGCTGTGGATGTTCTGGATCCAGGTGTGATGATCAGACGCAGCGGTCTCATCAACGTGGTCCTTGAACTTGATGATGTACGAGTCCGGAATGGTCTCGGCCTCTATGGAGCTGAGGATGGGAGCGGCCCTGTCATGGATGGTGCCGACGCTGAAAGAGGCAGCGTTGGCGACAGCTGCCAGGGAGAGAGTGAGGGCGGTTCTCATGATGACGAAACCGCAAGAGACGAGGCGGCTAAAGCTGAAGTTGATCTGCGCGCGACGCAAGGACAAGAAAGGGAAAAACGAGCCGATGTCCTGACCCTCTGTGATGATGGATCAGGTAGAACCGGTGCAGCAAAGGTTGGGAAGGAGATAGAATACGGATGAGGATGATGAAGGAAGAAGAAGCGATGGCGAGCAGCACCTGGGGTAGATAAGCACCACCAGCGTGCGACAGCTCCGGTGTTGCCTCAGCGGGCCTGGGGCGGCCGAGGAGGGTGTGACGCATCAGTCGCTAGGGTGGTTGATATCAGCGGTGGCTGAGCGCCTGATACGGTTTAGCTTCAGTTCTGCCGGCCAATGCGGTTGCTCAGTCGTCGCTGGGGCAATGCGATAACGGCACCTGCTGGAGCCAAGGTACTTGTGAGCTCCCATGACAGTCCGTGCAGAGAGTGAAGCTTGCACGGAGCGTAAGATGGCCGAGCCGAGTCGCGACTCAGGCACTTTGGAGATGCGACAGATGCGCATGCAAGGCGAGATGCCATCGGTTGCAGTGAAAGATAGATCCAGGACAGCAGAAATCATCAGCTCAACTCTCTGTCAAAGAGTCACTGCTTCCGCTTGCGAGGCTGATTGTCTCATCTCCACGGACATCTAGTCCGTGTTTGTCAGCCTTGGAATCAAGCCATCCTGGATGGGTACAGTATTCGTCTTCGGCACAAGGGGACCGAGCTAACAGAGCCGAGACAGCATGGCCCATACAGTGCATCATGGCTACGAGTCGCCGCATTCACTGTGCTGTGGCCTGCACCCCCCAGGTATCCTGCTCGCGCCCCACCCCGGGAAGGCAAGCTTCAACAAGGTAAGGTACCTTCCAGTTTGCGCACTGCGCTGCCAGAACCAAGTGTTCCTCCAAGCAGAATGCGGGGAGCGCCCTGGCTCCGATTGGCCCCCACTGACCTAATCCGCCTGATCCATCGAGTCAGACGACGTCCCTGGCACGTGCCTCCTGTTGCAAGCCTGTGTCTCAAGCGCCGCCATCCCAAGCCAAGCAGCGCCTCAGACCCCGGCCGGTCTCATCCATCCCAGTACGTTCCCGGGGTTAAGGGCGTTTTTGCCTCGAAGATACGATTCCTTGGAAAGACAATCCGAGGCTGAAAAGACGTCATGATTCAGCAGGTCAGCATTGTCTTTGTTTTTCCGCATCAAAGCCTCCGGGCCCGGTGGACAGGTGCAGGGCACTTGCCGTGCTTGTGCTGTGCCTGGCAGCTGAGGCTGGTCTCGGCGATAGCTCCCTTAGCTCTCCACTTTGAAGCAACTCAGTAACCATGGTTATCTCGTCAGATAACGCCATCAACCGGCGCTTGTAGGTCATTCCAGGCATCGGGCCAAGCGCGAGGCTGCACTCAACCACTCTTGGTTGATACGACCTGATTTATCAGGATAGGCATTGTACTAGGCAGTGTCAATGGGAGATCTCGGATCGCGGAGCTGTTGATGGAAGAGCAATCCCGTGTTGAGCTCCACCATAGCTTGCTTGACCCCGACTTTGATCCGAGGCAGCGCCTCAACAACTTGTGCTCAGAGGGACCCAGATGAATGTCCATCAAGATTTATCCAGAAGAAACCACATACTACACAGTAGTCATCTCACCATCATCACTCGGAATAGACATTGCTCTGTATCTACTCGATATTACACCGAATGACCCGAACTCCTGGAATCCTTCGTCCGCTTCATTCCTTGACTGTCACCTACCCTAAAGAACATCACTTCACAACGACGTCATTGAGCCACAGCAACTCCAGACAGATCAACTTGATAAATTCACGTTGCATTGCAGTTGAAATAGAATCGCGACCCCTAAACTCTCCTGGCAATAACTTTCTCTACATTCCCTCCGTCTGTGTCGTCCTCTAACGGAGGGACGGAAGCTCGGTCATGTGTGCATGTCACCCAAGCTCCTTGAGTCGAGCTGACGCAGCTTGGACGATCCCTCCCAAATGGATGTCAGGCAGCGAAGCCTCAGGAGGGGCTCGCTTCGCCACAACACAAGCCACACCTCCAAGGCTGACCTCCGTAACGAGTTATCGAGCACAGGTAGTGCAGGCTCCAGTTGTACCAGTTGTTTCGAGACACGCTCGCTCATTGCCAGTCTCTGTGCCTGTTCTCCGACGCCTAGTGCTTCCTATCCTCCGTATCTACGAAATTTCTACTCGTCAACTCGTGGCTGTGGCGTGCGGCGATCTCCCATTCACAGCTTCATGCACCCCGCGGCCGCCCCTACAGGCCCCCAAATCTCACCTTTCGATGCCGACAGCGGATGATAACAGCCTGGACCCTTGAAGGGCTCGGGGGAGGGCGGTTTCTGGAATGAACCCGTGATTGCATTGCGACCGTTAAAATGGCCTCCATACCGAGAAGATACCGGTCTTCGACCTCGGTCTCGAACCCACCCAACACCAAGTCCTTTGAGATATTGAAGGGCCTGCTCGACGCGCTCACCCTCGACACGACTCTCCACCAAGATAACGGATTCCCGGAGATTCCGCCCCTATTAAAGAAACTACGACACATCAGCCAGCACATCACCGCGACGGCCTCGTCGGTGCACCAGAACGATTTCCGCCATGCCGACGGCTTCCAGCACATCCTCAACCTACTCCGTGCCTTTTCAGGCTACTACAACCCCGATAAACGAAGCGATGCGGATATGCTTGCTCTGTTCAAGCTGCTGGGAGACTCCTTGAACGTTCTCTCGGCGACCCTGCGTGGGCATTCAGGCAACCGACGATTTTTCCGATACAGAGTTGAGGGAGGCGGTTGGGAAGCCCTGGAGCAGATCATCGCCAGCATAGGCCTCGGCGGAGCAGAACCCGATGCGTGGATAAGTTGCCATGTGTTCGGCAAGCTCCTCTCCTTCTCACTCGATGACGACGCTCTCGATCTCCTTTGCCAGTCTATTGCCAAATCACTTCGGCCTGATGGCGATAACCCACCTCCAAGCGACGACGATAGTGTGGAAGAGCAGTGGGATCTCGTCTTGACTAAGTCTGTCGAGAATATCGCACCTGGAGTGCGGGAGGTTGTGAATGCCAAGACAATAATACAGCACCCTGAGATTCTTAGAGCAGTCGTCAGCTTCTGGACAGCCATTCCACGGATGAAGGATGGCCTTGCGAATCCGGCCTCTCTGCTTGTCCTGGAGACGATTCACTGCATCATCTCCGTCTCCATTTATAACCGGGCTGCGGTGCATTCAACTGGCGCCCTCTCCCAGTTCCTCCGAGTCGCCTTCAATCCTGATTCGGCACTGAGTCCCCCTGAACGGGAAAAGGTTCTGGCCATTTGCAAGATGCTCATGTTCCTGGGCGTCAACGAACCTGCTGACACCCAATTCTTACTCTCGACACCGGGCTCTGAGGCGTCCGAGTTCTGCTTGCAGATGACATCCAAGCACTCAGGCCCCCCTTTCTTCCAGTTTGATCTCTCTTTACATGGTCATTCATCCCTCGAGTTATCTAGTCTCGGCCGCTCGTTTCCGCCCCAGTCAAGTGCAGGATACACTTTTACAGCCTGGATTCGGGTAGACAGCTTTGATCCCACTGCACACACCACCATCTTTGGCGTCTTCGACTCAACACAAGCATGCTTCTTGCTCATGTACCTTGAGAGAGATACCCACAACTTTATCCTTCAAACTTCCGTCACCTCCAATAAGCCTAGCGTGCGCTTCAAGACCGTTTCGTTCAAGGAGAAGCGATGGTACCATATCGCTATTGTTCATCGCCGGCCAAAGACCATGACTGCTAGCAAAGCGTCCCTCTACGTCAATGGCGAGTTTTCGGAACAGATTCGTTGCAACTACCCTCATATGCCACCCCTGTCCAACGGAACGAATGAGAGCTTCGCTTCTTTCAACTCGTCCCAGAACAAGACGAACCCGGTACAGGCCTTTGTTGGCACGCCTAAGGATCTTTCGAACCAAGTAGGGCCTGGCCTTGTCTTTTCACGGTGGTCGCTTGCTTCGGCTCATCTGTTTGAGGACGTCTTGAGTGACGATTTCCTAGCAGTTCATTATGGCCTCGGGCCACGATACCAAGGCAACTTTCAGGATAGCCTGGGAGGCTTTCAAACCTACGAGGCATCGGCCACTCTAGGCCTGCGCAATGAGATCGCGCATCCAGGAAAGGGCGAGCACTCGGACATCATCAGAGCTGTGCGCGATAAAGCTGGTTCACTACTCCCAGAGTCCAAGATTCTGCTGAGTATCCTGCCCTCAGCCACATTTCCAGAAAACGTGCAGTTCTATGACACTGGACTCTTGCGATCGTTGCCGAGGAACTGCTCTCGCAACCTATTCCGAGCGTCGAACCAAGAGGGCGCCCCTCTGGCTATCAACTGCGCGGTCCCAAGTCTCCCTGACTCACTCTTCCGAGTCCAGGGATTACTATCGTTCCGAGGCAACCCCATCGTCGCTGTCCCTTCATACCTTGACGAGAACTTGTGGCGCCTGGCTGGGTTCACACCGCTGGCTCTCAAACTCTTTGAGAGAGCTTCTACCATTGAGGAGACAGTTCGGGCAGCTGAGATGCTCTTCTTCTGCATTCGGCAGAATTGGAGAAACAGTGAAGCCATCGAAAAGGACAATGGCTATGGCATCCTAGCCATGCTCATCCGTGTGAAGCTGGGGCACGGTGGCAGCATCGGTGACTCTGCCGTCACTCGACTCCAAGTCTCCAGTGAAGACCGCGATCGGTTGGCATTCCAGCTTCTGAGCTTGATCCTTGATTTCGTTGGATACAACCACGCAGAGCCCATGGAGTCATTCATCATCAACCCACTAGCTTACCGTATCCTCCTTATCGACCTGGACATTTGGCGCAAGTCAGCGCCGCGCATTCAAGAGCTTTACTACAAACAATTCGTTACGTTCGCTGTCAAGAGCAAATACCATGAGTTCAATAGTCGGAGGTTGATTAGGATGAGTAAGTTGTGATGCGAATGCGGATGTGCCAGGCCTAACAGATTCTAGGAATTGTCAAGAGACTGCTGGATGCGATGAAGGGTGAAGTGGTGTCAGATGATACTATCTCCCATTTCATGGGTGCATTTGAGGTTCTTGTCACGTCAAACTTTAGCCAGGAGGTGATGAGGTCTTTGTCGCTCTTCATCACATACGCCTTTCATTCACCAGCTTCGTCGCTGCCACGAAGCCCGCGGCCCCTTTCGTCGATCTCCAGGTCCAGCACTCCGGCTCCTCGGCGAACGCGGACACCGACGGATGCCAGCCTGTCTGGGGCTTCGCCTTCTGGCCTCAAGTTCCTGACTAAGAAGCAGCTGGGCGTCAAGGTCTTGAGCATGTACTCACGCATACTGTGCGACAAGTCGAACACGTCTCACATCAAGAAATTTGCCCGCACAGTTACGAACAAGGTGAGATGTCATGTCCTCTGATGCGTGGCTCTTCTAACGTTGGTAGTGGCTATTGTATCTGCTGGCAGAGGATGACCCAGAAGTTGTGGTTCATGGCTGTAAGATTCTGGCACGACTGCTCGTGATCCATGGAACGAACTACACGTCGAAATTTGCCGGCAAGTCTGGAGGGTTTACCATCATGTCAAATCGACTAAAGCGGTTCTGGGATCTGCCGACCATCTGGCCCATCTGCTTCTGCATTTTATTTGGATACGACGTTGCCGAGATCGACTTTGACAAGAACTTTGACTTTTTCAACCTCTTGGAGATATTTGGCAAGCGCAAGGTTGTCTACCCAGAGTCACTGTCCGTCATCACAGCAATGCTGCAGCATGGATTGAAGGATGTTACGCGATACCAAGACGATCCCGACTCTCCAGCGACGCATACCGCCCCGAGCCATACACTCAAGAAGTTTGCCTCTGCCAAGGAGTTGCGACCACGAGCGGACTCTATGGATCTTGCTACTGCCCTTGAAACTCGATGTATGTACAGTTCTGACCTGGACTGAGCCCGACTGACATAGTTCCAGTAAACTTCTCGAAAGATAGCGAACGAGTGGCGAGCTACGCCGGGGTTCTCCATACAGTCATTCGCTTCCTATTGGATCTCCATGAACGCTCAACCGAGTTTAGAGACTTTGCTCTGACCTCGGAATGGGTGAGACTACTGCTCGCCGCACTCTATCCAGTCGTTGTCAGCGCCGATGGAGTCACACCAGAGACGGAGTTGAACTCGGGAGATGCTGCCCTCACTTTTGAAGGAACCGACGTCATTATTCGGCCTATCGGTGGGAGTGGTTCGCATGCTACACCCATTGTGCGAACAACAAGCGTTGATCCCATTCCGTCACCCCAGTCGACACCTCCTAAAGGCACACCCCTTAGGAGAGCATCGTCCTTTATCCTTCTCACAGCACACAAATCGCCCGTTGGCCCCAGTCCAGCTCGCTTGAACCCAGCAGTGCCGCCAACGAGATCGACGCCTAAGAAGAAACCGAGCAGCGATATCTTGGATGGAATCATTGATCTGGTCGTCAACGTCTTTATGGATCAACTTCTCTCGCGCAAAGACTTCCCGGGCTTTGGCCTGTTCACCAAAGTGCCTCCGGGTTTCCGTGAGCACCAAGCTTACTTTGAATCCTTCATTCTGAGGAATGTGATCACCCAGCTGACAAACAATGTCCAACTGAACCAGAAAGCCATCTGCGAACCTAGGATTCTGACCAATCTGTCGAGATTTTGCCTCCACATGTCGGAAGCCATCTTTGAGGGCTGGTTCATGAATGGGGCCGAGACCATGATTGACTTTATCGGCATGCTGCTGGAATTCCTGCAGCGCCCTGATATTGCTACCCTCAAAAGTGTTCGCCTTTGCAGCCAGGCCGTTACTACGGTCAGGAGCTGTCTGCTCAGGATTATCCTTCTCAGGCTATCGGACCTTGATAGCCCAGATACCACGGTGGTTGAGGCCAAGCAGTTCATGGACAAGATGGCGTACTGGCAAATGTCAATTCTTGGCTGCTTCTCCTCGGAGGATGACTTTCTCAAGCTTTTCTGGTACCAGCTTTTCACAAAGCTTATCGGCGACAAGATGCCGCTCCGCGTTGCGGCAGCCAACTTTCTGCGTATCATCCTGGTTCAGAAGCCAGAAGAGTCTGCAGCCTTGATCCGCTCGTGCATGTCACCGGACCAGAAACAACTCTCCAAGGACTTTCAGAAACTTACTGGAGTGGATGATGAATCTTTTGTTGAGTGGGTTGACAAACATCGACCGTCCCTGGATGTCCTCTTCTTTGGCGGAATGTCTAAAACATGGGAAGACTTTGTTAGTGCCGAGAACGCCCGCACAGCCGAGACGGCCAAAAGCCGCATCACAAAACGTAAGGAGAAGCTTAGGTTGTGGCACGTTGAGGGCATCACCAGGGACAAGGTCTTGCTCAGCCACGACATTGGCAACAGCGCCTGGATGAAGAGCATCTACAATTCTGAGTACTTCAAGTACCACCGAATCATGCAGGATCAGCAAGACGACTTGGTGTTTTTGAGTGCAGCATACAAGAAGATGGAGCGGGATCTGAGGCGACCTGGTGCTGTCTTCAGCGAAGCAACGCCGCCCAAGTGGAAGCTCGATCGAACTGAAGGGCGAAACCGGATGCGACTCAGGGTTCTTCCGGACTTCGCGATTAAGTCGGATGAGTACCAGCCCAAGAGAAAGACAAGCGAAGTCATGCAGACACTGCGACTCAACACGTCAGCAAGCCCGGTACCCTCCATCTCGGCATCTGCTGTGACACCCACACGTTCCGGCTCATCAAGTGCTCTAGAGGGCAACAATGAACCTCCCCAATTCACAGAGGAGCCCGAGTCCACCACAGACCAGACGGAGCAGCCCAACTCTGGGGTTGCCCCCGAAGACGACTTTGAGCTTGTGGATGACCCCAACGATCCCAACGAGGGAGATGAAGGCTTTGAAGATAAGAACCGCAAGGTCATGAGGCGGCTGGAACACGGCGACCAAGTTCAGTCGGCGTACAACATTTCTCGCATCATCGGTCTTGATGCGTGCGAAGGTATCCTAATCATAGGAAAGGACGCCCTCTACATGATGGACAACGTGTTTCAGTGTGCCAACGGCGACATTGTCAACGTCTGGCAAGCTCCTCCTGAAGAGCGTGACCCCTTCTCTCAGATCGTCACGGACTCAAAGACGTCGGAGAAGCGACAGAATGCTGGCAACAAGGAGCAAGAGTCGAGGCACTGGCGCTGGCACGACGTCATCAGCATTTCAAAACGACGCTTCCTGTTCCGAGATGTTGCGATCGAGGTGTTCTTCACGGACGGCCGCAGTTATCTGTTGACTACCATCAATCCGGTTGTTCGAGATGACCTGTTTGTCAAGATGCTCAACAAAGCCCCTCATACGAGCGGTGCCAATACACTGCCGAACCCTGAGGATGCTTGGAGGTTAGAGTCTCTCAAGGTGGTAGACGAGTCTCCTCAGGGTTTCGGGTCCAAGTTTGGCACATTCTTCAACTCGACGCCCTGGAACCCGATCCTGAAGAGATGGCAGAGGGGCGAGATCTCCAACTTTCATTACCTCATGATGGTCAACACCATGGCTGGCAGGACTTTCAACGATCTCACCCAGTACCCGGTATTCCCGTGGATCTTGGCAGACTACACTAGTGAGGACCTTGACCTGGAGGATCCCAACACGTTCCGCGATCTGTCCAAGCCGATGGGTGCTCAGACACCGCAACGAGTGGGTGGCTTCGTTGAAAGCTACAATGCCCTGGCCGAGATTGGAGAGATTCCTTTCCATTATGGCACCCACTACTCTTCCGCCATGATTGTCTCATCGTACCTGATTCGATTGCCGCCTTTTGTCCAGTCCTACATCCTACTTCAGGGAGGCAGCTTCGATCACGCTGATCGGCTGTTCCAGTCAATTCCCGAGGCATGGAAATCGGCATCTTGCAGAAACAAGGCTGACGTGAGAGAGCTTATCCCCGAGTTCTTCTGTCTGCCCGAGTTCCTGACCAACGTCAACGGATACAACTTTGGTAACCGAGAGAGCAACGGCGCCAAGGTTGACCATGTCGAACTTCCTCCCTGGGCCAAGGGTGACCCAAGAATCTTCATCGCCAAGCATCGAGAGGCATTGGAGAGTCCGTATGTTAGCGAGAATCTGCACAAGTGGATCGATCTCGTCTTCGGGTACAAGCAACGAGGAGAAGCTGCCGTGGAGAATCTCAACGTCTTCCATCATCTGTCGTACCGCGGCGCAACCGACCTGGACAGTATCACGGACGCAAAGGAGAGAGCTATCCTTGCTGGTGTGATTCACAACTTTGGACAGACACCACATCAAGTGTTCGTAAGGCCTCACCCCGCCCGGGAGCATGTACGATGTCCCATTCGACGACTCGACACAGGTGTCTTCTCTCTTGGATGCCTCTCCAACCCACTTCTTGGTATGTAATCTTGTCCCCTAACCTTCACGACATAGCTGACCCCCAACAGAAAGCCATGAGCGTGTAGCGTCCCTGATCTACGCCCCAAAGCTGGACCGCTTACTGTGCGCTTCTCCTTTCCGCCTCAACTTCCCGCCCTATGACAAATTCCTGGAATGGGGATACGCCGACAACAGCATTCGCTTCTTCTTCAGCGACAACCGAAAGGTAACTCGCCACTACATCCCTGACTATGGCCGCCCCGCTAACGCACGAAAGCCGGCTGGCCTGTTTGAGAACCTCCATATTGGGCAGATCTCGTGCGCCTGCTTTGCCGACTCCAAGACCCTCATCACCGCTGGTGAGGACTGTGTCGTTTCTGTCTATGCGCTTCAGACAGCACCGGGTAAACACGTGGAGCTACTGCCAAGGTCGAGTCTCTTTGGACACAAGTCGCCCGTCACCACGATTGCGGTAAGCAAGGCGTTCAGTACCTTCCTGACGGTCTCTGCGGATGGGCAAGCATTCCTGTGGGATCTCAACCGTCTCTCGTTTATCCGAAAGCTGCCGCTGGTGCGTCCTGTCGAGTGTGCTCGCATCAATGATATCTCTGGCGAGATTCTTCTCTGCTCTGGACCGAACGTGCTCCTTTACACCCTCAACGGCACACTCCTCCTAGAGCAGAACGTTTGCTTCGATCAAGACGACTACATTCACTCATGCGCTTTCTACGAAGGCGCTGGCAACGAGTGGCTCGACAACTACCTCGTCTTTACAGGACACAAGCGAGGCCGTGTCAATGTGTGGCGTCGTAGCATCGTCGGTAGTCGATGGACGCTGGAGCTCCTCAGAAAGCTTGATCATGTGGACTATAAAAACGACAAGGGAGCAAACACGGAGGCGGGCGTGACGTGTATTACTCCCATGCCGACGTGTGTATACACAGGTGATGATGATGGCCGAGTTGTAAGTATACCCTCTCCCTGCGCGTCTCAAAGACTAACAACTCCTAGTATGAGTGGAACTTTATGAGTCGGGATAGATAGAGTCTGGCCCTCCCTAGTCGAACATCAGTGCGGATCAATCGCCGCAAAAGCTCATTGTAGCAACACGTCTGATGGATATCTTTGTCTTTGTTCTTCCTTTTTACATTGCCGGCGGCGTTTCCCGCGGTTTCTTGCACCCCCTCCTAGCATGTTAGACATGGAAACCTCGCGCAAGTGGGCGCATATGAATAGCGAAATTTCCTGGGCACGAAAAAAAACTTGTAGCAAACGTGGTGAAAATCGAATTGGAGCGTCAATTGCTGGATGGGGACCTGAGGTGGTCCTCTCCATACCCTCTATGGTTCCTCCGCGCTGTCTCAAACGCCGTAGTTTGTACAATGTTGTGTCTCTCTCCTCCTCTCGAGCGTCATGTTTCCTCCTTTTCTTTCGTCGATTCGGTAGGATTACTCGTCGTCGTAGCCAGTAAGCTGTTTCCGGGGACCAGAGGGGACTGTTTGGCCTCGGTTAGCAAGAGTCCATGGTACCACCACGAAGAGGACCAACGCACTAGGATAGGTGACGGGAACCGGAGGCGCATCAATGTCGCCAAAGTAGTATCGGATCGGAGGCACGATGGGCATGGAGATGGGACCGGCGGCGCCGATAATGACGGACCAGAAGAGGGCGGGACGCTCGCGGGCTGCCCAGCGGCAGTACTTGAGGGGAGTCGACCAGAAGAGGGGAGCGGCAGACATGATGGGCGACTAGACGGGAAGTCAGCAGGCGTCAGAGGTGAGAGAAGGGGCGTTCGCACTCAATTGACGTGAGGTTATTGCTACCGACTGGTGATGAGGATCATGGAGGAGGGTCGCTCGATTGGGCTCGGTCCAATCGCAGGAGCGGAAAAACCAAGCCGCGGGTGTCGGATTATTTTGGAGCTGGAGAGATGCCAAGAGGTGGTGGGCTAAGCCTGATGGGGATATAAAACGGCTCGAGTGTGGGCGCATGAGCTTTTGAATCGACTCTCTACGGACCATTCTAATGCAAAACGATATATACAACACGTCTAGAGTGTATTTATGACACAGGATTGCAAGTACACGACGTTTTGGAGTGTTTAAACTCTTCAATGCCTCAAAATCAGCGACACTTGATATTTCAACCTTCAAAAGCACTACCTTAAGAGGACTAGCGCCGCGTCACCCCCCACTGTTAGAGCTCACCAAGGCTACGTATCCCTAAACGCAAGCTCACTACGCCTGTTGCATTGGAAGCTCCCCCGAAAGCGCAAGCTGTCCACGTCCCTCTCAACCTTGTCGCGTCTTTTGTACCAAGAGAGACGAGGACGAAATAATCAAGACAATCCTGTCATAATCCAAGATGCGGTCGCTTTTGAGCCTCGCGCTCCTTTTGTTCGCGGCCCTGGTTTCGGCCGCGGGCACGGCTGGCAATCGACTGCTGGTCGTGTTGGATGCCGTCGAGGAGAAGGAGGCGTATTCCACCTTTTTTGCCGACCTCAACGGTACACCATCCCATTCGATGGCCTCTCACATCTTTTGCTGACTGGCGCAGAGCGAGGATATCAGATTACATACGAGTCTCCCAAGAACAGCGCCCTGAGCTTGTTCCGTCTCGGCGAGAGGAACTATGATCACCTCCTCTTCCTCCCCACCAAGGTCAAGGGTTCGTGATGATATCTTGGATCTCACGGGGAGTGAATATGCTGACTTGGGTGCAGGTCTCGGCCCCAACTTGACCCCCAATATCATCCTCGACTTCATCAACGCCGGCGGAAACATCCTCCTAACCATGTCCTCCACCCACGCCGTCCCTACATCCCTCGTCTCCGTCCTCGCCGAGCTCGACATTGCGCTGCCCGTCGAGCGCACCGGTAAGATTGTCGACCACTTCAACTTTGACACTATCTCGGCCGCCGAGTCCCACGATGTCCTGGTTCTGGACGCTCCCCGAAACGTCCGACCTGGTCTGAAGGACTACTTTGAGATTCCCGGCGCCCTGCTTGCTGTTTCCAACGCCGTTGGTCACACCCTGGGCTCGGGACCTCTCCTTACGCCTATCCTCCGCGCCCCTCCCACCGCGTACAGCTACAACCCCAAGGAGCAGGCCGAGACTGTTGATCCTGATGAGCTGTTCGCTGCTGGAAAGCAGCTTGCGCTGGTCTCGACCATGCAGGCTCGCAACTCGGCGCGCTTCACCATCATTGGCTCCGCCGAGATGCTCCAGGACAAGACCTTTGACACCAAGGTCGCCCGAAAGGGCGGCAAGGCTCTGTACCCCAGCAACCGCGAATTCATCACCAGCTTGGCGGGTTGGACCTTCAAGGAGCTTGGTGTGTTGCGGGTCAACAAGATTGAGCACCACCTCGTGGGCGACAACGAGACCAACCCTGAAATTTACCGAGTCAAGAACGATGTGGTAAGTTTGGTGGAATTGACTGATATCTGAACTGATGGCTAATGTGCAATAGACCTACAGCATCTCCATCTCCGAGTATGCCTGGCGCAGCTGGATGCCCTTTGAGCTCCCTCCTGGCGACTCTCTCCAGCTCGAGTTCTCCATGCTGTCTCCCTTCCACCGCCTGGACCTCAAGGCCACGCACGTCGACGAGCACGCCACCGTCTTCAGCACCAACTTTACGCTTCCCGACCAGCACGGCATCTTCAACTTCAAGGTCAACTACAAGCGACCCTTCCTGACCAACGTCGAGGAGAAGAACACGGTCAGCGTGCGACACATGGCTCACGACGAGTGGCCGCGCAGTTACGTCATCTCGGGCGCCTGGCCCTGGCTGACGGGTATTGGAGCCACCGTCACTGGCTTCCTGGCGTTTAGCGTTATCTGGATGTACAGCCAGCCCGTGGCCACTTTGGAAAAGGGCAAGAAGACGCAATAGATGGAGCAGTGAATGGGAGAAGGGAATGCAATGTACGATGTTTTTCTTATTATAGCAACGCCATGATCAGGAGTCGTGGGTCAGTTGCGTGTGTAGAGTAGGAACAAAAATGGGATGAATATAGAATGCATTTGTCGACTACAGGCTTCAGTGTATCCATACTGTCGAGCAGCTAGAGCTCTGTATTGATGTGTCTACGAGTATTCACGAGCCTCAAGAAACGCACCAACTAGTTTCAACTATCAAAGACATGCACACTATGGAAATGCCAAGATACAAACGTGATGCCCTCAGATTAGCTCTCTTGGGTTCTCACTGACAACGCGCGGCTGTGGACAGTGAATAACGCCAAACATGTAAAACATGTACGCCGCTGCTGCCTGCAAATTTGGCTTTTTGGTCGTTCAATCATCACCGGGCAAAATAGTTTGTATCTCGACTCTCTCCATCCTCTTCCCACTCCCGTACCTCTTCCCCACCACAAAAGCAGGACAAGCCTGCTCCGATTGAAAACTATAGTGCAAAACATGTGCGCCTCCGCAAGCCCAGAACGGGCATCGCGTGTGAGAACAGCTTCTTGGTGAAGAGTGTCGGTCATTGCGGCTGTGGAAAGTCCTGTTTGGGTGAGTGAAGGGGTGCAAAAGGAGAAGAGAGGGGAGGAGAAAGTTGGAGGAAGGCTTGCTCAGATCTCTGTTCTTGAATTTGGGTCATGTATCTTTTCGCGAGTGGTTCTTTGAGAAGACCCGACCAAGCGAAAGATATACCAAGCTCATGTGAACGTCTTCATCACTGCAGCCGCTGGCGGTATCGCAAGGCGATAGTCAGCTCGGGTCGGGCCATGCCCGGAGGGGAAGAGTGCAGCGAAGGGGAGGGGAGGTGATGCGCCGAGGGGTGGGTGTTGCAATGCCTGTAGGCATCGAGGGTGCTGACAATTAGGAATTCGACTGTGTAGTGCCCGGGTGAGTGTGCGCGAGCGGGCGGATGAAGTCAGGAGAGGAGGAAGTGAAGTGGTTGTCGGAACGTCGCCTTTGCTGGTCCATGAGGAGGAAAGAAAAGAAGGCGAGAATGCGGTCGGAGAAGCTGGCTTTTGTAGGCGAAAAAAATGTGCACGCAATCAGTACATTTCGGGTAAATAAAAACAGGTCTATTGTTAACTGCAAACGACTGTGATTCATGGACCAAAAGAGGTGATAAAAAAAAAGTGAAGTTGAAGGTCAGTGAATCAGAGTCGAAGTCGCGTTTGGTCGCGTAGACTTGGGATAAGGCTGACAGTGCCAAGCTGTGGCTGCTGCATTGTGGCTGAGCGCCACTTTTTGCTTCTGAGACCTAGACCCTCTTCAGTCCAACGAGACGAGGCTGGGAAAACTTGGGCGCGACAACATCTGGCTTGCTGTCATTAGAAGCCGTTTACTCTGCCAATCTCTATTACTCGCATAGCGTAATCGTCAAGATGGTATGTACTCTACTAGACTCTCATATGTGTATTTTGGCTAACTCTTCCAGGCTCGAAACTCGGAAAAAGCGCAGTCGATGCTGTTTCGCTTCCGCGAAGCCCAAGCAGCAGACCTAGGCATCATCGACGCCGGCCGCACCCGCCGCCCCAAGCTCATCACCGAAGTCGAGGCCATCCCAGCATGCGAGAAGTGGCGCGGCCAGGTTCTCAAGGAGATCTCGCGCAAGATGTCGCGCATCCAGGACCCCATCCTCAGCGACTACCAGATCCGCGACCTCAACGACGAGATCAACAAGCTCATGCGCGAGAAGCACATGTGGGAGGTGCAGATACGCAATTTAGGAGGTCCGAATTACATGCGCGGTGGAGGAAAGATATACGACGAGCAGGGTAGGGAGATACCTGGTGGTGGCAAGGGATACAAGTACTTTGGCCGCGCAAGAGAACTCCCTGGCGTCAAGGAACTATTCGAAGCAGCACGCACCAAAGGACAAGACGAGAAGCCTCTGGAGGAGAGGAGCGAGCTGCGGCGCAACGTGGACGCGGCCTACTATGGATACGCGCCCGACGAGGAGGAGGACGAGATGTTGGCGTACGAGGCTGAGAAGGAGAGGCAGGCTATGGAGCACATGCTCGAGACGGGGAGCCGAGACGTGCCCGATGGGTGGGAGCCTCTGCCGGGTGACGGAGGGGATGGGGTGACGTGGGAGCTGCCGACGTTGGAGGAAGTGCAGGAGGAGTTGATTGATCGGAGGAGAAGGAAGTTGCTGGATCAGCTGTGATCAGCTGTGGGTGTGAAGCTGGGTGGGCAACTCTGAAGACGACTCTTGAATCAAGAGTTGATTGTTAGGGTTTTGGTTGAGCGGCCTTCAAATGGCCTGTTCTATCTATGGCGGATGTTTGATGGGGACGTTTCTAGTCACGATTTGGCGTTTCGGACGGTAACACTACTACTAGCTGTATGTATTCAAAGGCGCAACGGTTTCACGGGACTGGGCTGGTAGTTCAAAAACCAAAGGTGGAGGTAACATTACGTAGGTAAGGGGGTTAAAAGATATGCGAGATGTCGACAACTCAGAGCGTGACGATACTAATTATGGCCACCAAATATTCGGTCCTCGCAAGGCTAACGACCCTGGGTATAGTACGGTGAGTATAGGCCAGGACGGCGCCCGCGTTCCCCGGGCTGTCATTGCATGGACGGGCAAGTCCGCAGGGGTCATGGATCGAGTTGGTGATGGGTAAATTAATTAACAATGGGAGCCGTTTATGTTTCGTTTCACGCGCGCTCTAAGGGCGTGTCCATTAGTCAAGATGGTGATCTGTCTTGAACTCTTTGCAAGTCTTCTCTTTTTTCCTTTATCGGCAGAGAAGGATCCCCCATGCCGTGTTTCAGGGTCGCCTACGAGGGGAAAGAGTTTCAGCTCGGGGTGACGATCGTTATAGCCCCTTGGGACGGGAGCGAAGAAAAGGAAAAGGGAAGAGGAGAGATGCATGTTTAGACCCCTGTCGACCGCGTTGGGCGCTGGACCCCTGAGGACAGCTTCCCGTTTTGGATGGGTCTAGAGAGGGGGGATGTCTGACGGGTGGTCTCAGGCATTGTCTCTTGTCTTTCAATGTCTCTTGTCTTTGAGGAGATGAACCGCAATGATGGATATGTGAGAGTTGAATCGTGATGCATGTGTTGAGTTGAGTTGGATACCCTCACAGCGAAAAAGCCGAGCTGCAAGAGACGGCATTTCTTCAAAAACCCACAGAACTCCCATCCCATGATAATCCACCATGCAGAGCAAGGCATTTGCATTGGCGTCACGACAAGGGTATAACGTGGACAAGGCGTGCCCGCCGCTGGTTCAATTTCTCTCATCCAATCTCGCCCCCAAGATCGTCACTTGATGTCTTGGCCCTCGGGCGGGAAAGGGAAAAGAATGGGACCTCTTTCTTTTCCTTCTTTTTTTTCCCTCCTATGCATCGTCATCCTTCGCGTGGTCTTCTTTCAACTTTTTCGAGGCGCAGTGCACCATCTCACTCCTTTCAGGTTCCGTCTCGTCTCACGCACGAATTCCCAAGATAGAAGAGCGGGCTTTGTTGGCTGTCTGTGGCAGTGTCTTTTTTTACTCTCTCTCTTGGGAATTGTCTGTCTCTACTTGAATAGGCTTGGGCTTGCCTGGCTCTTTGCTTCTTTTCTGCAAAATTCCTCTGCTTTGGCGCTCTTTTTCGACCCCGCGACGGCGCCATTCCGAGCCCCTGAATTGTGAACCTGGTCTAGTTCAGCCTCAGCTCCATCCATCGCCAACTTGACCTTGCTCTCCCGTCATTTGAGCCTTTTCAACAACCACACACTCCTTTTTTGGCTTCTTGGTCTCGACTGGACGAGCAATGATCTCTACAAGAGAATCAAGTTGAAGAGCGAAGACTTTATCCAATCTTGGATATCCTCTTCATCTTACTTGTCCACGGCTCGACGCCGTACCTGACGGGTTCCCATTCTAAAATTATACCATTTAAATTAGCCCACTTGGTTTACCCATCTTGCGCCTCGTGGGCCCTCCCCCCCCGTTGAGCCGGACCCTTAACGGTAAGTCTCTGGGCAACGGCCTTCTAGAAAGAGAACTTGCAGGACAAGGAGACAACCTTACCTTGAACAAGCATGATTTCTCTGGGGAATATTCACAGAATCTGAGGCTCATGAACGACATAGATTCTTTCCCGTCTACTCGAGATGGTGTCCTTTTTTGGCCTCAAGCTTGGAGGCGATAGGAAAAAGTCACAGTAAGCACCACCTCTCGTCGCTCCTTCCGGGGTACTGACACTTTTGACAGCGACAAGACCAAGGCCACCACAAAACAGATACAGCACCTGCATCGAACCGATCAATCAGACCTCACATCCAAGGATGTTCATCAACTCACAGCCAGCAACTTGCCGCTCCCGGGCACACCCGGCGCCCGCCCCGACACATCCTCCTCCAACCGCGATCTACAATGGCATCGTGCCCCCTACATGAATGCCCCGGCGGCCGCTGGAGGTGCTTCCTCCATGGTCGACCTTAGCGCTCCTCGAGCTCCCGCCATGGGCAACCCGCGATTCCACTCATCCGACGTTAATCTCAACACGCGCTTCGCCAATGGAAGTTCCACGAGTCTCGTTGCGCCGGGTCCCATAGGGGGCGGTGGTCCTACGGCGAATAGACCTGGCACGCCTACACGACCAGGCACCGCAACTTCGAGGAGGGATGTATCGGATAACCCTTTTAATGTGCACTTTGGAAAGGACTCGGTTAGCAGTATACCTGGGACGCCTATGGACGACAGCAAGAGCACCTTTGAGCAGTTCGAGTTTGGTCTGCGGGATGATGCTTCGAAGGACCACAGCAAGGAGCAGGCCACCAACGGGTATCCCTCTCCACCACCGTCAATCGTTAACGCTGAGCGACCGTTTTCACCCGCCAGTCAAGAAACCAACCGACCTTCGAGCAGCCGCCGCAACGTACCCGCCCCTAGTGGACTTCGCAACGTCGATGTGGCCGGCCCTATGGCTCTTCCTAGCCCTGCTGCCTCGGTTGCGCGCTCCAGTGAGGATATCTGGGAGGCACCCGTGATTCGCAACGTTCAGGCTAAGCGCGACACCCTGACGTTCCACACCCCTCGCCGACAGAGTTTTGCCATGGAAGTTGACGAGCTTCGGGCTCGTGAGGCTGCTAAGCCTATGGTGGAGGGACTGGCAGGCAACTTTTCGGGTTTCGACTTTGGAGAGACTGTTAGGAGAGGGAGTGTTGGAAACAGGAGCTTGGAGACACCTACGAGCGAGACCTCTGTGAGCCCGACTGATACGACAGTCAAGCCAAGGGCCTTTGGTACGGCGAGGACCGCGAGCCCTCTGAGAACGATGCAGTCGAGTCCGAGCCTGAGTTTGAGCGAGACGGGATCGACTAGGGCGCGCAACACAAGCGATGCGACTTCTCCTCTGTCGACTGTGTCAACTGCTGAGGATACACCACGCATCCAGACTCCTCAACCTCCTCAGCACAAGCCATCTCAGCAGCTTCAGCCTTCAAAGGCTCTCCAGCCTGGCCAGATTCCTCAATCTCTTCAGGTCTCGCGGCCACTCTCACCTTCGCGATCTCCCCAACCTTCGCCGCTTTCGCAGCCTCCTCAACTTCAGAATCAGTCTCCACAGCCGTCCCCCACACTTCCACCGGACTCGATGCACTACCGACAACTCTCGGATCAATCTCGCAAAGCCTTTGATCAGTCCTCGTTCAAGTTCCCTGACTCATCCGCGACTCTGCAGCCTCCTCACTCTGCTCAACTACCACCCAGGCAGTATATGCCATACCAACCTCCCAACTCTTCTCCTCCGACGCGACCACTCCCATCACCATATCGATCTCCTACTGCTCCTCTTCCTCCGCCGCCTCAGATGAACATTCAACCAAACACACCACCGAGTCCAGCTGGCACCTCGACGGGCACCTCAGGCGCACAACCTGGCTACATGTCTCGCCCTCTCGATCCTCCACCGCGCGGCTTCCGACCCCGAGTTGACTCGGATCCCCAAGCCCGCCGACCTCTCCGCGTTCCTCCTCCACTTGTCGACCGCTCTGCTACGGTTCCTGTCCTTGGTGGAGGCCCTCGAAGTCCCTATGGCCCACCCCCTGATGAAGGCAACTACTTGCGCTCCGAGAGTTCACCCCGTGCGGCCCCGGAACCACCACGAATTGCAAGCCCCTTCTCCACGCGAGCTCCTATCGAGGGTGATTTTCCCATGTCAAAGGGTCTTCCCCGTGGCCGCAAGCCACCTGGCATGGAGCCTACTAGCCCTGAAAGCACATTTGGCCTAGGCCCAAGGAAGCAGCGCCGGCAACGCCCCATGTATCCTCCTCCTCGAGCTGAAGCCTCTCCTACACCCGAGTCGCAGCACAAGGATTCAGCCGAGGGCCACGGCTACGCTCTCCCCAGCTGGGACGACTTTGGCGGAGCCAACCCTCACCGCTCGGCTATGCCTCTTCCTCTCTCGCCCTTCCATACCGACTTCCCTCTTCAGTCTCCTGCGCAGGCGACCGATGAGTCGTTGAGTCCTCGCTTTGGAGGGCAGTATACGTCCTCTCCCATCTCGCCTACCCCCCCGAGCCTGCCCTCGCCGTCTTTCCCGTCGCTGCAAAAGTCCATCTCCAGCTCGAGTGAGAATCTTGCCCGCAGCTTCGACATGGCCGCAGACGGCAACTACCACAGCGCACCCGAGCCGAATCTCACTAGGCCACTCATCTCGCCCGTCATGGTCGACTTCGTACCACCCCGAGACCAAAGCGCTACGCGCGTCGAGGCCAAGCGGGCGCCTCCAAGACCAGCTCCCATCAAGGTCCCGACGACGACCTTAGGTGTCGGACCAGAGTCAGGCAGAGTGCGGACACCCAACCCTGTCGTGGACGAGTTCAACCCGGGCTTCATCTAGCTTGCCACGCCCTCATGACACATTTGCATATATATCGTCCGTCTCTTCTTCTTTTCGTACATGATTGTTGCAACAAAAATCACTTCCCTTTGTGGATATGGCGTGTCGTTCGTTTATAGATTTACCATTACATACCCCCGTCCCCCTCTGTCTGAGCCTTTCTTTTTTACTTTATTATATTTCTTGTATATATCCTGGCCAATCGTTTGGGACATGACTAGTGGATAATGTTTAAGGGTTGGATATCCGGAGCTTTGGATCATATTTGCCGAGCTGGATTATACATATGACTTTATGCAAGACCTGTCCATGCTTGGCAGCATTGAAGTTTGTCGAATGAGCCGCTGAGTGTTAATTGTGACTTGCCTACCTTTCACCACTTCCTTCCTTGAGGCTCTTGGTATATATTGCCTGGACTCTACCCTTGGAAAGTATTCTAGTTGTAGAGGTGTTGCCTGTTACAGGGTGTCACAAGCTTGAAGTCTCTCATGCATACCTTTGTTAGCCCAAGACGATGGGTAGTTGGAATAGTGATGAAACTCTTGGAGCATGTACAAGATGAGTGTATATAATACGAAGGAGTGTCCAAGTACTAAAAGCAAGTCTAATCTAAGTCGTGTATGCCGCATAAAACATCGCGTCTAGTATTATCATTCTGAGTCCCCCACAAAGAGAACCAACCCCCTTGCCAGCTGCTCTACTCCGTACACCCAGCTACTCTGCCATCCTCTAGAGGCAGAAGATGGCATAAGATCGCCATCCCCAACGGTCGGCAACCACACAAGTCTTGGGCTCAACCCTGCGAGCAGCCATGTGGCATCCATGATCACTGTAGACCCAGACTATCACGACAATTAATAAACTGCTTTCACTTTCACAGAGGGGAGTACTCACGTCCACACTTGTCGTTGTTGAGAGCATCAACCCTGAGAGACTTGACAGCATAGTCCTCGACACCCTCGAGCTCCTCGTCAAAGACGACGCAGCGGTCGTGGGCGTTCTCGTCAATGGTCCACTTTGTGATTGACTTCTTGCAGTCGCGGTCCGAGTTTACGGTGCCTTCGAGGAGGGGGCGGGGTGGCGGGAGGGGGGACTTGGCTGAGACGGTGAGGGTGAGGGCGGCGGCGGCGAGGATGGTGGTGAACTTCATGTTGATTGTTGATGGTTGATGTGGTGTTTGTATTGGGTGTTTGGTGATGGAGTTGTGAGTGAGGTAGTCTTTGTGAACTGTGTTGTTGCAGTGTTGAGTGTTGAGTGTTGATGATGAGATGGAACAAGAGCGACCACGGGATGTCTTTATAGTAAACAGATTCAATTCTCGTCAAGGATATCTACTCCTCCATCTCGTATCCCCCAGATTGATGAAGTCATCGAAACCTCCCCATGATCACCAACAGTCTCAAACAACGTTGCATACTCTCTCACAATGTCTCAAAACAACCTGACGAGAGAATACTCTACACGAGGTCTACGCTTACATCGATTGGATGGGTCGACACAGCTGCATGTGGATCCTCTTCTGCCCCGGATCGACAAGAGTCTAGAAGCCTTTGGTTATTTTTAGATACTTGCCCTATGAGGACCCTTGGTGCGCGATACGATTGATGCAGATGCAGAGCTGCTACGTAGTATACATACATCTGTTTAAATGTTGGACATATGATGCGGGAGGCGCCGTGATCTACGCTCCCGTGTTATGCAGGGTAGTCCTTGCGGGGATCACAGGGTCTTTAGACCGACATCCGTATTGATGGTATCAATCTTACGGTGGACTGAGGCCGAGCATTGTCGCATACATCTTCGGCATGCCCGTTTACGGATCATCGCTTTGGTTTTCATGCTTTGGTCTTGGAGTCGCGGGCGATACAGGCACGACGATGTTGGGCTTTGTCTGGATTAGGTACTGAAGGCCTCGATCCACAGCCCGATGCATCAACTCATCCCTTGAGCTTTCACGAGGACGAGCTGGAGTGAGGTTCTGCGACAGTCAGCTCACCCAGCATGGACTTGGCACTCATCTTGTCGTCAACCTTTTTATTGTAGTATACACAAGCTGTAACCGTCATCGCTTCATACATTTTACTTCATCAACATGACTTGTTCATGGCGTCCAGCACTTGGCTAGATGCTCAACTATGCAAGGCCGCCTAATCCAAAAACATGCGCAAGTTACCGCCAATATGCTTCAAATCCAGCAAGAATGTGTCATGCCCAAACATGCTCATCTCCTCGCTCAACTCCATATGTGTGACGTTCCTGTTACCCGCCAGCCGAACCGCCTCTGCCACTTCGCGCTGCTGCCAAGCTGGAAACAGAATATCGCTCGCGACACCCATAACCAGTGTTGGAATATCGCGTAGGGGCGCTAGGCCATGGATCAGGTCCTCTGGAGGTCGGGAGCCGGGCACGGCAGTTTCGTCTGATGGGTCGGGGTGTGAGTTGGGTTGTTCCTCGTATGGCTGCGCGGGAAGGGTAAGACTGCAGGCGTCTGACGAGAGGGTTGAGGCTTCGCCTGAGGCAACCTGCTTCTCACGCTCGGCACGACGGTCACGTGTGGCTCGCTGGTTCTCGATACCGAGGTCGAATAGATCCATGGCCTTGCTGACGTATAGCAGACTGTTGGGGTCATAGTTTAGACACCACTTCTCACCGGCGTGGTCGAGGTATGTCTCGATGAGGAAGTCGGGGCATAGAGCTGGGGGTTTACTCGAGTCGGCGCGACGACGTCCGAAGCGCATTTCCCACTCAGGGCCGGACCGATATGTGACAGTGGCAATCTCACGGGCAAGCTTCATACCAGCGTGAGGAGGAACCTTGCCGTAGTAGAAGCCTCGGTTCCAGTTGGGGTCCATCATGAGCACCTGTCGCTGAGTGTGCCGCATAGCGATACTGTAAGGGTGGGACCGAGCGCATCCGCTGATAGACACAATGCGACCAACTCGCGAGGGAAAGAGAACACCTGCAGCGAGAGACTGCATGCCACCCATAGACGAGCCTACTGAGGCATACAGCTTATCGACGCCAAGGTAATCGAGAAGACGGAACTGAGCGCGGACCATGTCGCCCATGGTCAGGATAGGGAATCGAGTCGCATATCGTTCGCCATTGCCTGGGTCTATACTGCTCGGCCCTGTTGAGCCATTGCAGCCGCCAATGACGTTTGTGCAAATGACATGGTACTTGTTTGTGTCGAGAGGACCTCCAGGTCCAATAAACTTTTCCCACCAGCCAGGCTTGGGGTTTGCCTCTGTTGAGTGAGCGTGGGAGGAGGCCGAAAGGCCAGTATGGAGGAGTATGACATTCGACTTGTCGGCGTTGAGCTCGCCCCAGGTCTCGTAGGCAATGTTGAACTCGGGGAGGATACCACCCCAGTCGAGCAGGAGGGGCTCCTTGCAGAGGTAGTTGAGAGTGGCTCCGGACGTGTACGAGGGTTCGGTATCGCTAGAGTCGTCGTTGCTAAGCTTGGCAGATCGAGTTTCCAAAGCGTCGAGACAAGGAAACGACATGGCAGGGTTAGAAGCAACCCCCGACTTCCGGACACTCGAGCAGTGAAGCTGGCGAGATCCGAAATGCGCAAAACCTCGCTGCGCTTCGAGTACAACTGGTCGCAGAGAGCCTACAGGGGCAGCCAGTGCTGTCCTGAGCTGACGGCTCGACGCCGCGAGGGACCGGCAAGACCTCATGGCGGGTAGTATTCAGTGTAGAGGAGAAGAATTAAAGTCTGAGAGAGCTCCATCGACGCAAGGTGGGTTTGTAATGCAATTGAGACGGACGCTTTGGGTTGATGGAGCCCGTTTCCGCTCCGATGCGCGGGGGACAGGGATGACTTACACGACGGCGTGGATGGCGCGATTTCACGTGACTGATAAGAAAAAGATGGTGTTTAATCGATAAGATTAGCACGTGTTGGAGTTGAGTAGGTGGTGTCCGACGTGACGTCAGCCCCTCCCCTCCGTCAGAGGCTCCCTCTCAACTTGTTGATGAAAGCTGTTGCCTCGATGCACATGCATGCAATCACTGAAAATGCAACGCGTCACCTTGATTCAACGTGGGTAAAGTAGCATTTTTCTGAATTTCTACTCTGTTTCTTCAACATTAGCACCTTCTTCTCCTGCGCAAGCGCAAAACTCTCCAAATATACATGCTCCTCTACATCGGGCTCTTTATCATCACCTACTTCATCATGGCTCACATCACCTCCCAAGATGCCATCCAGAACATAACCGGCGCCGTGAACAACTTGTTCCTTGGCGGGAATGACGATTCGGAAGGGACACGCGGCAATGAGCCCTTTGATCTCAGTCCCATCGACGTGGTCGTTACACGTATCATGCTCACAAAGGGCAAGAAGCTGCCGCCCAGTGTTGTCGATGTCATCTTTGACTTTGCAGAGTACTGGGCGCATTCGAGCAATGAGATCGACTATATGGCTGAGCATCAGTCTCCCCTGCGAGTGAATGGTGCAAGTGCTAGCGAGAACAGGTTTTTGGTGAGTGGACAGGGACATACCTGAGCCTACGCTGACCATGGATAGCTTCGCTCGTTCCCTGTAGGTCTCACAGGAATCGAGGGCAAGAAGGATCTCGCAGAGGTGTTGGCCTACGATACAAATGAGGCCAAGCCAAGGCCTCTAGGAAAAGAGCACGACCCTTCGTACTTTGCCAAGCTCGCCGACTATCCTACCCCGAAGCTGCTGCATCCGGTGCGCAAGGTGGTCTTTTCGATACGCAGTAAAGATCAAGGGTGGGGTGGCGAGAGGGAGGATCATCACACATACCATGGGTCTTGGACCTGGTTTGAGGCTGGGCTAGAGAGATTCGACGCGGAGCAGACCTGTAAGTTGTGAAGGTCTGGCGAATGAAACACGACTAACAAGTGTAGGCGATCCACTGTGTACCTACGATGTTCGATTCAAATCATCATCCTCCAAAGAGTCACCACTACCAGTCTGCGGACTACGCCCTCTCTACCCCTCCATCGTACCCGAGGAAGAAAACGACGAGAGCAAGTTCAAGTACTCGCATCCCCTGTTCCGCCAGGATAAATGGACTATCAAGGGCAACCTGACGGCGCATCGGCAATGGCAAGACCACGTGGTGACTTGGTCGTGGACGGACGACATCCAGCCTGATACAGAGGCGGCTGAGAAGCTTGCCCTCGACGAGGGCAGAGGCAAGGAGACGGGCGACGGGTGGTTCGTGAGGGATCTGAAACTGGGAGATGTCATTACTGTCTGGGCAAAGGCGAGGTTTGGGGGGTGGGCGAATCATGTTCAGAGGGTCCGGATTGATGTTTACTGGGCGGTTTAGCTTGGGCGGGTGATGGTTTGAAGTATTAGCACTGCTCTGAATTATGATTAACGTCTCTATCGATTCACCTAGGCATCCACTTGAGTTTCTGGTTAGGCATGTTGTGTGTTGTTTAAGTGGCTTGTAAATATGCATGTCTCTCCTTACGTCATGAACTCCAATACCCTCTCTCCACAACATTCTGTCGGCCTCAACTTTATTCACTGCCCTTGATATTATAAGAGATTTTTGTCGGAGGAGAGATATCGGGAAATGAGATTGATCACAGGCGCATTCAGAAACTCGAGACCTACATCTTCACCGTCTCGCCTCATCGGCCGCAATCGAGCGATATTTTCGCTGTTTTCATTCTTCCTGCACACAATGTCGACTACGGTCAAGTCTCACAATATCCCGCTCACTTTGCCCGAGGGGCTTTCGCAGGAGCAGCTCAATTCATTCAGGCCCTTTAACGTAAATAGCGCCAATTTTCACTCTTCTGGTGTTATAGCTAATGTGTCTAGAACTGGATCGACACCTTGACAAACTCACTGCGTCTCCAATCCGACGCGTCTCATCCCTTCCACAAAGACCCCTACGCCCTCCGCTCCATCACCATCCAATCCTACGACCTCTTCGGCCCAAGGGTAGGCTTCGTCAAGCTCACAGCCACAGTCTCCAACGGCGCCGGCGAGACATTACCAGCTGCCGCGCTGCTCCGAGGGCCTAGCGTCGCCATGCTCTTTATGCTCGTCCCAGATGATGTACCGCCAGAGTCGGATGAGCGGTATGTGGTTCTTACGGTGCAGCCTCGTGTTCCGGCTGGGAGTCTCGGGTTTGTAGAGTTGCCCGCGGGAATGGTGGATGATATGGGGAGCTTCAAGGGTGCTGCTGCGCAGGAGATACAAGAAGAGCTCGGCGTAACCATCCACGAGGATGAACTAACCTCCCTAAGCGACCTGGCAATTCCCAACAGCGACAACACCGAAGGCCTCGCGAATGCCATGTTTCCCAGCGCGGGAGGTTGCGACGAGCACATCACCATCTTCAGCCACGAGCGCAGGATTCCCCGTGAGCAGCTGAAGGAATGGAGTGGACGTCTCACAGGACTGAGGTCTCACGGTGAAAAGATCACGCTCAAGGTTGTGCCTATGAAGGATGCTTGGAGGGAGGGTGCTCGTGATTCAAAGTGTCTGGCGGCGCTTGCTCTCTGGCAGGGACTTCGCCAGGAGAAGGTGTAACATTTTGTCTATCCTTTTTATTTCTAGTGTCATAACATTTCTGATTTATAGCTTGAATCGTTGAGCTAGGAGAACTCCCTCGGCCAGAGTTCCCACGCGGGCGTCAATAGCGTAGCCCTCTGCCTCGAGCTTCTTGCACTCGTCCCATAGATCGGCCAACTTGACGGTAAACACCTCGATAAACTCGTTCTCCTCAAGTTCGGGCTTGAGATTCTGGTTTTCGGGAAGCGACATGTCGATGCTCACGTGGACCATGCGAAGGTTGGTGTTGCAAAAGCCAGGATCGTTGAACATCATGGGCGACGTCTCCGTGACCTCTCCCACATAGCCCGTTTCCTCTCTGAGCTCACGCACGGCGCATTGCTCGACTGTTTCGCCCTCATCGATGAGGCCTGCAGGGACCTCGATCGCGACCATGTCGATGGGAGGACGGTACTGCTTCTGGAGGATGATCTCTTTGCCGGTAGGCTTACCGAGAATGGCGACGATGCCGACGCCGTCAATGTCTGCGTCCTTGGGACGGGTGCGGCGCTCAGCGGATTCCCATGTCCTAGTGACGTTCTTTGGGTCTGTGTATGTGATTCTTAAGAGGTCAGCGAGTTCGGAGATGTTTGAGATGAGTACGTACTTGGAGAGTTTGATCCAGCGGGCCTCTTCCTCTGGCTGAGCTAAGTTAGTATATTGAGACAGAAGTGAAAGAGGGTATAATCTTACCAGAGGCCCCGTCGAGACAACCTTAGAATCAGAAACAGACATTGTTTTGTGCATGTTTGTCTCTTTGAGTGCGAGAACCCGTCATGATAAACACACCTAAAAACTGGCCCCGCCGAACTTCGGTGAGGGGCCGGTCACACAAGGCTACCCTGAAACTTGCACTTGGCCCAGTCTCGGTCAGTTTGTCTACCGCGTGAGAGATGATTGGATATGACGGTGAAGATCAAGAGCGAGTACGCATTGGTTTGGGAGATTGATTGGACTTGATTGAGGGTTGAACAACTGGCGGTGTAAATGAGGCACTCAATGAGGTTGTGGTACGTGGCAATTGAGGTGCTGAGAAAAGAGACAACTCGGCGACATACACAACTCTCAATCTTATCTGATATCCCCCTAAACACGAACAGGCTTTCCAACTTCACTGCCTGAATCAACACTGCAAACCCTCTTGCAAGTAGCCTTATCCGCTTGACCATGCAGAATCTCAATCCACTGAATCTGCTGATAAGCCACGCCGCCCTCGGCCATGGTACCAGTCCAGTCACCACCATCGCTCCAAGCATTAAAGCTGAACTGCGCCGGATCGCGTGGCACTTGGAAAGAGTTCACCCACGTCTGCTTGCCATTAACCTTCCAGACCGTCTCCTTGGGCGTCCAGTCCATTCGGTGCGCCGCCCAGTCTGTCCACTTGACGCCGTCGGGCATCGTGACGGCCTTGCTGGCTCCCACGACTTCCTCGCCTTCCTCCGTGTAGGAGGGTTGGTTCGTGTAGTGGATGAGACCCTTGGGGTCTGAAGTAAGGACCTCAATGTCGGCTTCTTGCACGTCGGCGAGCTTTTCACCGCCGAGGTAGGTGAACATGGCTGTACAGGCACCGGGAGAACCCTTGGTGCGAGCGTACATGCGCATAGAAGCGTAGTGATACTTGTTGATGGACTCAAACTCTGCCGCAGACTGGAATCCCTTGTGACGAGCAGTCCGCATCGTCATGAAGGTATCACTGGCAGGCGAGCTGTCGGTATTCTTCTCAATATAAATGTTGTTATAAGAGTTCTGCATCGGAAACTCCGAGTTGCCATTATCCCAATTCTGCAGACCCCAAGTCTGGCCAAACTCAGATTCCCAGTTAAAAAATGAGCTGGAAAAGTCTGCATTGGCGTTTCCCTGCTGGGTCTGGATCAGAGCAGGAACCTTTGCGTACTGGGACAGAGAGCGAAAGTCCCAGAACATGTGGCCAGAATAGTATCTGTTGTCGGCTACATAGCAGTCGCATTGGGAGTCGTCGACTGTGGCTGCCCGGGCGCCATTGCAGCTTGCGAGGGCAATGGGGAGGGCTGCGAGGAGGAGGGACTTGGGGGAAGACATGATGGATGATTTGCTTGGTGATCTATAGCTAGAGTGAGGGCATCATGGTCGAACTGTCGGTCTTATATGCTATCCTCAAGGCCAGTAGGGCATACCTCGTCGTCCTTTCTAATTAGCCTCAATCCTTCATGTTTCCACCCTCAATTAGAAACATGGACAAGGCTTGTCAGTCATGATCGACAAAACGGTCAACATACGGAGTACATCATGCAAGGCTCCCGCCCACGGACCAGCACTAGAGATGAACACCCACGGCAAAGGGGCACACGGGGAGCTCAGACGGCCCTGTGATAGGACGGCTCGGACACATAAACGTCTCGAGCGCCGGGGTGCTCGGGGATCGGATCATGAGATGGGCAGGGGGTGAGCGGGAGGGCCCATTACCTTCCGAAACGCTGGCTTGAAGCTGAAGCTAGAAAAGGATTGGTTGGTGTTTCTGCCTGTTTTTGAAGGATTCGTGAGAAACTAAAAGGTGGCATTGCTTCTAAAGTGTCGTGCCATAAGCAGTCCCACATGGACAGGAAGTCCGTGGTGAGGTATTAGTTTCTGCCCCCAGGTCAAGGGTATGATTGGAAGATTTGTGTTGAAGTCCGTCGGATACTTAAAGAAGGTGGTATTCGTCGTCCGGTGGGATCGACGCTTGCTGACACGAGACGAATGAGGTTCCAAATAAAGGACTGCTTTAAGGCTGAGCTCGAGCTATTGATTAGCCTAAACTGTGAAGGATTGAGACAGAGGCTTTGACTTGCTCAACTTAAGACGGAATGAATCCTTCCATTGCCGTCGCGAATCATCGGTCAGCCTTGTAGAGCACTTGGTTCGTATTTTTTTTGCCAAGAGACTGTTTAGGACTATATGGTAGTATTTCGGGACTCATCATGGCTTCATGACTTGACTTTGAGGATGAGATATCGCCGGATGTTCCGTACGGAGTCCCACGGAGTGCGAAGGCCGATCGAGTTGGCGCTGTGGGAGGAAGATGGAGAGTATGCATTATTAATCCGCAACGGCACTCATTGACGAACTCGGATGTCTAAGTTCATCCATTAATGGAGGATTAACCGAAGAGTATGGCATCCGCTTGAACGAGAGAGATTGGGACTGGGCCCCCTTTTCTGTATGCCGTATGAATGTCGCCTGACCTTGGGTCACAGTTCTCATGAGCGAGAAGACTTGAGCACATCTCTGAATGGTATTTTGGGCCTTGTACGTGCTGTAGGAAGCTTGATCATATACTTGAACACTTTGCTACGGTAGCTCAGGTAACTGGGAAGTACACACGAACATTCTCTACCTAGATGTTGTCGACAGAGCGTTTTCTCCAAAGCCTCGTCAAATGAAGTGCACTGTCTTTGCGCATGATAGATCGCTTCGAAGGAGACTTCACGACCAACCCTCACTCCTTAGTCTAGTCAAACACGGGGTTTCCAAAGGAATTCTTGGTGAGAGTGATCAAAGTGGCTAGACTCCATAGATGGCACGGCGATTGGCGTGATCTTGGCTGCGGTCTTCAGTCGGTCAAGGTTTTTCGTGTCTCGCTCAGTGCGAATTATGGAGATATGGTGGTAGGCTATATGGTTTTGGAACCTGTCATGCCACTCGTGGTTACATGAGTACCAGAAGTGCCTGTGGACTTACATATGCAAGCAACCAAGATTATATCAGGTCAAGGCAGCGAAGGCAACACCACCTTTATATACCAACAGACAACAAAGTATCCAAAAATACTAATGAGAAGAAGAAATTGACACCAAATTTCTTGCCGCTCGTATATAAAAGCTATTGGCAAGCCAACGTCCCGTGCTAGGATAGTGTCTTGAGAGTGTAAAGAGGCCATCGATACTATTGCAAGGCACGTGTCCAAACGGCGAACAACGTGATGAGATGGTCAGGACCAGTAGCGCCATGGCGTAGTTGAGAGTGAGTAATGCTACACAAGCCCATCTCGATCTGTTTCTCGAGCGTCTGGGTTCAGTTGTTGCTGTGGAGGGGTGGTAGCACCGTTCACTTGGGCACCACGCTTTGATCTCGACTAGTGATGAGGCCACTCGGTCAAGACTGCATAAAGACAAGGGAGCCCCAGCCCTACAAGCTCTGTACTAATCTGAAAATGACGGCGAACCACAGATAGAGATAGACCCGTTCTCCCGGCCTGGAACTTGGCGCTAAGTCGAACGTCGACGATGTAGTTCAGTCTATTCCCTGTCTACGTAGCAGTATCGGAACAGCCTAGGTGAATAAACCAACTCATGGAAGTAGCTAGAGCTGAATAATTTGAGGCCACGCCACTGCCACTTGAGCACGAGATGTCAACCTGTCTCGTTCAGGTGAGTCGAGCTATGAGCATATTGTTTGTCGCCCAGGGCTGCGTTAAGGCACCATTTAGAAAGACTCGGCTAAGCCAAATAGGTAGCAGAGCTCTCAGGGTTACGTATAATTGCTGTGCACATATACTGGTGCTTCAATTCTTGGCGCGCCTGAACGTCGGGTTGTGTATGTTCTCCGCGTGGGTTAAAAATGCAGTGAATGAGCCACCGCCATGAACTAGTAATAGCTGTTAGTTTGCCAATTTAGAAAGGTTGCATTTCAGGCCAGCATGTCCAATCGCTCTCCCTTTTGGCAGCCCTCAGCTATAGGATCCATATGACCTGTATATTAAGCATGGTGAGCTACAGGCACAGCCATGCCCGGTGATGGTGGCCGAAGGAAGCCGGTATGGTAAACGGCTAGCCCACCCAACATCTCAAGGTTTAGTCAGTGGACTCTTCTGAAGAATCGCTGGAGCACGCGATGCCGACCTTCATCAACTGTGGTACTCAACGGATTGCTCGTCGCTTGTGAGATGGCATTCTAAAAAATTTGATAGAGAAGTGACAGTGTCCTGCAGTTGACGGATCGTGAAGCCTACTTATGCTGTAATCTAAAAACACCTTGATAGTAGGTGGTATCTTAATTCTTGGCGTGTCTGAATGCTATAGATATTTGGGCAGATTCTCGGTGTGGGTTAAAAATGCAGTGAAGGAAGGGGCTTGTGCAATCCCAACCTACAACACCAACTACAACACCAACGCAGATTGCCAGCCCCCAGATGCAGGATGCAACTTGAGTGTTGAATGGCGAATTGCAAGCACATGGATGCCCAGTGATGGTGGGCGAAGGCAGCCGGCCACGCCGGTCAAGAAATAAATGAGACGCCAGAGCTCCTCAAAGGATCACCTGAGCCCTCTCAGTCATAATGAATAAATTTATATAAATTGCAATAAAACTAATAAAGATATATCATAATAAACGTCAAACTTTAGAGCGCTTTTATCTATCCTTCGTGTACTTTATTGATCATCTTTAGCAGGTATTAAGCTAACATACTTGTACTTGTGCCTCGTTTGTTCCTTGGCCTGGGTGCCGGTATGATCAAAAGGCAGCTCATCCAACATCAAAATGTTCAGTTAGTGGACTCTTTGAAGAATCGCTTGAGCACGAGATGTCGATCTTCATCAGCTGGGGTACCGGGAGATCAACGAATTGCTCGTCGCATGTGAGACGGTATTCTACTCTTGATGGAGAAGTAACAGTGTCGTGCGGTTAAAGGATCGTAAAGCCCATGCTGGAGTGTAAAAATACCTTCAGGTTACGCCTAAGACTGGTGCTTTAATTCTTGACGTCCATACCTCAATACCATTCACATGGATGGTCGGGTAGGTTCTACGAGCGGGTTAAAAATGCAGTGAAGTAAGCCACAAGAGGCCCTACGCCCTCAATAGGCGTTAAAATTGCAGTGAAGGGTACAGCAATTTTTACAGTTGCAAAAAAAAAAAAAAAAAAAAAAAAACATCGTCGTTTTGGGCCAATCCCATCCTTTCCAAGGAGCAGGCTGGGACGTGACTGTTGAGCATACTGCAACCACACGTATGTCCGGCGGAGGTAGTTGAAGGACGCCGGCATGATCAAATGCCGGAGACCGAACCGAGTGGAGATGGCTTCATTCCGGCAAGCTTCAAAGACCTTCCCGTTGTGATTTGGTTGATGATGAAAGCAGCTTCTCAAACAAGAGTCAATCAAGACAGGCAGTCATCGCGTCGTCATCCTTGATGCGGTCAGCAATTCGCGACAACGTCTCAACCATCTTGGGCTGTAAAACAAAGGGCCTTTCCAATCAGAGCAGGCCAACACTATGACTCTATCAAAGGAAGGTAACTTGCATGGAGTAATCGTCAGCTTGTCGTGATGGAATGCGTCGTCCTGATTGCGCGTTGATTCTCTTTTGAGACAATGCCAGCCACACCCTGGTCCGTTTCCACCAACCAATGAGGCCTAACAAAAGTTCCTCGATAACGACGACGACGCGCTCATCCTACGCTTCTCGTATCGTCATGATTTAACACCAAAGCTGAAACCAACATCTAATGCTTTGATACCCACTTCTCACAACTCTCAACCTCCGCCGCTCGCCTCAGCCATGTCTTCACGAGCTGAGCAATCGCGGGACGACGACCTCTCGGCTGACGCTGATGTCGAGAGCAACAGCGGATATGACAATGACGTAGCTCCGTCAGAAGGATCACCGCTCCTCTCCAACGACTTGCCCCGCGACCTCGTTCCCTCCAAAGGGTTTCAGCGACGCGTCTTGCTCATGTGTCTTGTCTCGCTCTTTATTGTTGAAGTGAGCGAGTTCATCACAGATCCACCGCAGCAAAAAATTATAGAGGACATCATATGTCGGGGATATTATCCGGATCATGTTTTGCAGATAAAGGATCAACGTTGCAAGGATAATCATGTTCAGAAGACGCTGGCGATGGTTCGGGGGTGGCATCTGGCCTTTGGGATGGCAGTTCGTGAGTGAAAACACCACACTTACGGAACAATACTAACACGAAGTAGCCATCCTGCCGCAGTTTCCATTCGGAATCATAGCCGATAAATATGGAAGGCGGCCCGTCTTGTTCCTATCACTCCTTGGCGACTTGCTCCAGACAGCATGGGTCATGATGGTTTGTGAGTGCATCCTACCCGCCAGTTATCAAGTACCGCCTCTCACACTTTCTAGTGTATTTCCCAGATGTCTTTTCCATCTGGGCTATTATCCCTGGAAGCCTCTTCTTCCTCATCGGAGGTGGAGGTCCAATGGCCGGCGCCATGGTCTGGACCATTGTAGCCGACGTTGTGCCCACTGCTGAACGAACTGGCGTCTTCTTTCGCCTCTTCGCCGCCAGCTTGCTCTTCAACGTCATGGTTAACCCCATCTCGGCTTGGCTGCTCAATTATGACCCATGGCTGTCCATGTGGATAGGCCTTGGCTTCCTCATTGCAGGTACCCTATCGGTTCTGCTCATCCCAGAAACACTTCGGTTCCGACAAAAGGCTGATAATCGTCGACGACATGGTCCTGGACACGAAGATGATGCTGAACCCGAGGAACATAGACATGGGGTCTCTTTGAGCAAGCACAGCGTCTTGAAGCAAGCCTGGTTTACGGTCAAGAACGACATGCAGCACGTGCGGCGATTCATCTTTGCGTCCAAGACCGTTATAATGCTCATACTCACAGTCGCAACCTATCTGCCGATCAGGGTTGCGTATAACGGCATCTTGCTTCAGTACATGACCAAGCGCTTCAACTGGGAGTGGTCTACAGTGAGTGTTCCATCAAGTCAGATCCTATGCTCAATACTCACCGTCATCTAGGCTACATATATCTCCACAGTGGGCGTCCTCTCGACTGTGATATGCCTGCTTGTTGTTCTCCCCGTCGCATCACACTTGCTCAATGGGACCTCTCGCTTTAGATCACGTCCCGTGAACAGAGATCTCGTTCTGGCGCGCATCTCGTTGGTGTTCGTGTCTTTTGGCGGGCTACTCATGGCTTTCTCAGGAGGTCCATGGCTCTTCATCATATCTCTCATCATTACATCCTTCGGCCATGGTTTCAACGCGCTCTGCAGGGCCGTTCTCAATGCCGTGGTGGAACCGCACACGATCGCGACGCTCAACACCACCATTACACTCATCGAGATGATCATGGGACTTGTGGCTGCTCCGGCTACGAGTTGGCTGTTTAGCCGTGGCATGGACCTGGGTGGCGCTTGGATGGGGCTGCCGTTCCTGGCCATAACAGGGCTGTCGGCTGGAGTCTGTGTGATGATGTTTACTGTAAGAGTGCCTCATGGCGTGGCTCAAGCTCACAGTGACTGAGTCTAAACATTTGAGCATGGGGAACTTGGTAATACACAAAGAAAGATTACATATACGGAAAGATAGGATATGCGTATTTAATTAAATATTTTATAGCGTTCAATTCTAAGTTCAAGATCCATCTTCGTGGTGTTGGCCATGGCGCACGTTAGTGCCTTATCGATAAGCCTCCACATCCACCCCGCGGCTGCCTGCTCCACCTCAGCTCCAGACAGCCAACATCCATCATTTAACCTCGATACACCAATCTTCTCTGCGCCGCATCAGCGCAAACAGCCTGCTTACAGACCTACTTCCCCGTCTCATTAATCCGAATACCTTCCGAATCGCTTCCCGACCCACCGAACCACCGTCATCATGTCCGACGACGAGGATTTTATGCAAGAGTCGGACGAGGAGCAGCACGTTTACCCAGCCGCGCAAGCCCGGTGCTTGACTGACCGCATCTAGGTACGATTTTGAGTACGAGGAAGACGACGACGACGATTCCGGCGATGTCGATATCGAGAACAAATACTACAACGCCAAGCAGCTCAAGCTGTCAGACCCTGAGGACGCCGTCACCGAGTTTCTGGGGATCCCGCCATTAGAAGAGGAAAAGGGAGAATGGGGCTTCAAAGGTTTGAAGCAGGCCATAAAGCTCGAGTTTAAGCTAGGGCAATACGACAAGGTGCGTTATCGCGCCATCTCAGAGAAGGGCGCATACTGACTGCCACAGGCTGCTGAGCACTATGCCGAGCTCCTCACATACGTCAAGTCGGCCGTCACCCGAAACTACTCGGAAAAGTCCATCAACAACATGCTCGACTACATAGAAAAGGGCTCCGACGGCCCCGAGGCTGTCCGAAGCATGGAGCAGTTCTACTCGCTCACCCTTCAGAGCTTCCAGAGCACCAACAATGAGCGGCTGTGGCTCAAGACCAACATCAAGCTAGCCAAGCTGCTTCTCGACCGAAAGGAATACTCCGCCGTGGCTAAGAAACTCCGAGAACTCCACAAGACCTGTCAACGAGAAGATGGAACCGACGACCCCAGCAAAGGCACATACTCGCTCGAGATCTACGCCCTGGAGATTCAAATGTTTGCCGAGACCAAGAACAACAAGCAGCTCAAGGCGCTGTATCAGCGAGCTCTCAAGGTCAAGTCGGCCGTTCCCCATCCTCGAATCATGGGTATCATTCGAGAGTGCGGTGGAAAGATGCACATGAGCGAGGAGAACTGGAAGGAAGCTCAGAGCGACTTTTTCGAATCGTTCCGAAACTACGACGAGGCGGGCTCGCTCCAGAGAATCCAGGTTCTGAAGTACTTGCTCTTGACAACCATGCTTATGAAGTCCAACATCAATCCGTTCGACTCGCAAGAGACCAAGCCCTACAAGACGGACCCTCGGATCTCGGCCATGACGGAGCTGGTTGACGCTTACCAACGGGACGATGTTCACACATACGAAAAGGTCTTGCAGCGTAACCAAGACATCCTAGACGACTCATTCATCGCTGAGAACATTGATGAAGTCACACGCAACATGCGGACAAAGGGTGTGGTCAAGCTGATTGCTCCTTACACACGTATGAAGCTTGCGTGGATCGCAAAGCAGCTCAAGATTTCGGAGCCCGAAGTTCAAGACATTCTGGGATTCCTCATTATCGATGGCAAGATCAATGGAAGGGTGAACCAGGAAAAGGGGCTCCTCGAAATCACCTCTGATGCCGACTCGGAGCGTATCAAGGCTCTGCAAGGGCTCACATCGTCAATTGGTGACCTCTTTGGAGCCATTTTCCGGGACGGCGATGGGTTCCGTAACATTGAGCAATCGGCAGGTGAGGATCAGGGGGTGGATATCTCAGGTATCCAGATAGGAAAGGGGGCCGGAAGAGGTGGTGGCCAACACCGGAAGAAGGGTAAGGGACCTGGTGTTCCGGCATGGGCCTGAGGGAAGCACAGGGATAGACAAACAACAGATCTACTGCGTCACCGTCGACGTGACCCCGGCAGTACCTGCGACAGCGAGGAAACGTTTGATCTACCTATTTCGTGTCTGTTTGCAGAATACCCGTTCTGGCCCGGCTTGACTGGATCGAGAAGCAGGATCGTGGGTTGTATCCTGCGGGTGCATCCGTGTTGGGGATGCGTCGATGGCATCTCGCATGGTACGAGGCACTGGCAACGGTGCTATGTGCTCATTCGTGGCCGCCACCGGCTACCAGCATGGTTGGGCAGCCAGTGGTTAGCGAGCAACATGACGGTAGCAGAAGACGAAGAAGCTGGGCTTGTGTGCAGAGGGACCAGGGCCGAAGTGACGCCGTATTCGGACTTGATCCCATGTCGTGTGTAGTGTAGCGAGACGAGTCTAGAGTAACGTATCTAGCATTTCAAGGAGACATAGACTTGAACATGCTAGGGTCCATGCTCGGTAACAGCGATGACAACTCGCCACTTGAACTATTGGAGATGTTGAATACTACGCTGCCTTGTCTACCCCTGCTCCTCGCGATCCTCCTGGCTGCGGCGTTTGCACCACCTCATCCAGCCCTCCCAAAGCCCATTCTGACTGGTAACTACCGGCTGAAAGATGCCAAGCCCCCGCGGCATCATCGCGTTACACAAGACTGCGAGGGAGAGACACACAAGAGAGATTCCCGGTTTGCGGGCCCCCGGCTTGGGCTCTTCTGATCGTCAGCAAGGGCGGCGGGATCAAGATTTGTTTGCTTCTGGTGACGAATCGGGACGTGGTGGAAGACATCTCGTGCAGCCCGGAGGCTTGCTGTAGATAGATCGAGACCGAGGAGACACGGGACAGAGAGGAGCTAGAGGTGCAACAAACATGAACTCATGGAGCATGTCTGAATTTTGGGTCCAGCTGTTTGTCCATGATTGCGCTTTGACAGGGACGGCTGAGGGTGATGCAGCATCCATCACAGAGGAGGAGTCGTTGAGGGGGTCTAGGGCGCGTGCCCGGGTATGATGTGTCGCGGGTAGCCGTCGGGAGCGGCTTGAGATGAAAGACGGCTGTGCCTGGATGGAAAGTTTGTTTGCCCATGTACCTCGAGGTGAAAACATGTTGCGAGATGCGTTGGAGTTGCGTTAGTCAAAAAACTGGCGGCTGACAAGTCCAACCAACACATCTCTGTCTAGCCAACACATCTAGATAGATGACAGCACAACACGAACACGTTAAGATACAAGTCTGGTATAGAATACCACGTCAAGATGGAGAGACGTCAGAACTCAACCCGAACAGGAGGGAAATGCCGAAGCCTCTGGGGGAGGATAGATGCGGCGGGGTCTAACAAAAGGTACACCGAGCAAAGGTGAAGAGGCGCCAGTCTTTGTGCAACATCAGGCGGGGAGAGTGAGAAAAAGTTGACATGTCATTTTTTTTTTTTGCGCGCAGCAAGCATTATGTGTTTGATAGTGTATCTGCAATGATGGTGTTGCTTGACAGCATACAGCAGCGCCTTGCTAGTGGGTCCCACCGAAAGGATTCATGAGTAGAGATCCTGCGGGGAGGGGAAAGGAAAAGATGCCTCGGTATGAGGGGAAAGCAGGTAGGCCTCCTTGATGAAGGGACCCGTCTGGATGGGCATTTGTCTCATGCGTCAGATATTAACTGACCACGCTACGTCGGACCGTTGTAAACTCCACTTTGCCCTTGTCACGATTGTGAGAGATGGATGATTGATGATGCACGATACTGGTCTCTTTTTCCCTCTGTGATGCAAGGAGGGTGATGTAAAGCAGGCTGTCATGTGTTTGTATCTGCAGCCAAGGTTGCAGGAACCTCTCTCTCCCCGTCAGCCCTTGTTGTTTATGCTGCTGCTGCTTCATGCGGGCGGGCGAGAGATGAGAAAAGAAGAAGAGGCAAAAAGATTGTAGTTTAGATGTTTGCTCTGATACGGCACCTTTTAATGCGGGAGTAGGTCTTATGCAGTAGGTATCTATCTGCCTTTTCCACCCCTGGACGAACCAGAGATGCTTCGAGGGTGAGACAAAAGGCACGCGGTGGTGAAGATCAAGGAGGGGTGTGCGTGGTGGTGTGTGAGCTCACCTGCAGACGGGGCAACCCATGTCTCAGCAGCGCGTGTCGTTGCGAGAGAGAGAGAGAGAAAGAACCAATCAAGGAGACTTTGTATCTGGGCACTTGCTTTCTTGTTCACGGTGTGCATTGATCAAGCAAGGCTCTTGACATGCCATTTCTGATGCACCTTTGTTTTAGTGCGTGGACTGCCATATGGTCTTGTTTTTTGGTGAGACTGGGTCTTTTTTGTGAATAGCCGGGATATCCTTCTCAAAAGGCTTCAAACAAACCGGAGGGACCTGCGGGAAGGGTTCTAAACTTTCTTTTTCTCTCCCCTTTTTTTTTTTTTTTTTTTTTTTTGTCTCTTGTCTCCCCCAAATATCACGACACCCCCATGGAAATCTAGTGGAGAGGCGGTGGAGTCGTCACCAAGTTCTGGGACTCTTCACGTTATCGACGCCCGTTAAAAAGAAGGCGGCGGAGCCTCTCCCACGCTGAGGAAAAGAAAAGAAAAAATGATTGTCAAGATGGGGACGGGAAATTTTATTCACTAGCTTGGGGGATCGACGTGTGCCACGAGGTGGGAGGCCATGGGGGGGGGGGTCAGGAGCGGATCAGACTAGGTACGGATACAAGATGGGTTTTTACTTTGGATAAAGTGAGCTGAGGATAAGTGAGTGTGACGAGATGGGGACCAAGTGGAGTGAGCTTTTGATGCTTCTTCTGTCTCTACCCCCTTTTTGATCAAGATGGGGGTCACCTTTTGTGTCTTTACTCTACTCCGTATTTGCGTAAGAATGAGAGAGAATGAGAATGAGAATGGTTTGTATGGCGTCGCTTGACACATACTCCTCGGATACAGGCTCGGATCTTTCCCGCCAGAAAAAAAAGAGGGTACGAATACGGCTGCTGCCGTGTTTTCTCCTCAAAAACTCTTCCTCTGCGGAGCCTTTGAACTTGTTATTGTTTATTATTATTACTTCTCACTGCCGCGGCTCGACGTCGTTTGACAGCTGGTTCCATCATGGTCCGTCGTCGTCACAGCTATCCATCGACACTAGACACCCTGCTGCGTGTGCGTGCCCCTCAAGATCCGCCCACACTTCATCACTCGATGGACCCTAACCCAGGGCCAAGCGCTTTTGTCTTTCTCTGTCTCTGTCTCTTGCTTAGTAGAGTCACAATTTGAGAAATCACATGGATTTGCCCGCTGCCCACGTTGCTCCGTGAGCGCATCGGATCGCGGCCCTCCAATAACCGAGCGCCTGGGTTGGGGTGTGTGTGGTGTCACAGTGCTTCTCACCATGCCTGCCTCTCTCTTTTTTTGCCAATCAGTTGGGGCCAAGCCCAACCAATACCCAACCGCCCTGGGGTTGCAGAAACCGGGCTGGGAGTGCCCCTGGAGAGACAGTTGGAGCTGCAGCGGAGGTTGATGAGAGGGGGACGTGCTCACCACCATCACCGCTTGACGGATGCATCTCGACGGCACCTGGACCTTGGACAGCAATCATCATCTCATCATAGAAACTTTTTTGATACAGGATGCCCCCTCCAGTGTCCCGTGATCTGTCCACTCACGATACCTTCAATGAACAGGGGTGTATCCATTTGCGCTGTTGAGCAGATTCAACAAAAATGGCCCATGGTCACCGCAAAATGCATTACTCGGGCGACATTTCCGTTGAAGAAAAGCGCTAGAGTAGACGCAAGAGAAAAAGTCAAAGACGCCTCACTTTGACAGGTGTACACCTTGTAACAAACTTTCGAAACTTGTCTGCTGTCAAGACGAGACCGGGCAGGCAATCCCGTCTGACGGACACGGGAAGCTTTAGGGAGAGTCCCGTTCGACGGGCCGTCTTCCGCATTTTTTTTGGCCTCTGAGGTTTCATCTCGATTGGACGGATACACAGTACCCGAGCTCTTGATTTTTTTGCTCCGCCGCCGCCGTTTTATCTTTTCTGTTTGACAGCCCAGAGCTCGAGCCATCCCATTTCACGTCACCAACATCGTCTCGTATCATCCCCCTTCAAACTGCCTACGCATGATCCCATGGGGGCAGGCGGCTTTTAATTAATTTAGCCTTGGCTTACCTTCTGTGTCTGGTAAGGGCAGGTAAATGTACCTATCCATGGGATGGATGTATGTAACGCGGTGGAGGAGGTTAGTTAGCAGGTACTTTATCTCCTTTCCCCACATGCCGACTTGTCACACCCGACAAACGGACGGCAAGACGTCGCAACAGAGGAGAAACTTGAAGGCCTGGTTATTTCCTGAGGCGGATAGATACAGCATTCTATCTCAGGTTTGACGTTTCGCCAAGTGCCGTCCCCCTATCTATATCTCTTGTGTCTTATAGTTTGCTCCTCCTCCTCCTCTTCTCTCACTCTTTTACTCTTCACCCTTGTTGCACCGTCTGTCGACTCGACCGCCATCCATCAAACAGATCACGGCAAGATCACCGTCATCTTTTGGTTCCCACGCACTGCCTTGCCCTTGCCCTGTCCTGTCCTGCCTGCACCTGCAACTGCACCTTGCGCAATCCACTTCTTGGCCGTCCTGCGAATTGATTCCCCCTCTTGTCGCTGGCGCGAGCGGAACAAGCGCTACACCTGTCAAGTCCGTCAACCTAGGAGCAAATCACTCGCACATGCGCATGCGACGCATCTTTCACCCATCCATCAATCGCCCGCAACCTGCGCGTGCCTCGCGCCCTGTTGGATCCTCGTCGATCGAATCGAAAATCGTGTCGCAGCGGCAGGGCCATCCCATCGTCAGCGGGAGATCGTCATCGCTCACCCTCGGTCCCCCCCTTCATGGTCCCCAAGGCCTGCAATCCTCCACCAATCCCCGTTGCCGACGGCACTTTTGACTGGACCTCGTGCTCTTGGCTCCCGGGTGCTCATCTCGAGTGGATCCCCGACGCAGCCCTTGGCTAAACTGTGCCTCTCACCCTTGGCCTTGGGCTGTTGCTGTTGTGCGTGCCCAGCTTGTGTCTGTCGGAGGTGAAGCCCATCGTCCACTCACAGGCCCTGCTTTGTACATTGGGGCGTGCATCCTGTGCCCAGTTGCTGCGTTGTTGAAGGAAAAAAAGAGGGCTCCCCTTCTTGTACCACCAAGAGTCGGTCGCCTTGATCGGTCGCCTTCAAACCTCTTGCTCCCCCCTCCAAGCCCAAGCCTCTTCCCTCTTAGCTTCTTTCTTGTGCTACCCACCATCTTCTGTCTCTCATTCCCGCCATTAACCATCTCCGTCGGCCGTGCTAGCCGCCGCCTCTTTCTTCATCCATTACAGCCAGCCCAGCGAGAGCTTGCCTGGAGCTCCCGGAGCTTGTTGACAAGTCCAACTGGCGTCGCATTGGCATAAACTCCCGGGGATTTTCTCCTAGCGCCTGGCCTTTTGTTTCTTTTTCCCTTCAGGTCCATCAAAAACGTCCGAGCACACACGTTCACCTTCTCCCTCATCAATCTCCACAGCTTCACCCGTCCATCGTCGCCGGGTGTGCTTTTCCAATCTTTTGCCGCAATCCCCGTCGCGCGCCTCGGGACCATCGCCGCAAGGGCCGAGGGCTTTATCTGCTGGTGGGTGCTGGAGACTTGCTGGGGTGCTCTCCCGCTAGCTCCCACGCTCCCAAGAGCTCCCACGCCTCCATCTGATTCCTAGCTCGACTCTCCCATCACTAGGACCACCCGCTAGACCATCGCACCCGCTGTCCACCCGCTGGCCACCCGCTGTCCGCCTCCTCCATCCTCTGTCCTAAAATCCCTAGCCCCTGTGCTCACCCCTGTCTCAATCCCTGCAGTGACCCCCCGGCGCCCCATCGAGGGGAGCATCTGAGCCCGGCCAGCACCCGAGGACGTCGGTGTCCGTCCACTGATCCACAGGTCGTGACAGGGCGCGACAGGGCACCAGAGTACCAGGCCAGGGCCTTTGGACAGGGCATTGCCAGTGCTCGACAGGTGGCCCGTCCACCGTCTTCTGCCACGCTCAGCACCTAAAACCACGCCTATTCCTCCTTCCCCAACGCCCGCTTCCAGTTCCATTGAGGTTTCCAGCGCCTTGCGCACTTTCCGCGAATCTTCCTCCATCCAGTCTTTTTGGTTGCTCCTCCCCTGGAGTCTTGGATCTCCCTCCACCTTACCCTCTTTCCTCTCTCCTCCTCCTCCCCCTTCACGAGGCATGTTCCAGCCTCAACCCACACCCTTCGCCTCCTCCTGCTTCGCGTCCTATGGCCTAGCTCCCGAACTGGACTTCGCCTTTCCCGTGTCAGCCGGAGGCGGAGGTCCTGGACTTCTCTACGCTTCACCACCGCCGGTGCAGCAACAGCAGCAGCAGCAGCAGCAGCAGCCACAGCCTCAGTCGCATCTGATTCACCAGATCCCCCGACAGCTCTCGTCCTCGACATCTCCCCCAGCTTCCTCGCCCTTTTCCTCGCAAGCTTCTATCTCGAACCCCTCTCCCCCGCCGAACCCCGCGACCCGAGACAGTCGTTCGCTGCGACACTATCAGCACCAGCAGCGCCGGCTTCAACACCGCCATCAGCAGCACCAACAGCCGCCGCATCCGCAACAACAACCCTACTCTGCCCCGCCCGCAGTCGTCGTTCCCAAGATGGAGGATCAAGGCCAGCACGACATGGCCGCTCAGCAGGCTGCTGCTAAGGATTACCAGCCTGTTCTTGAGGCGAGTCGCATTCGATGGAGCTCCATCGCGGCTCCGTCGCGTCATTATCGCTAACCTCCGGTTTCGCAGGGGCTCAAGGTTGGCAACAAAATCCCGAGCGATATCATTACCCACGAATACGCCAAAGCCGATCCGGTCTATGTCGACAAGACAATTGTGTGTTCCACGAAACCATCCTAGTCGCCCTCGAGACTGACCTCAAATGATGCCGCAGACACTTCCCCAGACATACTCCCACTTTCGACCTATCCAAGGAGATGGTAACTGTGGCTGGCGAGGTAAGTCAAAATCGCTCCCGTTTCCCGTCCCGCGGCTCCCAAACATGTCTGGCACGAGCGCATTCCTCCCACCTCCGCTTCTTCAACGGCCACCCCTTGCTTTGCCTGCCGCTGTTTGTGTCTCAGCAACAAGTGACATGTCGGATTGTGCTAACCGTCTCACTTCGCCTTCAGCACTTGGATTCAGCTACTTTGAGAAGCTAGTCGACTCAGGCGATCAGGCCAAGATTGAGGGCGAAGCCGCCCGACTTTTGAGTATGGGTCATATGTTGTCGACTGTTGGAGGTTACTCTTACTTTGAGGACTGGGCCGATGAGTTGATTGGGCTTCTGCGCCAAGTCGCTCAGAGCATCAACGACCCCACGATGGCACACATGTTGGTGCAAGAGAAGTGGAACGACCCCAGCTCCGCCAATGGCATGATCTACTACCTTCGGCTTCTCGCCGCAACCTACCTCAAGGGCAATGCTGCGACATACGAAGCCTTTGTAAATGATGGCATCGGCATTCCAGCCTATTGCGCTCAGTTCGTCGAAATTCCGGACCATGAGATCGAGCATCTTGGCATCATCGCCCTCGTCAACACCCTCCTCAAGCCCGCCGGCCAAGTCCTTGAGATAGCGTACCTCGATCGCAGCCCGGGCACCCAGGTCAACCGATACCGTTTCCCCGACGAGGCCAACGGCCAAGATCCCGCCACCCTTGGTCCCATCATCTACCTGCTCTTCCGACCTAACCACTATGACATCCTGTACCGAGATCCGCCAGTTCCTGTTGCGCCTATCACAATGCAAGTTAACCGCGTGAGTGGTTTCACGCACAACACCGACATCACGGCGACTCAAACAGATCTCGGTCAATTTGCTACGCTCAACTTTGACTCACTGGCTATGATCCCGGGTCTCAACTCAGGCCCTACATATGGAGGACTTGGATCTTTGGCGCCACCTCCCCCAGCCAGTACGGTGGCTGAGCCTTTCTCACCGGTGCAGCAGAGCCCGTGGATGCCATCGTTCCCTGAAACACTGCCAGTCTCGACCCCGCAAGTCGCGCCGCCGCCCCCTCCTACCATCATGGCATCTCCTCAATCTCCGACGCCCCCCGCCTCCTTGTCTGGCAGTTCAGCTATGGGTCCCAGTCCTCCAATGGTCGCAACATCAGGACTAGGCCCACAGAGCTCCCTAATGCCGCCGCCGAGTTCTGGTTACCACATACGATTCAGCCCGGTTCAACTCGAGTATGAGGAGAGCAAGAACAACTTCCCTGAACCGACGTTCCAGGTGACAACGAATACTTTCAAGAATAGTGTATGGAATCGAGCGCACTACGGAAATCCTGATTTTCACCCAGAAGAATGGAGTCCTGATGACGAACATACCGACGGCAGAGTTGGAGGAAAACGCAAGAAGAAGGACTCTACCTAGCACAAGGGGAGGAAGGGATGAAGCACAAGACCACTAAACATGGGAGCGCCAGACGCGCCAATTCACCAAAACTCAACGCTACGCATGAAGACGACTTATGACGATGTGCTTATGAGAACAGATAGCTAAGCCACAGCCAAGCGGCCTTTGAGCCAGAGCTACAGATACTGGGAAAGCAGACGAGGACGGGGAGGCAGTTTCGTTATAACCCCAGGAGTTTGGAGAGGTTGGGTGAAATGGATCATTCGCGGGACGGTTGGGCAGGCTAGCGATGCTTATCGAAAATCTTGTTTTTCTTTCTGCATTGGTCAGCAGACCGGGCAAGATGGGAGGCAGCGAGTTCCTTTTGTATGCATGCTCATCGTGTTGAGGGAGAGAATGAAGTAGGATGGGTGCTCATCTTTGATGGAGTTGGGGATTCTTATAGGATACCACGCAAAGTCATGATGGATACGCAAGCAAGAGGAGGAATGTCTTGGATGAATTTGATTGGATTGGATATTACTGGGAGGCATGGGTTTGGTCTGCATTGGTTTGTTTATGGGCTGGGCGGTGATCGTGGGCCTCTTCTGGGCCAGGTCTCAACACGCAAGACAAAAGGGCATTCATTCAAAGGGACTTTAGTCTCTGGCAACGGTTGTGGACTTTGATCCATTGGGTCGGTACTTGTCGAAGCTATTTTCTGGTGGTCATGTGTTGACTGCTATTACACTACACTACTATTTACTACCTTAGTTTACCTTTTGGTCAAGGCCTCACTTCTTGACCTTGAACTTGTTGGCCATGGGCCGCGACATAGCATCGGCGTTTTCCTTTACTTTACTCTCTACATTCATATCAGGGATCTTGGTATGCATAAACATGGTACTATCTCAGCTTTCTGTCTCATGTTCAGTCTATATCATTTTGACGTGTCCAGGATAGATAGATATCCTTGGCAGTGGTTATCATGTGTTGGCTCTTTGGTTACACATGGACATGCATGTCTTGGTCTCAGCCAGAGTCCCGGTACAGGGTCGTGGGTCCAAGAAGTCTCGTATCTATGCAGCGAAATGCAAGAGGAAGTGCAAGCCAGGCTGGGTGAGACGGGCGTGAACAGAAGGGCCCCATTTTCATGTAGATATAAAGTGAGAGGATCCCGGCAAGTCAAGGTTGGCCTGAGATGAGGCTCAAGGTGGAGGTGGGCTGAGGCTGGAAAGAATCGGAATATGTTGGCGTTCGAGAGTGAGGTTTATGTATTGATGGCGTGGTATAGTGCAGGATAGATGCATGGTGGACGCCTGGGCGAAGTGTCGTGGAACTTGATGCATAGGTGTCGGTCGACTTCCGCTGCCTCGGCAGTTTCGAGGACTATCCCAGACTATAGGGGGTGGATAGAAGCCTAACACAAGGAGACTTACTGACGTTATACGTGAGTGCCTGTTTCGTGTTTGATAGAGCGGCATGTAGGCTGGCTGAGATGTTGGTTGAAGTCAAGGCATGAACTTAGACATGGGAATAGCCTCTTTAGCGTTCAGCAAGCACGATCGTCTGGGGATATTGGCACAACCGACCAGACTCGGTTGGTTTGCATGTGAGTTATATAGGGATCAAGTTGATCTCAAAGGGACGTTACCAAGCCCACAAAGTGCCTTCGAGAAGTCGGGTCTTTGGGTAACTCTTTTGACTACCTTGTTATCCGGGACAGCTGAGGATCCGGTAACTTCCATGTCTTGTGTTACACAATGACGTCCAACTCGACAATATTAGGCTTTGAGATACTTGAAACGTGAGTTTCGTTCTCCCCTGCCTGTGAGAAAGCTTAGAGGTACGCGTGGCTCATCTGCCGCGTTTGATACAACTCCCACTTGGGTAACTTAATCTCGTATTATCCGACCCCGTAACTGACAAGGACCGGGTGGAGCAACGACCTGTCACGAATGTCACGTCCGAACCGTCATGATGATCCCAAGGCCGAGCCCAACCGAGAGCCAATAGAGACAAACCGGACGCGGGACAAAAGAAGCCAGCGGATAGGGCATGTAGCGGAGGGTTGTCGTGCCGTCTTCTCTGCAACGTTATCTGTGACTGAGCGGCGCAGTCCAGACAAAGACGTCGCGTATTAATTAAGGCGCATGCGGTTGGCGACAATTCTAAGCAGGTGTGGTGCTTGAGGGAGTCAATTCCATGTCGGCAGCTGCCCAACAAGGCGACCGACGCCGTATCTATCAAGAGGATGATGTGCATTGGGCGGCTATCGGGGCGAGTGACTGAGGGCGAAGGAATTGAGTAACCCTTGACTAACATGACGAGTCAATTACTGGTAGGATTCACATGACTGCTTCTATCGAGCCGTGCCGCCGCCCCGCGCCGAGCCGTGTTAATTAATCCAAGACCTGGCGATGCCGCAACTGATGATGTCGGGGAAGAAGGGCCAATGGGGATATTTAGCGAAAGAGGCAGAAGCCGCGCACGAATCATGGGTTGGCGAAACACGACGGTGATGATTAAATCAAGATGGACCAACCAGTGCTGATACATCATTCGCTGGGCACACACAGCCAAGGTGAGGGCGGCATGCCAGGTCACGCCATCACTCAAAGCTTGCCCAGGTGAAGCGAGGTCCACCATTGGGTCTAGAACCCCGAGATGAACAAGGGGGCCACGCGCTCTTTGAGCAGTAGCCATTCAAGGTTCCACCGAAGGCGGGGAGGAGAGATTTGACAAGCGGCCAGCAGATGAGGAGAGGTTGGGCTGCAATCTTGTTGATCCGGATTAATGAAGCTATCTTCGGCCATCGCGAGGGCTTTCTCGGTGACATGTGCCTAATTCCAGTAGGTACCTATTCAATATTGGAAATGGTGGGTTGGGGTAGCATTGAAAGCTTTGACTTGACAAGATTTTGACACGAGCCAGTAGGAATCAAGGCCGTGCTATGCGGATCAGGATGGGATGTTTTAGGGCGAGACACTGCAACTACCGGGCCATCCTTGGAGAAAGAGAAAATGACAGGGCGGGCGAGTAGCCTCTGGTGATGATTTGCTGTTGGTCGCAGATTGAGATGGGGCTGGGCCTGGTCCAGGCTCTTCAGGGCGTCAACAGTCTAGAAGAGTCCAGGGGGAGGCATTGAATTGAGTTGTGATGATGTCGTCGTGTATGATTTGAATTGTTATTCCCTAAAAGAGTATGCACGACGTAGGCATACGTAGTAGCCTACTCCATGTCATGGATCTCGGAGTGCGTCATCCCGAGATGCACCAGAGTAGACCCAAGGTGCGGCTCGTGAACGCGTTCCTAACATCTACGACTCCAACTTGATGCGTCACGTCAGCTCCGAAGGGGAGCAATTGTCTACCCGCATGTGTATCGAGTACTTTTCAACACTGCCTAATAATGTGACAGCCCGGGTACACAAGACACTGCAGACCGACGTCTCCCGTCGCCGCATTAGGGAACAGACAGATGGAAAGCCCAAAGAAAAAGAAAAAGTGGAGCCTGTCAAGTGTGTCGGGGGGCTTGCGAAGCACTGAGTTTCTTTTGAGTCTCTCTGGCTCGCGGCGACGGCGAAGGCGACGGGCTGAGGCGCGCAAACATGGGTGCAAGTGCCGATGTCAGGCCTTGATTCCGCATTTCGCTCGCCTTTCGGTTCTTGGTAATTATTGCGATACTCGGTACCCAAGGCATTAGCTGGCAAGCAACAAGCGGGAGAGGCTGCGCGGCCACGGACAGAGACTGCGCTGCATCGACCATCCTGGACCTTACAACCTCCACTCGGCTCCGTCCTCCACTCTCCAGCTTTCATTGAGGTCCAGTTCCAGTTCCAGTTCCCGCTTTCAATAATTGTCTCCTCTCCTCCATCTTTACTTCTCTTCTCTTTTCTCCTCCTCATCCCCTCTTTTTGTGCTTCTTTCTTTTCTTCGTCAGTTTTCCCTCATGGCTATGAATGCGCGCCGACTATTAATCACGACCGATCCCGCACATGCTCCGAATACTTGCTCCTCCTTCTTCTGCTGACACCTCACGATCTTGCGACTGACGACGAATACGGCTTTTCCGACTACGACTCCAACGTATACAGCTTCCTACTCGTATCGCGAACACGACCCCGACCTCATCGCGCACCAATTCATTCCCCTTGCCGATCGTCGCAACCTAGACTCGCGACAATGGCCGGTCTTGGTCCAGAACATCCCCACACGAAAGCGCCGTCCGTTGCTCCCACAAATGATCTACCAAAGTCTAGCGACAAGTGGCCCGAGATCGACCGCCTGCAGATTGACGACGATATGAGCCCCGCCGAGGACGACGCCGACTTTAGCGATACTAGCTCCAACTACTCAACCATCTCCCAAGACTCGCTTCCTCCGATCCACGCATACGGGCACACCTACCATGGCTCTGGTCAGCTATTTACACCTAATGATGCTTCCGAGGCGCATCGCATGGCCCTGCAGCATGGACTGTTCAAGCTGTGTTTAGACGGTCACCTCGTCGCTACTCGCCTACCTTTCGATCAACACACTGTCGAAAACCCTCTTCGCATTCTCGACATTGGCGCCGGCAGCGGCTTGTGGGCATGCGACATGGCGCAGCGTTACCCTCAGGTCGAAATACTCGGCATTGACCTCAGTAGTGCCCTATTACCCAAGGACGTTCCGCCCAATGTCACCTTTGAGATTGCCGACGCCACGAATCCCTGGCCTTCACCCACATACGACTTTATTCATATGAGGAATCTCGTGGGTGGTGGTGTCCGCGACTGGGGCGCTCTGCTAGCCTCAGCTTACGCCCATCTCAAACCTGGAGGTCAGCTCGAGTTTACAGAGATCCGCCCGCGCTTCTTCGACGTCGACCCAGAGCAGGCCGATCTCCCAAATCTCATGGCCGGCGAGAAGCCAGAGATTGGCGCCGCCTGTCTCGAATTCGAGATGACCTTTGTTGGGATGTGTATGAAGATGGGCCTTGACTTTGACCCTGTGCCAAGAGTGCCCGAGTGGCTAGTCGATTTGGGGGCTGAGGCTATCCGGGAGCGTGTCGACTGGCTGCCTGTGAAGAGCTGGGGGACGGATCCCGTATACCGAAAGAAGGGCGAGGTTTTGGGCGAGATGATTGACTCGGGTATGTGCCATTATTGGTAATGCGAATTTCAGGGTTCTAACATGGCGGCAGGCCTCGAAAACTGGACAATGATGCTGTTTGGCATGTGTGGGTGGAAAGAAAACGATACGAGGGCGCTACTGGATCGCGTCAAGATGGAAGTCCAGGATCCAATGCTGCGCAGTTATGCCAAGGTGTAAGTTGAGCTTCACAAAACTCGAGAACCAGTATTTACTCGGAGCAGGACTTTTATTACGGCGCGAAAACCATTTGACGATAGCGAAGACGAATGATGGCAAGGATTAAGGATTCAACGGAGTTTCTGGCCCAGGCGGCGTTGAGGCATTGTGGCTTTATTCATGGGGTGTATTAGAGGAAGAGATGGATGTACTTGTATGCGCGAGGCATATATGGTCATTGGGAGGTGTTCTTGGGTATTGTTACTGCATATCGTCTTGGATGAGACACGGATACCCAGACACTGATTGTGAGCGGGAACAGGAGTCTACTTGCTGGCTGGATGTACAATACGGGAAGGATTTGATGTATACTGGAGAGGCATCTATCAGGATGGATACCGATCCTGGAGTCTCTGGATATGATATGGATATGGGCATGATGGGTATTACAACGAGGGGATCGCGAGATCACTTGTTTGAGTAGATAGCTCAGGGTTAAAGCGTTTCGAATTACAATCAAGGCGGCACTTCAAGCGATGGACTGCAATAGTCTAAAAAGATAATAACGGCTGGTCTTGAACAACAATATAAGCTATTCTTGGGTATCTTTCGGTTCCCAGGATGGCTCCCGACGATTGGGTTCATCTCAATTCGTTTCAAGCATGGCTCATGGTACGACAAATACGCTCTAAATCGACAATACAGTAAACAATGACAACTCCATGCACCGGTTAACTAGACCGTTTCGATGTAGCGCTTCATTTCCCTGGAATCATGTTAGTTGAGTGTGTACTGGGGAATTCAAGAGAAAACCTACCAATCCGTTACAGCCTCGTCGTACAGACGAATCTCGTGCTCTCTTGTGCCACCAAAATGCTCCACAAAGTCATCGCCAAACACTTCCCTCGCGATGCTGCCCTTGGCCATGAAGCGCGCCGTAGCCTCCTTGAGACTCTTGGCAAGCCTCTCGCCATTGTCCGCCTCGCCACCGACGTCTTGACCCATGGCGAGCGGCGGGGTGGGGATCTCGAGCTTCTTCTCGACACCGCGCCAGCCGCAGCCGAGAACCGCGGCGAGCACAAAGTGAGGGTTCGTGTCGGCGCCGGGGACGCGGACTTCGAATCGCGTGGCTGAGGGTTTGGAGGTTGGCGGGGTGATGAGGCGGATTGAGGCTGCGCGGTGCTCAAGACCCCAAGAGACGGTTACGGGAGCCCAGAAGTTTTCGACGAGGCGCTTGTACGAGTTGATTGTTGGGGCGAGGAGGGGCATTATGTCTGGGAGACCGACGAGGATGCCGGCGAGAAAGTGACGGCCGAGGTCGGAAAGGCCGGCGATGTCCTTCCACTTCGCGTTCTCGTCGAGTGTATCGCGAGCGAGGAGATTCTTGCCCGTCTTGTCGACGAGGGAGACGTGCATGTGGCCGCTATTTCCAGGAAGTCCCTGCTTGGGCTTCGCCATGAAGCAAGGCGTGATACCATACTTTGTGCTAACACTCTTGACGACGTACTTGAACAGCGCAGCACGATCAGCCATCTGCGAGATCTCTCCAAACTCGAGAGCGGCCTCGAACACGCCGGGGCCGGACTCTGTGTGCCAGCCTTCAATGTCGCACGAGAACTTGGCGCACGTATTGAAGACGTCGTAGTAGTACTCTTGGTTGTGCACGGGGCGAGTTAGGGAGTAGCCAAACATGCCCTCGGTCAGGGCGGGGAGCTGGTGTGGGGGGTTCTCTTGGAGGTAGGCGGCCGGGGAGGATGTTGTGGGGTCGGGGTTCTTGAACTGGTAGAATTCATATTCGGCTGATGTTTGTTAGTTGATGGAAGTATAGAGTGTAATGGGGAGACTGACCGCCCGCCATTGCACCGTAACCGTGGCTCTTAAGCTTGTCAAGCTGTGTCTTGATCAAACCGCGCGGACAAGCGCAAATAGGCTTCTTGGTATCCGGATCAAGAAAATCAACCAAAAAGAAGGGAACATTATCCTCCCAAGGAATCCTCCTAAAAGTAGACAAATCCGGCACAGCAAGAAGATCATGATATCCATTCTCGGCGTTGGAGATCTTGAGTTCGCGGATGTACGTCTTGTCATGCATGTCCCAGCCAAAGATGACTGAGCAGAAACCGAAGCCGGCCTCTGCGATGGAGAGGAACTTCTTCTTGGAGACGAGCTTGCCGCGGAGGATGCCGTCGACGTCTACACCGGCGACTTTTACCATGGCGTCGGATTGGAGGAGTTGGGGGAGGGTTTCAGGGGTTATGGTGTCGGGGAAGAGTTCGGAGGCCATTTTGGTTGGTTGATGAGCTTGGAGCTCTGGAGATGTGTATGTGTGGTTTGGGGAGGATAGAGTGAGGTTTGGATACTGAGGAGGATAAGGCGACTGTTTTAAAGTAGTTAAGATGATGGAGATTCAAGTTGAGTTGTTAAAAGGCTGGGATGTCGGTTCGAGAGAAGTAAGTCGTCGTGGAGCCGAAGCTCAAGCTCAAGCTGAAGCTCACTTTGTGGAGGAGCGCGCGGTTGAGGTGGAGTTGAGGGCGGGAAAGCGGGAAAAGCAACAAGATGGAGCTCAACAGATCGAAGCCGCGATAAAAAAGAGACGAGAGGGAGAAGATGAGGGACACGGGATGGGGAGGGGTAGGTATCTCAGCTGAATGAATCAAGTTTAGGATCCATGTGAAGCACAGCGCGGCTACGATAAGCAGCGAGTGACCGATAAGGCTTCAGTGACGTCAAGAGCGGCAATGTGGGGGACCACGGCTCCTCGGTGCGCGTGCCGCCCTAGGGCTTGACGGGTATAGATTGTGAGGCTTGATTCGGTCACGATGGTTAAACAGGTATTGAGCGATGCGCAATTGTATACCACAATGCAGAGAGAGAGGTTACATAGACTTCAATTGCTTGCAGAACCAACAGTTGCACAGGGAATGCGAAGATCGCGTCATGGCCTGAGATCTGGCACGTTCATCTCGCAGAGGATCCAGAAATGCCACGCGACCAGGATGGCTTCATTTAGTATTGCCGCGCTGAACCATCATCGTCACCCCGCATCGGCACTCACACTTCACCCCAAAAAGCTCGGACCGACCGGCACACAGAGCCTCTTTGACAGGAGCCGCGATCACATAGCTTCAGTGGAGCTAATGGCGGCTGTATCTCAAAAAGAAGCAATCCAGAAACCTGGGGAATCTATTATCGCGGCATCTTGGGGTTGTCCTGTAGCCGCGCGGTCTTACAGTGTGCACGAGGGACACCGCTAATGGATGATTGGGACATCGTTTTGGATCAGTTCGTCTCGTGACCCAGTGCCGACATCGGGTTTTGCAGGGATGCTGCATGAGATCTGGACCCTGGATCTGACGATGCTGATAGAAGCTTCATTGAGCGACGTCGAGAACACTGTGATCATCCAAGAGGCTCTCTTTACTGGCTAGTAGTCTGTTCCACAGTACAGTATCGGATAGCTCACAAAGCCAATCCCACGCTACAGAAATGACAGCTTACCGCGCTTCCATCGGCCAACGTCTCTGCTATCCCCCCACCGCATGACACTGCTGATAAGCTCCCGTCACGATCCATACAGTATGAGACGTCACTGTACGGGAGAGATGGTCAACAATAGCCGCGATGAGGGGCTTAGCATTAGCCAACGATATGGGCCTCGTGGAAGAACAGCCCCGTTGTCGGAAATCGAATGCCCCTCACTTGACGGGGAAACGAACAGCGTAGCGAATATCAGACGACCTGTTGTTGCTTTTTTGTTCCTCTCTTCTTCTCGTCTATATCTAGGGTCATCAACTGACTTTCTTTTCCGTGTCTTCTATCCTTATCGAACTTTCTTTGATAAGAGCCCCTCCGACCCCGCCACTTTTGTGCTGCCCCTCACAGCTGTCTGTATCACAACACCGATTCCTTTAACCCGGTCCATCACCATCTTCTTTTCATCCCAAGCTTCTCTTTACTCTTCACTTTACTTCAAAAATGCCTGCCGTCACAGACTCTCAGACTCGTGGCCGCCTTGCCGGCAAGAACGCCATCATCACCGGTGCTGCCGGGTAGGTGTTTTGACTCTTCACCTCCCTTCATAGCTGACATTTCTCTAGTGGCATTGGCCTTGAGACGTCCATCCTCTTTGCCAAGGAGGGTGCTTCCGTTCTCTTGTCTGATATTTCTCAGCCTGCTCTTGAAAAGGCTGCTGCCAAGGTCAAGCAGCTCGTCCCCAACGCTCCCCGCGTCGAGATCTTTGTAAGCCCCCCACCACTTTGTACTCAAGCATTACTGACTCTTTAGAAATGCGACGTCTCCAAGGAGGCCGAGGTCAAGGCCATGGTTGAAACTCTCGACTCTTGGGGCGGTCTTGATGTCATGTTCAACAACGCCGGCATCATGCACGCCCAGGACGACGATGCTGTCAACACCCCCGAGAACATCTGGGACCTGACCCACAACATCAACGTCAAGGGCGTCTGGTTCGGCTGCAAGCACGCCGTGCTCTCGCTCCGCCGCCACCAAAAGACAAAGGCCAGCATCATCAACACGGCCTCTGTCGTCGCCCTCGTCGGTGCTGCCACCCCTCAGCTGGCCTACACCGCCAGCAAGGGTGCTGTCCTCGCTCTCACCCGTGAGCTCGCCATGGTTCACGCCAGGGAGGGATACAGGTTCAACAACCTCTGCCCTGCGCCGCTCAACACGCCGCTGCTGCAGGATTGGCTCGGCGATGACAAGGAGAAGCGTCACAGGCGAGAGGTTCACTTCCCCATGGGTCGGTTCGGTGAGGCTGTTGAGCAGGCGCATGCTGTTGTCTTCCTGGCTAGTGATGAGTCGAGCTTTGTCAATGGCCATGACTTTGCTGTTGATGGTGGCATGACCAAGGCCTATGTCACTGCTGAGGGCCCTGCCGCCCCTCCTCCTCAGAACAACGCCCTCAAGGACTCTCTGTAAGCGGGTGGCAGTCAATGAGATGGGTCAAAAGCGAGGAACTAGTAACGAATAGCATGAGATTGAATGTAATGACTTTAAAATACGTCGAGTATAGTGAAAACATGCATAAAGACACTGCCTGCTCATAATCTCGTAGCATTCACATGGTACCAAGTGATATATACAAAATCAGCCCCAACTCCGACCCATGCTTTTCCGTCTCTTCACCCTATACATCCTTCACCCAATACTCTAATGGAACTGTCCTTCAGTGTTACCCTCGCCCATGCTCTTGCTGCTAGAGCTGCCGCTCTGGATAGCTCCCAGGATGCCATCGATGTAGCTGGCACCGCTCCACTTCTGGTGTGTCAAGACATCACACTTGAGATCCTTCTCACGACGCTGCACAAGATCAACATACGCCTTCATACCCTCCGTCTTGAAGTTGCGAGCCAGCTCTGTCGTGATGGTCGCGTTGGAGTGAAGACCAGCCAGGGAGATGAGCTGCAGCACAAAGCCCTCGCGGGCAATGTCCCAGATGAACGACTTGAGCGTCTCATCAGTGAAGCCGTGGGCCATCCAGTTGAACGAGGGGGACAGGTTGTACACGAGACCCTTGCCAGGGTTCACCTCGCGGACGGTACGGCCGAGCTTCGCGGCCACCTCGACGTTAGGGTCGCCAGTCTCGACCCAAAGGAGGTCGGCATAAGGGCTGAAGGCGAGCGCACGCTTGGTGGCGGCCTCCATGCCGGCGCGGTAGTGGTAGAAGCCCTCGCGGGTGCGCGGGACGTCCCAGTTGAAGTAGACGGGCGTCTTGGTGTACTTGTCGGCAAGGTGGCGACGGCGAGAGATGCCCATGTCGCGGTCCTTGGCCGTCTCGGCGAGGTACTCGTCGATCTGGGCTTGGGCAACACCCTCCTTTTGCATGTGTGCGACGGCGGCCTCATCAAAGGAGACGAGCTTGGTGCTCTTGACCCAGTTGGCCTCGAAAGCATCAATCTCGGCGCCAACAGCACCATCGGCCTCCATGGCCTGGATGGTCTCGGCGAGGGGCTCGATCGAGGGGTCAGCGACACCGAGGATGAACTCGTGGTCGCGGACATCGATGGCCGAAGAGAGGAGCTTGCCAGACTCGGAGTCGGTTCGGGCAATGACGAGGTTCTCGCAGCCCATAACGTCCCACTGGAAACGGGTGGCGACAAGGCGGTTGATGTGCTCGCCGATGGGGACGAGGACCTTGCCAGCCAAGTGACCACACTTCTTGCCGCCGTGGAGCTGATCCTCAAAGTGAACAGCAGCGGCGCCGTTCTCAGCAAACAGCTTGGCAAGCTTGAGAACAGCAGAGAGACCACCGTGACCAGTATCACCGTCGGCGACGATGGGACGAAGGTAGTCAGTGTAGGGAGTCTTTGCGCGCTCCTCGGGGGTCATCTTGCGACGGAGATCCCACTGCTTGCGGTCGTGCATGTTCTGGGCCTTGGCCAGGCGCTGGACCTGGTTGGGGACGGTGTTGTAGGGGTAGTCGCCAAAGTCGGGGGAAACTTCGTTGGTCGAGGTGAGGAGGGAGGAGCAGGCCCAGCCGGAGATGTAGAGAACCTCTTGGTGAGGGGCCTGCTGGGTCATCTGGACGGGATCGATGGCGCCCACTATGTGGTGTTAGTCTGAGAATGTCTGGTGCTGGAAGATGTGCTTACTGGTGTGGATGGGCTCGCCCTTGGCCTGGCGCTCTTGAATGAGGTTGAAGAGCTTCTGGGCCATGACAGAGCTAGGATATTGAATCTTTTGCGTGCCGCGCTTGGAGGCGACATCAGCAGCGCTGTAAGGACGCTTGATGCCCTCATAACGAGGCGACGCCCACCAGGCCTCGATCTCCTTGACGGTAGCCTCGTACAGACGGTCCTCAGCCTCGCCAACCTTTTGCGACTCGGGGAGAAGCTGGAAGGCATCGGCGGGCTGAGTCGCGTGGCTGCTGTGGAGGGGCATTCTGGCGACGGACGAGGTGGACAGGGCGCGGGCGGCGAGGAAGAGGGCGGGACCTCGGGGCTTGGAGGCGACAGAGAGCAATTGCCGAGGAGCTCGAGTGGATATTCTGCGCATCATCTTGAGGGATCAATCTTCAACTTCCAGAAATCCGACAGGGTGTGTCGAGAAAGGGAGGAAGAGGAGGAGGGTGTGGTGGTGTAGAGAAGGGTTATAGATGCAAGAGGTGGGCTGGGATTAGCGATGGAGCTCGGCTGATGAATAATGGCCGTGGTCCGTGATAGCTCCAACAAGCTGTGTAAACCACAACACTATGGAAGCGGTATCGCACGACAATAACCTATTAAAGCTGTAGAACATGCCACTGGCTATCATTTTTCGGTAATAGTTTTGAGGAGTTGTTATCTACATGTATTGGCCTGCGATACCGGATCCATGATCTGTGAGCCTAGCTTACACAGCTGAAAGTCATCCAAGGTAAGAAATGAACCAACACTGACCCAACTTCGATGACCGTCGGTCGCCGAACACGAGCTCCGTAGCCGAGAGGATGTCTCCAATTCCCCAGGATCGTACGAGGCGAACCAGACAAAAAAAAAAAGGGCTCCCTGCCCTTGGGGTTCACGCTTCGCTCGGTACTTGACTCTCAACGTGTTCATGTCAGCAGAGCCTTGGTTAAGGACGAGGGACATTGCCGACGAGACGACGAATTGACCAATGACGGAGCTACGGCGGTTTAGGCAGGAGAACGTGATTGGCTTGGGACACCGTGGATGTTGTGTGTTTGAGCCGTGGCATTCAGCAGCCGGTTCGTGGCGGTTGTCCTCGGTTGTCGAGGCTTGGTATACCCGTGGGAGATTGGATGGCTGGGTGCCTGTTGTCCGGGGGGAGGTGAGAGAGGTTTGAAGAAGGGGAAGAGGAATTGATACTTGAATTAGGTGTTTGATGTATTATTTGTACTCTCTTTATATGCTTCAAAACATATTCTTCACTCGCAATCTCGTCATTCAATCACCCTGATAACAATTCTCACCGGCTGTAAGTCTCCCTTCTCCGCACGCCGCCAACCAACCATGACGCACCCAAAAAAAAGCACAGACAGCACTGACCCGACCCCGCATGACAAAATAGAGCAACCACCAGCTGCAGTTCCTCCCCCGCTATTCCGCCCGGCTTACCCCAGACGCACACTGCTCAGACCCCCACCTGCCCTCCAGGCAAAGTCCCCATTGCCGCTTCAATTCGTTTATAGCAGGGAAGCCGCGGCCCAAGTTCAGTTCCAATGCATACCTGCCCTACCTCACCTTTTTCCTCGTCCTTCTCCATTCTCTTCTCCCAATTCATCTCCTCTCGCACAATCTCACAATGGCCCTCAATTTGACGACTTCTCGCCGGGCTCTTGGCTCGCTCAAGGTACGTCTTGTACAGATCTACATGTGATTGTTTGAACTCGGACTTACAAGCTCTCTCTCTCACAGCCCCTCACCCGTGCCGCCTTTGTCGGCGCCCGCGGCTATGCCACTGCTGAGCCCGACCTCAAGGCCACTCTCCGCGAGGCCATCCCCGCCAAGCGAGAGCTCCTGAAGAAGGTCAAGGCCCATGCCAACAAGACCATCGGCGAGGTCAAGGTCGAGAACACCCTTGGTGGCATGCGTGGCCTCAAGGCCATGGTCTGGGAGGGTTCCGTCCTCGACGCCAACGAGGGTATCCGCTTCCACGGCCGTACCATCAAGGACTGCCAGAAGGAGCTCCCCAAGGGCAAGACTGGCACTGAGATGCTTCCCGAGGCCATGTTCTGGCTGCTCCTCACTGGCCAGGTCCCCTCGACCAACCAGATCCGCGTCTTCTCCCGCGAGCTTGCTGAGAAGGCTCAGATCCCCGAGTTTGTCGCCAAGATGCTCGACAACTTCCCCAAGGACCTCCACCCCATGACTCAGTTCGCCATGGCTGTGTCTGCTCTCAACTACGAGTCCAAGTTTGCCAAGGCTTACGAGCAGGGTCTGAACAAGGCCGACTACTGGGAGCCTACCTTTGATGACTGCATCTCCCTCCTGGCCAAGCTGCCCACCATTGCTGCCAAGATCTACCAGAACTCCTACCGTGGCGGTGGTGCTCTCCCTGCCGAGGTTGACCTTGAGCAGGATTGGTCTTACAACTTTGCTGCCATGCTTGGCAAGGGTGGCAAGGAGAACGAGAACTTCCAGGATCTTCTCCGTCTCTACCTTGCTCTTCACGGTGACCACGAGGGTGGTAACGTCTCTGCCCACGCTACCCACCTGGTTGGCAGTGCTCTTTCCGACCCCTTCCTGTCCTACAGTGCCGGTCTTCAGGGTCTTGCCGGTCCCCTCCACGGGTATGTTTGACCTTTCTGTCAATTGACAGATTACTAACCTGTACAATAGTCTCGCCGCCCAGGAGGTTCTCCGATGGATCCTTCAGATGAAGGAGGCCATCCCTGCCAAGTACACTGAGCAGGATGTCAACGACTACCTCTGGTCCACCCTCAACTCGGGCCGTGTCGTTCCTGGTTACGGCCATGCTGTCCTCCGAAAGCCCGATCCTCGATTCGAGGCTCTCATGGACTATGCTGCCGCTCGCCCTGAGATTGCTCAGGACCCCGTCTTCCAGCTTGTGCAGAAGAACAGCCAGATCGCCCCTGAGGTGCTCAAGAAGCACGGCAAGACCAAGAACCCCTACCCCAACGTCGACAGCAGCTCCGGTGTCCTGTTCCACCACTACGGCTTCCACGAGACCCTCTACTACACCGCCACCTTCGGTGTGTCCCGAGGTCTTGGACCTCTTGCCCAGCTGGTTTGGGACCGAGCTCTGGGTCTGCCCATTGAGCGACCCAAGAGCATCAACCTCGAGGGCATCCTCAAGCAGGTTGAGGGCCAGTAAATTGGTCAAATATACCCAAAGAGAAAGGAAAATTGTATGCAAAGCGATTGGAATTCGGGACATGTCTAAAAGTGTATATAAGGGTTCACAATGGACCGAGATAGCCCATGATGATTTCACGTTCATGTTTGGTGTCAAGCGACAGTGATGTTTTTTCAGGTTGAGTCGATGAGGCTCTTTTCATTTAATGTGATAAGTGGTTGCCCTGTCTATTCGTCTTGTCTAACTTGGTTCTATAGTTGTCATGATGTGTCCCGCACGTTACAACTCCTTTTCCAAGATCTCAAAGTACAGATCGTCCCTGAGCGCGTTGCCATTGACAAGCTGGTCATAAGGGAAGGGCGCCTTCTCACCAGTGATGCGATATCCTCTTCGGACATACCAGGCGATGAGCTCTTCACGCTTCCAGATAACCCACATGTTCATAATACGTGAACCCCATTCTTTCTTGGCGTGCTCTTCGGCACGTTGAAGAACTTGTCTACCGATACCAGCGGCCTGTAGTTCAGGTGACACGGCAAAGAGGCCGAAGTAGGCGTGGTCTCCGTCACGGCGACCAACTTCACAGCAGGCGACAAGGCTGGGGTCTCGATCCGCGTCAGAGTCAGACTGAGGAGTTGAAGTGCCTGAGGTAGAGGTGGAAAAGGCGAGCATGACGGCGCCGTTGGGGTCGGTGATCTTGTCGTGGAGGGACTCAGCCGAGATGCGGTCGTCGGCGACGAGGTCGGCCTCTGTGGTCCACCCGGCGCGGGACGAGTCGCCACGGTAGGCGGAGCGGACGAGGGAGAGGACTGGGGGGATGTCGGCGGGGGTAGCGGGGCGGAAGGTGAGAGACATGATGGAAGTGGTGAGATGAGATTTGGTGTTTGATGTTTGGGTGGTGAGAGGTCGAGTCTGGTGTTTTCTGAGGGTGGTGGTGATATGCTTGATGAACTTAAAACGCTTGCTATGAGTTTGAGGATAAAATATGAATATGAACAATGTAAAGCTGAGTTGAATTGATACAGATTGGTTCTTTTCGAGGTGAGTCTGTCTGGGTTATCGTCAATTAAATCTTTTCAACTTTTTTTCTAGCCCCGACAACGGAGACGGCTTTAACTCAAGTAACCGCGTTAATACCCGGACGACACACGCGCCCTTGCGCTGACAAAATTGACATGTTTTTGACACTGGCGCCGAATCCTTCTTGACATTTGAAGTCTAGAATATTCTTTTCGTTGCCACTTGGTCTCAAGACCCCCATTGGATTGTTTTAGAGTTAAGTGAGATTTCGGTTTCTATTTCTAACGCCTACGAGTTTATCTGTTTGCAACGCCTAGCTAAAAAAAAAAAAAAAAAAAAAATAATTGTGCTTCCTATGATTGTGATGGTTGTTCCTGTTGTGTTGTATATACCCTGAAATGCCGATTAAAATAAAAGAAATCAATAAAATTGCCCCAAGAGGGATTGACAACAAGTGTAAATGCTTTATGTGGTTTGTTCTCAAAACATCCCAACGTAGCATCATACTTGTTTATCAAGTGGAAAGCTTCTGCCAGCGGGCCGCGCTGTACTCGTGACCCTGGTTCGTCGTGTCCTCTCCCGCCCGGTAAGACATGAGGTCCGTCCTCTCCTGCTCCGCCACCTCGGCCGCCTTGGCCTCGCTCGCGCCCGCGCGGCGCTGTCGGAGCCAGTAGAAGGCGAGGGCGCTGACGCCGACCGCTGCGACGGCGACGCCTCCGCCGTACACGGCCGTCTTGGTGCTCGCGGGGAGGGCTTCCCACTTTTCGCCCGTTGTCTTGTCTGCTTCTTTGGGCTTCTTGTGGAGGTTCTCGTAGGCCGTCGAATTGCCCCTGGATATGTTAGAATGAAGGCTTGTGCGTTGTGGGATGAGGTCTTACTTGACAATCTCGATGCTCTCGTAGCTGCCAGACTTGTCGCCGTAGACGTATTCCTTGCCAGTGCTGGCGTCTTCCACGAGAACAGACTTGACATACATGCTGTAAGGGCCCTTGTCGTACTCGGTATCTGCGCCTGGTCAGCATGATGCTTGTTATTAGTCAAGTCGAGTCAAACTCACCACCACCAGCCCATTCACGGGTTCCCTCAGGCATGGTAGGATCTCCAGCAGCCCAAATACCAATGCTCAGCCTCATCGGGGTCTGAGGATACGCCTCTCCACCCTTGGCATCCACATAGTTGAGGGTTCGCACAATCTCGCCGTCAATATACCAGTTGAGCTGGTCCTTTGTCCAGGTAGTGGTATAGTTGTGGTAATCCTCCTGCATGCCGTCCTTCATGTAATGCCATCCCGCCTGGGTAAAGTCCTCAACACCCTTGCCGTAGTAGTTTGTCGAGGCGTGCGTGTCGTTAGCACCCAGAAGCTCCCAATCAACCTCATCAAGGTCATCGCTCAGCCACATCATGGAGCTGATGATGCCCTTTCCAGGAGCAGCCTTCATATGGAGCTCGGTGCGGCCAAAGAAGAAGTAAAAGTTTGTGCGGATGGTGGGGGAGTCGCCCTGCTTCTTGACGGAGAAGACGGCGCCGTGGTCCTTGTCGTAGGGGACATCGCCGACAATGGTCTCCCAGAGGTCAGCAGAGGGCGTGCTGTTGAAGTCCCAGCGGTGCGTCGTGCCAAAGGCAGGGTTGGGATCGCAGTCGGTCTGGTTCAGGGGGTTGCACTCGGACGTAGTCTGGGCGGCCGCGAGGCCGAGGATGGCGGCGGCCGGGAGGAGGTAGCGGGAGAACATTTTGGGTGTCAGTTTCGAAGAGGATCTATTGCATGACAATCGGGGAAAGGAGTGGATAAATGTCTGTCGCGGTCAAGGAGTGGACGAGCTAGACTGAAACGCTCAAGAGTAAGGAGTGACAATCAAGAGCAAACAAACAACGACAGAAAGTAAAAAGAAGAAACTCGTCTACTGAGACGCGTCAGAGAGCAAACAGGAGAGTAGAAATGTAGGACAGAAAGGAAAGAAACAAGAGACAGAAGAAGGAAGAAGCAGGAAAGGAGAAGAGGGACCGTGCTGGGGAAACTCAGGAGGCCATCTCCAACTCTGGAACGGCTCTTGGAGATCCATGAGGCCCTGCAATTTCAAGGGTTTTTCGTTCGCCTCCCTGACCCGCCAAGATCAACCACCGTCGGACGGTGTGTCACCATTAAACTCCACTTGGAGACTTTGCCAAGTCAAGCGGGAGAGGCTTGCCGGGGTGTTACATGGTTTCTTGACAGGATCTCTCGACGGATTAGAGATTCAAAGACGCGCCACTGGTTTCTGAGCCGCGCGTCTGTTAGGTTTAAAATTAGTCGTTGATGTTCCCTGAATTTTGTCAAGGGAACAGGGAAATCGAGCGGGATTAACGACAAGGGTCCTTCTCCACTTGGGACGCTTGGCTCTCTGGGCAGGGGTAAGTTGATTGGTAGTATTAAATAGTGGTGCAGAGCCAAGTGTTGCTTGGCACAGGGGCTATGTGGGTATTTGTGTCTACCCTTGGAGCTCTGTTACAGGGGTGTTTAAAGGAGACACAAATGGGTTGATTGCTTTGCTTTGCTTGAGTCCCTTCCATTGAGTTTCGTCGGAGGGATTGGCCCACGTGGTCGGCATGGTCCTGAGATGCATTGATATCTGTTGTGCCAGAAGACGAAGGAGCTGAGGATCCCAGTGCTACGACAGGTCGAGTCGGGTGATGGGGAGTACATGTTTGCGAGGACACGATTTGACTCGTGGCTTCGAGTAAGTGGTTGTGGATAGTGCATTGACCTTGCAGTGGATTGCAGAGAGGGCATGATGGCTGGAAACCGGGAATGGCGAGACTTGTCGGTGGCGGATGGGGTCACTCAATGTTACCAACATTGGATGTTTGTCCATGGTGTCGATGAGATTCATCTGCTGCGACCGCCAATGCTACTTAGTAGATGTGACAATATCATCATAAGATTGAGCAATGCACTTCATAACTTCATATTCTGAACTGTCATGACATCATCATCCTGTCTGCGTATCATCGTCTTCCCATTTCACTCATGCCTAGGTCACTCACGCCTGAGCCTTGAGCTTCGCAATCCGCTTCTTGGTACCATCGACAATCACATCCTCGTTATAGATGGACAGCACACTCGGGTTCTTGTTCACAGCCTGAGCCCACTTGTAAAAGTTGGGAGCCTCCTTCTCGAGAGCCGAGAGGAAGCTGGCGGGGACGAGGCCGTGCTTGCTCAGTGTGAAGAAGCGGATGACAAAGGGCGCGATGATTGCCTGTTGCTTTGTTACCTATGACCAGAGCTGATAATGAGTACTGGCTCTCACCTCGGCGAATGTGAGCTTGTCGCTGCCGTTGAAGAAAGGCGCGGCGTTGGAGAGGAGAGGCTCAATCTCCTTGACGATGCTGGCGGTGGCGTCTTTGACCACCTCCTCGCTCACAACAGACGCAGAGTAGGTGAGCTTGAAGATATGCGACTGAATCTTGGTAGACCAGGTATCCGTAAAGAAGTTGATCCTTGCCCGGGTGAGAGCACCCTTGGGGTCCGACGACGCAGGCAGGAAGTCGGACGGGTAGGTGTCGGCCAGGAACTGAGCGACGATGGCGGACTCGGTGATGATCTCTCCATTGTAGGAGATGGAGGGCACCAGGCCGCGGGGGTTGACCTTGAGGTACTCGGGGGTCCTCGGGGTGTCCAGGTCAATGATCTCTTCCTTGTAGGAGAGGCCGAGTTCCGCGAGGGTGATGTGAGCCCTGTGAGCGACTGGGTTCGTCAGTACATGTCCCGGTCGGGTAGTGTGAGCTCTTACAGGGGCACCGATGGTTAGTGTAAAGGATAATATCCGCCGGGGCCATGTTTGCTGAGTGTATGACTGATCACTGATCAAAACTGGGTTTATCAATCTGGGGTAGACGTCTAAAGATGGCACAACTCCACACATAAATAGACCTCGCCGTGGGGACAGCATTATTAATTCAACCGGGTCTGTCGGGCTGTCGCAATGGGCACGTCTTTGATTGCACCATCGATAATGCAGGGCCATGATAGGATGGTCCACCTGTATCGGCTGTGGCACCCGAAGATGGGAGGTGAAGGAGACGAATTGCGTCATTTCTAGCAGATGATTGTGAAGTTGAAGAGCATCTTCAACTCTTGTCTGTTTGTCAGCTGAAGTTGTAGCTATTTGCTTTACTGGTTATCCGCCGTAGCCGGATCTACGGTGAACAATAAGATTACTCGACATGGGCATCAACCCTTGCTGCGACTATTTTTGGGCCTTGCAACTCTCGGTTGAAGAATGGGCTCCCACGATGTGGGCTGCTGTGCCGCCTTGTGGGAGCACGGATCGAGATTACAAGCGGTATGGCTTTTGTGTACCGCAATTAGTCCAAGACCTTGTCTGAACGCGTCTGAGAGCTTGGATATCTTGAGAGTCATCCTTGGACTGTCTTGAGAATCGAAGTTTTGGCGCCACTTTGACGCGTTCTGTGGATATTTTTGGCAGAGCTTGACTGAGACGTCGAAGCACTTTCCCGAGTTGACATGCGATAATAGCCAAAAGCTCGGTCTGGTTCTCACAATGTCCTCTTCGGAAACCCTCGACTTTGTCGCCTCGGTTACCGTAGGCAGGCTCTCGAGAGCCGTCCTCAGTCGCGTCGAGACGCGCTCATTCAACACGGTCAAACTCAACAGTCACCCCGAGTCTCTGAGACAGTTTGACGACGTCTTTTCAGACGAGACAGTTCGAAATTTAGTCAAGACTATTCGGTATGATGTCGTTCTCCCGGCAGTCAGCGATAAGCGCCTGCGGAACAAGTTCCAGAGCAGTAGAGAGGCTGTGGAGAATTCGCGCGTTTTTACAAGCAGCCATGCAGATGCGGACAAGAGGCTAGGTTAGCTCTCTCTGATCCCAGTTTCTTTGTATATATTTCTTTGCTCCATATCCTTGCGTATTCCTCTCACATCTTCTGGCCTCTCTTTTCACCAGCGCCCCGGGCGAGCACACATACACGCCCATCGTTCATGGCGTCGTAAGACTGCAAGCAATTTTAGGCTATTCAACCGGAAAACTCGAGGAAAAGTCATCTCTTTCTAATCTGGGCGTGGGCAGTGAATATCGCCGTATCGTTAAAACTATGAACTCGTTTCATTCAGCTGGTGCTGAAGCGCCGCCCGAGTACGGGATGTTGGAGAACAGGCCTGCTACGTCTGCGTACAACCACTCAGACTGCATGGAACCATCGAACGAATCCTACTTGAGTCTCGAACAGCGCTCTAAAAACAAGGCCTTGAAGAATTGGATACGAACAAGGAAAAAGGTCCATCGCTGCAGCATCATCTTTGTTGAGTTGTAGCAAACTTTCTAGGGCTTCTCTACTCAGCAGAACCTCGAGGTCAATGATAAGGGCATATTGCAACGAGTGGCTAGGTCGACTACGCCAGGGACGTCGTTCTGGAGCGCACCATGATGCATCCACCGCTTCTCTGGGTCCCCGACTCGCCATGAGCGGCAGGCCACTAGAGATTGGGGAGTGAGATCTCTGTCGGTCCCGAGGTGTTTAGAATATGGGCCTATACCCACTCTGATCCTGTCCCTTAACAAGGCAATAACCTTGAGAAAAACAACACAAGCAATACACATAGATTAAAGTTATCTATAAGGAAAGCCCTCCTTTCTAACACATAACGCTCTACTTATTAAGCCTAGTCATCTCTCCTCATACCATATTCATGTTTCCTATGCCTTCCTCAATCTTCGCCCACGCTGGTGGTAGCAGAAATGCAGTGATCCAGTAGTTCTCCTCGCGGTCTTTGCCCAGGATAGCAACCACGTTTCTAGTTGACGGGCTTGTATGCATCGCCTGTGAGTGATGATACACCATAGTCCCAGGTGGATTGGTCCTCGACCCTCCCGTTTCACCTTCACGCAGAACCGCGGGGCCAAAGTCAACAGCCTCGAACAAGCCTGCCTTGGTCCAATTGGTAAAGGGCATTAGCAAAGCGTCGGACTCACCGCACACCATGGCTGGGTCACTGCCTGACTGGGATTGCTGTCTCAGATGGCGAATGAACGCGAGTACCTGCCCTTCGGTTGCCTGCTCCATCAAGTGTCGTCGATTCTCGAGTGCAATGAGGCCTAGCGGTCCGGCCGCGACCTCTGGAGAGAGGAAAGTGAAGGCAGCTAGGGCCATGTTCTGTACAAAAACCCCTGAAGATTGTGCCACCGAAGGTAACCTGAAGCGCGTGTTGATGGCGTGAAGCAACGTGAGCGGTCGGGGCTGGGGCAAGGAGGAGGCCACGAGTTGAGCCGCCCAAGCGGTTAGCACATCCCCTTCGCTAACGAAAGGCTTCTCTCCTCCATCTTGCACATCAAGGTCTTCTCGAGCTCGACGCCGCAGCTCAGCAACTGCTTTCTTGGGCAGGAAGATGGTCTTTGCTTCGACAGTCGGGCTCCATAGCATGTCCCATGCAAACCGGAGTCCAAACATAGCCATACCCCATCCTCTCAGCTGCTTGTGTGCCATCTTGAAGTCCTCTGGATTTCCCTGGGAGCTGTCCGTGGCAGCGCATATCGGATCATCGCTTGCTCCGAGCATGGGTGGGACGTGGGACTCTCTTCCTGCTAAAACGAGAGTCCAGCCACGCAGCAGAGCTTGCTGCCCCATTACATCCATGAGAACGTGCGGCCATGAGAGCCCAACAAGTGTGGCGTCGGAGAAGGAGGTTATATGGAGCGACAGCATCGGCACATCGCCAGAGACGAATTGTTCCAGAGTTTGCGGCGCGTCATCCCGGGCAGCGAACTCTCGGAAGACCGGGGGACCTGGGTGAATTGATGGTGTCTTGGTGGCTTTCGGAAGGTTCTTCGCGACTGGGTGCTCTTCTATTGACACAGAGAGGCTTTTGTGTGAAAACGAAATAGCTGGTCGCTGCGAGGTGAAGGGTTGGGGGGCATGTATTTCGAGTTCCCCGTTACTCTAATCAAGACGCATCAGTCTCCTCCTGTCTAGTCATTATAACCCATTGATTCCCTAGATATACCTTCAACCTCAGCCGACCTCCAACTTTTCTCCAGTCACAAATGTCTAGCAGGCTCGACAACGAGGCGTGTAGCTTATCGGCGTCTAGGACATCATTGAAGCGTAGTGTCCATGTCACGACGATGGGACGGAGACTCTTGGTGTCGTCGAGCATGTGGACCGGATAGATCTTGTCGCCACTGACGGGTGGCAATGAAGGTTCGGCTGCAGTTACGCCGAACCATCTGCGTAGAGTGTTCATGCTTGCCTGAAAAATGGAATGGCCATGCCCGGTGTTTTAAAACAACAGAGGTAGAGTGCTTCGCAGCTGTTGGATAGAGCACCTTGGGTCACCTTGAAGCGTAAAAACATGAACTCAAAAGAGCCCGATTTCTGGAAGGGAGGTGGTCACCCAACGCCGTGATTTAAGCAGCCTAAAACCCCTTTCTTTAGTGGGACGTCCCCGGCCAACTGGAACGTGTTATTGACCTTTAATAATAGTGTATTTAACAAGGGTCACGCATAAGGTAAAGTCAGGGGGGTACTTATAAATAAGGTGCTTAAAGGGTTTAACGTACATGTATCCCTTCAATTGTCGAGGACCTCCCGGCCGTACCCTGCCCCACACCACCCCCGTCATCAAGAAGGTACATGAGGGCAACCACACGATGCGTCATCAATAATCACCTCCTAAATCCTCATACAAACCATTCTCAATTACACGATGACTTCTCAATCGATACCTTTATCACTACCTATAAAGGCAGTTAACCCATATGATGATAATAGTTTTATCAATGAAGATAATAGCCTTCAAGAGCATGACGGTGATAGCACCCGGAGACCGGTTTTTCTGCCTGCCGAAGACCGAGGCTTCGATTTTTAACCCTTTGAAGTGCCGCGACGAGAACTTCTCATCAATAAGCTGCCCCAGAACCCGCTATTACTTTTCTAATACTTTATACCTATTTCTCTAGTCAATAACTAGGTCAAGTATACCAATGACTGGGTCAGCAGCCTTATCCAAAGCGGCGTCATTAATAGCCAAGAACACGAAATAATAGATTAATCACGCCTCTACGCCTAGAAGCCAGTCATGGCTGCAGAGGTATATATCTGGCTTGGGATTCTTATTTATATGGGAGTCCATAGCGAAACAGCGGTAGAAGACCATTGGAAGACCTCTTAGCTAGAGGATCAGCGGCCTGAACACTTGATAATCAAGTTTATGACTTATAATCGGGTTCAGCTTCTTTATCGTCATATCCGCATCTTTAACCATACCAAATTCACCGACGGCGGCGGTGACGACTTCCCTATCGTCTTCCAATGCGTTGAGCCATAGTCTCAGCATGTCCAACTTGCAACAACAGAGCTCTATGAGCCGGGCACGCATCTTGCCATCGACGAGGCTATAATCCAATACACGGGAAGCAATAAGCAAGTTGCATACGTCCCCAATAAGCCTATCGATACAGGCTTCAAGGTATGGATAGCCGCTCAGCTAGGCCTCTTCATGGGGTGGATATGGCACCAGCCCGGCGCAAAATACGGCCCTGTTGGAGTTCAAAAGAAGAAGCCGGCATCACAAAGAAAGAAAAGCAAGGGAAATGGCAAGGGTCCTAGCAAGGCTGATAAGGCCGACGAGGTTGAAGAAGTTATCTACGTGGCTACGGAAGCCGGGGCTAAGATCATAGCTCTCAACTCGACTCAAAGCGTCGTTATTGCCCTGATTAGCCTACTGCCGATATCAATATATCACGTCTTCGTAGATAACCTCTTCTCGTCGCCGGACCTCTTCCGCTCCCTTCGTCAGCACGGCCACGGTGCAACCGGCACAGCCCGGCCAAACTGTGGCATCTACAAAGGCCTTGCAGAGGCCAAAAAGGCCGATAAGGCAGGGAAGTCAGGGTTCCAATTCAATGAGATCAAGGTCATCCCAACGGCTGATAATCAGGTAAGATAATCTAATCTTCTTCTTATCTAGCTGCTAACTACTATTCTTCCTCCCTAGGTTAACCAAATCGCGTGAAAGGATAATGCCCTCGTATTGTTCCTTTCAACCGTGTTCACTGGCGATGAGACGACTGAGCGTTGGAGGAAGAGACCGTCAACGAAGACCCCAATGGCACGGCCAATACAGCGGTTTTTTGGTGGTGAGCCAGTCAAGCTTATATCGATCCCGGCCATCGCTGCTTCTTACAATGACGAAATGAATCATGTTGACCGGGGCGACCAAAGAAGGTCATATCTTGGCTATGATCATCCTATCCGCCGGGACGCTTGGCAGGCTATTGCTTGGACCTTCTTACTAGATGTGGTCCTTGTGAATAGCTTTCTCTTACAGCTACACGGACAGCCAGATTGGAATCGTTATGAAAACCAGAAGAAGTGGAGGGAACGCCTCTATAACGAGGTCTTCAAGGCCTTCTATCCGCAAAGTCAGTCAAGAAAGCTTTTTCGAGCCGGGGACGAATTTACGCCTGTTGCACAGCATAAATTCGTCCAAAGAGGAAAAAAAATCAGAATGCCTCGCTTGTCAGGGGCTTCAATTAGGGCAGCTAAGGTCAAGAAGCTCAAGGAAGCCATTGGCGCCAGTCAGTCGCAATAAAAGGAGACGTCAATCAATTTGGGGGTGTGAGCAGTGTAATATAGCAATTTGTAACTCGAGAGATTGCCGGTACTTCTATAATAGGCTAAAATAGGTGGGGGATTAGGTACCTTTGATCCGATGCATTTTTATTGGCTGCTTCCCCCTGCCGTGACCTGGCGGGAGGTCCTCGACAATTGAAGGGATAAACCACGTTTCAAAGACCGAGTTCTTCCCGGCCTTTTATGCCGCATTTTAGGCCACTATGACGGAAAGAAATATCAAGGCATCCTTTAAAGGAGCCAGGCTTATTCCTCTTGACCCAGAAATTGTGGTCTCGAAGCTTAATGTGCAGCTACGGACTCCAACGCCTGCCGAGGAGGATGCTGAACCGTTGACCCCTTGAGTCTCAAAGACCCCAAAGACTGTGCTTGAGGCTGGTTCTTAGTCTGGATACCTTGAGAGACGAATCAGAAGGCACCATAGCAGCTCCCTTGAGTCAATTATAGAGGCTTTGAAGTCTGTTAATCAGGCACTGAAGGGAAATATGCATGAGATGACTTTAGTCAGGGCAGAGGTCCGAGAGCTTCGACTAGCAAATGAGACATTTAGCCGGCGCCGTAGGGCAAAAAGGACCCGGCTACAGAAAATAGGGGTAATGACAGTAGAGGAAGGAAGGCAAGCAATTGATCAAATGGATGTTGATGCGCAGGTAGTGGCTAAATCGTCGAGAAGTGGTGGTCAAGGGAGGTCGGCGCGACCGGGGGTTCGGCATTGTGGTGTCTGCGGCAAGCCCGGGCATAATGCAAGGACCTATCAGGTAGTGATTGAGACGTCTGGTGAAGAGTATAGTGAGTAGTTTTAATTGATCAAATGGTTTATGGTGTTCTTATTGCGATTTCTTTAGAGAAGGTTAAGAAAAGTGCGACGCTTACTTCACTGCGACGCTTACTATACATGTACGTTACTACTACTACTGAGTACTAAAATCCTATGATCCCGAACGGTGAGGAATAGTTGATTATTTGCCTGAATAAATAGCGTACTGGGCCTCGCCATCCGCCGCTGCCGCCTCCCAAATATCACACATACCTCTTCTTCTAGAAAAAGGGATGCATTCCATCTCCGTAGCTACCTGAGCCTCGACCCGGTCATCTTCTGCTTTGCTCCAATCTAGGTAGGCCATCATCTCCTCTTTAGTCCAATCTCTAGAGCCAGTTGGCGTATCGCAGCGCTTGCCCATCTGCTTCCAATCGAGACACCACCGATAGCTTGATTTGTCATACCGCTGAGGTAGACCTAGCGCCCTCCGATATTGCTGGTTGGTTTTAATATTGCCACAAGGCTGCGCCTTGTACCAGGCATCTCGAGCAGCAACATATCTCTGATAGATAGCCCGCGGGTCATCATACCTAAGTGCCGGCACCATCCTTGCCTGAGCCGACGGTGCTGATGATGATGCTGCCGGCACTGTACTGTCTGTGTCGTCGATACTAACAACAATGCGGCTAGCACTATCCCTGATTGGCCTTGCCTGCCCTGATGGCCCTGATGACCCTGAAGACATTGGTCTTAGAGCTTCCCCTGCCTGCAAAGATGGTGCTGATGAAGATGTCGTCGGCACTGGTCGTACCTGCCCTGATAATGCCGACGGCAACGCCGCTGGCATTGCCCCTACGTGCGCCGACGATGCTAACGACTGCAAAAGTTCCTCGTATCGCTGAGGACATGCCTTTGAAGTCATTCTATGACCTACTTGGTGGCATCTGCTGCATTTGGGTTGTGCCTTTGGCCGTACTATTGCCTGAACTGCCTCGAATGCACTTGGCTCTCTCTGGGTGCTTGATTGCGGTCTACCAGTAGTCGAACCGGCGGCTATTCGATCAGGTCGATGCCGAGGCTCTAGTAGTAACTGATAAACACCATGGCGATTGAGGTGCCAATGCGTATAAAAATGCTCCAGGCGAAGGGCTTGACCTTGATCTCACGGCCTCCCTTGCGCCCATACTCTCAAGGCTCTATAAGAATAAGAGAATGCGCCGGTGCAACCAGGCAGGTTTTCTTTCAAGAGCAGCTTCCGCTGTTCTTTAACTTTGCGTAAAGCTTCGTGAGATACCCAGCCAGGTATGGCACTATATAGTGATCTAGAGAGCTCAATCGGTATTCTTATTTGCTGGCGCGCTTGGTTGGATCGCAGTTCGGCTAGTTGATTAAGGAGCGCATGCTTCATAGCCCTCTAAGTCTCGAAGAGATCCAGCGTAGATTTCTTGAGGTGACTCTTAAGGAGCGCATGGATACCCTCAACCCGCGAGGTAACTATATTACCAAAATGAGGGTGCTGATCAACCCAAGCCTTCACCAGCTTTTCCTTGTATGGATCGAGCCAATTAGCCTTAATATAGCCAACCTCTTCAATGTATTGCGGTAGGTAGCGCCTTTCAAGCTCTTATACGCACTAATCAAAGGCCTCTTCATCTGGTGACTTCATAATTGAGTGCCAGTGGTTGAAAAACTCACTCCAATCGCTCAGGCCCTGTTGATAGGCCTCCGATCCTTGTTGGTGGCGCACGAATATTGGCTGGCAATAGCGGAGGACTGCCTTGTTCGCGTGCCATAGGCATAAGAGAGAAATTGAAGATGGGAAGCAGATCTCTGCAGCATTCACATAAGCCTTATCACAGTCTATTAGGATAATAGATGGAAGCCTTGTATTGCAGAGTTCATACAGGGACCTAAGCCGGTCCAAGGCCCATAGGTAGTCCTGCTTAGTCTCGCTACTAAGAAATGCAAAGGCGATATAGAATGATCGCTGGCAGGCGTCGACGCCAGTTATATCAAGGAGTGGCATTCCATATTTATCCGTCTTATATGTGCAGTCGAGGAAAAGTAGGTCTGGATAAGCCTGGAGGTACGCCAATAACTCTGGGTGGGCGAATAACACAGCCGTGACTTGGTCATCTGAATCGAGCTACATCCGGCTCCAGAACCCTTCCTTATCCAGCTGGTTAGCTAAGGCGTGTATAGTGCTCTGTCCCACACACAGCTCTCGTTTGATATCTGCGATACGATTATAGATATCTTGCTGGGTTGTAATGGTGTTCGAGTTCTAACGGATATAAGTCCTGATATCCTTTGGCACTACTCCGGCACTCATAAGGCGGCGAATTGTTGACTTGTCCGCATCAGAGAGCTGCCGATGGATTGGATGAGCCGATTTATGCCAGCTTGGCTCGTGGTTGTGTAAGGAAGATCGGCCGTCCGGACGATGCTTTAAAGACCAGGTGGCCTTATCCAGGGATTCCTTCGCAATAATTAAGAACCGACAATTGATTCCTCGTGTACCCGTTGACTCATGCGGGGCGAGCCCGGGCGAGCCAACTTAGGAAGCTAAGTTGGCCCTAAAACCATGGGATACTTCTAAAACCCCGGGATAGCCCCTTACTATGACGCGTCTAAATTTACCTGTATTTCCCACTAAAGAAAGGCCAAAAAAGAGACATAAGATAGTGTATCTAGTGACTTCGCGTCTATCTTTATTATAAATGCCAATAACCTCAAGGCTGCGAGGGAAGTGGTCTGGTCACGTGCTAACTTCGCTAACCGACCTTAACGCGCTTCTTCTGCCAGCATCATAAAGCTACTCTCTATTAGGGCCGTAATAGTGAAATATAAGGCTTCCTCGAGCAGCGTAGTTGACCGGCTTGTCAAGCAGCTAGAGAACCCTGATTCCGTGAGGCCGGTAGGACGCCCGCGATCCCTGACTGATGAAGAAGAAGAAGCTATTATTGCCTTCGTTATGTGGATGGAAAAGTCCGGCTTTCTAGCTTCTCAGCCCGAGATTGAAGACGCCGCCAACACCCTTCGCCACCGCAGGGACCCAGAAGCGAGGCCAGTCGGTCATTCCTGGTATAGCCGCTTCTGTGAGGATCATCCTGAACTGCAGAAGACCTTCCTTAAGGCCGTCGAGAAGTCCCGTGAGTCCTGGGAAGCCGGAGGCATTACTGACCTTAAAAACTGGTTTGAATGACTTGCTGAGACTATCAGGACCTTTAGGATCGGCGCCTCTGAATGCTGGAATGTAGACTAAGCCGGGATCAGAGTCGGCTGCTTGCGTGAGCGGGTATAGTGCCTTGTTGTGCGCACGAGGAGGAAGACTTGCGCCTAAGTGTAACAGGCTGAGCCCGTGGAGGTCTCAGCTTGCACTCTCGACCAAGACTGTTACGGCTTGGTTACCCGTAACGGCGCTGTAAGCCTCTATATAGGCAGCTGAAGCACCACTATGATTGCTACAATAGCGATTATAGCCCAATCTTTTGCCCTGTGGCGTGACGGCTAAGGTGCACCGTTACAAAGACCCACATAAGCTCAACAGCTAAAAGGGGCTCTTTTCGCTTCTCCCTTTTCACTTTCTTTTCCTTTCTTCCTTAGCTTTAGGATACTCGTTAGAGTCGTTCAGCTAGTTGTCAATATACTCAGCTGGACCGTTACAAAGAGAAAGCTATTCTTTTATAACTAATAGTTCGGAATCTATTAGCCCGATTCGGATAAAGGTTATACCGTTGAATAGCTCTTTTCCGAGACCTTCTAACTAGATATAGTACGTATCAATCGGATAGCTAATAGCCGGGCTATTGCATAAGGAAGATAAATCCTATAGGGTTTTATATTCTAGGTATTAGAAACCAGATAGAAAATACCCATATAAGAAGACCGGCTTTAATGGAGTTATCGGGCTTTGAATAAAGCCCTAAGTCCGGGTCTGTAAAATACCTTACTTCTAAGAAGGTTTTTTATAAATAAAATTCTAGAAAAATACGCTTATAATATATAAGCCTAGGATTTTATTACCCTATACTTTGGCTTATGCGCTTTCTTATAAAGTGCTTACCTAAGCAATAGCTGCTTAAGTAAGCAAGATATAAGGGAGTATTAATACTGCCCTTTCTAGGCTTATTTCCCTTTTAGGAAGGTCACGTAACTTCGGACTTAAACCTTTATCATAAGCCCGATAACGCCGTTAAAGCCGTAACCTTCCAAAGGATATTTCCTATCCGGTTTTAAATATCCTAGTTTAAAACCCTATAGGTTTTAGTTTCTATTATGCCATAACTCGGCTTCTAGTTATCCGTTACTAGCAAAACCAACATAGCCTCAAAGCCCGGAATCAGAGCTATCCGACGGTATAACTTTTATCCGAGTCGGGCTAATAGATTCCGAGCAGTTTGCTATATAAGCTAAAGGCCTTCTCTTAGAAATAGCTCCTGAGATTTTTAACCATGACAAGCAATAAAAACACCAATCGGAAGCTGGTCTTCTCTATTATAACCCTATCTTACTTTTGACCCACTTTTATTACTCTATGATTCCTTACCTAGCTAATTAGCTTTTTATAAAGACTGATTCCACTGCCTATTCACCTCCTATCTTTATTACCTACCCTATAGTCTTTGAAGACTATATTATCTCTATTCTTCAGTCTTTTACAGGGTCACGTGACTTACCCTATATGTCTGGAATCACCCAGGAGGGAAGTTTATGTAACTCCGTAATATCTCGCTTATCCAAGCAGTTATAGCTTAGATAAGCATACTATTAAATAGCGCCAGTAATATACCATAGGATAGCAAGTTATTAGACTTATATTTTATAAGCTAAATATCCTAGAATTATTTATATAAAAGACCTTTCTTATAAAAGTCTTTAACAAAAGCTAATCTTATTAAAATTTTAAATATTATTTAATTAGATATTATCCTTCGTGATTATATTTACTATAAGCTAAAACTAATTATAAATAATAATTAGATCTTTACACTTTACTCTTTAGTAGCTATATCTCTAAGAAACTCATATATTAAGCTCTAAGTATCGCCTAATAAAGTTATAAGTCTAGCGCTTGCCAATAGGTAGCGTATCGCGGTCGGCGAGTAGTTAATTAGTTATTTCTTTAATAAAACGCAGTTAGGGGGGGAAATCCTCGCGAATCTAGGTCGAGAATGAATTGAACTATGATCTGTTCTTCTAGATCAGATAGTCGACGTGACTTTCGGATCCAGTCGCGTCTTGATTGAATGCTATTCTGACGGCGACATAAGGTCATATGATTAACCTTGTAAATATCTGCAGCGCGTCGGATGCTTAGTTTGGGGTTATTTTGAAGGGCCTGAAGGGCAAGAAGCATTCTAGCCTCATAATCCGGGTCTGACATGCCTAGTGGTTGAAAAATCAATTGATCAATTGAAGAGTTTGGTATAGGAGGGAAAAGTGGCACACATACTTGGGTGGCACACATATTTATCATATACGTTAGCATTGAAGTTTTAATCTATTAAGCTTCTTCTTACTTAATGCTAAATTAGAATAGCTAGTACAGGCTATAAAACATTAATTTTATCACGAAAAGAACCAAAGCCTTGGACAACAGTGTTGGGCCCGGGTATCGCGCTGAGTCACGCAAGCTGACATCGCGCAACTCCATCTACCTCCATATTTCGGACATATCCCTCTGATTATAAACCCTCGCTCTTTCAATTGCTCTGCACATCCACTTTGCTACTACACTGCTTTTTAACCCTGCCGACCGATACTAGCAACGACAATGGCAACCAATCTCACCAGCGAGGCAGGGGCTTTGCCCTTTGCTTCTTGGATTATATCTCGCGCCGACTCGGTGTCAACCTTGCAGGCAATTATGGTCGCATTGGCTGTCTATCTCATCCTTAATAGGATTGGGTACTACAAGAGGACTGTATGTCTCCCATGGCCACAGAAACAATTATTCGCACAATTTGTAGACTGACATTGACCCTCTTAGCCCAAGGTGCTATCGCATGGGTTCCTGCCCATCCCCTTTGTCGGCCCGTGGATCGCAGCAATTAAATTCATGCGAAACCCTGTTGACGTTGTACGCGAAAGCCAGAGAAAATCGAAAAACGGGCTCTTTCGCATCGCTACGATCCAGGGAGAGTATGTCCTCGTCACAGACCGGCACAAGGTGGCCGAATACATCAAGGCTGCAGACACGATTTTGAACATGCAGGACGGTGCAAATGATGTATGCTCACTCGTGAATTCGAAACCCAAGGCTAACCAGTCTCAATAAAGCAACAGCAAATCCCTCTGACCATGGGATATGGTGTTGGCCACAGGACATACCACACAAGCGTTGTTCGCGGGCCGATAACTAAGGGCATTCCCACCAAGACGCCGATGATGCTGGAAGAAGCAACACTGGCAATTGACCAATACATTGGCTCCCCTCCAGGTAAGCACAGCGTGTCGTCCTGGGCTCACGCTTATCAAAGCTGCCTCTAGAATATACGCCGATCGCTTTGTATCAGGCAATTGCTCTTACAATCGGAAGAATCAGCAACCGGATTTATGTTGGAACCGAGTTCTGTAGGTCGCAGGCCCATAACGATCTCTGAAAGTAACGCTTACGCATACCTAGGTCGGAATGAGGAGTTCCTGCAAAATGCTGCTGATTATGCCCAAGCTGTGGTCATATCCGCTGAGGTCCTTCGTATTTTTCCAGATTGGATTAAACCGTACGCTTTACATCCCTTTTGGGTGCTTGGACTCACAATGCTCACACTGGCTTTAGAATCTTGGTGCAGTTCCTCCCGGTCATGAAACATCGACGAAACGGCTACAAGTTCCTCCGGAGGTACATTGAAGACCGACTGGAAGGAAAGCTGGATGAGAATGGCAACAAACCTGAGGACCTCGTTCAGTGGCTGGTTGACGCGGCTCCTCCAGTCGAAAGAAACGGTCCCATGATCGCTGAGAGGGTTATGGCGCTAAACGTTGCGTCAATTCATACCACAACCATGGTAAGAAACTTTGACATGACGCTTCGGCTTAAGCAGATGGAGAATGACACTAACCTTGCTTTGCCTTGAGACCGTGACGGCCGCCCTCTACACCCTTGCCGCACAGCACGAGAAGTACCTCGAGCCACTGCGGCGAGAGGTGATTGAGAATCTTGAGGACGGCGAACTGACATATGGCACACTCCAGAGGCTGCCCAAACTGGAAAGCTTCCTGAGAGAATCTGGCCGCTTCAACATTGCTGGTCTGAGTGAGTCTTGCCATCCTGACCGAATGCTGCCGGTGTCGGTCTATAGTCAAGGAAGCCTCGACTAACAATCTCTATTCTTAGTGGCAATGCAGCGAAATGCACGACAGGAGTTCAGATTCTCAGATGGCACTGTCATCCCGCCTGGTGCAAAGGTGGGCGCTCCGAGTCTGATCCTGCATCGTGATCCGGAAGTATACAAGGACCCAGATGTTTTTGACGGCTTTCGCTTCTGCCGCCCAGAGTACTCTGGTACCAAGGAAAAGACTCCCGTCACCACCACCACCAACTATTTCCTCTTCGGCCACGGAAGACATCCTTGGTAGGTTCCTTCACCCAACAATCAATCGTCCTTAATATAGGTCTGTCTGCTAACCATGCCCTAAATGGTTTTAGTCCAGGACGGTTCTTGGCAGTTCATGAGATGAAGATAATTTTTGCCATTTTGCTACTCAAGTATGATCTCAAGCTGGCTCCTGGCACGTCACCGCAGCCTTGGTTCATTGGAACCATGGCCATCCCGGACACGACGTTGGAAGTGCTGTTTAAAGTCTGGCAGGGTTGAATGAACAATGTTTGTTAGGTAAATCAGAATTGCATATGCCTCACCAGCAGTCAAGGACCAAATAAGCACGCTGGTAACTGGAGGACAAGTAGTTCAGCCATCTCGCGAGGCGCACCCAGAATGCTTATTGGCGCTTATTCCATTTTTCCAATATTATGATTCATCTCATATGGTGTTTTACAGCATTGGGTTTTGATGCTGTCAGTGTCTATTATTGTGTTCTTTGATATTGTGCACGGTCTTCTGGCCCAGTTATCCCATCGAGGGCTGGGCTTCCTTCAACTGTAACAAAAAACACATTACTTGATATTGTGCATGGTGGAGACGTCACTGAGAATAAAATGATTAATCTCATGCCTACTGACAATTCGATTTCAAAGCCACTGGAATCGTAGTAGTACTACTATCTCAAAGTCCCAACAAATACTTCGAATCCTCAGCGATCGTTGGATCTTGTTGATCCTTCAGGAACTCCACGCGTCGTCCAACCGCCTGGGCCGTCATCTCCGGTTGCGACGAAACCCAGAACTTGCCCTCAGCGATCTGACGCATCATAATTTTAACCCCCTCGTTGAGATCCATGCCATAAGTGTGCATCGCCGAATGCATCATTTGCCGATAGGCTTTTGCACTGGCGGGCTCTCCCGCCCCGGGCTCAGCGTCAAAGATGCTCGTCTTGAGCATACCTGGGATAACCGAGCACACGTTAACCGAGGTTTTCTTGAGCTGCATTTCCAGAAAAAGGCCCTCGGAGAAAGCCTGGACCGCATGCTTGGTGACAATGTAGGCGGTTTGGGTTGGGAATACGCTAAAGGCACCGATGCTTGCCAGGTTGGCGATCCAGCATTCTTCGCCTTGGTCGATCATGCGTTGAGCAAAAGCTCTGACTCCATTAATGACGCCCTTGACGTTTATGTCGAGAGTGGCGTCCCAGCGTGAGGCAGGAATCTCCCATGAGAAGCCGAGGGTTTCGATGCCAGCATTGTTGATGAGTAAACGGACATGGCCATGGCGAGCGAAAACATCTTCTGCCAGTGCCTCGAGTTCCGATGGCACCGAGACATCAATGGCCCTGTGTTCAGCCTTGCCACCCTTTTCTCTGATGGATTGGGCGACAGCCTCGGCGCGCGGTGCAGAGACATCAGTCACGACGACAGTCATGCCTAGTTCAGCAGCGCGAAGGGCGAAAGCAGACCCAATGCCGGCACCAGCGCCAGTAATGACGGCTACGCCGCCAGCCAGCTTCTTTTCGGAGTTGGTCATGTCCATGTCTGCAGCTTGATCTCAGAGGGTGAAAGCTCAGTTGCAGGGAAAGCGGAGAGAAGCAGCAGAAGCAAGGCCCTCGGCATGAAGATTTATGCAAACACAAGATACTCTAACCGTGGCACTGTTACTCAATGACAAGACAGGCCCCGCCCAACAGCAACTGACAAAGCTGAGCTGACTCGGTTTCTCCTGTCCCGAACAAGTAACCCCTCCTGAAGCACGAAAGAACACTCCTCGCACCAAGCCTAACACAGAGGTAGGATTTCGTCGCCATCTGGAAGCCACCACCACAGCTCCTCAGTTAAGCTAGGCTCCCAATCCTCCGGAAACACAGGAGTCACGGCGAGTCTCGCACCTCTCCCCGATTACCACGACTAATGGCACTCGCGAGACATCCAGAAACGCAGCACAATCTTCCGTAACTTTAGGCGCGATATGAGGTTTAGCCAGCAGCTCGGAAAATTTCAAGAAAGCCTCCTTGCTTTCAAAGGACATCTCCGTAATTGCATCGTAGCCGAGGTCGGATGGTGATCCGCTCATCACTTCAGGTAGGTACCGCTGAGCCTCATCCTCAGAATCGACTTGGAGCTGAGAGATGTATCGTCGCGTATGGCTCACGGGGAAGAGGCTGCCGCCAAGCTCTTTCATGAGCGGCACGTGGACGTTTTCATAGTGAGCGCGGAAAGCTGTAGGCGTCATCCCAGGCTTCCGATATGCGAAGAGAATAACTGTAAAAGCCATTGTGAAGAGTCGAGGTAGTAGGTTCAGGAACAAAAAATGAGCTCGCTTGAGAATGAGAGTTGTCATAAGATGAAGGAGAAAGAAACAAATAGAAGCGACTGAGACGACCGAAGGCAAGATGATTTCATGTCCGGGGAAAGTACCCAAGTGGTTTGAGAGTCAGTAGACGGGGGGTGAGTCAGTCCAGGCTTGTCAGTCCAAGAGGGGTAGCTCTAAATATTCCTCATGAAATGGCTCGAGTGCGCCGGCGCGATACGAGTAGAGTAGTGGTTTAGCACAACACTTTCGATCACCACAAGACAACCGCCGACAAATTAACCATGAAGACCAGTCACCAAACCCTCATCCAGCAAGCCCTGGAACGCTCCCTGGAGCTCGGCGAGATTGGCATCTCAGTCGCTGCTTACCACCGCGGTGAGCTGATTGCAGATGCTACGGCCGGCGTCATGAACACGGACACCAAGCGGCCAGTTGATGCCAACACTCTTTTCTCAGTCTTCTCTGTCACCAAGGGCATTACAGCGCTGGCTGTCCACATCCAGGCCGAGCGGGGCCTCCTGGCCACTGACGCACCCGTCAGTCGCTACTGGCCAGAGTTCGCCGCCCATGGAAAGGAATCCATCACAGTGGAGGATGCCCTCTCCCATCGCGCGGGAATCCCCCAGATGCCAGCGACAACGCCTACGCAGATGGCGGACTGGGACTGGATGATTGCACGTATCGCTGAGCAAGAGCCCATTTTCGAGCCTGGGAAGCACAATGCTTACCACGTGCTTGTCTGGGGGTGGATCGTGGGAGAGATTGTGCGGCGAACAGACCCGAGGCATAGGCCATTCAACGTGTTTGTGGAGGAGGAGATCTGCAGACCCTTGGGAATCTCGGATTTTCATCTCGGGGTAGCAGACGACGATCTTGACCGGGTTGCCACGCTGTACGGAGGGGACAGCTTTGGAATGGACGATAGATACGGCGTTAACCCCGCTGGCGTCTTTCCCTCGGGCAAGGTGCACAACCAACGAGAAATCCAGCAGGCGGTAGATCCAGGTGCAGGTGCCATCACGACCGCCAAGAGCGTTGCACGTATCTTTGCTCTTATTGCCGAGGGTGGCGCCCTGGATGGCGTCCGTCTAATGACACCTGAGCGAGCGGCTAGCCTAGTGCGCCCCCGAAAGGGTGCGTCTGATCCGGACAAGGTACTTCCAATTCCAGTCTGGTTCGGGGCAGCGGGGTTCTGGCTTGGTGGTGAGACCGAGGCCTCGGATCCCCTGGTAGGCGACCACCGGGATATTGTATACAGCCCTGGAGCAGGGGGCTCGATCGCCTGGGCGGACCTTCGAGGCGGGATTGCAGTGGCAATTTGTCACAACAACATGGACACGCCGTCTGTCAGGGAGCCCGAGAGGACTTTCGAGCCCATTGTTAGGGCAATTAGGCAGATTGTTACCGAGAGAGTTGCCAACGGCTTTGGTGGTGATTGTTGATTGCGAGAGTGCCCCTCTAGTTATCTTCTGGCGTAGTTATCCCATTTAGGGCTGGGCTTTAACTAGATCTATCAAAAAACATAATATCAACACATCATATCATCATATCCCAACGCCAACACAGTGGCCTTGAGTGCCAGTAAGAAGATTCAACGGGGTGATTGGCGGGGATCTCGTGCGGATGCATCTTCCGTGGTCCCGGCGTCAATTACGAGCTCCCTCGTTCTTCGTATTCTAAGAGAACCCGAGCCAGCCTCCCGTATGTAACAGGTTTGATTCGGCATGGGACCGACGACGGTTCGATTAGGCGAGGCGCATCCGCAGCCATGGGAGGGGCCGCTGTCCCCGTACCCCAGGTTTTCCCCGCATCCATCATGGCCGAGCACCATGTAGTGTTACAGTATTTAGCCAACCGTGAAAGGGGACGTGGTGATCGTCTTCCTATGCCATTTTCCCCCTGCGCGGTCCTGCTTGCGTCGCCCAGATCTCATAGACAGCTCCCATGGCACCGCAGAACGTCTCAGCCAGCACCAGCAATGGCGACCTCGACAGTGCACCAGAAGTCCAAGAACCACCCCAGGATGAACTCCGCCGAGCAAGAAAACGTGCCACCGATCGCAAATCTCAAAGACAGCACCGTGAGCGCCAGCGAACCTACATCCGCCAGCTCGAGGACACGATTGAGACCTTGAAGGCCAGCCTTGCCCAGTCCAACAACGGTCAAGTTAGTAGATTGCTAGAGGAACAAGAAATACTCCGGGCTAGATGCAAGCAACTCGAGGCTACGATTCTACGCATCGCCGGCCTTGCTAGCTCCGTGAGCGAGCAGAAACTAGACTCCAAGGACGCTGATCTGGAAAGTGAGCGCCATGAAGGCGCTGACGGGCCCTGTGCGCCCTTGACCGTGCAACAGACCCCTCCTCCAGACGACATCATTTCGGTATTTGCGGAACAACCACAAGCTCTGTGCGATCCGCCGTTGTCTTCTCTCGATCAGGATCCCCACCGAACGCCGTGTGCCGCTGTGTTGGAAATACCCGACCCTGTCCCGACTCGGGAGTTGGACTTCTTTGATCTCTCGGATTGCTTTCCAGTAGCATCCGTGGACGAGGTTGACCTGGCTCAAGCCGACAATGCTGTTGCTGACATGCCCACGCTTGAGGTGGAAGGTCGTCAAGATAGCCTGGAGCGTTGCATCGCAAGCATTTTAGACGGGACAGCTGTCAGCCTGGACGTGTTGCCAGCCTCCATCATCAGACCTAGCCCCTTGGCTGCCGAACAGCGAGCTCACACCAGCTCATGGAACAGCCTACCAGTACACCTCTCGATGCCCAAAGTCTCTAACGATATGGGCGCGTGGGATAACATCATAATGAAGATGGTCAACGAAGCCCGGCTCCAATATCGGTGCGGTCTGTTTCCAGTCGAGGAACCGAGTTTGAGGAATGTCCTGTCAGCTCAGTCAACCGACGTCCTGGCATCTCGCCTCTATCACCACATTTGTTCGTATGGTCCAATGCCACTCCATCTTTTGCTGTCGATATTCTGGATTCAGTATGTCCTCCTAAGGGTATGTTGCACGGTAGCTCCTCTGGGTGAGTCTTGTACTTACTGGTGTTAGTGGTATGTTCTTGGGACTCGTGTGGATTTCCTCCGAATCCCCGAGTTTATGAGACCTACAGACCTGGAAAGACGCATTCCACATCGGCCATGCATCGGGATGTTTGCTTGGTAGGTTTCGCTTCACGTCAAAGCATCTGTGTGATTACTCATGAGCTTATATAGGCCTGACATCCGGCGGGCATTGATTCGAGACTCGGCCAGCACCGATCCTGAGTACATAGGAATGGAGCTGATGCTACACATGAGCAGAAACTGGGTTCCGGGAGCGAGTGTCACGGGGGAGCTTATTGGTAGCACGGATGTTTTTGCAGTCATTGAACATCAGTCGTGTAAATTGGAGTTTTGGAAAGTGGACAAGAGCTTCAAAGGGAAGCATAAGCAATTTGAAAATTGCGGGTTAGGTTAGACAACAACATCACTGCCAATATCAGCTCGGGTTTATGATATACGAAAGACCTTCTCAACCACCTTTTGAAGCACTTGTGCACAGATTTGCCAGTCTATTCAAGCAGAGCCGCTTGACTACGTTGAGCGCACACTGATGAGCTCTGACTTGCTTTGAATGCTAGCCACACCTTAAGGTGCCGTCCTTACTTGAAACTGACGGTAGTATGTGACATGTGACGAAATGACAAAGGCGGGGCCGAGGAGCTTTGTCAGGAGTTCTGACTCGTCTTGTTCTCGCTTACAAGCTAGGGGAGCTATTCAACACAGTCGACGCGCAGGGTATTAGAACTAGACATAATCGAGGTGCAGAAATTGATGACTTCCTCTTCACTTTGCGTTCTTGACTCTTCAGGTTCACTAGCAAGCTCAAAGCGAGAGCTACTTTCTTCCCTCTACCACTATAATCCATTGACTCCTTTCCCCAATGGCTACTATTGAGCAGATGACTGCCCTCGCGGCGCAGCTCGATGCTCGCACAGATGAAAGTGCCAAAAACAGGCCGCTCACCGAAATTTGCATCTTCAAGCTTCTCCCCGAGTTCGCAAACGATCATGCCGCCGTCACGGCCAAATTTCAGGCGAACGCCGTCGCTCAATGCAAGCCTGGATCGCCCCATGCGCGTGGGATCCGCAAAATCTCATGGGGCTTCTCAACCAATGACCCGGCTACCTTTGTATGGATGCTCGACTGGGACAAGATTCAAGACCACTGGGAGTTCTGGAAGACACAGGGTTTCCCGCCTGTGATCGACGCCATCTCTACGCTTTTCCAACCGGGACGGCCGTTGGTGATGCACTATGACTTTGGTGGCGAGGGAATGCTTGATCGCGACCTGTCAGTTGTCAGGGTCGCGGTCTGGGATGATGGTGAGGAAGGAAAACAGAAACAACGTGCTAAAGAGCTAGCTAGTGGTAAAGGCAGCGCAAAGCAGGGTAGAGGGGGGTATTCTGTCGATGTTGACCAGGACACATGGTGGTGCTCACTGTTAGGGTATGAGAAGGAAGAGGATGCTCAGAAAGACGGGGTGTATGCTGCTGACGGGGCCGAGTCTCACATCTTCCGCCTTGAGTATGCTTGACGCTGGGATGGAAAAACTGTCAACTCTCCTTGAATAAAATTATGCATTCAAAGTTGGCGTTCATCATCAGGCCGAAGCCTCGTCCGCGCAGAAGCTCACTTGAAGAGCCCCGACTATCTGTTCCCAACAGTCTTCGACGTCCTCCTTCCGGAAGTCTTTGTTGTTCTCTTTGTAATGACTGAATCCGTGAATCGCTTCAGGATATTCGTGCTTGGTCACACTGACGCCAGCCATCTTGAGGTTTTCAACATACTTCTCAGCTTCCAATTTCAAACAATCCTTTCCTGCAACCATCACAATCGCCGAAGGAGGTTGAAGAGATCTAAGCAGAGAAACCTCGGTCATCAGCGGCGAGACAAACACTTGAGACTTGTCGATATAGGGAGGCAGGTATGATGCCTCCATCGTTGTCGCTGCCCACGAGGGCAAACTTGAAGCTCGAGTCTCTTGGTCGCAATCACCCAGACGTTCGTCATAGCTACGATTGAGGTCGACGCTCGGGTAGATTAGAACCTGGAGGGCTTGGTGGAAATTCGAGGGGAGTGCACTCCGGAACTCAGCGCATGGCCCGGAAGTAAACGACAGAAGCAGCGACAGACTGGCCGTTAGGTTACCGCCGGCAGAGTTTCCTATGATGGCGACTCGTGATGGGTCAACGGTGATATCAAGTGTTTCCTTGGCAGTCGGGCTCAGAGCCCATTTGAGAACTTCATAGAGCTGGAGCAGTGCGTGCGGATAAGGGTATCGTGGCGCTTTGGCGTAGTCAACCGATATGACGACTGCTCCCACCTGACCCCGATTTCCATTAGCACTGATTTGGTTGTGAACGGAATCTTTCAACCGTGGTGGTATCAGCAAGTAAACAAACCTTGTCGCACAGTGACCTGTCGATGTGTTCTCCATCAGAAGGTTGACCCAAAATGAAGCCACCTCCCTCAGCGACCAAAACGAGGGGATGCAAGCTTTGAGTGGTGCCCGTAAGGCGAGGAATGCAGACCGAGATGTTGACCCTGCCCTCACCTAGGCCGGGAGTCGTGACTGTTGTGAACTTGTCGAAAAGTTCGCCAGTGCCAGTCATGTATGCGACAGCTCTCCGTAAAACCCAGGCCGTGACATGGAGGTAGCACGCGTATGGAGTGCTATAGCCTGGGCCATTGGAAATCTTGGGCGAGCTGATAGAATCCTGATGCATCGTCATGTTTGATGTCCAGAAAGGATGGCGTGGTAGTGCTGTCCGCGGGCGAAGTGGTAGGAGGAATTTTAGTGATCAACTCTACATGCAAACGCAAGAGACTGGGTATGATGAGAGACTGAAAATGCAACTCGTCTCGGTGGCTCTACCAGTTGACAAGGTGGGAAAGCTTCTCAACGAAGCTTGACTCCGTCAAGCTGACTCCGCCAGACTGACTCAGTCCCGCTGACCACTCCCTGGGCAACCCTCCTCCGATACTGGCATTCAGCTGACAATTTGGATTTGACTCGTATTGGAAAGATTCATGAAGGCGCTCATAACGAGAGAATAAATACCCAAAAACCTTTGATAATTGGGCTCTAATGTGAGACAACAGACATTCACAACATCTCTGGATTCTTAACACAGTCTTGTTACAAACGTCTGAGTTCTTTGTTTTACGATTTGGCTTTTCGCTAGTTACATAATTGCGGTAACTGAACCAAGTTTGTCGCACCGGTGTCCAAGTCCTATTGCCACGGCAAACCGTTCACGCAACCGAGCTTTAACAACATGACACTTGATAGTCAACCTTCCAGCGCGTCAGAAACCTTGGCGCAGCCCCCTGCGGCTTCTCTCGACCAGAGAGAGGTTTCGACGACTTTGCTTCCTGAAAAGCTCAGGCTGTCAAGCCAAGTGGGAAAGGCCGAAGCATCAACATTCCAGCTTCGACAACAATGGCATTCCCAACCCAGGAAGATGCGCATCATCCACGTCGGAGCCGGCGCGACGGGCTTATGTGCAGCTTACAAGTTCGAGCGACAGCTTACTAACTACGAGCTGGTGTGCTACGAAAAGAACGACGAAGTCGGAGGCACATGGCTGCAAAACAGATATCCTGGATGTGCTTGCGACGTCCCTGCTCACATCTACACGTACACTTTCGAGCCGAACCCCTTCTGGAAGTCGTACTATGCCTATTCGCCCGAGATCCAGGACTACTTTGTAAACTTTTGCGAAAAGTACCAGCTTCGCAAGTATATCAAAGTGAAGCATAAGGTTCTGTCTGCCACCTGGCACGAAGAGAAGGGGCAATGGGCAGTCGAGGTTGAGCATGATGGTCAGGTTGTTACTGATTGGTGCCACGTCCTCGTGAATGGTTCTGGGCTTTTGAACAAGTACAGATGTAAGCTGGCTTGACTTTTGGATCCTGCTATGACCGCGCTAAGCAATTACCCAGGGCCCGATGTCGAAGGCCTTCACTCTTTCAAAGGTTCTCTGATACACTCCGCAGACTGGGACCGTAAGTGCCCTCCGTCAGAATGAACGTCATGTACAAAGCACAATGTCGCTAAACAACCCGAGAAGACTCTGTTGACTACGCTAACAAGCGTGTTGCTGTGCTTGGCAATGGATCCTCTGCCATTCAGATCATCCCACAGGTCCAGAAAGGTGAGAGAACCCTCTACCAGTTACCATGTGCCTTTTGCCTTGCTAACTGTTATTATTCAGTCGCTTCAAAAGTCGAGTGCTTCATGAGGGGAACCACTTGGATCTCAGCCCCCATGCCGCGCGTTCCTGTTGAATTGACTTCTGAAAAGGAGGGGGAGTTCATCCAGGACAAGGAGGCTGTTCATCCATCTATTGGACAGTACTTCTACACTCCTCGGGAAATTCAGAAGCTGGCCAGTGATCCCGAGTATTTACTCAACTATCGCAAGAAAATCGAGTATGCCATTAATGAGGGATTTGCCATCTTTTACAAAGACAGTGAAGCGTCTGAGATGGCGCACAAGTACATGGTGGCCGAGATGAATCGGAGGCTCAAGAACGACCCTGTCCTCACTCAGAAACTCATCCCGTCCTGGCCAGTCGGTTGCAGGTATGCTATTCCCACCTAGCCGAATTATCACTGTGAAAACACCACTCACGCCTGCTCAGGCGTCTTACCCCTGGAGACGGATACCTTGAGGCGCTTATCGAGCCCAACGTACAATGCCATTTTTCGGAAATTACCTCGGTTACGGGTACAGGACTCGTCACTCGAGACGGCGGATCCTACGAGGCAGATGTCATTGTCTGTGCAACTGGATACGACATGGCATGGACTCCTCATTTCCCTCTCATTGGCAGAAACGGCATCAGCATCCAGAATGCCTGGAGCCCCGAACCGAAGTGCTACTTGGGAATAGGAGCCCCCGGCTTTCCAAACTACTTCGTCATGAACGGTCCCCGTGGAAACCTCGCCAATGGCACCGTTCTCCCGTGTTTCGAAACAGAACTTGACTACGTGGTCCACGCTGTCAAAAAGATGCAGAGCGACCGCATCAAAGCACTGGATGTACGAGGGAAAGTCGTTGACCAGCTCAACGAGTACATTGATGCCTGGCACGAGACGAGTGTTTTCTCTGCGCCGTGTCGCAGCTGGTACAAGGACAATACCGCCGACGGGAAGGTCCGCGTGTGGGGAGGATCAGTGAGTGATGATGCTCCTGGGAAAATATCATTATACATTAATGCTAACAACTGTCTCAGTCGGTGCATTTCCTCAAGACTTTGAAGGATCCAAGGTGGGAACACTATGATATTGATTATCTAGACAGTAACCTATGGACGTTTCTCGGGAATGGTAGGATTAAGGCGGAGTATGACCATAGCTTTGAAGGCTTGACGCCCTACTTGCGTAATTCCGATAGTCCATGGACGATTGAGTGAGGGGAATGCTCAATCGGATGTATCGGACTCCTTTGCAAGAAACTTACCAAGTGGACCATGTTATCTCAGCCGCGGCCAAAGTCCGCGGATAGTCACCGTGATGGGAATATCCAGCTCCGGGCTTTTGGGAGTGGATTTTAATAGTAATTTAATGCTCTCATTATAGTCTCATGTCGTAAATGTCTGCCTATTTATGCTTCATATTTCGGGCATTCCCCGCGGTGCCTCCTCATCACGGTACTACATCCGAACCTCATGTAGAACATGACAAATGACCCCCAACTACCACGCGGGCTGACGACATCAGTATCTAATCCTTCAATCGGTACACTCGGATTGGTGGTGAATGATGAGTTGATCCTGTTCTGATCTTTGGGTCCGTGGGTGAGACATATATTACACCTATAACACCCCTATCCTTTGAAGGTGCTTCAAGTAAACTACCTCTGTTATCTGTATTGTGTACCATGAAAGCGTCATCCCCTTCACTCATTCTTTTCCTCTTTCGATACTTTACTATTACCGACGCTGCAGCCATGAGCCCATCAATCCCACCTTCGCCGCCACTCTCCATAGTCAAGAGGGCGACCAACGTCTCGTGCGGTGCTGACCCTCGAATGCCCGCTGGCGCTTGGGACTCGCATCTTCACATCATGGATCCAGTGCGCTACCCTCCAGTTGAAAACATTCCCTACAAGCCAGCCGTTTATAATCTCTGGGACAATACCATCTTCGAGAACAGCATTGGCTGCGATCATGTCTTGTTCGTCCAGACGGCAACGCACGGCTATGATCTGACGTTGATGTTGGATTCCATGCGTGCCGTGGGAAACGAACGCGCGTTGGGTCTTGCGTTATTCGACCCAAACACCACCTCACATGAGCACATTCGCAGGTGGAACTACGAGGGTGTCCGCGCCGTGCGTGTCAATCTCGTGACTTACGGTGATGACACGCCGATCAATGAGCTGAGGGACCAGATTGAAAAGTACGTCGAGCTTATCAAGCCTTTTGACTGGGTTCTTCAACTGTACACCAAGATGGAGCGCATCATCGAGCTCGAAGACTTTCTGCCTAGTCTAGGCGTGCGTGTCGTCTTCGATCACTACGGCGATCCCATTCTGCCAAAATCATCTGACCCTGTCAACCCCTACGACATCAAAGGGTTCGAATCTCTGGTGCGACTATTGAAAACAGGAACGACATGGGTGAAGATCTCGGGCGCATATCGTCTCAGTCACGTTGACTCGGACATCTGGGAGGACCTTGACCCCGTGACTCTAGAACTTTTTGAGCAAGCACCTAAGCGAGTGGTATTCGGATCTGACTGGCCCCATACTCGGTTTGAAGGGCTGGATGTTAGGCCTTGGGTGTCTCATCTGCTGGATCTGACTGAGGGAAAGCAATGGCTGAGAGAGAGACTTTTCAGGGAGAACGCTTTGGAACTTTGGGGAGTGAAAAAGAATGAGTCCACTTGAAGGTTTTTGTAGTCACATGAGATGCTCAAAAAACACCATGGGCTAGTCAGGGTTGAAGCTGATTAACGAAGATGGGCAGTAGAAGAATCAGCCAGGTCCAAAGAAAATGTCAAGTTATCAATCTTAAATGCCTGCTGCTTACTGTTCGACTGACAGAATGAAAAACTGCTGCAAATGCTGCCTATTTATGAGAACAATGCAGTCTGATGAATTTCCAGGGGGTATATCAAGGCCAGGTTGTCTATAGTCGCCTGGCTCTTCGGCCACACCCAAGTCTTGATCGGCGCATTGATTCAAGTTCCAGGTATCATGCGGTAATTCCTCTGAAGGCTATTGCACTAGAGTTTGCAAAAGGTCCAAAATTTACCGTCCCGGCATAGGCACCCGCGGAATTTGGCCGTGGCATCTTACCGATGTAACTGCAACCAGCACTGGCTGGCACGATGACGCAGGGACATCCCGAGGAGGGGGCTTTTAACAGAACGTGGTTCGTAATTGTGGTTTAAAAATGATTTCCTACGGCATCGGGATGGGTAGTGACGATATTGAGATATCACTGCACTGCCGAGGCTCAGCCATTCTATCATACCCCAGCAACCATGTTTCCACCAAGAGGAATTACTTCAATACTGGCCAAGGCGCCCAGTGACATTGTCATTCTATCTTCATTACGCACTCCTATATGTCGTTCAAATCGCGGATCACTGAAGAATGCTTTCCCTGAAGAGCTCCTGGCGTCTGTGCTACGAGCCACAGTCGAGAAGCTACCTAATCTCGAATCTTCTATCATAGAAGACGTCGCAGTCGGTGTAGTATTGTCTGAGCTTGGGGGATCCAAGGCGGCGCGCATGGCCATGAACCATGTTGGCTACCCATCGACAACTTCTCTCTATACTGTCAACCGCGCATGCGCCTCGTCCCTCGAAGCAATCTCGTCTATCGCCTCTCAGATCCGAACTGGAACTATCTCGGTAGGAATTGGGGCGGGTATGGAAAGCATGACGCGTAATTACGGCAGTCGAGCTATTCCTATTGATCTCTGGCCAACTTTAAAGGAATCGCCCGTAAAGGACACGCTGGATTGCATTCTCCCCATGGGTATCACCTCTGAGAACGTGGCCGAGCGGTATGGGATCTCGCGGCACGATCAGGATCTTTTTGCAGTCAACAGCCATTTGAAGGCAGCAGAAGCGAGGTCGTCAGGACTTTTCTCAGCCGAGATTGTTCCTGTTGTGCAGAGCAGTCTTACTGGATCAGGAGACGTGGTTGTGGACACAGACGATGGAATCCGCCCGCAGGCTAGCTTGGAAGGTTTGGCAAAGTTGAAACCAGCTTTCAAAACCGACGGCACCTCAACCGCTGGAAACTCATCTCAAGTGTCAGATGGCGCCGCTGCAACACTTCTCATGAGGCGCAGTGCCACAGAAGAACATGGTTTAAGCAGCAACATCATGGGAAAGTTTGTTTCTGCAGTCACGGTTGGTTGTTCGCCAGATGAGATGGGCATCGGACCAGCAATTGCGATCCCGAGGCTGCTCGATAGCGTTGGTTTGACACAGAAGGATATTCACAGATGGGAAATCAATGAAGCCTTCGCGAGTCAAGCAATCTATTGTCTCAAAAAACTAGACCTCGAGAAAGCATACTTGGATAACAGGGTTAATCCGAACGGAGGTGCTATTGCCCTAGGGCACCCCCTTGGCGCAACGGGTGCAAGGTTGACCAGCACTTTGATGCATGGCCTGGGGCGGCCTGATGGCGGTGAGTTGGGCATAGTCAGTATGTGCGTTGGAACTGGCATGGGCATGGCTGGATTGTTTGTACGAGAATAGATTTGAGGTCGTAGATTCAGAAAAATAGACTAAACCGCTCAATTTACTCCGAGAATGAGACTGTTAAGACGAGTTTCTTGGAGCGATTATAGGATCAGTTCAGTGGTGGTGGTACAACATAATCAATCTCGCCTCCAAGCAAGTTTCAAACTGCAATGATGTAAGCATGGCTTGTCGCCCGCTCTCGAGCTTCCACGTTTATGATCATCAAGACCTCCGCGGACAAGTCCCGCGCCCAAAATCCGACATGATGCATCAGCTTGAACTTCAGTAGCCAGTTATTCAACTAAACTCGTGCCAGTTTCAGGCAAGGGACTAAGGCCTTGAACCAAGAACGCGGGGAAAGCTCAAGGATCAGCATTGTGAGAACAGGATTGACACTTTTCATGGTCCGGGGTAGCTTCTCAGTCACATGTATATAAGTCGCTGCAAGCAGTACTCAATTACCGGACAAACCAAACAGGATAGCAGTTCAATTACAACGGAAACATCATTTCCTGAATCAAAAACATCTTGAATATGCCTGCTATCGAATTCACGAGTTCATACGGGAGCTCCCTCCACCATCTTGTGTCGGGCTCTTACACCAACAGAACTCTATTCCTCCTCGCTTTTGATACCATTGCTCGGACTTTGACTTTGAACTCTACAATTCCTGGCTTTGGTCTTCACCAATTCGTTACTAGCAATGCTGCCAAGACCCATGTCTATGCTACTGCCATGAGCGAACCCCCTCAGCTGTTTTCGTGGTCAGTTGATCAGAATTATCAATTTACTCACCTTGATACGGTGAATATCAGTAAGTTTGCAATAGTGTAGAAATCTCTGATACAGCTACTGATACTACCTAAGCCTCTTCTTCATGCTATTTTTCTGATGATGGCAACTTGGCTTTTTCATCTGGTGGTTCAACCGCCAGCATTCATGCTCTCACAGAAGTCGGTGGCATTGGCAAGCAGGTTGAGGAGCTCTACATGGTACCTGAAGAAGAAATTGTGAATGTGAACAAGACAAGAGCGGCTGTGGTAGGTTCAATGCATACCCTCGTGGCTCTGAACCGTCAGTACTAACGTTCCCCCCCAAGCTCTATGGCGCTCACGCTTTTGATATCAATATCAACCGAAAGGGCTTTGTACCACATTTGTATGCACTAAACCAGGTGTTTTGTAACTCAAGTGACTAATTTAGTCCAGGGGGATGAACTCCATCTTCATGTATGACATTGCGGAAAACGGTACTGCTACGCCTCTGTCGATTAATCTCAGCCCTACCGAAGGCGATGGGCCGCGAAACTCTTTTCCCAGTAAAGATGGAAGACTTCTCTACGTGGTAAGCGACCCCGAGTATGGGAAGCTATACAGATAGCGGACACTGATTTGATTTGTGTCAGATGACCGAGCACAGTGAGCAGAGACATGGGGATTCATGCGACCATTGTTACTAATATCTCTAGGCCAATGGCTTGATGTATATGACATTCTTGAAACCCGTCTTGAGCACGTCCAGAGAGGCAGTGCCATTCCTGATGGTGAGCCATGATATCGAAATCTGCAGTTTAGCACTATTTAACCAGAATTTACAGATATGAGGGGCATCTATACCTTCCGTGGCAATACAGTCCAGATGTCACGCAATGGCAAGTATCTCTTCACGAGTACTCGCAGCTGGAATAACACCGAGGCAAACGGATACGTCGCCGCCTTTGCCCTGGATGACGCTGGCTATCTCAAGCAGGAGAATGCTGTCTCATTCTACGAGGCGCCAGTTACTCTCGGATCTGCAGGTGGTCTGCGAGTCGCTCCGTGGCAAGATGAGACGAACAGCGACCCGAACGGTATCACGGACTACATGTATCTCAGCGATACTTCCGAGGGCTGCATGTTCATCCTTGGTTGGACCCCGTCGAACTACAGCCTCGATCTGGTGGCTTCACTGCACTATCCTGACAATAGCACACCTTACGAAGCAACCTGGCTTGACTAGCATTCTTGCAAGCACGTCTCTGGGATGCATTGAGGCTACAGCATGTCCAAACCTATTTATTTTAAAACTTGGAGCAGTGCGTGGCGAGGAAAGTTACATAGCAGCAGAATAATGCCAGTTTGACGCGCAAGGAGCGTAGTCCGTTCAATTTCCGTTGCATGATGGGATTTGGCCGAGAATGGAGACAGTTGAAGTTGCTCTGCCTGATCTTATTAGTCCAAGGTCTTTTGCTTCATTGCATGTCGATTGTGCGACAAGAATTCGTTCTCTGCTGAATGCGACCACAACTACCTCCAAGCTCTTTTGGCTTATACACTAGAAATACTGCCTGTATGTGCAGCAGCTCTTTATTGAGCACAGGCTTCTGCATTTGCCACCTGCAATAGCGTGAGCCAAGCAAGAACTGAGCTATTTTCCCATGTCAGACATCAACTCGTATCTCTAGCCCGGAAAGCATTTAGACACACAGCCTGGGTTTGGAAACAGCGGCTTCTGTGATGTTCAGGGTCCGCTATATGCAAACACAATTTACTACAGACTTGGGATGTTTTTACATTCATCGACCGTTCATTCCTAGCTTGGGTTCCTCACATGTTACTCTCTATAACGGTGTTGGAAGAGTATTATTTCTTTCTCCGACTGCATTGCAATATTCTTAGTCTCAAGGGCAGGATGATAGACAAACATAAGACGCAAGGGAGAAAGTCAAACACTCACCATCTAATGCCACAAGAAAGCGGCTCACACAGTTGTAACATGCAACCTAAATGAAATGCGGTAAGCTTCTCTAAGAGAAGTATTGCCCAGAGACTGTACATACCGTCGCCACAACTTCCACCACTTCTTGGTGACTGATGAGACCCTTGAGCCAGGTAAAGGTTTCATCAGCAACTTGTACATTTCTCGTCATCTCGTCCGCCACAACACAAACAGCCCATTGCTTCTCAGTAAAACCATGTGGCCTTTTACTGCGAAGCAAGCTCGCCTCCTTCAGTATCTCATTCATTGACTCTGAAGTAACACCGCTATTGACGGCCAGTGGGGCATGGTGCATCCACTCATACCAAGCTCTGTTGACAACGGCGATGCGACAGATGGCGAGCTCACGCAGGTCATCGGCGAGCAAAGTCTTTGTGCGGATGGCCCCTACAAACGTGTTCCAGCCGGCGGCGATGTGGGGGGAATGTAGTAGTGCCAAGTCGAGTGGTTGAATAGGACGAGGGTGACGACGGGCCGCAATGGCGGCCACAACGGTCTCCTCTTCAGGGGAAGAGGTTGGTGGAGGGTTGGGGATGTAAGGAATTCTCATGGTGGCTGGTTTGTTTGTCAGGTCCATAAGAGGAAATAGACTGCCTGAAATAACAAGCCAGTTTTAGACATGGGAAGTGTTATTAATATCCATGCTAAACAATCACTACATAGTTACTCCCGGCCTCGTTCATCACGTCAACGCTCTTCGCTTGTTGGACTCTTGGTCCTCATTCCCCGCACTCGCCGCGGAAATGCGCCGCGGAGATTGACCGAGCCAATCATGGTAAGCAGCAAGGTCTCTCGTTTCGCCACTTTCGGACTGTGACCTAACGTTGGCGACGCTCCCAAGATTCGGATTTCCCCCGTCGGCCATCTCTGTTTCCTCCAAGTGATCCAAGCTTATCTGGAGATCTGCCTGATACTACGGATACCGTCATATCTTGTCCCCTGAACAATGGAGACCAATGGCGGACCAGCATCAGAGGCACAGGCACTTGGTCCTGCCTCCCCCAACCGCTCCAAGAAACCGCGTCTGTCTCGCAAATATCGAGGCTTAACATGTGCTAATTGTCGTGCCAAGAAGGTAACACTTATCTACCGGCCTGATCTAATCGTGGAATTTGTTAATATGGATGATTGTTGCTAACTCGTCCCACGATATCATCAGGTCCGATGTGAAGGTAGTCAGCCAACGTGTAAAACATGCGAAATCTACAATGTGGAATGCCGCTACGACAAACCTCCACCGCTCTCTCAGGTTGTCGCCATGGCGCGGAAGCTGCAGGAGGCTGAGGAGACAATTGGGAGACTCCAAGAAGTCGGTCCATCAGTTAATCGTCAAGGCACGAGAGTATCTGTTGCTGAGAGAGTAGCCCCAGCTCCAGCTTTGTTCGCGACCAAAGACCTTTCTGCAACCGTACCGTTGCCCCCGCGACACCACATGGAACCGACTGTGCCAGATACGTCACCCATGACACACCAGGCCCATTCGAAAGACCTACAAGATCCTTCTCACCCAACCGAAGCCATCAACAGCACCCCTCAAGACTCACTGGCCATCGATCTCAGCGTGGATGAGCACGGCAAGATCTGTTACTACGGCCCGACATCTGCTGTCCATGAACCTCTGGGCCTGGCCTCGCCATCCACAAACTCGCTGACCCGTGGCGACGGGTCCAAGAGGACCGACGTAAGGGCATATTTGGTATCGCGTGCTCAAGAATCTACCATCTGGGAGGAATTTGCACTAGGAAATGCGGCCCTTCAACTTGGTCTACCTCGTCAGGTTATTGCAAGGCTGCTTCATCTGCACTGGACCTGGGTTGCTCCTATGTTCATGTGGGTGTACAGGCCAGCATTCATGCGTACGTACTTTTCTTCATAAAAGCTACCACGTCCATAACTAACTCTTGTTATATTAAGGTGACATGACAACTAGCGGTCGCTACTACTCCGAGCTTCTTCTCCTTGTTTTATGTGCTCATGCCTCCAAATACCACGACAGCAACCACGCGCAACTCCTCTTCTCTCGTGTTCGATTGCTTCTCGGCGACGAGATACAAAAGTCCAGCTCCATCCCCACCATACAAGCCCTTCTCCAGTTGAGTGCCCGGGAACTGGCGCAAGGAGCCATCTCACAGGCGTGGCTGTATAGCGGAATGGCCTTTCGGATGTCAGCAGACCTTGGCCTGCAGCATAATGGCCCCGATATTGCCGATCTCAAGGGCTTCGATCCCGTAGATTTGGAGATTCGAAAGAGGTTGTTTTGGAGCTGCTATTTCTGGGACAAGTGAGTTCATCCCACCTACGCAAAGAAAGCAACGTTTTCTAATGTGAACTCCTTGCAGGGCCATCAGTCTCTACACGGGGAGACTCCCTGCCGTTACGGAACTACCGCAGAGCCCCATTGACTTTAGTAGGCACACTGCAGCTGATTCTATAGTGTCTGTGTACTGACTGACCTTCTGTATAGTGGATGACTCGGCAGAGTCTGAAGTTTGGTCACCTTACTACGAAGACACTTCACCTTTGACTCGACTGGCACCCAGCCAGTATCCCGTTATGCAAAGCCATGCTGTCTCATGCTTTGAAAATTCTTGTAAACTCTCCGTCATCATCAACGACATCATAGTCCAGCTTTATTCGAAGCGAAGCAGGGCCATTACCGAGTCATCCCTGAACGAAATCAAGGCTCGCTTGGATACTTGGCGGAACGAGTCTCCCGTGCACCTACGATATAACCCAGAATTCTTACCAACTATATGCCCGCCCCCACACATCATCTCCCAGAAGTAGGTGCCCTCTCTCGGCATTGCCCCATTCTAGCTCACATGTTGCTGACACTTGTGAAAAGTCTCCTATACTTCACCTCTGTCATTCTAGCGCATCGGCCGTTTTGGTCTGCTCCAGCTTACTACCAAGTATGCATGAGCGCAGCCCAGAGTATGGAGAAGCTGCTCCTGATGCTCGAGTCGACCTTTGGCTTCGAGAATATCACCTACCTCATGGGATACTGCATCTACACAGGTGCATCAGCTGTTCTCGAGGATGCCAAGATTAATGACGGCGCAACACATCCAACCATGCAGACATTCCTGAGGGCCCTCAACCGAGGCATGGCAAAATGTCCGCTCCTGGAGCGTAGTCTGCACATCATCATTAAAGGCCTCAAGCGAACTCCTGCTCAGCGAGCACCGCCCGATCAGGCCTTGTCTGATAATGCCGTCTCAGCCATAATCAACAGCTACATCCCGGCGTTCCCATATCTTGATCCTGCAAGCCCAAACGATTTTGACATGGACGCGTACCTCAACGGTATGAGCATGGATGCCATGGCGTCTCTGGACTGTTATCCTGAGCTACAAATTGATGTGGATGAAGTGATGAGACACGCACCGTAATTCCGTCAAGTGCCCTGTCTAACACATCGAGGCGTGCGTCTCTACCACAGCGGAGAGTGAGACTCGAACGCGTAGCGCAAGTAAGGAACATTTTGTCAAGGATATTCTTAGTCAAGCTCTGTTGTCAGGATTTATAGTTGACTTGTACAAATCATCCTTTATTCCAAGTCCCTTATCGTGGTTATTTTACGGCGATGCTTTAAACGTGTCTATCCATTACATGGGTATCAGTTCTGAATACCTGTGTTTGCTTCGGCTAATGTGTCAGCCTTGAGAGCTGGTCTATCGGCCTTGCCAGCCGTGGTCTGTGAGAGGTTGTTAGTGGTTCACAGATAAAGATTTGGTAGCTCAGGGGGGCTTACTCCTCCATCGACAGGCATGATGAGACCCGTGATCCAACCAGCCTCCTTACTGGCCAGGAACAAAATGGCTATCATCCCAATGTCAGCTTTGGGTATCTGAGACATGCATATCTTGAGCTTGCTTACCGTAGCCAACATCCCAACCAGTACCCTCCTTCTTCATCAGATTCTGGTTAATTCTAGCCTGTCTCATCTCATCTGTCATTCCACGTCCTCTTGTCATGGGGGTGTACACCATTCCGGGCGCAACACAGTTGACGCGAATGTTCTCACGGCCGTGATGGGCAGCCATGGCACGTGTCATCTGGATGATGGCTCCCTTTGTTGTTGGGTAGAGCAAACTGGGGTTTCCACCGAGCACTAAGCATGTTTTAGCCGGGCTAGCTTGTTGTGTATGGTGGAAAGATGCTTACATCCGCTCACAGATGACATGTTGACGATGGATCCTCGACCCTGCTTTCTCATCTCGGGAATGGCATATCGGCTCATCATGACCATGCTAGTGACGTTGATTCGAAAGTCCCTGTCCCAAGCATCGAGGTTGATTGTTGTGGCGTCACCCATTGCGCCGCCTACGCCGACTGTTTGTATCGTCAGTGTCAGGAGGTGTTCATGGCTCTAATCATGGATGTCATCTGACGTACCAATATTGACAAGAATGTGAACAGCCCCCCACAGTTCGACAGTCTTGTCGATAGCATTCTTGCACGATTCTTCTTTCGTCACATCGGCTTGGACAACCTCGGAGATACCGCCCTCCTCATCAATCATTCGTTTTGTCTCCTTGGCCCAGTCCACGTTGTAGTCTACGAGGACGACCTTGGCACCGTGACGTGCAAGGAGGATGGCAGCCGCACGGCCGTTGCCAATCTCGCCTTCACCAGGGGGGTTAGTCTCCTAGGAACGAGAGAAAAGATGGTGTAGGCGCTGTAGCGTCGGTAGACTGACCATCCATGCGGGAACCTGCACCAGTAACGATGGCTACATCTCCAGTGAAGTCGAAGGCTCGAGGGGGAGTCATTGTGATGTGGGTGTAGAGGAAGTTTGTCTTAAGAGGTTTACTCGAGTTTCTAGCGCTGGTAATTGCCAAGATTGGTTGACAAATGCTTGGTGATCGATTATCACTGAATAAATAATTTTATCACTAGGCCGATGATCCCACATCGTCCATCACCGCGGCGAATTGCCAGACTCTGCTGGTCAAGACTCCGGGGACTCGGCGCGGACAATGGCCGAACAACCCTGCTCCTTTGAGTGTTGAGTCAGGAGGGGAGGGTTTGCGAGACTCGCGATGTGGGGGAAAAGTGGAAGTCTCCATTTGGCTTCCCCCCCGGAATCTCATGCTGAGATTGCAGAGCTCTGGTTAGATTTGTTGCATGGTGTTACTATCGCTGCATCGCAATGGTGATGCCCCTTCTTAGCACGCCCACGCAGACTTTGAAATGCGTTATCCTTTTTAACGTCGATGTTTTTATGACTCATGTAGCCTCTTACATTGATACCGTCTGTAATAGGATGAACTTGAATGTTTATATCGACCCTGAATAAGGGCAATATCTGTTCATTTAGGGACTGGCCGAGTTTATTATCGGTCTACATAGTTGCAGGTCTGTCAGAGGATCGATTGAATGCATTGTGAATAAATACTCAGATAACGCAGGGGCCCTAGACGCCACCATTGATATACACGCATATCTACGTAAGACATGACATAGATGAGATGAATACCTAACAATGGGGCACTTTAGTTGGGAGCACGCTTCACTACGTACAAATCTATGTTACAGTCTAGTATTCGTCTATTTGTCTTGGGACATCTATTGGGATAACCAGTAATCAAACCACGCCACAATGCTCGCAAGGCTCTGCTCCTTCACCCACCCTATGGCTTATTAGCGCAACTCAACACAACACACTCTAGGGGTAACAAGGCTCACGTTGGTAAAGATCCTTTGGATCACCTCTTAGAGCAAATCCATGCTCGACACCGGAAAATACCTGGTAGTGAAAGACCTTCTTGTTAGACTGTAGGATATCTAGTGCTCGACGTCGCGAGGCGACGTCAAACGTGTGGTCGACCTCTGAGCAGGACAGAAACAGAGGCTCTGTGCATAGTCAGTGAGCCCTGTCACCCCTGTGATCCTGAAGGTGTAGCTACTTACTTTTTAGATCATGGAAATGATGTTCCTTGAGGAACGCTGGGTGAGCAAAGGCCCCGACCGTCACTGTATCGGCCTTCAGTTCGTTGCACACATAGGGTGCCCCGAAGCAGTAGCCAACACAGGCAAACTTGGTCGTGCTCGCGCCGTAGCTCTTCTTAACGGCGTCGACCCATTTCGGAACCGCTGCATCAGCAAAGGCTGTGTGCTTGCGCTTCCAGGCCTCGTAGTCAAAGTCCGGATTGTGTGTATGGCGGTCTTTGCGATGCTTCCAAACGGGGTCCTGTAGCGTAGCGTTAGTCAATTGGACATTTTGAACTGTGTACAAGGTGTGAACTAGCCCCACGGAAGTAGTCGAGGCCTAAGACCAAGTAGCCTGCATCGGCAAAGGCATCCATGACCAACAGGCCATTGGGGAACATGCCCCATACGTCCGGAAAGTAGAGGAGTATGTGTCCATTGGCCTTGTCCGGTTTCGGTCTCGAGACGTAGGTTTCGACATCTGCGATGGTCTCCCAAGTGCCTCTGGACTCGCCCTCATGGATGGCCCCTTTGAGACAGCAGCTCCCGCTGGGCTTGGCCAGGTACGTCTCGCTGCTAGACTGCTGCGAGGCTGATTGGCCCATGGTGTGATTAAATGGATTAGAACTAGGTACGACGAGGGTAAACGGTCAAAGACGTAACTAATAGTTATTTTTGGCCAAGTTGGGCTTTGTTCGTGCTTGTATTCAAGATCATACGAGTTGCCTGTTATCAACTAAATAACCCTCAGTGTTGGATTAGAGGCGGCTGTCGCCCACAGACAAGAATCACAACATCCACTTCTCGGTTTGCAGCCGCGGAAACTCGCCGTGGGGATACTCCAGCGATTCATGAGTCTTTTGAGTCCCTCTTGATTGGTCAATGGTGGTGCCGAGTCAGGCCAGCCCCATGGGGTAAAGGTGGAGATGCTAGCAACCCCAGAATCTGAAAAGTTGCTTTTACCATGCGGCCATGCACTTGTTAAATAGTACCCCGACTCTCCCTCGAGCAGCCCGTTCTCGAAAGTGTTAACCCAGCCTCTTTTCTGCTTTGCGCACAACAAGACCATCTGCAACAATGACGGACGTTCCTAAGCCCATCCCCGAGTCTCCTCCCAGCGTCCATGCCATTGAGGACTCGGAGCTCAAGGGCGGTCACAGGGACCTGGACATGAATGATCGGGAAAATGCCGTCGGTTACAACGAGTACCTTGAGGCTCGCGATCTTGAGTTTTCAGATGCCGAGGTGCGTTGTCCATTCCTCCCCTGGCGCCTCGATTGCTCTGGCTAACACAATTATAGGCTAAGAAATTGCGATGGAAACTCGATCTCGTCATCCTTCCCATGTTTCTCATCACCCAAGCGCTTCAGTTCATGGACAAGACCTCTCTCAACTATGCCAACCTCTTCGGATACCAGGAGGCCCTGGGGCTTAAGGGAAATCAGTTCAATTACCTCTCTGCAAGTCAGTCTCCTCCTCGAACACGCCCATTCGTGCCGTATGTCGATAGCATCTTACTGATACGAATACTGTAGTGGTCTATGCCGGCTACTTCTTCGGACAGTACCCCTGTGGATGGCTGATTGGTCGCTTTCCCGCGCAGAAAGTCATGGCCATCAGTGTCTTCTTCTGGGGGCTCATGGTCATCCTCATGACTCAGAGCCGAGACTACTCAAGCGCGCTGGGTGTGCGCTTCATCATGGGTATCTTTGAAGCTGCTGTCACACCCGGTCTGACCCTCATGACTGGCTTTTGGTACACCAGACGAGAGATCCCACTTCGCCAATGTATCTGGTATTCATCGCTGGGTTGGGGTGGTATCGTAAGCTGCATACAGCCTTAGCATCTTCAGAGCGGTGACACTGACATTTGTTCATCAGGTTGGCTCATATATTTCCATGGGCGTTTCCAAGCTCCCTGTTGACCTCAAGCCTGAGCGTTGGGAGCTCATCTTCTTCATTGTAGGTCTCACGTAAACGGGAAGCTTCAACACATCAAGACTGACACTTTCCAGCTCGGCGGGGCTACATGTCTCTGGGCCTCTGTCATCTGGTTCCTGCTCCCCGATTCTCCCTCAAACGCCAGATTCCTCAACCATCGCGAGCGCTTGATTGCAGTCAAGAGAGTCGCAGCCAACGAAACAGGTATCAAGAACAAGGCTTTCGACAAGAGCCAAGTTGTCCTTGGCTTCACTGACCCCAAGACCCTGCTCATCTTTGTCTCGGTCTTTGCTGCGTACGTCAAGACGCTTATGCTGGCACTTATGGTCTGTCAACTAACCTTGTTCATCTTGCAGTGCCATTCCTAACGGTGTTGTCAACTCCTTCTCGACCATCATCATCCGAGACATGGGCTTCAGCACTACCAAAACTACACAGTTGAAGTCAGTCGGAGATGCTATCCAGATCATTGGTCTCTTCATCGGTGGAAGCATTATTCTCAATGTCCCAAACTGTCAGTTAAGCCCCCTCAATGCCCTGTTGTGGTCCGCCTTCTAACAGGATGAAAAGCGCGTCTGCTCACTGCCACGGCTGCTAACATGATCTGCACCGTTTCTGCGGCGTGCATGGCCTATCTTCCTCGAGAAAATACCTGGGGCCGGCTTGTATGTTTCTGGCTGGTCAACACGCAGTCGGTCGGCTTCACCGTGTCCCTGACTACCATCTCCTCCAACATGGCTGGATATACCCACCGCTCTCTCGCCAGCGCCTTGGTCTTGTAGGTACCCCATCATAGGCCTGACCAAACTTGACTAACGCAGCATGTCAGCACGGCCTATTGCTGGGGAAACTTTGCCGGTCCTTTCGTCGTGAAGAAATCCCAGGCCCCCCATTTCACCGGTGCCACAATTGGACTTCTGGTTGGTTACGCCATCAAGTTCTGCTGCCATCTTGGTCTTCTGGGTAAGTTTCATATCTTTTTCGGGAAGTCAACATGGGACTAATACCTGAATTTCCAGTATACATGTTCCTTATCAACAGGCACCGAGACAAGACATATGGACCTCCTAACAAGGAGAGGAGTAACGAAGCTGGAATGAGGGATCAGACTGAATTTGAGAACAAGGACTTTCGATATGTTCTGTAAATCAATACATGGTTACCGTAGCCTGGTAAATACCCGTTCTCTCTTTTGGACGTTTGGTAGATAGTTCTATGGGGCAATGCAAACAGCACATGATTAGGTGCTACACCGGAGACTTCAGGAACCATTCATCAGTTTTGAAATTTATATTATGACTTTGATCATAAGTCTATTGACTTAACCGGTGCATCCAAAGACAGGTGGTGTCCGGTACCTCTCCTTGTGTCAACAGTCTTGTGCTCGTGCAGTTAGTTAATGCTAGGAACTGCCCCAGATAGAACTAACTATCCATTCTCTTTGGGCTCGGTTGCATCGAATCTTGATTTGATCAAAGTCCGACAAGTGGCCATGGGGAGCATCCGAGTATGACCGATCGGTGACCACCAGAGTCAGCTAGTTGGAAGCATCATTTGACGGTGCAGAGCAAATGAAGCCACATCATAATCGTGGTATTCTTTGAAATGCTACGTTTCATCAACCCCGAATGACGAAGTGACAGTGAATTGCAGTGCGTCATGAAGGGGAAATCGGACATGACGTTTATATTGAAAACATGGTTATGAGGTTGCGATAGTACACTTGGCCAACAAGAAACGCATTGTTTATCAGACGCGGAAAGGACTTTGCACTAAACCCTCTCCACAGAAATTTCCTCCTTACACCCCTGACATGGGCAGGACTGGATCAGCAACTGTAAAAGGAGCTTCAGTCTTTGCCCTGACCTCATCAATAGTAACATCATCGGCAAGTTCAACAAGTGTCAATCCCGATGCAAAGTCTACGTCGAAAACCGCCTACTGAGAATTAGCTTAATACTCAAGAGTTGAGGTTCATCTACGCCACATACCAACTCGGTGATGATGCGCGACACACACGCCCGGCCTGTGAGAGGAAAAGAACATTGGTTCAAGATCTTGGGATTTCCCTTCTTGTCGGTATGCTCCATGGTGACAATGACCTTTGTCTTGCTCGGGTTACTGACAAGGTCCATCGCACCGCCAAAACCCTTGACCTTGCCGGGCAGCATCCAGTTGGCCAAATCACCTGTGGCACTGACTTGCATAGCACCCAAGATGGTAACGTCGATACGGCCACTCCTGATCATACCGAAGCTTTCGTCGCTGCTAAAGACAGACGCTCCGGGCTTCAATGTGACCGTCTCCTTGCCCGCGTTGATGAGATCAGCATCAGCCTCGTTCTTGTCCTTGGAAGGGTATGGCCCAAGACCAAGGATGCCATTCTCAGAGTGGAGTTGGACATCGACTTCGGGGCCAACGAATGAGGCTGCTAGCATAGGCATGCCGATTCCAAGATTGGCGTACATGCCATCTTTGAACTCTTTGGCCGCTCGGCGAACGATGCGTTCTCGTTTTGTGGCCACATCGCCCTGTCCAAGGGCCTTGGCATCTTGCTCTGCCCATGTGAACTTCTCAATCGATTTCTCTGCCGTGCTCTGAATGACTTTCTTGACGTAGATGCCTGGTAAATGGATCGACTCTGGGGGAATCTCTCCTGGCTCAACGATGTGCTCGGCCTCGACAATAGTCATTTTTGCGTTACGACCCATTGGGCCGTTGAAGTTCTGGGCTGCAAGGCGGAACTGACAATTTCCTAGCTTATCTGCCCTGAAAGCTTTCACAAAGGCATAATCTCCCTCGATGCTGTGTTCAAGAAGATAGGGCTTGCCATTGAACACCTTGACATCTTTGGGGTCAGGGAACTGGGCGTTGCCCGAGGACCCTGATGCGTTGTTCCGGGAGGGGAGGTCTCCGTTCTGAACGACAGTTCCAACACCAGCAGGCGTATAGAACCCCGGAATACCCTTTCCTCCAGCGGCACAACGTTCTGCAAGGGTTCCCTGGGGCGTAAGTTCCAGTTCGATCTCCCCCGCAAGATACATCTTCTCGAATGTCTTGTTTTCTCCAATGTAAGAAGCAATCATCTTGCGCACTTGCCTACTCTTCAAAAGCTTCCCAAGACCAAAGTCATCAGTTCCAGCGTTGTTAGAAACAGCTGTTAAACCGTTGACATCGGGCTTGTTGAGAACTTCATTGATAAGCGAATCTGGAACGCCGCACAGGCCAAAGCCGCCGCAGAGAAGGGTGGTGTCTGGTTTCATATCCCTCAGGGCTTCCGCAGCCGATGGGATGACTTTGTTGATCTCATTGCGAGAAACGGTGATGGAGAATGATTTTCTGAAAAAGGTGTTTGCCCAAATGGGAATCAGATGTGATGCTCAGAACAGAGGATCGGTAAATTCCGGAGCAAATAAAGAAAATAGCGATCCGAAGAGCAGAAAGGTTACTCACATTGAGGGCATATCGTGCAAACGCTTGTGACCGTGCATAAGTTATTGTCGAAGCCATTGTCTCGGAGTGTTGTTGAGTTTGAAGCAAGAATAGCAATATCGGACCGATTCTAGGGAACTTCTCAAGGATGCCGGATTGAGTAAATACTACACAAGTATCTTGACATAGGAACGCGGCATTGCATCTCATTGTATTTAACCAAGATGTTAAATGGGTAACGTGTTTGAACAAGACAGCCTATTCGGAACTTATCCGCGGAAGATGGCCGTGGCTAGAACGCCCCTTAGCACCGGAGTGGTTCACCTGGGATTGGACACAACCCTAGTCTTAGTTAATGTCCATTGTACTCCTGGAATCGGCGGGGTCGGTGTTATTAAGACCTATGCCCACGCCCAATGGGATATGAGGGTCCAGATGTATTACATGGCACCATGGTATTACTAGACACGTGGTTAGGATCGAGATAAGTGCATGAAAAGATGGGCCTGTGACACTGCCAGCTTGCAGATTAGCTAGCATTAATTCATGCAATTATGGTCGCCGCTTATTTGCTTCTTCTCACTTCATGCTGAATTAGGAAAGCAATACACTTCACAGCTACGCACCAGCCTTGGTGGGATTTTGGACTTTACAATTACAAATTTGGTGCATGGAATGTAAACGCAGTCTCAAGACCTAGGAGAGAATGCCATGGGCTAAAAGAGGCAATTCCTTGCACTCTCAGAAAAAGATCCAAGGTTGCCTATATGGGGATATATAGGGTAAATAAGGAACAGACCCAACATTCTTCGCTCACACACCGACCCTATACTCGAATCCACCATTTGTTAAACCGAGTACAACGTTCCATAAGTCTCGAGACTGAGCTTAGAGATAACCGACGTGAGTCTTGCAATTCCCCTCATCTACATGGTTCGACAGCTAGTGCATTTCTGCACTGCTATCCTAAATATCCACATTGCTTCCCCTGTAAGTTGTTTGACCCCGCCAAACGTGATTTCTAAAATCCAGTCTATGACACGAACACGGGGTTCTGACTTATCGAAATATTAGGGTTCTCACTGGAAAAGATGCTAGGCTTTACTATTTGTCTCGCGAACCGCGGAGTGTGCTCTGAAAGCAGCATGCAGGGTGTCCTCGATGCCTTCAAAGAGAGTTCTACCCTGTATGAAGATACAGTAGATACCGAAACAGCTGATGCTGTGGCGGTCTGTATTCTAGAGGTGGAGGGGACTAAAATCATGGGGGATACTTGTGGAGCTTGAGTGAAGGTCTAGATCGATAAGGGTAGCTACTTTCCGATATATGTAATGAGTCCTTGTTTAGGAAGCAATTACAAACAACCGCTAGTCATATTAGATCTACCGAGATTAAATTATGATACACAGTATCCTCGTATCATAATAGTGCGCCCCCCGCCCCCAGTTGTTTCAGGAGTCCATCGCTTAACTCATGGTATCATGCCCCTGGTCCATTTTAAAGATAAACATTTCCATCATATTTAAGCAGATGGACATCACCACTCGAGGCCTCTGTCCCATATCCATTCGTAAATATGATTCTCTACATTCTTTTTAGTACCTTTTCTCTAGTCCTCGCTGGACAACTTCAATTCTCCAATTTCTCTGATGGGTCCCTAGCACCTTTCTCATCATGCAATGTGAAAGGCCCATCTAGAGTCGCAGCCAATAATGGCGTCCTCGATGTTTTCTTTGATGAGAAGCATTATGATGGTACTCGCGATGATCGTGGCGCTGAACTTTGTGTTTTTAGACCTGGCACCCGTAGAAACGTGGGCCAGATGGCAAAGGAAGGCTGGCAGGGTTTTCGCGTTTACGTCCCCTCGACATCCGCCTCGACTCCTTTCCCAGATGATCGAGAGACGATGATTGCGCAGCAATTCTGTCCAGGCAGGTGCTCCTCGTGGTGCGGGGGTCTGCGCATTACGAACAACTCACTTGTTGCTGAACATCGGCCTTCGTGTGGCAGAGCTGACAGTGGAGTTCTCGCTGAAAATCTCACACGCGACAAGTGGCATGATATAGTCATTCGCATGCGTGTCTCGCGAGAGCAAGATGGGGCTTACGAGGTATGGCTGGATGGAGTCAAGGTTTACAGCAAAATCGGAATCAACGTCGGGTTTGGCACATGGGATGGCGATAACCTGACCACAAGATGGTATTTCAAAAACGGCATGTACGCCTATGGTGAGTCACTTATTCAAAGGCGTGGGAATCACAGAGGTTTTCCTATATACTTACAGATGTCTAGATTATAACCAATATACTGGCTTGACTCGAACACTGCATTTTGCCAACATCGCCTGGTATGAAGCTGATGATGGTGAGACTGACGGATATGAAGTGGTCAAGCCAACAGGACGGAAAGGAACGAACCATACTTGCAGACCATGATGATGTCCAACGTTCGACAGCGTTGGGAACGTTCTAAACTGCAATGATTCCTTTTTATTTTTACTTGTGGGCTGTGAATGGATGGATTGTGAGAAGTACCACAACTGAGGATGTGTTGGCTGAATTGAGATACTGGCTTTCGCCCACCCTATGTCCTTGTTTTTTTCCTTCCTTTTTTAGTTTAATATTCTTTAAGTAGATCTTGTAATATTACAGATATCTTTATTTTTCTAAAATTATTATTGAATTATAATACATAAAATATTCCTTGATTACTATAGCTTCGAGACCTGGGCGTGAGTGGGTGGTCATCCAATACTTGTGCCCTCTTCCAGCCCTCCCTTAACTCATTCACCAGTTCTCGATCCTTGCTCAGCTCGGGGCAAATAACCCCACTCTGTTTGGCTCTGTTTCGATGCTTACTCCACGTCAGGCCTAGCCAATGTGGGGAGTGCTCTTTTCGCAGGTGTACATGTGGGGATATACGAGTCCCCAAACGAGCGAGGGTCAGTAAAAGCTCCTATAATTAGACACATGACAACTCTGAACGTATTGAGCGGTTAACAAGTAGATAACTCAGGCTGCCACCCGGGGCCATTGGCTTTGCTCATAGTCGCGATCCATACTCGGCAAAGTCTTTAGCTTCCTCAATACACCTAAGCACACTATGTCATCACCTACTCCCGGCTTCAACGATGTAAGGCAGAGACCAGAATCGACATTCAATTATTGACCTCTCGGACTGACATTGATACGAGGTTATAATTGTTGGTGCAGGGCCATCTGGGCTTCTGCTAGCTCTGATGCTAGCGCAGAGTTCAATCCCTGTTACCCTTCTTGATATGAAGAGCGACCTGGACAAGAACCCACGCGCGACGCACTATCCTGCACCTTCGATGCATGAGCTCAACCGAGCTGGCGTCGGTGATGACCTTCGTGAGCGAGGATTCATACCAGCTGGCGTCACCTGGCGCAAGCTGGATGGCACGCCCATAGTGACGTTGGATGCCGGAAACGTGTCTCACGACCCTGACCGCATGGTCTGTCTGCCATTGGATCAACTAGGTGAAATTCTCAGAAAGCATCTCCTCAAGCACAAAAACGTCAATATTCTGTTTGACTACAGGGTCACTGGCATCGGCCAGAACGAGGACAAAGCCTGGGTAGTCGCCGAAACTCCTGATGGTGAGAAGAAGCTCAGCGCCGACTATATCGTTGGCTGTGACGGAGCCAACAGCCAGATCCGCCGTTCGCTTTTTGGCAACTTGGAGTTCCCGGGCAGGACATGGGACGAACAGATTGTGGCAACGAATGTCCGTCTTCCCAAAGTGTTTTAATACCCCGGGACCGTTGACGCTGACTATTTTCGCAGGTGTACTACGACTTTGACCAGTTCAAATGGAATGATTCAAATTTTATTGTGCACCCTGAGCACTACTACATGGCCGCCAAGATCACAAAAGATGGGCTATGGCGAGTAAGTTACGGTGAGCTTCCCGGCCTCACATTTGAGCAATTACGGGAGCGTCAGCCTATCAAGTTCAGGGACATGCTGCCCGGTAATCCGAGTCCGTCCGACTATAAGCTCGTCAACTTTAGCCCTTACAAGGTCCATCAACGCTTGGCCACGTCTATGCGTCAAGGGCGATTTCTGCTTGCAGCCGACGCCGCGCATCTCTGTAACCCTTTGTAAGGCCACTTGTGTTTACACAGTCGAGGTCTTGATGCTCACCATTCCAACAGCGGTGGCCTGGGCCTTACCGGAGGGATCGTCGATGTCGGTGGGCTCTATGATTGCCTCCGAGGCATCTACGAGAACAAGGCTGACACCACGATTCTGGATAAATATAATGAGATCAGGAGACAAAAGTGGCTGGATGTCATTGACGTAGTTTCGAGTTCCAACTTGCGCAGGTTGTTCGAGGTGGATCCTGAACGAGCTCTCGAGACGGATGGCTTCTTCCAGATGATCAAGAAAGCCGAGACTGATCCAGCGTGCTCCCAAGAGCTCCAAAATGTGAGTATTGTCATGATTCTTTTACTCGATAACAGTATGGCTTGAATACTGACCATGGTGCAGGCGGTCAAAGCCATCCAGCATGATTTCACTCAATACTACAAGTAGGCTTCTCTGCTTCCACAGAGAAGAATCGAGTGTCCAAAACCAATATCTTAGTATAGAACGAAAACCATTACACCGCATTCTTGGTGAGCCTGGACTCAACTTTACGTGTCATTCAACCAGAGCGGCCTATCTATTGCATTACCAACATTCTGCTTCTCTTGTTCTCAAAGTGCACCTCTTTTCAGTGTGATTGCCTCATGTGTTTATTTAAGCATGTATCTCTTCAAAGAACTAACCACTATGAGTTGATAGCGAAAGGCGTAACCTCGTTGATAGACTTGTTATTATCTCGTGGCAGTATGATGGTCGGGTGATTTAAAAGGTCAGGCAATCCCTGGCTGTGTTAGGCATATACTACGAGAAAGAAACACAGGGCCCAGAGGGCACACCGAGGCAACCCAGCAAGAGAAATACAGTTATCAACACATTCAAGGCATGATGCCCAAATGCAATCTATGTAGACTTATTTAACCACTGGTAAACAACCCTTGCATCTTTCCCAGAGTACCTTTCATCCCCCATTGCCTCGCTGAATGCTTGCTGTGTAGGTTTGTCCAGGATGGTCCTCGCCCCGACACTCTCGGCCAACTTGGTCCCCATGCCCAATACCTTAGCACACAACTCAATCCTGAATCCTCCCTCATAGCCCCGGCTACTCGGAACGTTGGCTTGAACCCCCGGGACTGGGTTGCTCTTGCTTGTAACCCAACACTGGCCGCCGCTAGCATTGATGACATCGGTGAGCGTCTTGGGGTCAAGCCCGGCCTTCACGCCAATGTTGAGCGCCTCGGATGCGGCCAGAGATGTGATGGCGCTTAGATAGTTGTTGATTATCTTGAAAGCTGTACCCGCGCCGACGTCCCCGCATAGAAATATGCCCTCTCGGTTGCCCATGTGCCCCAGATACCACTTGACAATGGGAAATACTTCATCTGACAAGGATGGTGCGCAACCGACCATGAAGGTGAGAGTGCCAGCACTGGCGCCCATGGGCCCGCCTGAAACAGGCGCGTCAACAAAGACAAGGGTGTCCGAGAGCTTGGAAGTGGAAACCTCGTGGCACGAAGCTGCAACAGAATGAATGCAGTCGGTCTCGATTGTTCCGCATTCGACTACTATCTTGCGTTCTGGGCTTCGTCCTGACTCCTCTGCAGCTGCCACAGCGCCTGCGAGGATGCCAGTTTGAGGGTCCAAATAGACCGATTCAACGGCACCAGACCCTGGTAGCATGGTGAAAACTGTGTTCTGGGGTCGTCAGAAAATGCCTGGCCACTTGAGAGAAGATGAGATAGTTCTCACTGCTGCCTTGGCCGCTTCAAAGCCGTTGGAAACTATCTTGATCGTCGCCTTGCCCCTTGCCTCGGCTTCGAATCTGTCCAACGCTTCCAGATTTGTGTCGCAGATGAGGAGGGTTTTGTCCGAGCCCAAACCGGCGTGCAGGTTCAGCGCCATTGGGTAGCCCATCACCCCAAGGCCTAAAGCCAGGTTAGTCGACTTGGTCTATGTGCATCTCACACCCAGTTCGGAGGGGAGTCTCTGACCAATGAATGCCACCGTGTCTGATGGTGAAGCAGCCATCTTCGTGTTGTTATTGGGTAGTGACTGGCAATGCGGCTTGCTCTCCAGACGGGATCGAAATGGCCAGCTTGGGGAATGGAAGTACAGAACGATGTAGAGCCTTGTTAAGACAATCCATCACACCAAATAGTGGTAATTATAACATCTTAGCACACATTACCCCACACTCGGTGATGGCCTCAACCATGCCGGCGATGGATGTGGGGTGTTGGAGGACCCCGCTGTTGGAATTGAACTGATCGGCATGTAGGATTTCACTAGCTGTATCTTGTATATTCATTACTCAGATCTTTGACTGCATTATCGGCAAAACCTCAGCTATCTGGCTGCATTATTGATCCAGGAGTAGTGCTGACCACCTTAATCAGAGTGTCCCTGGCCAAAACCTGTGTCGGTTCTTCTCCCTCCATGCCTTGTCATGCGCCAAGACAACCTCTATCTGCACATTTCCGCTCCCCCTGTCCCCTAAGAAACTGGAGATGTTATCTAGGGTCGCCCTCGCGGTCTCGGTGTGCACATGGACACTTCTCACCCCTCCCCTGCCGTCGTCGTACATTGCGATATCCTTTTCCCCGCTCAGGATCCTAGGGTCATGGCAGCAGTCGCCGCCAAGATAGAGGTATCTAGCTTCCGAGAGACGGGCAAGAAGGTTCACGTGGCCGTAAAGATGGCCTGGGCTGTCAATGACAAACAAGCTTCCGTCACCAAAGAAGTCGAGGGCGTTTGGAAAGACAGACAGTGGTTGCCACGCCCATTGACTGGCCGATTGGGGCAGATTTGCCACACTTTGGGCGGGTGTGTCGGTGTGCTTTGGGGCGTGGGGAGTGTCATTGTACTCATTGCTGTGGTGCCTCTTGACCGGCGGGAGTTCAACTGTTCGCAGCCGTGGCAGCTCGTCTTGGTTGAATAGTTCGGCTGGGTAGAGCGGCCCGGCACCGTTCTTTAGAAGGTCCAGGGTGCCCGATCCCACGATGAAAGTGGCATTGCTGAAGTCAGATGGCGTGCCGACATGGTCCCAGTGGGCGTGGCTAAGAATGACAAAGTCAATATCTTTGCCTGGGTCTAGAAGCTGCTGACTGAAGTTCCCGCCCAAGGCTTTACTGTCGGGGTTGCCCTTGCGCAGACTGTCAGCGCAGTCTGGGTCCGTTATGATGGGCTGTCTCTGAGCCACATGAGCGAGCTGCATCTCTCGATAGCCAGTCAGGTCGCGTTTGACACCCAGGTCAAAGACAATGCGGGTCGTCTTTTGGTCTGTGAGGGACGAGAACTGATGTTGTATGAGGAACGAGAGCGAAGGCACCGTGACTCTAAGGCTGGGGTCCGCATCCGTCACGAACAGCCTCTCGGGAAGTGTAATGTGGCCGGCGTCCAAAGCCGAGACCATGACGTAGGCAGGCGTGCCTGAACCTGAGTTGGCAGTCATGGTTGGTTGTGAGATGAGACACGGGATGTAGGTTTGGGTTAATCAGTTTAGAGTATTCGGACGTCAACCATTTCGAAAACTGACTCTTGGAGGTCTTCTTTAACAGTGCAACTTGCATGCCGAATGCGGGGTGAACAAACCGAGGGCGTAGACCCTGTGGTCGTTGAAAGGGAGCCCCAATGTCTCTCCACATTGCGTTGTGCTGCAAGATCCCCCACGACGATGCCCCACGCCTTCGGTAGTAGATAACCGATGACCGACTTTCTTCAAGTACCAGCCTTAGTCTTCACAATTTCCAGCGGCCTTCTTTCATCATTTCTACTGGGAAAGACGCAACCACATCCTCTTCGTATTGCCGTGACTGTTCTGGTAACTGACCCCCCTCTCGTTGACCTGTTCACGTCGTATTGACCAATCAGCCGAGATATCATTCCGCTCTCCTCGTTTAAACGATACAAGAAGCCGCTTTTCGACCGTTATTGAACTTGATTACGTCGTCTACCACCATGAGTCAAGACAGCAAACTCGACGCGCTCCACAAGGAACTGTTCGAACAGGGCCTGAAGATGCGCCGCAGCGTCGTCGGCGACGCCTATGTCGATCGCGCCCTCGCCAACGGATCCACCGAGTTCTCCAAGCCCGGACAAGAGCTCGTTACAGAGTGGTGCTGGGGATACGCTTGGACACGACCTGGTCTGGAGAAGAAGCAACGGAGTCTGCTCAACATTGGTATGCTTATGGCTCTTAACCGTGGGCCAGAGCTCGCTGTCCACGTTCGTGGGGCGAGGAACAATGGCCTGACAGAGCTTGAGATACGGGAAGCGATCCTTCACTGCACTACCTACTGCGGTGTCCCGGCTGGCGTGGAGGCTATGAAGATTGCTGAGAGAGTACTCAACGAGATGAGTGAGACGGGCGAGAAGGCGAGGGAGCTTGGGAACAAGGCGTAGTGAAGGCAGAGCCTCCGTATAGTAGCATAAATAGGTTACTTGCTCGTCAGAGCAACGAAGATGCTGAGTCGTGTCATTGCTTTCATACGCTGCACCGACAATGAGAAAAATGTAAACAGTCTTTGTGCTTAGCTTCGTCTGCTGAAGCATCCCTGAATCTCTAACGTGCCAAACTCGAGGTTAAATATATGCATCATTTCTACAAGCATCTATCTATTACACTTCGGGATCACCCTTTCCAGACAGCTCCTGCAGAATGGGACCTGCCACATAAGCTGTTTGTAGGCTCAGTTGGCTTGCAATCTCCAAGACATGTAGAATGTCCTGCGGCGTAGCACCATATCCAAGAGCATTTCTCATGTGTAGCTTGAGCCCGCGGATGTAGAGGTGCGTTGATGATGCATCGAAAGCACAGTAGATAAGCTCTTTCATCTACACTTGCGTTAGTTTTGATATGCCTTGTCGTCATTACAAGTCTCATTCAGAGATCGATTGAGATGAACTCACCTTGGGTGTTAGATATCCCTTCCTTTCCTCTTTTCCGTCGTCTAGACTAGCCCATGGTACGCCAGAAAACTCCAAATAAGCCTCGAAGAACTCGGGGTCAAGTCTCAAGAGTTCTTCCCAAGTCTCATGCCAATACCCTCTTTTCGCAGTGAATTCTCTCTTCAGTTGCAGCTGTCTCGCGTCGTATGGCCTGGTGACCTCTTCCAGGAACTTCCCTTCCTCTTTTAAAACCTCTACCAGTACCGGAACCCCGACATTACAAGCATAAATGCCGAGAGTGCTTGTAAGTTCAATAACCTCCATGACCTCGTTCACACTAGCACCTTCTCTCAATGCAGTCTTGATATGTGTATGGATTCCTGGAGTGTAGAGATGCGTCGCGGCGCTGTCAACGGCAAGTGCAACAAAAGCCTGCTCCTTCGGCGATAGATTGGTTTTCTGATGTGGTACACGAGCCAAGGACAGGCCTGCGCTGAAGAGTCTTGGATCTAGCTCAAGGATCGATTTCCAACCAGAATGAAAGGCATCCTGTCCTAGTTCGATGACGAACTTGGCCTTCAAATTTGCTTCCTGCTGGCCAGATGGCATGGTGTCTGGGGTATGGAGCCTTGGCACGATGTCAGATATGGCTGGTGAGGTCTGAGTGTGCAAGAATCAAGAATGCGGGAAGCGTACTGTTCTGGCTTGTGGGGAAGATGATGGGTGATCAGCGCCGAAGAGAGGAGGCCCTTTTCACCAATACACTACTCAAATTAATTGATAAGCTGATACTTATAATTGGGACAAAGGCAGGTAACCGTCTGGATGTAGAGTGGGGTGTGATTGTTATTCTCTTGCCAAGCAGCTCCATGGGAACGGGCATGGCCACTACTAGGCGTATTAACAGCGTGGGGTTCTAGGCTACCCCACATACTCACAGCGAGCGCATTCCACCTGAAGGCTTGGATAGGGAAAGCACGGGTAGAGATGGGCGTGTTCCGTGGATCACGGTGGAGTTGGCTCAGGTGAATTAGGCACAGCTCTCATATTCTGGATCGTTGGATCTGCAGGGGAAACGTTTCTACCACATCCTCCAGAAACCCGGCCTGTGGATCAACTCCCCCAAAAACGATGGCTATTCTTGTTCCTGATTTCCCACTCCACATCATGCGCAAAGATAGTCTCAATACCTTTTCTTTCCAGGTCCCTAATCCTCTCCATCGTAGCCTTGGCTTTCTCGAGATCAACATGGATGCAACATGTATGGCCTTGGGCATCCTGCCACTGTCCGACCTCTCTTTCGTGACGCATGATGCGGCGATCGTGGCAGGCATCGCCGGCAAGGTAGATCCATTTGGTGTCACTCTCGCTCTCACGGGTGCGTGCAAGAAGGTTGATATGTCCGGGAAGGTGACCGGGGGCATCGACGATGTAAAGACTCCCATCCCCAAAGATATCCAGGGTTGAGGGTAGGCTGTCAAACTGGCGCCACGGCCCGCCAAAGTTGATGCCGGATACCTGCGCTTCATCCCGTGCTGTGTAGGACGCCTCTGGATCTGGAAGCTGTATAGTTCGATGCGGATCAAGCAGATCTGGTTCGAAAAAGGAATGACCTCCACGTAGACTTGATACATTTCCCTGTAGCAAGTCAAGAGATCCATGCCCAACGACGAAGGAGCTGCGGCGAAAGTCGGTCGGCTCGCCGACGTGATCCCAGTGAACCTGGTCTCAAGGTCAGAAAGACATTTAGCCCAAGGGAAGCGGGTGCAGGGCGTGGTTACGTGAGAGTATATGACATAGTCGACATCGTCCGGCGTCAGCCCGCCCATCTTGAGGCTCTTGACAACATCAGGATCCGTTGCCAAGGGCTGCCGGGTGGTGATATGACGGCGGATGGGCTCTGAATAGCGGCTCGGGTCCCGACGGACGCCCAGGTCAAAGACGATACGTGTCGTCTTACCAGTCGTGAGAGAAGCATGCTGGATGAGAAAGCACAGCGACGGAACTGTCTTGCGGGCTGTGCTGGATGCTGGGCTCACGAATTGAGTTTCTGGAAGAGTGAAGCGGCCTCCAGAGAGGGCATGAACCTGGACTGTTGAGAGGGCCATGGCAGCCTGATGTGGTTTGTTGACGTCTGGCGTGTTGAAGAGTCAAGTACATGCTACTCAGACAGCATGTTAAGCATGGAGCACTTCTTCAATGACTCTCCCTCCCCCACATGGAGTGTCGCACCGCCCCCGAACTTTGAAGTCCCGGTTGCTCAACCCCACGCTCGGGGCTCCATCCCTACACGCTGTACGTCACTGCTGTCTGTCTCGGACCGCCACATATAAGAAGTCTGTTCTGGGTTTTGATTCGTATCCAGACCAAGCCATTAAACGGGATTGCGTGGAAGCAAAAATGATCATAGCGTCACTGGCCCATGACTCACCGGCCACCTCTGTGGGCTTCATCGGCCTTGGTGCCATGGGAAAGCCAATGGTCATCAATCTCGCAAAGAAGTTGCCAAAAGGATCTCAAATTCACATCTATGATATCGTCACAGCAGTGGTCGACGAGACAGCGGCTCTGTTCCCTGATTCGATCTTCAAGTGTGCAAGCGCCAAAGAAGTCGCCGAGAAATGCGTAAGTGCAAGATGAAGGACTCATAGTTCTTTTCATGCTAACTGCTTCATTACCACAGGATGTGATCTTGACTATGCTGCCCGAAGGCGCTCATGTCAGGTCTGCGTACCTTGATCCAGATTCGGGAATTCTCAGTGCATTTTCCATCTCGACGGCCAAACTCCTGATCGACTGTTCCACGATTGACACGAGCACCAATCTCTATATCAAAGAGCAGGTCCTGAAGAAATCTCCACAAAGCTTATTCTATGATGCCCCTGTCAGCGGCGGAGTGATCGGGGCCGTCGATGCTTCAATGGCATTCTTCCTCGGCTGCTCCGAGTCGGATCCCAATATTTCTCGTTTGACTGCACTGCTCTCCACCATGGGTGGTAAGGTGATCCCCTGTGGTGGACCATCTCTGGGCCTCTCAGCGAAGCTTTCCAACAACTATCTATCCGGAGCCATTGCAATCGCCTGTTCCGAGGCAATGGATATGGGCATGCGTGCTGGCGTCGACGCCCATGTCCTAGCATCCGTCTTTAGCGCCGGAACGGCTCAAAACACTATCTGTGACAAGTTTAACCCCGTCCCGGGTGTTTGTCCAAAGGCACCTGCCTCTAATGGATACAAAGGAGGGTTTAGGGTACAGTTGATGAAGAAGGATGTTTCGTTGGCTGTCAGTATGGCAAGAAGGCTGGGCTCAAGAAATGCTTTAGGATCAACCATCTTGGGAGTGTACACGGCTGCTAGTGAGGCTCCGGATTGCAAGGATCTGGATTGTAGGGTTGTGTTCAGGTACTTGGGGGGGTCTGAGGAGGGAGCGAAGTGACTTGGAGAATTGTACTGATTTGGCAGAAGAATATCAGGTAGATAGATAAACTCGGCAGAAGAGTATTGAGTAGCTGTATAGGTTCACAGATAGAAAACGGAAATATTGTTGAATATAAAAGATACAAAAACACTAGGGGTTAAGGACACTAACGAGCGTTATCCCCAAGCTTGACCTAAACGGCGATTCAACGTATTTACCCCGAGTTCTGAAGGTGGGGGATGTGGAGTGTTCCTGATATCCTTCATTCGAGGAGAAATAAAGCCTCGACGTGTCCCTAAAGCACTGTGTTACTGTGCCCATAGCAAGTTCCATCCTGAGCTACGTCCCTACGCCCGTTGACGCTGACAATCATGACCCACGAGATCAAGCCTGCTCCATTCCCAGGCCTGGATCTGCCTGCTTCTTCAGCAACAGTGCGAGTCCAGGCAGTCGACACCACGACACGTATGGTCTGCAACGCTGCAGTTTTCATCCAGCCTCCCATCGCCCACCACTCAACGCTCAACCTCAACACCATGTGTTTTCTGCTCGAGCACAAGACGGATCTTGGGTCTGAATATGTTCTTTTTGATTGTGGTTCTCGAAAAGACTTTTGGAATGGCTCGCCTCAGACGAACAAGATGATTGCCAGTAACCTTGTGGGGATGCAGGTCGACCACGGTGTGGACGAGATCCTAGCCAGTTCAGGCTTTGATCTGGAGAATCTTAGTATGTCAGATCCCTTCATATTAATCATTGGCTAACATGGCATGCTGCCCAGAGTCGATCGTGTGGAGCCACTGGCATTGGGACCATATTGGAGATGGATCCAAGTTCCCGGCCTCGGTCGACATTGTGGTGGGACCAGGCTTCACTGCGGAATTTGCCCCAGGCTGGCCGGAGAAGCCAGACAGCCCAGTACTGGCGAGTGATCTAAGGTTGGTGATTTCTTCAAAGACTACCAGCGGCTAATTCTGGGCCTGTTGGCAGAGGGCATCGAATCCACGAGCCCGAGTTCGACACGTCGGTTGCCGGTTTCACTGCTCATGATTATTTCGGAGACGGTTCTTTCTATCTCTTAGATGTTCCTGGGGTTTGTTTTTGCCTTCCAAACCATTTTTCGGTTGTTGAGCTCACAGCGTGATAGCATGCTCTTGGACACATTTGCGGGCTCGCAAGAACGACGCCAGATACCTTCATTTTCATGGGAGCTGACGCTTGCCACTTTGCTGGAGCATTCCGGCCAACACCCTATCTGCCGTTGCCTGCAGATATACCGAGCGACCAGCTGGATTCTTACTATCCAAGCTTTTGCCCTTGCTCCGTGTTTACAGCTCATCATCCCGCCGCAAGAACCTGTTCTGTTGAGGACTCCGACGCCTCTCGCACCAATCCATTCTACAAGGTCTCTAGAGTTCCTGGGACTGTATACATACACGGTGACGCTGCACAGGCTAGCATCGATAAATTACGAATCTTGGACGCCTATCCAGGAGTCTTCATCTGCCTCGCCCACGACGCCGCCTTGTTTGAAACGTTGCCTATATACAACATCGACCCCGATCAAGACATTAATGACTGGAAGACAGCTGGATATAAGGAGAATACAAGATGGGCATTTTTGAATGAACTTCCTAAGGGGGACAGCCCTGGTCGTAAGGCGCTCGTCCAAGGATTGAGGCGTGAGGACAAGGTTATTGTGTGGGACGAAGGCAAAGGGTTTATTGATGTCCAGTGAGACCGGAAGTCTGCCAGATGTTTTGTAGTAATGGAAGCAAATCTCTCACTCAAATACGTATATAGTATGTTTCCATCCAGTCCTCACCGCGAACTTGGGTATTGCTGTTTATTTACAGAGTCATGTCGATGACAAGTTTCCCGCTGACTCCTTGCTCGCTATCCCTTACTAGCTCATTGAGCTGCTCAAAGGGATATGCCTTGACCGAAGCTTTCACGCCACTTTTTACGACAAATCCCAGCATCTCCCTGAGTTGCACGTTCCTTCCGACCAAACTTCCAACCAGCCTGATATCTCGGAAGACCAAGTCATGAGCACTGACGGAGAGCTTCTCTTTCGGAAAGCTAAGTACAATCATCGTGCCATGATTTCTCAACAGCTGCATCCCTAGATCAAAAGCCTTCTGCGACTCTGGTAGCAGGATGATAGTATCGAGGCCGATCTCGGTGGGAAGCTTTGTCGATGACTCCTCCCAGATGCCTTTGATCTCATCCACATTCACGGTGCGTGCATCTGCCACATGAACCGAGGTCCCAGCAGAGCCCAGGCTGTGTTTGACCTGCTTGAGATGCGCCAATGCCGCATCATTCGCATCAATGGCCAGGACCCTTTTGCCCAGGCGTGCAGCGAACTGAACACCCAAGTGTCCAAGCCCTCCGCCAGCGCCAAGGATTCCCACCGTACTTGCGCGCTGCACCGCGTCATGACGCAAGGCTGACCAGATAGTAAGACCGGCACACATCAACGGTGCTGCTTGTAGCGGCGAGAGGCCTTCGGGGAGAGGTGCGACTTGACGGCTGTCGACGAGACAGAACTCCTGGAAACCACCATCCTCTGTCAAGCCTAGATTGCCTGCCCGTGGACAGTATGGGGAGTAGCCTATCTCATCCGGGCCTGGATTCTGGCACTCGTAGCACATCCCGCATGGATGATAGGCTCGACCTGGGACGCCGACGTGAAGGCCGACAAAGATGCCACGAGTCTTTGGGACGTTTGGCCCGACCTCGAGCACTTGTCCGGCAAATTCGTGGCAACCAATGCGTGGCAAGGTCTGGGATAGTTCACCAGAGGCAAACACAGCATCTGTGTGGCAGTATGAGGCGGCGAGGACTTTGAGCAGTATGTCCTGGCCTTGCGGCGACGATGGTCGTGAGATGCGTCTCATTCGGTACGGCTCGCCGAACTTCTCGACGACAGCGGCCAGCATGGTTGTCGACGGCTCCGGAGGGTGCACCATTGTTTACGCGGGTGCATGCGTAGAGGTAGCTGGTATGAGGAAACGATTGCCTGCGGTGCCCCCTAGAACGGTAGAGCAAGGGTGCAGTTGCAAACGTACTGATGGGCGTCAGCGCGAGATACACCGACTCGCCTCAGTAGAGACGCTGACTGCTATGACTGGGGCTAGCCATTGTGCTTAGGGTGATCCCATGGCATTACCCCAGAAAGGCCATCTCCATCAAACAGTCTGTGGAGGAGTGTGGGGTGTCTCCAGGGTCTCACCCACTCTCCACATATTAACTACACTAGACTACTCTCTCCTCCACATTCCGGCCAACCATCATGCCATTACTCCTCGCGGCAAGGCTACAAATACGCGCGATGGGATTTCTACTGGATCACCAACTACAACTTCTCTCTTCAGACCGGATTCGCAACCGAAAAGCCAAGAATGACGACCCGCACCCCCAAAGACACATACGCTCAGCCCGAGTATGAGGAGGCTCACTTGGCGACGTTTGCAGCCCCGAAAGGCTACCCAATCGAGTCTGTGCTGCCCCCCAACGTGAAGAGGGAGACCTTTGAACAGGCCCTGGCCGAGTTTGTCGACGCCGTCGGCAAAGATCATGTCTTTATCGGCGATGCTCTCTCTCACTACATCGATCCCTACGACATTTATATCGACGACAGTGAGAGAAGGAGAATGCCGAGCGCGGCCGTTTGGTAGGTACCCTTGTTGAAAAGCGGCACGAATCGAAACCCAGCAGCACTGACATGTTCCTGCGTCCAGTCCCTCTTCGCTCGAGGAAGCTAAGCAGGCTCTCAAGGTCGCCAACAAATACGGCATCCCGGTCTGGGCTTTCTCCAGAGGCAAGAACCTAGGGTGAGCCTTGTCCTCCTGTTCAATGGTTGAGCCTCAGGCTCCAGGCGCACAAGCTGATGGTTAATGTATAGCTACGGGGGGCCGTCTGCCCGAGTCAATGGGTCCATCGCTTTTGACCTTCATCGCATGAACCGAGTTCTCGAGGTTAGCGACGACTTCTCCTACGCTGTGGTTGAGCCAGGCGTGAGTTTCAAGGAGTTGGGTGATTATTGCGCTTTGCATGGAAAAAAGGTGTGGCCAAGCACTCCCTCTCTTGGATGGGGAAGTGTAACTGGTAATGTAAGCGTCCATTCGAATCTTGTTGATAGCCAGGACTTCTGCGTGCTGACACGGGTCCCTTCTGGCAGACTCTGGACCGTGGTACTGGCTTCGGCTCTCATTCCGCACATCACCAATCGATTGCCGGGCTTGAGGTGCTGCTCCCTGATGGAGATGTCGTGCGTACGGGTCAATTTGGCATCACTCGCTCGCCCTCGGCCTTCCTGTCCAAATTTACTTTTGGTCCATCGATCGAGGGTCTCTTTTTGCAGAGCAACTTGGGCATCGTCACCAAACTCAGCATCTGGCTGACTCCACAACCGCCTGCTTTCATGGAATGCACGATTGGCGTTCCAGCTTTTGAGGATATTGAGCCCCTGGTTGATGTCCTGGGGCACCTTCGCCAGACCGGTGTTATTCCTAACCTCGTCTGGGTCATGAGCTTGCTCGAGCAGCTTTGCATGTTTGGAAGGAGGTCCGACTATTGGCAAGGCGAGGGCCCTATTCCTCCATGGAAGCTGGAGGAGATTCGCAAGGAGAAGGGTATGAGCTACTGGCATGGCCGCTGGGGACTTTACGGTCCGAAGAGGATCATCCAAGCCCAGTTCGAAGAGATCAAGGAGGTTGTGGCCAAGAGGGTTCCCCAGGCCACCCTCGTCGGCAACTTCTTCGAGGGTGAGAATGGAGAGCTCCTTGACAACAAGGCTATCCCAAATGACAATGGGAGTCTCTTGGTTGGTATCCCAAGCCTTTGGAGTCTTCCATTGGTAGGCTGGGCGCTGCCACGAGGAGGCGGAGGCAAGGCAGCCCACGGCGACTACGCCCCCATCATCCCTAACTCGGGCAAGATGGTGCTCGAGTGGATACGTGCCTGTAGGCCTCACTATGAAGCAGCTGGAGTCGAGCCTATGGTAGACTTTTTCATGCACGAACGGCACGTCATCATGGTCAACATGTTCACCTTCAACCAGGAAGACCCCGACCATCGAAACAAGATCCACAAGCTTTACCACAACTTCCACGCCGAGAGCAAAAAGCGAGGCTATGGCATGTACCGCGCACACGTCAACCACATGGGTAAGCAGAGCTTTCAAAGACAAGTGGCCTTCCTCCTGACGTTGACTACTTAGATCTCATCGCGGGCTTGAGCGATTTCAACAATCACGCCTACAACCGCTTCATCGAGAAGCTCAAGGTAAGCGAGTTCTACGGTGACCTGCGTGAAATGAAGACGTGGCTGACTTGTCCAGGACGCTGTCGACCCGAACGGTATCCTGGCACCCGGAAAATCCGGGATCTGGCCCGAAAGGTACCGGCATCTAAGGGAAGGTGGAGCAATTCCGGAGAAGCAGGCTAGTCATTTGTAGAGCATCAGTTTTATTGAAGCTTAGGTATATGTTTTAGTCGTGTTATGGCTGTATTATTTCTATGAAGTTGTGTGTGTTACGGTTTGGTTCCCCTAGTAGCTGAAGCACCTTCTGTAATTGCTGCAATAGCGATTATGGCCCAATCTTTTGCCCTGTGCCGTGACCGCTTAGATGCACCGTTGCAATAGGGCAACTTACGTATCATTCCGTAGTTAGCGTGAAATAATATTACTGATCCCTCCGCCCCGTACCATGATAATCACAGGGTGGCCCACCAGCCATTCCTCACTGGGGGTGGCGTCCCTTTTCCCCGCGTTTTTCACCGTCCGGCTGAACGCGTCCAAAAATCTGGGGTATTTCCAATGTCCACCACCCCCGTTTCCTTTCTATCCTCCTTATCCCAAGATATATTCACCTGCCATCAGCATGGCATCTGACGATCAAGACCCTACCAGCCAGCGGCCTAGCCCGTCTCCTCGCCAATACAAGTGTGGCCACTGCCCCAAGGCCTTTAAGCGCAGTGAGCACTGTATCCGGCATGAACGGAGACATACACTCGAGAAACCATTTTCCTGCCGCTACTGTCGGAAAAGCTACTCGCGCAAGTAAGACTCCTATCTGCCCCTATGCTTATTGACTTGCATGAACTTAAGCTTACCTCTGATATTTTTTCTCGCCATCATCAGAGATCTCGTCACTCGCCACGAACGGACATTGCATGCCGACAAATGGACTCGGACGAATCCCCATGCTCGGCCCGAAGTCTTGGTTGCATCGGCCAACGAGGGGAACAAGGTGCACTGTGCTCAGCATCCTACCATTCGTCGCGATTCATTGTTAGAACCCGTCTCGTCGCTCGACGAGAACGCTTGGATACCGACAACATGCCACCATACAGACCCTTTACCCCCAAGGCCGAGTCGCGTCGATGAGGACGGCGGAAGACACTTTGAATCCGTCGGCGCGATAAATGGCCCGCAACCTGCTGCCCGTCACCACTCCATGCCAACACCACCCTCCCGACGCACGTCGACCAGTGTGCCAGTGTGCCGCAGCCCCGGCGTCTCCCCCTCGGCGAGGTCTCATAACGGCCTTGCGATCGATTCTCCCAACGGATCGACTGCGTCCCATGTCGGCAGCGAGCCACCGGACAATCGGAGTGTAAATGGGCAGGATTGCGAACCGCCATATCGAGTTCAGTACCCACGACACCAGAGTCCACAGCAACAAGCCCCAGCGATGCCGGATCCTCCGGCTCTTCAAGACTCCGCAGAGGGCCAGCTAGGCATGCCTCTGCTTGATTTCGGTCCTCTGCCTGATGACTTCTTCGACGTCACGCATTTTGATCAGATCGAGGTCCCTGGCTGGATGGAGTTTTCTTGGACTGCAACACCTATAATGAGTACGGCTGGAACCTCCAGTGAGCCGCATGCCACCTTGACCGACGAAGCCCTGCGAGTCCAAGATACGCATCGCTCCAGTCCTCGGGACCATCGGGCAAACGCGACACCCACGAATCCGCACGTACCCAAGGAAAGGAATTGCAGCTTGAACGAAGCATTAACCACCGATGTGCATGTACGCGATTGGATCTGCCAAGATCTAGAGCAGCGTCATGTCCCAAAACACCAGCTCGAGGAGATTCCCACGGAAAAACTCTGTCAGGGCTTCCTTTCCAGCTACATGGACTGTTTCCATGGCCACTTCCCTATAATTCACCGCCCAACTTTTACCCCGACAACAACTCCAAGTCCGCTGCTCCTCATCATGTGTAGCATTGGTGCATTGTATCGCCTTGATCGACGGAGAGCTAAAGGTTTATATGATATCACTGTACGCTCTATCGAACAGGTGCGTTATCCGCTGTGAATATCGGAAGGACTGGCTAACCTCGGGTACAGATGACCTCGGCAAGTCACAGTTCAGTGTCTCATGCCGACTACCCAATCTGGTTTGTGCAAACAAAACTGTTATTGACCCTTTTCACCGTTTTAAGCGGTGACGACGAGCTGGTGTCTACAGCTATGGCTGAGAACGGATTTTATACATTGGTACATTTGGTTCCTATCCTCGTGTCTAGAGGCATTGTCTCATAACAATACTCCCAGGTGTACGAAACGATTCGCCAGTCCCTCAACGATCAAGGTGCGGACCACAAAACACTCTCTTGGCCTGAATGGATCCAGCACGAAACCCGAAAAAGAACCTTGGGTGGAATCTTTATCGTCAGCACCCTCAATATGATCATCTACAATGTCAACCCCGGTTTTCATCCCGCCGAAGACCTAGACTTTGAGGCCTTTGACGATGAAAGCCACTGGAATGCCAGGACAGCAAGCGAGTGGTGTGAGCTCCGAACCGCCTGGCATCAACCGGACTATCTGACCATGCGAGAAATGCTCATGGACCTCATTTCCGATGATTCTAGTCGTTTAAAGAACCGATCTCGAGTTTCTCCATTCTCGGCGTGGGTAATCACACACGCCTTTGTAGTCTATACGTGGCATCTATTTCAAGTGGCTCCACCGACCTCGTCCGCGATTTTAGGTGCCAACGTTACGACTTTACTGCTTCACTCGGCAATGCAGTCTCTCGCGAGATACCATGAACTACTGGAAGAAAGTGTCGACACGAATCCAGAGGAAGTGACTCACACCGCCAAGCCGTCGCTGATATCGACCTGTCGGGCAATCCTCCCTATCGCATACATCCGACTCTTCGGTTCCGCTATCCGCCTCGATCGCTTGAGCTTGATATCTCGAGACTCGGACTCGGTTGAAGCATCTGTGGCAGTGTTTGCATCGACGAAAATGACAAAGACGCCTTATCTGCTCGATGTTGTACGACGGTCGTTTGACGGTCTAAGAAGGACAGTCAAGATAGGACATTTGCTCATGCGCAAAACGGCAGCATTCCATTGGAGTGTTGAGCATGCCGTTGCAGCATGGGACTGTGGTATGTGCTCAGAAGACAGTGTTGCATCGCAAGGGCTGACTCTTCCGTTATAGCTCTTTTTGTGACCAAATGGGTACATGCCGTAGAACTTGACGCCTTGAACAATATCCTGACCAGTCCCGCCGAGGCCCAGCTTCTGGATTCCATGAAGCAAGTGCTTGATGAGACAGACTGCAGTTTCAGGGAAGGGTTGTCTCTGGCTGCTGCACTAGCAAGACTATGGAGTTTGAGTCTCCAGGACGTAAGTGAAAACAGGCCAATGATGTATGATGCGAGTTGACAAGAGCGACAAATAGGTTTGGGTATGGGGTATTACTCCCCGGATGGGGACCATCCTGTCAAGCCTGGCTACCATGTACCAGCGAATCAATGATACGAACCGTCACCGCAGCCTTGCGGAGGGTGGCTTATCCCATGAAGAGTCTATAGTTGGCTATGGGTGAACAGGGAGGACTTGTCGTTCTGGGGCTTCCTCCTCTCCCGAACTACACGCGGTTCGGATCTCAGAGGAGGAGGAATGCACCTTGAGCACCCCACATGGAAATGCAGACAACGAGTGTGGGGTACCTGGCATCACTAGATAAGGGGCCTTCGGTCGATAGCATTTGTTGACACCCAAATCATCTGAACAGTCAGAATCCATCAACTCCTGCAAGCCGAACCCGAACCAGTCAAAATGAGCACATTCGAGTACGTCGGCGGAGCATACCGCGTGCTGTTTGGTAGGGGAACAATTCAACAGCTCCCCTCGGCGCTCGAAAAGCTGAATGCCAAGGCCGTCATGATTCTTTCCACTCCACAGCAAGTAGATGAAGCAGGGCGGATCAAAAGTCTCATCGGGCAATCTGCAGTGGCCGTTTTCAGCGAGGCAACGATGCACACGCCGATTTCCGTGACCGAAAAGGCCGTCCGGGTAGCAAAGGAGAAGATGGTAGATAGCATCGTATCCATCGGCGGAGGAAGCACCATCGGTCTAGGCAAAGCCATCAGTGTACGAACCGGCCTGCCGCATCTCTGCGTCCCGACCACCTATGCCGGCAGCGAAATGACTCCTATCCTCGGAGAGACGGACCAGGGGCGCAAGGTTACAAGACGTGATCCTCGGATCCTTCCCGAGAGTGTTGTCTACGACATCAACCTAACCCGTTCGCTCCCGGTTCGACTTTCTGTCTATAGTGGCATCAATGCCATCGCCCACGCAGGTAGGCTCCCCTCACCAGCCGCAGGAGACAACAGCTGACGCATCTCAAAGTCGAGGCCCTCTACGCAAGCAACACAAACCCAATTATTGACCTCATGGCGGTCGAAGGAATCCGCAACCTCGCCAAGGCGCTGCCTGTGTTACGGGAGGATGACCAGAACGACGATGCAAGATATGAGGCTCTTTACGGGGCGTGGCTGTGTGGAATTTGCCTAGGAAGCGTCGACATGGGATTGCACCACAAGCTGTGCCACACTCTGGGCGGCACTTTTAATCTCCCGCATGCCGAAACGCACGTTACGGTCCTCCCACATGCCCTGGCATTCAACGCTCCGGCCGTGCCGGGGCCAATGGCAAAGATCGCGTCGGCACTGCCGGACTCTGGGGGAGATGCCGTCAGGGGAATGACCAGTCTCTATCGACGACTCAAGATTGACTCAAGCCTGAGAGGGTACGGTATGCCGGAGAGAGGGGTCGACAAGGCCGCTGACCTTGTAATGTCGAACCCGTACAAGAACCCGCGGCCGCTAGAACGAAGGGCTATCCGCGAGTTGATTCGACGTGCATGGGCTGGCGAGGATGCCGAATATTTGTTATGAAAGACCGGCTTGATCCGTGTAAGTGGGTAGATAGAACAACCACACAAGTACACGTTAACGATTTAGTCTATTTAACTCACCACTCATACAAGGAATTGCCTAAATTGGCCATAGATATAAACTCTTCTCGTGCTCGGCATCCCGTTTAGTTATCTGACTCACACAAGCTCCTCAATATGATTATGCCTGCCGTCTGCCCGCGCTCCATGTACACAACGGTGCCCTACCCTAGATTCCCGGAAGTCAGCCTCTAATGTGGGGTTCCCCCTGGAATAGAGATCTTAACCACACAATTCAAATGTGGGGTATCCCCACTCTGTTACCGCGCTAATCCTCATCGAATGTGGGGTAGTCCAGGGTTAGCAGGATGTGTCTAAGTGACGCACGCGAATGTGTATTTCCGTCGTGACCCCGTGTGTACCTTGCTGTATTGCTGTGGAGGAGTACTTGCCCACACATATTAAGTAGCCTCTCAATAGAGAGATGCCCATGGCCGCCAGGGTTACGCCTACCTCACCTCAGTCTCCCAACTCCTCATTTCTCTACGCTACTGCAAACGTGACACGCCATGGGTTCTGCGTCAGGAAGATACCATCACCCGGTAATCGGAAATGTCCAAGGCAACGAGGCAGACGGTGTTGTTCAGTTCCTCGGCGTTAAGTATGGCGTTTTAGATCATTGGTTCGACAACGCGAAGCTACCGTCTTATGATGGCAGTGACCTCGTTGCCGTAAAGCATGGGTAAAGAACTCAGAACTGTCTTCATGCAAACATGACACTGAAGCCATTACTATAGCCCGCAAGCCATATCGGATCCTGCTGGGGTTGATGTCGAACACCTGATCATCCAGAAGGCTCTGCCCAAACCTGAGCCTCCTGGTTGTTCAGGAACGGAATGCCTCAATATGAACATTACTGTGCCGCAGGATGCTTCCCCCTCGAGCAAATTCCCGGTTATCGTCTTCATACACGGAGGAGGCTTTTTTACTGGTGCCAACTGGTGGCCCCAGGTCGACACTAAGCAGATTGTCCGCCTTTCCATCCAGCAAGGGAAACCCATCATTGCAATAAATATCAAGTAAGGCATCCTCCATACAACTTGCTCATTTTTCATCTACTGACCAGCTTCATCCGCGCACAGCTATCGCCTTGGCATGGCTGGCTTCCTCACATCTCTAGAACTACGCGACGCAGGTTTTCAAAGCAACAACGGTCACCATGACCAACGGGTAGCCTTGCGATGGATCAAACAATACATTTCTGGTTTTGGCGGTGATCCGGATCGTGTCACAGTCGCTGGTGAAAGTATAGGTGGACGTGAGTATCTTATCTTGACGTCTTTGACACACTGGCTGACTACATTCCGTAAAAGTCTCTGCACTACGAGCTTTAAGTCCCGACGAGAAGCTCGCATGGCGTGTTGTTGTGTTGGCTGGCGCACCTCCTCTCATGACCCCACCCCCACTTGAAACAGCTGAACTTCCGTATCAGCAAGTCCTCAAAGCCCTCGAGGTTGAGGGTGGCTCTCCAGCCGAGCGAATCCAGGCCCTGAAAGATGCATCCCCAGAGTATCTATCTTCAAAGATAGACAAGGGCATCATGTTCACACCCTTGGTGGATGGCAAGCTTATACCATCCCAGCCAACATTCGACGCCACTCTCAACGGGAACCCACCATGGAAGAACACTTCCTGCGAGGCTGCCTTTGTCGGCTATGCCCCTCTTGACGTATGTGCACATAATTCCTATGCATGTTCGATTTTGGCTTACGAAGAACAACCAGGCCAGCGTCCTTGGAATCATGGGTCTATTCCAAAGAAAACAGGGCATCGGAGCCGCATTCTCTGACCATGTGCGGTCAAATTTGCCGCACCAGTCCCAGGTGGCAGACAAATTGCTGGAAATCTACAAGATCAGAGACGAAACAAGCGACGATGAAGCTTTGTTGCGCATCATCCAATTCGCCTCGGATATTGGGTACCGTGCAACAGCCCATGCGTTGGCCAAGACATTCCCAGGAGAGTCGTTCCTGTTACAGTTCTCAGAGCCAAATCCGTGGGAAGGCCCTTTTAAAGGCCACACCACACACGTACTTGACATTGCATTTCTATTCCAGAACTATAACGAGCATCTGGACAGTCAGCAGAGAGCCTCAGCTGTACAGTTCGCCCAGGACGTCATTCTGTTCATGCATGGCCATGCTCCCTGGGACAACTTTCAGAAAGCTGGCGGCATGGCCATTTACGAGAATGGGACCAAGAAGGTCGTGGAAGGCCGGGACACCCTAACAAAGGAATATGCCAGTATGCTTGAACTAGGGGACATAGTTGGACTGGATTTCTTTGTCAAGTTGGTGGAAGGATTCATGTTTAGGACAGAGTCTTGAGTTTTTCCGTACAGCATTCAACTCTTCGCTGCCCGTTTTCGTCGTGGAGGATATTTCTAGTTCAAATCTAGTTTAGCAGCCACGGCCTCATTTCCCTATAGATTTCTTATAAAGAGGTCTGAGAAACACACGAGGAAGACACTGTTGAGCTCGTGGGAAATCCCCAAACGATGTGGGGTTTGTTTCCACACCAGGTGAGACGAACGAGAGAGGGGGTAGGAAACTCCGATTCCACCCATTCATCGCGATAAATATGGCAATCCCCCCAACTGCTCCATTACTCTCAATTCTTTTCACTCTCGTTCTCCTTCCTTACCTTATCCTTCTCCACTCGATATTGAATGACAGCCTCCATTTACCCCAAATCCTGCAACAATGTCTGTTTCACTTCATCACAAGGATTTACAGTGTACGTTTTCGGGAGTTGAACTCGATTCCCTGGTTCACTTTCGAGGGATTCCGTACGGCACAATCACACACAGATTCGGTCTGCCGTCTGCGCCAACAAACCTGCCGGACACGATCGACTGTACTCAATATGGGTTGGTCAAATCCTGTGGCCTGAAATCAACGAGCTGGCGGCGCTAACTCTGATTCTGATGACTCAAAGCCCTCGATGTCCACAGGTCCCTGTTGATGTTGGTCATTTACTTCGTATCCCTTCTGATGTCAAGCTCCCGACGGAGCCTGAAGATGAGTTCAACTGTCTCAACCTGGACATCGTGGCGCCCAAGGATCTTGCATCACCACAGCATAGGCTGCCCGTCATAGTGTGGATTCATGGCATGCCATAACCCCCATCGGCAACCGGAATGTGAATGAAGGCTGACATTAGCTCTGAAGGGGGGTCTCAAGCCGTCACTTTTGGAAGCGCTGCATCAGGGCTCTGTGGTTTGTTGCAAAGCATCCCCATCCTCTGTAAGCTAATTGCAGGCCTGCTAACAGCAAACGCAGACTTTTCTGCCATCGTCAAGGACTCTTTGAAGCTAGGTAAACCGATTTTGGCTGTATTCGTTCAATACCGACTCAACATCTTTGGGTTTGGCGATGAGACGAGTGAAGGGAATCTGGGCTTACGCGATCAAGCCCTGGCGCTCGATTGGGTGCGGCGTAACATCTCAGGTTTTGGCGGTGACCCTGTGAGCTATGTTGGACACCATCTATTACTCATGGTTACTGACGCTGCGCTTGTAGGACGCAATAACTCTGGCAGGTGAAAGTGCCGGAGCTGTGTATAGTCACGCGCATCTTGTGTCTCATGCACCTGCGACGCAGTTCGTGCTGTCGTCAGGCTCATTGTATTTGTCGCCTCCCCAACCAGTGGCGAAAGCTCAATCTGTTCGTCAAACATTGAGCCGGCATCTTCGTAGCCTTGGAGACTTCGACTTGCGGACCGCTCCTGTCGAGGTCGTGATTGAGGCTATCAAGGTGTCCGGGATCCAGTCCTGGTTTCTGGTGGCCGATGATGTGCTTCAAGACTGGCAGCAAAGCACAGGCAGCTCAGAGCGACTTCTTCTCAGCGATGTCCGAAGTGAGGTGAGTAACTCGGCCCATTACTCTGTAAGTTGGCTAACCTTGATAAGTCCATCATCTGGAGGGAAGGTATCTGGACAACAAGCATCGACCGCATCGACAACGCGTTTAATTTGGCGGGTGAATACAGCAGCGAGCTGAAGAGTCTTTACAATATCCGCGCTGATAGGCCATCCTCATGCAGGATCGGGGCCTTGGATTTCATCAACGACTACAGATTCGTTCTCCCAGTGGAAAAGATGACGAAGAAATGGTGCCAAGCACAGAAGCCTGTCTTTCGATGCCTGGTAGACGAGGAGAACCCCTGGCAACCGTCAAATGGAGCTCATCATGGGATCGACTTGGTTTTTCTGTTCGGAGGATTTGATTTGGGCCTGCCGGACGCAGCAAGGCGGACAGGAGAGCACATGCGTAAAGCGTGGATCGACTTCATCTCCCAACAGGATCCTTGGCCGTCAGACTCATATGCAGCTTTTGGCCCCTTCGGCATGTACCATTCACTTGATGATAGGGACCTGGGCTCGCGTAGAAGAATGCGTCAAGTGGCTTCTCTAGGTCAGCAAGACACGGCTGGGTTAGACAGGGTGTTTGCCGCGCTGGCCGCAGGCAACATCAGCCTCCTCAATTAGATGACTGTATCTCTAGATGGTGTCTCTGTTAGTCCCCGAGACCTGAAGTAGCAAATTAAAGTAGATGAGAGACCGGAAAGGTGTGCCCCTACCTCAAGGCATACCCCGTATCTGTAATTATGGAGCTACCTTGCTCCTACGGCCTGGCAGGCCGCCCTAAGAGGTGGTGCATGACGGAGGACTTGGAAAACTCCTTGATGTGCTCTAGCTAGTAGCAGTAGACCGCTTCACCCCACGTGGAGGTGGTCACACGGTTGACAGTTTCTGGGGAAACTCCCATTCCTAGCTGGCACATTCTATACCTATGACGGCGTTTGGGCTCGTAATTGCGGGGAACCCCACATTTGGATCGAGCTTGCTATGTGAACCAGACTCCCTGACGACCAGTTGATAATTGACTGATGACCAGCAGGCCCATTCAGCTGTCCAGTCCACACACAACTGCTCCCAGCTGCTGAACCGCAAAGATGATTGTCGAATCTATTACACTGCCTATTTTGGCCGTCATTGTCGTTGGGGCTCTGCTTGTTATGACCCTGCGATGTTTAGTATCCCCTTTCTTTTCACCTCTGCGACATGTCCCCGGACCAATGGCCGCGAGGTTTTCTCGATACTGGTACATGAAGCGTGTATCTGAGGGAAGTTTCCACAAACTGAATATCCAAATTCACCGACAACATGGTACGTGTGAAGATGAGCTCAGCGGTTCAAAGGCCGGCCAGTGGCCAAGACAAGACGAGCGACAACTAACCACGCCAAACCAAGGCCCAATTGTAAGAATCGCGCCGAATCAGTTCAGCATCGACGACCCAGAGGCGACAAAGGTCATTTACGGCCTTGCCAAGGGTTTTGTAAAAGTAAGAGAAGACGTTATCAAACGGCTGGAATGCTTTGTCCTCTCGCACCGAGTCCAATGCTAACTATTCCGCTCAAGTCAGAATGGTACAAGGCATCCGGCGACCCTTTCGCACCACATACGGATTTGTTTACCGACTTGAATTCCACGCGTCATGCCTCAAACCGAAGGCTAGTGGCAAACTTGTACTCGGCGACATCTCTGCGGAATATGGAGGGTGATGTTGACGAATGCATTGATATGCTCGTCACGCGCCTTGATCAACTTGCCAAGTCTATGCAACCGTTCGACTTGCAGTTCTGGATGCAAAGCTATGCATTTGATGTCATTGGACAGATCACAGTGAGTGTTTGGAAACTTCAGTACCTGGTGGCCTTCTGCTGACGGTAGTCAAGCTGGGAAAGAGATTCGGCATACTCGATGAGGGTGCCGACAAAGACGACATCTTTGGCAATCTACATGAGTATCTCAAGTACTGTGCCGTGATTGGGGTTTACAACGAGCTCCACAGATTTCTGTTCTGGCTAATGACCAAGTTTCCAACCAAGGGTCTGACTGGCATAGGAACATTCACCGTAGAGCAAATCGACATGTCACGAAACCGTCGTAAGAACGATCCTGATTCAAAGACCCGGATGGATTTCTTGTCTAGGACCATGGGGCTGCATGAAAAGAACCCTGCCAAATTCCCGCTTGCTGCGGTTCAGTCAACGTGTCTTGTGAACATCGGAGCAGGGTCTGATACGACGTCGATTTCTCTATGTTCCATTCTGTACAACCTAATGACTCACCCAGATGCCCTCCACAAGGTATGCCCCCGTCGACCCAGGTATTTTAATCTTGACTAACCCAATCATAGCTGCGGGACGAGATTGATCAGAAGCTGGAGGAACTTGGTGGCGCGACTCGGATCCCTTTCAAGGACACACAAACGATGCCGTATCTTCAAGCATGCATCAAGGAAGCCTTGAGGCTCCACCCAGCTACCGGCCTCCCCCTTGCGAGAGTCGTTCCTAAAGGCGGTGCTACCATTAGCGGCACTTACTTCCCCCAAGGTGTACGTGCTCCTGGATACCCCGCAGGTTTGGGACATGAATCGCTGACCGCTGGGTAGACTGTCGTTGGTATCAATACTTGGGTAGCGCATAGAAATCCCCAAGTGTTTGGAGAGGACGTGGAGGCTTTCCGGCCAGAGCGATGGCTGGACTCGGACAAGCAGAGGCTCTCGGCAATGGAGGCATGCTGGATGCCCGTGAGTTTTCTCCCTAACATGAACAAACATGACAGGATGGAAAACTGACTGTTGATTCAGTTCGGAGCTGGATCTCGCACCTGCATTGGCAAGAACATTAGCTTGCTGGAGATGAACAAGCTGGTCCCTGTGCTGGCTAGGGAGTTTGACTTTGTCGCCTGTGATCCTAGTAAGGTTACTTACGAGGACTATTGGTTGGTTAAGCAACGGAACATGATGTGCAAGGTATCTCGCAGAGGTCCACGTGAGATGGACATTGTCACCACCATGGCGAACGATGCATCAGCATAGACACCACAGTCATAGAAAACAATGTCTGAGTCCATCATGGATACAGCGTGCTGAATATTCGTGCTATATGCTGCAACCGTGGCATGTTGATTATAATTCAATCGTTGATGCCGGTCACTCTATCGGCCTTGAAGCATCTTGTCCATGATGCTAGAAGCTGATGCACGATAGGGTGTAGAAATCAGACATAGCCGCCGCAACTCAAGAGCAGTCCAAGCGAGTCTCTGTGAGAGGGAAACCAATTGCATCCAGTTCTATCTCACCCAGCACCACGGGTACACCCACCAGCAATCAGTTTCATGATCTGTGGAGGGATCTATCTCCTGTGGTGACTTGGATCGAATGCGGGGTGTCTGACGGGTGCACCCCACATTTTCTCGTTAACCAGCTTGAGGACCTTGCCTCTTTGTGGGGAGAATGAACCTCTTCCCTGGTTAATCCCACCCATGGCTAAGCACCCCCCTTCCATCGTTGGGGAGACTTACCGCCCGAAGCTTTCTGCGTTGTTCGTACTCAAATCTTTAGAGACAGCCTCATCTTGTATCAGTAAGACGTGCCTCTGAGAAAACACTCGCGTGTGACCGCATGGCTTCGACCTAATGGATAGTGAAGAGAACAAGCAGAGACGAGGCAAGGACTCCAAGCCTTCGGCAACTCGTCGAAAAAAGGCACCGCGAGCCTGTGCTAGATGCCGCAAGAGAAAGACTCGATGCGACGTTTCATTCGGATGCGTGCCGTGTTCGAGTTGTAAGATGAAGGGGTGGGACTGTGTTGTTGTGGGTTCTGCACCGCCTGGAGACGGGTGAGTCTGGACAAGGGTCCCTTCGAATCTGTCCTAACCCAGATCATGGCGCAGTTGCCAAAAAAGGAAGCAGGACACTGCCAGCCGGCGAGTTTCAGGACAGCCCATCCGGCAGCTTTCACCACCGCCCCGAGCTGTCGAGAGCATCTTTCATACGCCCGTATCACTGGGTACACCAGATGAACTTGCATCACCCACTACGTCCTCGCGCAGTCCCGAGTTGGAGGGACCATGCTCAGTACACTACACGTCTTACGACTTTCTCGAGGTCAGTAACAGGGCCAGTCTACGAGTTGAAGACGTCGCATACCTTGCATCCCAAGGGTGCTTCAACCTGCCCAGTCGACCGGCTCTGGACATCATCGTTCGACAATACTTCCGCCTGATCCACCCACTATTCCCTCTTCTGAATGAGGTCGAGTTCTGCAAGATACTCCATGGCGGCGCGGCGCCAAGTCCATCGGCACCCAAGATTTCACTACTGCTGTTTCAGTCTTTTCTGTTTGCATCGTGTGATGTAAGATAAACAGTACTTTGATCAGCAAGGCTCGAACCACTAACGAAAGATTTTCAAGTCTATCCCCCTCGACACCATTCAAAGCATGGGCTTCGTGGACTGTAAGCAGGCTAGGTCTTGTTTCTATAGAAAAGCTAAGGTATGCTTCCCAAGGCTATTCTACTGTTCTGTGGCACAAATTAATTCTCTCTTAGCTGCTCTACGATCTCGACGCCGAGACGTCCTCGCTCAATCTCTCACAAGCGGCCCTCCTGCTATCTCGCGGCTCACTATCTTTGACTTTGATTGCAAGTCAAACGGACTCGGTCTGGCTGACCATTGCCATTAATCATGCAGAAATTATGGGCGCACACCAATATGAATCATCACCGTCGATGCACCGCTCTAAGAATGAGAATCCACTGAAACGACTTTGGTGGTGCTGCATCATCCAAGACAGGCTGGGCTCATTATGCTTTGGTCGACGAATGCAGATTGATGGCACACGTTTCGACATTAACTCTCATCGGCCTTTGGGAATAGCTGACCTGAGGGATGAAATTCACCATAGCCAAGTTTTCAACGCGACTTTGAAAAGCCACTTGATCGGGCTGCTGGAAAAGTTTCTTCATCTCTGCCTAGTGCTGAGCACTCTATTCCACCTCAGATGTGTACCTGCTCAGCGGATGCCCGACGATTTCAACAAAATTCTGGCAGAAATCGTTTCTGTCAAGAGTCAGCTCCGGGAATGGTACAAAGACATATCTCATAGTCTACCGCATCTCATCAATCCCCAAGGGGGCTCACCACTCATAAAGGACGAGGGGGACTTTTCAACTATCCAGTTGTACTTCAACACAGTAATCATTTACTACTGGTAAGCTCAGCCATCTTCAACATCTGCTATGTCAAGTCATTAACGTGATAGTTCTGCTTGGCTCGTTTTATGTCACCACGAGAGGTTATGCCTTGTGACCCAGTGCAACTCTGCTCATCATCCACTCTCCGTCTATTACACGGCAACAACCCGAAACCAGCGGGAGATTGAGGAAGCAACTCTGGCTTTAACAAAATGCTTTGAGAGGTTGACCCAGCTAGGCCCGGGGCAAGTTCTTCCTTGTACCATCATCGTATGCGCTGCGATACCCTTGACGCTGCATGCTCTGGACTGCCAAATGTCGACAGCCGCCGGTCATTATCAGCTGCAAGATTTGGATCAAGAGCTCCTACGGCAGAATCTGAGCTTGAAATGCCTAGTTCAAATCTTGAAGGCTCATTATTCTCGGTATGATGCCATTGATCTCATCATCAGCATCTTGCGACACGAACTTAGCAATGAAAGGCTGAAGGACTTCTACACGGCCACGAACGAGTTGGTTAGTGATTCCTTCCAATGGAAGAGTCTCTTGAGCCTGGCCCCAAAGATCTACCTTCGATTAGTCTATTCAACAAGTTTATCCCTGAGCAAATCTCTAGTTGCAAAAGATTCGGATTTGCCCCCTACTCTACGGAATGCCGTTCATTCTCGATCCGGCGCTGCGGCAGTCCCCTACCTGAGTCACGGCAGGGATTGGAGTTTCGATGCGGAGTTGGGCATAGATGTTTCGCTCGCATTCCTTCCGTCCGATATGCTTTTTCACGCTGGCTCCGTTTGACTATTGGCGGGTAAATTCTAGAAAGTGGCATCTGAACCTACCATTCAGGATATAAAGCAGCTATAGGAGGATACCGGATGGGTAGAATTGTGGAGTTCAGTAGGATGATTTAGGAATATATATCAATGGGCCGTTTTCAAGACATTCAAGTGGCAGCTTCACCGTTTCAATTAAAAATGCAAGCCGAATGCCTGATTATGTTGAGTGTGTGTAGAATGCAAGGAGGACTGGAATATGTCACATCACCGCATGAAGATTCGTCGCTAGGCCGCTCGAAACCACTCCTGGTCCAGACATCTACGTTTAATTTTCCATTCATTTCTGACCTGCGTTCACGAGTATCTTGCTGACTTGGTGGGTTAAGGGGCACCTTCAATTGCATCTGACTACCAGTGCTGTGCAGACAACATCTAAGTACATGTTCGGTTACTTCCCGGCCTCCAAACCGGAGTAATACATTTACATATCCGGATGGGTCTTGATGTTGAGCTTTTCCATGATGTTATGCCTGTGCCAGAACCCTCTGTACTGTTTCCCAAACACATAAACCAATATCGTAGACAACACAAGCCCTAGACTAATCCCACCAAAGGTGAAAAAGGGTGCTCTCGCGCCAGCGGATGCGGTCCAATCATTCATGAAGTAGGTGTAACCGTAGAACAAGAAGTTTTTGACCATGACATTTGCAATGAAGATCTCACCGCTCATGCCACGAAAGGCGTCAATGGTATAGGCTGAACAGGGACCGATGATGAAGGAAGTTCCGCAGAGCATCAGTCCCCACATGAAGGCGACAAGATAAATGCTGCCTTGAGCCTTGGACACAGCACCGAAGCCGAAAAGACCAGCTCCGCAGAGGAGCCCCAAAGGCGTCGAAGCCAGGCGAAATTCTGGCTCAAAGACCCCCTTGTTCTTCTTGGCCATCCAAAGACTCAGGGGGTCCAGCAGCGCACCCACGATGATTGAGCCGATGGCGCCACCGATAAAAGGACCCAGGGACACGTAGCCGACCTCGGCGACAGAGAGCAAGTAAGGAGGTGGCGAGAATAACTGAGCGATCACGTACGCGATAGCAACATAAAAGGATGTCACAGCCCCACCGACGAAGACGGTCCAGAGAGCTGCGAGATTTGTGCAAGCCACAAATGGTGAGATAGTGAGCTCAAAGAGGCTCTCATCGCTGAAGGTGCCGTTGAAGAGCGCCAATTCCTGCCAGAAACTCTTTCTTGGGAGGATTGTCGGTACAGACTCAACATTTTCCACTCGGCACGCGTCTTCTCCATCTGGGTTGCGCTTCTCCTCAGTGTCCGCGTTAATCGCATGGTGCCCGGGTTGAGGGGTGCGCACGTAGCAAGTCTCCGGGACAAAGAAGAACAGAAGAAGCAGCTGGAATCCAACGCACGCGGCGAGGATGTGAAAAAGATAATGCCAGCCCAGGCTTAACGTGATCCTGCCCGCAACAACCGAGCTGAGATTCGACACGCAGTTCAGCGTAAATGCCATGACCATGGTCCAAAGACCGCGCTCATGGACAAAGAAAAGATCTCCGATGCTGGTAAAGACGAGCGACTCGTACGAGGCGAGAGAAAAGCCTTGGACGATGCGACTGGCAAGGAGGGTGTTGTAGGTCGTACTGGCGGATCCGATGATGGTGCCAACGAGACAGGCCAGAGAGGAAAAGAAGAAGACAGGACGTTTGCCGTATTTTCTCGACAGAGCCGACACAAAGGGGCCTGATGCACCTGCGACTAGGAGCTGATACCCCGAGAGGACGGTTATGTCTCCAATCGGTCGATTGAACTGAACGGCAAGGACAGCGAGACTTGCATTGAGCAACGGTCCTGTGCAGCTGGCGCACAGGCAGGAACCAAGGACGAGGATTAAGGAGGCGACGCATTTCTTCCATTGCGGCCAGTTCAAGGGGTCGTTTGGGTCGTCAGAAGGTTGCGGGGTGAGAATGATGTCGCTGTATTTGCCAGTGCCACGCTTCAGTGTTTGGTCGTCGTGGATTCGTTCGGCCTCTTCGGCTCCAAGAACAACAGTCCCAGGCACACTGCCCGTATGGTGATGGGGTTCAAGAATGCCGAGACCCATGGTGCCGATGATTTGGAGATGAATGAGACTAACAGTAGATTGACTGATTCCTGCAGTGATCTCTGGGAGGTCAAGCTACGAGGTAGGGAAAAGGATCGTCACTCTAGAAATCAGGCATGTATTTATACACATCCAGGACTTGGACCATACGTTCTAATTCCAGCTCTGGTTGTCTTGCCGTCTCTGATGGCACCGAGGTGACAACCTGCCATCAGATCTAAAAGGGCCTAGACCTAACTAATTTGTGGGGTAAACAAGCCCACTGTCGTTAGGAAAAAGATCATTGACACTAATGCTTTGGGCTTGCTCTTTTGGAGTCGAGGTGTGTATCAGGGAAGATTATAACTATTCAGGAGTTGGTTAGGTTGTCATGAAAGATGACTTCGAGTCCCACGCTGAGTTTGTCACCCCGCATTACTCCACTTCCCAGATCATGACATGATACCTGATAACTACCCCACAACCGCCAGTACCTGGGTCTAGATGTGGGGGATGATTAATGTAATATTAAACCTGCCGTGACCGAGCTGCTAAAAGCTTAAAGTTATGCATTACACAGAAAGCACTTTAGCTTGCACAGCCAACTAGCACTCTTGCGTTTATGCTCAAACACCATGGCTAACCAGGATTTCCACAAGATCTTCCACTGGGCAGAGACCCAGAAGAACGGTTCTATCCCCTCGTTCGAGACCCGGCCAAACGACCCATACCAGTACCAGTCTGGCTTTAATAACAGCTTTGAGTCAGAGGCTGTCCCCGGTACTATTCCGAAGGGCCAGAACAGCCCCCGTGCTATCCGTTTCGGACTGTACGCTGAGCAAATCACCGCCTCGGCCTTTGTCGCCCCACGCCATGTCAACAAGAAGGCCTGGCTATACCGTGCCCGTCCTGCTGTTGCACACCAGGGATTTGTTAGTAGTTGCGAATAAAGAAGTGCTGTTTATTGTGGCTGACTGTTGTGTAGACTAACCTGCCCGACAACCCCGACACAGAGTCGAATTTCCTTCCCACAAACCCGAGGGTACACGTTTCTCCTACCCAGTTGGCCTGGAATCCATTTGAAATCCCCAATGGCCAGGACCTTGACTTCGTCGATGGTTTGAAGACGATTGCCGGGTCAGGAGATCCAACGCTCCGCGAAGGTCTTGCCACACATGTCTTTCTATGCAACAAGAGCATGGAAAAGAGAGCCTTTGTTAACTCAGACGGCGATTTCCTCATCGTGCCTCAGCAAGGAGCCCTAGATATCCAGACCGAGTTTGGCTTCTTATACGTCCAGCCCGGTGAGATCTGCGTTATCCAACGCGGTCAGAGGTTCAAGGTCAAGGTCGAAGGGCCAACCCGAGGTTATATACTCGAGATTTGGGGCTCCAACTTTGAATTGCCTGAGCTGGGCCCGCTGGGTGCGAATGGACTTGCTAACGCTCGGGACTTCCTTCACCCCGTTGCTGCCTACGAGGTCACTGAGAACGATCCCTGGGAAATCACCTATAAACTGGGAGGGAAGTTCTTCCAGAGCAAGCAGCGCCACTGCCCGTTCGACGTTATCGCCTGGTCTGGGAACTATGTGCCGTACAAGGTAGGCATTTTAGTCCTCGGTCATAAGCGTGGCTGCGTTATGCTGACATGTATACAGTACGATCTCACCAAATTTGTGAATGTTGGGTCAATCTCGGTTGACCATATCGACCCGTAAGTCCCTCCGCGTTGGCATATTGACTATGGCCATGATGTGCTGACAAGCTAGCTCCATTTTCTGTGTCTTGACAGCCAAGTCGAGGGATCCGACCGCCCCGCTTGCCGACTTTCTCATCTTCTCGCCTCGATGGGATGTCGCGTCGCACACCTACAGGCCGCCATATTACCACCGCAACTGCGCCTCTGAGCTGATGGGTCTCATCTACGGCGACTACGATGGCCGATCAGACGAATTCCGTCCAGGGAGCGTCTCGTTTGAGTGTGGATTTGTCCCTCACGGCGTCGCTTACGAGCAGTTTGCGGCTGCTTCCAAGGAAGACCCTCCGGTCATGAAGATCTCGGAAGGATCGGTGGCCTTCATGTTTGAGAGCAGTCGCGCCTTTACCATCACTGACTACGCGTGGACGAGTGACCAGAAGCACGAGCATGACCCGAAAATGTGGGATGATCTGGTCGACAATTTTTCCAAGCATAAGATCGAGGTGGACCAGATCCTGGCTGGAAAGGCTGCGAAATAAGCGTCTCATGTACAGGCCAGGCAATGAATGCTAGACAGAATTCTTCTCATCCATGTCGTCTCCAAAAGAGGCCGCCGGCCACAATGGCAAAAGAGTTGGCTATCAGTACAAAACGGCATTAAATCTGATACCGTATAACACCATGGCCTAGTTATTTCGAATTTCCGTAGCTACCATTTACCTATCTACTATAGCTTCGAGACCTGGTTTTGTCCCGAGGTGAGAGGGATATTCTGCAACGCTCGTCTCCCATTTGATCCCTCCATCAACTCATTCACTGGTTTCCCATCCTTGCCCAATGACCTCCATCGCCAAGCCTTTACCGCTGGTCTGTCCATGCCCTTCCCTTCGATGATGTCCACTATCCAACTGCCAATGGTGGGTAGATACTTGAACGCGTGGCCACTGCCTGCCGTAACGACCATGAGGCCTTGTTTGTCAGGGACTCGGTCGATGACAAAGTGGTTGTCGAAGGAATCAGTGTACCAACACAATCTGGTCGTCGAGATATCGATGTCTGCTAGCTCCGGCAGGTATTGGTCCGTGAACTTGCGGATAACCTCGACGGCCTTAGCGGGCACCTTGCGGATCTGCTCATCCTCGGTCCATCGCGTGACGGGAACACTGCGCTCACGACCATCTAGCTGCACCCGCGGGTTGGTGTACTTTGTCCCCCGGTAGCCGATCTTCAAATGACCTTGCTCGTCGACGGGAAATCCATACAACCCAGCGTCAGGTCCGTCGGCGATCTTGAAGGACCAAGCTGGGAAGTTGGATGGAGAAAAGCGCTGCCGGAGGGTCTCTGGGAGCTTGAAGATGACGACAGAGCCCGCCGTCGCCTCTGCTAGCCCGTCCAGAGCCGGCACCAAGCTTGGCGTCCATCCGCCACATGCGACGATAGTCAACGCAGCGCGGTGTATCTTCCCATCAGTTGTTCGAACACCCACTATCTTGACACTCCCATCTTGCACCAAAGAGGCCACTTTGCCCACGACGGGGTCCAGAGTGAAACGGACCCCCAAACGTTTTGCTTTGTCCAGGGCAAACCGACAAGCCTTGTCTGCCAGAGTGATGCCACCAGTGGTATCCATCACGCCAAGTAGCTTGTGCGAAAAAGGGTTCATTCTTGCTGCAAAGCCTCTTGCCTTAGCCAAGCGCATGTGATCTTCATTGTTGTTCACAAGCTGTGTGTCGTGATACCCAGCTTTGTTCATGTTCTCGATGGTCGCCTTCTCAAAGTCAGGCAAAGTGTCTGAGTCGGTGCATGACAGGTCGCCATTGTTGATCCAGAGATCATCAGTTGAAGACATTCCAGGAGGCACAGCCGAGCCACCACGCCGGAGTTCTTCGGTCCAAGAATTCCATCCCTTGATTGCCTCTAGGCTGAGATCTTGGTATATGGTCTGTGAGCCGTATGCTGAGCGGATGATCTTGTTGATGTCTTTAGCATGAACAAGAGTTAGCAGTGGCCAATATCGAGTTGGGATATAGCTCACCAGCAGAAGCAGCATCGCAGCCTTCAAAGTATGAATACAGAGTCTTCTCGTAGGACTGCTTGTCGAAAATTGCCACATTCGTGTATCCTCGCTCCGCCAAGTGAATGGCAGTGCTTAGACCGAATATCCCAGCACCGACGATGATGATGGGGTCGGTTTTGGCTGGAGGAACTGTGCGGGTGGCCATGTCGAGATACTGATATTGATACTGGTAGTGCGAACTTTGGAAATGATGAGCCAATGGATTCTAGAACGGTTGATGGCGTTGTCTGGGACCGTTATATGCGCCCGCTGTGATGATGAGAGTGTCAACGATGACACATCGGTTGTCGGAACAAGCGTCGTATCGGGTCGGCACATATCGAGAAGACTGACCCGTTGGTGCCGGTCCTCGCCTTGAGAACCTCCTCAGTTGGATCCATGGATTCCAACACAGGCTCTGAACCCACTGATACCATCATGTCCGACTGGAAGCTTCCGTCGAGCCATTGGGAAACCAGCAACCCCGGGTTTCGGAAATAACGCCGGTAGATACCGATGCGCGAGGTGGGATGGATCAGGATCCTATTGGACGGCCGGAACTTGTTCTGTCCCCTAGACCTTGCATCCACCAATAGGAACTTGATCTCGGATTCGACCGGTGTGCCCCGCCGTGTCCACAGATAAGGTCAAAGTCCAGGGTAATTGTCACTCAACCCACGGAGGAAGAATCTCCAGGACGCCCAGCCAGACTTGCTCCGAAACTATCATCGAGCAATCCTCTCACGGCATGACCAACACTCATTCTGCATTCATACCCTGGTTACCCCGCGCATGACGGGTACGCATCTCATGATAGCTTATCTGGACAAGGGGGTTCGAGACTGGGGCAATCCTTGACCACACTTGGACGTCGAGATAGCAACAGACCAAAGCCAGAGCTGAGGTATCGAGCCTTGTCCTAGCGCCCTGTCCCCCGCATCCTGAACTTGGTGTTCATGCAGGTATTTAAGGTCACAGCCTTCCTCCTGGGCCCCGAGACACAGGACCACTTCGCATAACCGCAACAAGGCCTTTGCGACTTGGAGATATCTCATCTACACGATGCCCGCTGTTGAAGAATACGATAATCCAGCCTGGCCCCCAGGCACGGTTCGGCTTGAAGGTAAGAGCTGTCACTACGTTTCGTCCATCAGTGGGCATGACATCTGTTCCACTTGCTGACACTTCGTCGCAGAGGAGGATCGGTCAAATGAGATCATCCTGCAGCCGCAGCCGTCGCGAGACCCAAATGATCCACTTGTTAGTTGTCTAACCTCTTGAAGCATACAAGATACTGACAGCGAAACTCAAGAATTGGTCCAAGCCGCGCAAGTATGCCAACTTTGGCCTCGCCGCCTTCTACGCCTTGATGGTGTTTGCGCTGTAAGTCAAGACAGCCCACGTGGAACACGAAGAAGCTAACTCCAGCCCCAGAATTGATGTTGCTACACCGACTTGGGGCCCCATGCACGAAGAGCTGGGCTTCAGCTACAATGCCTTGAACAACAGTTACGCCGCTGGTTGTGGCGCCCTCGCCGTCGGAGCCTGTGTCCTCATCCCATTTGCCCTCAAGTACGGTCGACGTCCTGTGTACATCTTTAGCACAGCCATCCAGATGGGAGTTTCCATATGGTCCGCCCGCCAGCAGAATGTGGTGGACCTGATGATGGTTAACATTATTAGCTGCTTTGTGGGCGCCCTGGCTGAGGTTGTGGTTCAGATGACGATTGCAGACGTCTTCTTTGTGAACCAGCGTGGAACCATGAATAGTCTGTACTTCTGGTCGACTAGGATCGGTGCCTCGCTGGCCCCCACGGCGGCAGGATATGCCACTATCTCGCAGGGCTGGCGCTGGGTTTGGTGGTGGGTCGCCATCTTCTTCGGACTTCTCCTGGTGGCCATGATCTTTGGCTACGAGGAGACCAAGTTTGTCCCGCCCGCGATCGACGGCGTCAATATCGCTCATGATTCCTATCCTGCTAAGGACGATTCGAAAGACCCCGAGCTGGCTCGTACCACAACGCCAGCCGAGGCCGGTCCCAAGCTGACTGTTGCTTGTATCGACCCTGATATACCCAGAAAAACATACAAGCAGCGTCTTGCACTTACCACTGTATCGCCGGGCTCTCTTGGTTCTTTCTTCCGACACTGTTACCAACCATTCCAGATCCTCTTCTCAGTACCGGGTGTCTTCTACATGTCCCTGGTCTACGGCGGCATGATGGTTGCATCCAACGTCATTAGCACAACTGTTTCCAACTGGATGATCCGGGCGCCTTACAACTTTGATGCCGATCAGATTGGGCTGATGAGCCTGGCCCCATTCACCGGGTCGACTCTAGGGACTCTCATCTGCGGTCCTCTGAGTGACTGGCTGATTCTGTTCCTCTCCAAGCGAAACAAGGGTATTTACGAGCCCGAGATGCGACTCTGGGTTATGCTGGCCTTTGCACCATTTGTGCCCGTTGGCATGATCCTGTTCGGCGTTGGACTCAACAGCGGCTGGCCGTGGCCTATTCTGGCTATCGGCTATGGCATGTGCAGCTTCGGCACTGCACCGGCTGGTACTATTGCCCTGACTTACATGACAGACGCCTATACCGAGGTAAGCATATCTTGTCGGCATCCAGTCTGCGCGTGATTGCTAATGTATGTACCTCGATCAGATCGTCGGAGACGCCATGGTCAGTGTGACTTTCACCCGCAACGTGTGCTCTACCATGTTCATCTTTGCCCTCCCACCATGGATCGCGGCTGCTGGACTGCAGAATGTTTACATCACGATGGGTGTTTTGATCACTACCATTCTGTTTGGCAGTGGGCTTTTTATCGCATTTGGCAAACGGTTTCGTTTCAAGTTCCGCAAGACCTATCGGTACTTTGCCGCGAGGCAATTTGAACCGCGACTTATGTAGGCTTGGTAATGGGTTGCTGGGAACTTTTTGCAAGGCCCAAGTCTTGGTAAATCATATTATCTCCCTCTAACAAGGGCAGATAAGATATCACCGGTTTGGCCATGTGTATATGTTGCCCCCAAGAAACCATCCATTTAAGATTTCAGACAACCATTGGGCAGTATATGCTTAGTACCTATTCTATACTTGTCTGAAACAATTATTACGTTAATCGAGGTCACGCTGCTATATACCTGCTGTTTGGAATGGCTTCTTCGTAATATTGGCACTCGCTCATATCGATTCTACGTGTACCTACGTCTCTAAATTGATTACGATCAACAGTTCCATCATCATCCGAAGTTCCCCGTGACGCCGGTTACTGTCCGCCTGGAACCAGGCATCATGTGTTCTGGCATAGGTAGGTATTCGGGGTTTGTTTAATCCGATACCAACCCAGACCATCTTAGCGCATGCTCTTGTCACCTTGCCATCTCCAAACACTTCTTTGAAGGGGGACAGTTACACGGAAAGTTCCCAGCACAAAGATCTTTACTAACTCTCAGCATTGCATCCTCCTAGCCTATACTTCTGGAGATCTATGATGCTGCACCATTCTCGCCACAGGCCCCATATTCGGCCCCCTCCCCGACGTAGGGGCCCCAGAGCCCAGACAGCCTGCATAAGCTGTAAGGAGAGAAAGCTAAAGGTAAAACACATCCATCAACCAGTTACTACCTCCCTCTATACTTACCATGCACCAGTGTGATGACCAAGTTCCGTCGTGTGCCAACTGCCAGCGGCTCGATCTTGGTGAGTAGGCGAGGGAATCGCCTCGTTTTCTCGCTGACGATGCCCCACAGCTTGCCTTGTCGAAGATCCCTCCACCAAGCGCCAGTTGCCAAGGAACTACCTCGAGACCCTGGAGGAGCGCGTCGAGCTTCTCGAACGTCTCCTGCAACAACAGAGCCAAGTTGGCCAGCCGCAAGCTCCCACCGGACCACAAGCGTCTCGTTCCCGCGACTTCAACCACTTCGGTGCTGTCGCTGGGTCTTATCCAGCAAGGGATCGAGATGAGAATGATGAAGCTACAGATCTGATATCGAAGGCAGGCGTCTTGAGCCTCCACGCCTCGGGGGCGGAACCGCAATATTTTGGGCCTTCATCCATGTTCTCCTTCTCCCGCGTTATTCATGCCTGTGTTCGACAGACAGTGCAAGAGAAACCCTCTAACGAGTTCGACTCCAACCTGGACGAGATGGATGCATCTGCATTGGCCCCCTGCCGACTCCCGAGTTATGAAATTGGGTTGGCGCTGAGCAATGCTTATTTCGAAAACGTTCATTTGCAGTACCCTTTTCTTCATGAACCGACTTTCAGGCAATGGGAGAATAACGCTGTGGGGCTTGATTCCATGGTGGCTAGTCCTTCTGAGCTCTTCTTCGTCAATATGGCACGTAGAACCAGTCAAATCTAATGCGGGTGTACTTGGCTAATGGTAAACAGGTTTACGCGATAGGAGCCCTTCTAAAGTCCAACAAGAGGTCTTTCCCGCAAGTGAGTTCACCATATCGCGTTGATAATGCAGCTGGCCAACTGTGTCTGCTTAGCAACTCTACGTCTCGGCTCTGCTATACATCGATCATGTTCTGGCCAAGAAAAGCCTCGAGTCTATCCAAGCATTGCTTTGCTGTGCCTTGTTCTCAATTCGGTCTTCGATGGGCCCGTCCGTATGGTCAGTTGAGCAATGAGCATCCCACCATAAAAGACTGACGATCTGGGACAGGAATCTCTCGGGCCTTGCGCTGCGTCAGTGCATCGAACTCGGATATCACCGCAATCCTAAGAAGATCAACTTGAAGTCGAACATCCTGCGTCTTGAGCTGCGAAAACGAGTATTTTGGTGCGCATACCAGATGGACTGTGCCTCTTCCGTCAACCTCGGGCTTCCGCTGAGCCTCCCGATCCAAGAGGTCGACACTGAAGTGAGTATTGATCATCTACAAGTTTAAAGGTGCTTTATATATAGTTTATAGTTCCCACTAGATATCGACGACTCATCCATCACCGAGACTGGAGCGAAGGGGCCTCCTCGCCCACCAGGTGGCCCAGTAACTACCATGTCGCATGCGCTGCACCAATTTCGGATCCGATGCATCTGGGCGCGGATCTACGCATCCATATACTCCAACGCTGCCAGCCAAGGTCACAACGACGAAAGCTACCAGGCACAGGTGCGATCATTGCGCAGGGAGCTCGATGAATGGATGGCGGCAACACCTCCTGAGCCCCAGCGGGCTGGCGTTCCCCTGACCGTGTTTGCAAATGCCGAGGATTACAAAGTGACCTACAACGAGACCATCCTGTTTCTCTACCGTGGCCAGCTGACAAACCGCGAGAATGTGCAGGACGAGGTGTTTTTGGAATGCATGCAGGCTGCCAGTGACATCTGTCAATCATGCAAGCGCCTTTACATCGGGAAGCCCATCAACTATACCTGGTCGACCCTCCACGTCATCTTTCTTGCAGGCTTGACTAACTTACACTGCCTTTGGACTTCACCTGCTGTCCGGCAAGCCGCGAGAATCGACAGCGTCAGCAATTCGTTTACGACCTGCACCATGCTGCTGGCCATCATGGCAGAACGCTGGGAAGGCGCCGCGCCATACCGTGATTTATTCGAGGCGCTGACTTCAAGAGCCATGGCTATGCTGGTTGAGAGGAAGCAGCACGAGCCATTGCCGACTTCGCCTATGGACTCTACCATTCCGAATATGGAGGATCTTACGCAGTGGGCGGCCCAAATAGCTGATGTTGGTATGCCTGATGCTTTTGGCAGCCTCCTGAGTGGCCTCATTGGTGATTACAGCTTAGAGGGACAGGAGTCTTATGATAGTTTGTGGGAGTTCTAAGATAAAGGGAGAAGTTATGAACAGACTACCTGTTGTCGAACCGAACTATTTACCAAGGTTGGCTTGACCTACTGGTCCAACAGTTTTGGTGTGCGCCCCAAATTAAGAACTTGCAAGGATATTTGTAAATAATTTACAAGAATTGTATATGCAACAGCCTCAACCTACTCCTCCTCGCAGATCTTAGTTCAGCAAATCAGCAACTTGCTTGGTAATGTCATGCAGAGGAAACTGAGTGCGGTTCCCAGCCAGCGTGCCCTTAACCTTGGCATCACCAAAATACTCGGTCACCGAGTAAATGCTCGACCCAATCTGCAAGCTTGCAACAGTAGAACCTCCAGCAGCGAGATACTTGTTCGCAATACTGCCCACATTCCGAGCCTTGTTCCACTTTCCATCAGCAGAGTGCAGGACGATGGTGCCGTTGGTGTTGTCCGAGACCAGGAGGACAGTGCCATGGTACAAGGGAGGAAGAATAGCTCCATCAAGGCCTTGACCAATTGGGGTTTTTCCAGAGCTGAGAGAAATCTTGGAAGGCTTTCCTTGCTTGTCGCGCTTGTTGAACTTGTACAACTGGCCGTCGATGTTATCAGGAACAATCAGAGAGTCCCCAACTGACACGGCGCCCGTGAAACCGTGCTTGGTATGATCCGGTGGAGTCGCAAGATACCATGCACTGGCCTGTTTGTTGTCGGCGCTGACCCGGATGATGCTGCTCGGAAACGTTCCGATGACAAAAGTGTTGCCGTGCTCATCGTGCTCAATGTCCTGGTAGCCCGAGTACACTCCGTTGGTGATAGCTGTCAAGTTTCGGCGCCAAAGCTCGCGACGTGTCTTGAGATCATACTTGACGAGGAAGTTGTCGCCCGAAATGTCCTGGCCTTCAGTATCGAAAGCGGCTCCGGCGTCAATGACGACGGAGAGCCTGCCGAGGGGATCGACCTTGACGCCGCTGGCGTGGAGAATAGGATCTCCGCTAAGACCCTTGAATTTGATCGAATCGATAACGGCATTGACATAGGGATCCCAGACTGCTACTGTGGCGTTGTAGACGGAGCTAGAAACACTCGTTAGAATATGAGAGATAAGATAGAGGAAGAATTGGCTGACCTGAAGTAGACTGAGCAGCGGCTCTCGTCAAAAGCAGCATTCTCGGGGTACAGCTGGAAGCTGTTGATGGTCTTGTCCCCGGAAATGCTGGCGCAGTGGGAGCCGGAGTTGGAGTATCTGCTTGGGTACGCTGTCGCTGCCGATGCAGACAGAAGGAGGAGCGAGGGAGACAGTCTCATCTTGATCAAATTGAATTGTTTTGATATGGATAGACAAGGAAAGGGAGGTTGTTACTGTGAGTGAAGGTACAGGTCTGAGAAGATGAGGTTCAATGCTCCTTAAATATCTCACATCACGACATGAAGGCTTCATTATGTGTCAAGCTCACACCCGATTTCAATGAGTTCGTGGATCTCGGCTCCCACCTCCCAAAGCTAGCTTGATTTGATTACACAATGCGACTCTTGGGTAACAAGGCGCAGTTACGACATTGACGTGCCCAGCGTTTCCGACAAAGTGCCGAGATGACGGCCATCCCACTGGAAAAAGTATGTCAGGGCTTGCAAGACGTACGACACCTCGGAAACGACAAGGCGTATACGGAGTGTCCAATGAAAACACTTTCCTCAACAAAAGCTTAGATCTTGTTTACGTGTCGGGAAAGGCTGGTCATTGCTAAGCCGGAGATGTCCAGCTCTAAAGTGGGAGCCGGTGGGATAAAATTTCTTTGTTCCCAACACGCTTGGACCCCCATTATTAGTCAGGAGACTCCTTGATACATTCTGCAGGATAGAGTTAAATGATATCATTCTTTATTCCGCGTTTGGAAATGAGTGCGGTCAAGGTTGTTTAGTTAATACTTTGAGTTCCATTCCCTTGATGCAACTCTTCAGGGCTAAAGGATGTGCCCAGGTTGGAAGAATAAAATGTCCAAATGACATCACCCGGAGACGAAAATCGAGTCTGTCAAACTCATTTCTATTTCTTGACAGAAATATGTGTCATCTTGAATTTGTCTCTTTTTTGTGACTGTATCATAAACGTATGACTAGGTTGGTTTGCCTAGAGCCAATGTTTTACCACGGGTAACTGAGAGAGATCACGTCTCTGTTGAAGCTTAGATAGCCTAACTCCTTCTGATGGTTTCTATAAGCCGTGGATTAAGTTAAATATAATCATCTGAGGGATTTTCAACCAGCTTGCTTCATTAATACGCTTACGTAGTTACAAAGCTCTAGGGTGACAGCAAGGCTATTTACTAAACGTAACACTGCTGTACGATAACCATAGCTTATACCCAAGTTTGCATAACACAGCAACGAATTAATAGAGTCTATAAATACTACAAATGACGCTGCGATAGCCTTAAGAGAGGGGAAATAGAATCAGCACGGACTTACCTCAGCTTCTTCTGACCTGGCTGCCTGTCCTATCGCAAGGCATAATAGGCATTGTCTTGACCCCCATCCTGACCCGAGGATCATTTGTAACAAAATAGTGGCCAAGAACTATCAAAGGCCAAAATTCAACGAATTCATGCGTTTATCAGCGTGTTCTTTGATCCTGTGTACGACGGGAGGGGTCATTCAAAAATGAGAATTCAACGAATTCCCTGCCGGCGAGATAGGCGGGAAATCCATCTACATCAAGCTGAGCGGAACAACGGAGATGCTGCAGCTCAGTCCCGGGCCTTCTTCCATGAAGAAACCAACTTGTCTGATATTCATGCTTATTAAGTATATTGACCAGTTTGGGGATCGTGGCTGTTTCTTCAAGCCTCGTTCCAGTTCTGGATCTTGGTAGCGTGAAAGCCTTGGACACAGCCTCGTTGGGCTAACCGCCACCACCCAAACAGTCTCTTCAACTTTCTCCATCTCAACTGTATAACCAAACACGAAACTCACCATCCGAAGAGCTCTTATCCCACAAAAGAGCTAGCAGTCCCCTCACACATCAATGGATCCGCTCTCCATCACGGCGGGATGCGTGGCCCTTCTCGGCAACCTAGCCAGCGCCGGCCTGGCCATCAGCAACTTCATCCACGGCTACAAAGAGGCCGCTGAAGACTTCGTCACCATCACACGAGAGTTGGCTGAGCTGCGCGCGATTGCTTCGACGCTTCAGCGCGACTGCGATAACTCGTCTTCATCGTCTATCCCGATAGAGCTCCGACCACAAATTGCCGCTATCTTGAAGAATTGCGATGCTGTGGTCCTTCAGGTCCAGAGCCGTGTGGACAAGTACATGGCCTCGGGCAATAAGGGTGCTGCTAAATGGGCTCTATGCGGCAGGGAGGATGTCACCAAGCTGCAGGTATCCCTCGAGACTCATCGCAACGCGTTGGGTCTAACGCTGGGGATGATCTCAGTCTCCCTCGCGAAAGCTGTCAAGGATGACACGACTGTGATCAAGGAAGGCATGGTGGAGGTGAGAGAAATCGCCGCCCACCTGTTAAAGGGGATCGAGGCCATGCGGCAATTGGAAGGCGATGAGCAGACCGATGAACGTTTGGATCTCGGTGGTCGATTCTTCATGTTGGAGAGATATCTCGATGACATGACCTCATACGCTGATACAGTCGTTGGAGAGGATCTTTGGGAGGACGCAGACGCTCGGTCTATTCAAGTGAGCTCGGAAAACAGGCTGAACAACCAAGATACCGAGCAAATCGGACAAACCGAGGCAAAATTCGTTCAATCAAAGCCTATTAGCGACTTGATTAGCGACTTGATGACAAGCAAGAAAGAGAACCAACAAGCAAAACAGTATTCTATGGAGTTGGTGGGGGAAAGTCCCGCTTCTGGCAGCAATCCAGGCCAAGCGAGTGTCAAAAACGCCGGGCAAGCAGACCAACCCGAGCCACCACCCCTCTCGACATTTGTTCATCTAGGCGGAGATCCTCCGATAAAACCAGAGAAGGTCTAGCGTGGGACCATCGCAGTTCGCAAAAAGGTGACAGTGATCGGCCCCGTTGTCGGAAAAACAGCATTGATAAGGTGAGTTTTCCATCACAACTTTGGCTCACAAGACACCAACTAACTGGTCGTCTAAGAACTTTTGTCGAGAAGAAATACCCCCCAGTATGATCACCATCTATCCAACTGCTCACAGCTCACGATATCAAGGAATAACTCTGGCCAACGGTATTTGAGAACTATATGGCCGACTTAGATATCGGTTGCCCTCTAGAAGTCGCCATTTGGGATACAGCCGGCCTTGATGACTATGAAAGACTGCGCCCACTCAGATATCCCGACACCGATTTGTTCCTGCTCTGTTTTGATCTCGGATGGTTGGACTTTCTTAGCGAAATTGAAGATAAGGTGCGTCCCCTATGCTAATCCCTTAGCCAAACATTTCGTTCCGTCCAGAGTTCGCAGCAGTACATACTACAGACGAGTCGCAGTGGATACCAGAAATACGTAAAGACTATCCAGAGACGCCGATGGTTCTTGTAGGCTGCCAGAAAGATCTCCGCGATTGCCCTCCAGCTGTCAAAGAATGGCCTTACAAGGATGGCCCTGTCTCGTGGGCGACTGTCCGAGCCCCCTTGATCCCAGAACCAGCTGGACCATTCCTGATTGAACGCTATAGGGCAAAGAACTTGCTCAAAAGATTGGGGCTGCCATGTACATAGAATGCTCGGCGAAGACAGGCGAGGGTGTTGAAGCAGTGTTTACTGAGCCGTTCAAGGTGATGTTTCCAAATAAGGTCAAGAAGAGTTGGCGGAGTAAACTATTTTCAAAGGCTTAGGCTATAGACAGGCGGGGAGGAAGTGTGGGAAGGGATTTGATTCCATTAGTCTTATATCTTCACAAGGAGGCGTATAGGCGACATTAAGTTAGCGCAAGTATGACTATACGATACCAGAAACAAGCCATTAAATAAGGACCTTCCAGGAGGTTTCACATCGTATAAGTCGCCCAGCTGGCTGAGTTGTTACCAGAAAAGCCCCCTGTACTGACATAAAGAAAAGGGGACCCATGGCGTTGGCGAGGTCGTGCTCACGCACCAATTTGAAGAGGCATAGGTCACGTGAATCCCGCTGGCTGACACTTGGACTGATCCACCCGTAAAAACCATCCAATCATGAGGGCGTCTGAGATACTGCGCCACACGTTCCGAACAGCTTCAGTCAGACAGGATCGGGGCAGTGTAGTAGTAAAGATAAACCAGAAATAGCAATATCCTTCCTTCTTAAGCGCAGCTTGATCTCAACCTGATTCTTCTGATTGTTTCTTAGCCGCACTACCTTTGTTCTGTTTTCTCACTGTTCAATATCCACCATGGCGGTTAAGATTCCTCCCAGCGACCTTGTCTTCCCAAACTTGAACGAAGATCGAGCTGAAATCAGAATCTTGGAAGTTCATCCTGGGAGTCCAGGTTCGCAGATACACTGCAAGTTCCAAGTGGCGACATTGGATGAACTGGAATCGCCATATGAGACCCTGTCTTATACCTGGGGCGATGAAAACGAAGCAACAAAGGTCACTGTTTGGCTTGACGAGACGCCGGTTCCCGTTGCCAGAAACCTCTTTGACGCATTGAACAGGCTGCGTATGACTCATGAGCCGAGATATCTCTGGGTTGACGCACTATGCATCAACCAGGCTGATGATGTGGAAAAAACCTGGCAGGTCAGCATGATGCACCGAATCTACAGCCAATGTCAGCAGTGCGCCATCTGGCTGGGGGCCTTGGGAGATGTCGATGTGTTCCATGCTAGAGCAGCCGTGGACACTTTGTGTTGGTTCGCCGGGTCGCGAGGAAAACCTGACTGGATGGATGATGATTCGGCTAGAGATTATGCTGCCAAAGCACTCAAAATTCTCATCAACCTGCCATGGTGGGGTCGGATATGGACGGTCCAAGAAGCAATCCTCCCATCTTCCGCGACAGTGTATTGGGGCCCGTGTGATATCTCATGGGACCTAATGCGCAGGGCGGCAGATAGCTTCTTTGACAATCCCTCCCGGCAAATCCCAGGAGAGTTCTGGGCCCATGGCGGAGCTATCGACCTCCAAAGTGCGATGCGGGGACTTCAATTCACAAGCAGAGAGTCTCTCTTTCAAGTTCTGTGGCGCTGGAGATTCCGTCAAGCTACAGATCCGAGGGACAAGGTCTATGGACTTGTGGGTTTTCGGCGTGACACTTCACTGCCTACGGTGAAAACCTGCGATTACAAAATCGACGTCAGAACCTTGTATCAGAGGGTCACGGCTGATCTCATCCGTCTATCAACTGATCTGCAACCATTGATCGGACGAGGGGGCGAAGTGTCTGAAATACCTGACCTCGCGTCTTGGGCTGTGGATTGGCATGGGGTGCGTGATGATTCGAGACGGAGCACGGTGAACTTCTGGGACCATCACCGACGATGGCATGGGCTTGGCTATACCGCAGATAGAGGATTGCGAGGCGTCGGTCAAGGCCTGAAGGTCGAGGACGATCGGATTCTCTGCTTGCACGGCTTGCAGATTGACCGGATTTGTGTGGTTGAAGACCAGTCCAAAGGCACGTGTGTGGAGGGCTACGGATCAGCTAGGTCTCTGTTCCTCAACAGTGGTGGTAGATGGGGGAGGGTAATCACTCAGTTCCAGGATAAATACCCTGGACAACTTCCAGATAACTGGATGAGTGCATTTCTGGGTCTCATTACTGGCAAGTTGGTCCCTCAAGACCCAAACCATGGGGATGGCATAGATGATTGGATGAAGAACATGGTTCGTCCGCAGGCCGTGTTCATCACCGAGTCAGGGCGTTTCGGGCTAGGTTCTCGAAACATTCGACCAGGACAAGAGGTGTGGGTTCTTGGCGGAAGCAGATTTCCTGTTGTTTTAAGTCGTCGAGCCGGAGGAGCTGAAGACGAAGGCTTTACCTTTGCTGGCGAATGTTTTGTGTATGGAGTTATGAGAGGTGAGGCTGTAGAAGGACGGAGTAACGAGCAGAGAGAAATCAAACTTTATTAGAGAGAACAGAGCTGATATATTTATTACCCGTCCTAAATTTCCCTATATTTATAATCTAATGCCTACTTAAGGGTATTAACGTCATCAAGAAATCTTTCTTTGCACTCGGCGCTTGTGTGGCACTATACGCGATGGGGTTGCGCGATGGGGTTGCAGCCGCCGTTCTCGGTAACCGCGGCAGCATCAAGAGGGATGATGGCTCCCTCAGAGGCAAAAACAGGGATGTCGCTCAAAGGCTGGAAGATCTCGATGTCACGGTCGCCGTCGTAGACAAGTCCTGTGAATATATCGACGTATCGTGAAACGCTTGGAGGGAACCAAGCCCGTACAATAGAGCCGGTCGTCGACTCTGTTGATAATGTGTTCTTTATAGTTGAAACCCGGCCCTTGATGGGTTAACTGAGCTAGAAGACCGTCTAGGAGAGAATGTCTCCGGTACATGGGCTGGGCCAGAGGCTCATGCTCCCTAGAGGCCCTGATATTCATGGTATGTAAGAACGGATCATCCGGTGCCTGAGCTATAGGAACCGCGTTATGATGATCCGTGACTCGAGACGGTGTTTACTGTAGTTAAGGTATAAATAGCTGAATACCTAGCTTATTCATCACGCAGTACCCTTGAACACCTCCTCCACGTATTTAATCGATACATGATCGCCTTTGGCGCGCGATCGCGTATACAATGTACTAGTGTCGTTCCGCAAGATAGCCGCCATGAGCCCCTGATCCACAGCACCATCGCCAGCGACTGCACATTCGCCGCCGTCATAGCAAGCGCGTGCACCCAGAAACGAAGCAGTACCCCAGTCCGGCAGGATATATTGCGGTCCGTTGAGATACGTGCCAGCCTCGACAATCCTTTGATGAACACAAGTCAGCTCCGAGCCCGCCACGAATTGACACGGGTTAATGATCTACTCACCACTCTGCCGAGGCTCCCTGGGATGGCCAAGTTGGGCCACGCCACGTGGTAGGGGCGTCTTGGCTATGTTTGTAACTCTTGCCGGTGTTGAGGTTGGTCAAGGTGGTGGTGCCGTGATAACCGTTGTTGGTCGTTTCCACAAGCACATGAATATGATCACCTTCTGAGATGGCGAGCTGGGCTTTGCTGACACTCAACGGGTCGTCTGGGATCCTACAACAAACCGGTTAGTCAAGTTCCGGGGGATTTTACGGAGTCAAACCCTACCATTCATGGAATCCCGTGTACTCGGTCGTCCCGTTAGTCCACACCGACATGATAACGCCGGCCTGCCAGAGTCCTCGAACCTGCGTAGGCGATGATAGAACACCGTCAAGTCCGATCCAGTAGGACGCTGTGTATTGCTTTACCTTCTCACGCGGTTTCTTAGGTATCGATAGATGTGGCATAACGAGGGTAGCCTCGACCATGGTGAAACCGGTGGAATTACTCGATATGTTGAATTTGTCCGCGTACCGAACTGGCCCGGCCCATCCGTCGCCGTAGAACATTGGGTACTGCGCGTCTTTGGTTGCTGCGCAGGCGCTGCAGAGCAGCAGCGCGGCCAACGCTTTCACATTCATTGTGTTTATCAGCGATGCGAGGAAATGAAATGAGGGAGAAGCCCAGATATCAGAGGAAAGTTTGTTGAAGGCTACTCATATTGACGCCGATCATGCCCTGGCGGTGAGTTCGAATACGAGCTTCCCCACTATCAAAGCCACCCACTTCGGATACACCGGCCGAGTGCCATGACGATTTATTCCGTCCGGAACAGAGTGCTCTTTATCTCCGCCTTGAAGGCCTTAGGAAACCCATCACCAGCATCATCGCGGGGGCGAGGCCAAGATAAGGTATATCCGCCTTTACCGATATTACGGTACGTCAATGCCTCGCAATATATGGATCCCGCGAATGAGCACCTCGTCGCCTCCGGCGTCGATGTCGGCATGGCTAATATTCCGTATATAAATGGCTAGCACACGTGAGGCAGGTTAGATTAGAATATATAATTCATCAGCGCCTAATACGGCTTCGTGGTCATACAAGGAGAAAATAGTGGCCTCAAAACGAACCTTAGCCGTCTTAATTAACTCTACAATAGGATCATCCTGAAGGTTGATGTCCTACACGAGAGAAGTTTCGGCTTCTAAACCTAGCCTATAGAGAGACCAATAAATTAGCATCTGGCTAGTTTATAAGGTGACGTTGCTCTCCTCGCCCAGTAAAATTCATCCTTAGGCTCAAGCAATATCCCTAATCACATCAAATCAAGCTTTGTTCAGAACTGTCACTGGGGTCAGTCACACGTAGATCGCTGACTCCGGGTAGTGGTTGTAATTTATCCTCGGGATCACCAGGCCCAGCAACAGAGTCGGCTGCATGTATTCCGGAACTTCCGGCTACGGCCACGAGTGACGCGCCATCCGTAATGCAGTACTTTCCTAGAGAACAGAACACACACGCGCACACATACACACACAGCTGGGTGAGAGATATCCACTCCTTGAGAGGGGACTTAGGAGCTTGATCTCACGACTTTCTCGCTCTCTTGCGAAACAATGTAAAATACCGAGCGTAAATGATCAATTTATAACAAGTAAGAACTACCCCAAAGAAAAACCTCGAGGCGGCTCTTTTCTACTACTGACAGCAGACGAAGGTGATTGCAAGTTTGAGGCTCCCGCGAGTCTCTAGCCTTTTTGTATGTACAAAAAATTTCTCTGCACAAAGGAAAAGACTTCTTCCCCCAACAACACTACCTGGACGCCTCCATTTAAAAGGTTGGTCCCTTTGGGTCAATAGGTTCCAACTCGCCCTGGCCCTTAAACTGCTCTAAAATGTTGGCCTTCTCCGTCAACATAAACCTGTCCGTCTGGATTCCAATCTTTGCCAACGTCCTCCAGCGTGCAAAGTCCTCAGGGTTCCTCTTATCGCCGCGCGCAGATTCGGCATTATCCCAGTGTCCCTGAGAGAAGCCCAATATACCGCTAATCGTCTGGCCCTTAATATCATAGACTAGGGAAACAATAGTGCCGGTTTCCTCGAGCCAGTTGATCTGCCAGATCTCGCCAGGTCGCACGCATTGGTAGGAGGCGGTTTGGTAGTTTTTGCGGCCGGCCATAGGACCGCCGTGGATGGCATAGACAACGCGGTCTTCGGAAAAGAACCAGATTTCATAACGCCACTTCTCCGGGTTTCCTTCGGAGTCTCTTGCATCGTAGTCGTAGATGAGATGGGTATCGCGTATATCCGTCTCAAAGGAGGGGTCTAGGTCGCCGTTGGTCTGGTAAATTGGGTACGCCAGGACGTCTTTCAGAAGCGTCACGAAGAGAAATAAGAAAACAAGTTTGAGATTCATAAGAACCATTGTAAGTGTTTGTATTGTGGATGAGTATTGGGGTAGAGAGCTAGTTTCTAACAGTTCCGTGACGCCTTTATATATCTCCTCAAGCCTGGTGATAGTCTTGAGAGTCGGGCCACCAAGAATAGCTTCAACCTTTGGAAAATCCGGCTCTCCCGTGCTCGAACGGTTTCGAAATTGACGAGATAGTTGTTGGCGTGACAAGGCGTCTCGAAATGGCCAGGGCTCAAGGTGGAAGAAACTCAAGTTTGCATCGTATGACACCACACCGCGCAACAAGAACATCCACAAATCGGCGCACAGCGCGGTTAGTCTCGCCATGAAGGAATGCTATCGGCCCGTCAACCCAACAAGCTGGTTTAACTTTGGTTTGAGGCGCTTCTGTTGTCCTGTTTTGTTCAATCCAGCGTTTATCATGTTCAAGGCTATTCTGTTGCCTTTTTTGTCAATGCCCGTGACCGGCCCCTTCAATGCATAGATAACCGTTGCAACAGGGAGTTCAGTCCCTGTGATTGATCATTCGATACCTATGGTCCTACTAATGGCCAGATCATTCCTATTCCCTTCTAAAACGGCACTTAGCATGGTATAGAATAGAAAGGAGATTAATAATCACCTATTAACCCTTTTTTCTATATGAAGAAATTACCCCATGGCCCAAAATGACCTAGCACCACGGGGTTGTACAGTATTAGGTTTTGATACCGTTATGTATTGATGACTGTGTTTTTTGCTATTGTGGCTGATGGCTTATTGTCATCATTGCAGATAATAATAATGGCCTAATTAGCACGCTTTTCTCTCAAATCAACACGTGATCTCGCTTCCTGTCTCGTCGCTAACATCCACTACCTCCCTGAGCCACCATTTTCCCTCCCTTTCCTCTTCCCTCTCTTTACTTCATTAATCCCCGTTCACCATGTTCTCACCAGATGCTTGCACTCTATTGCCTCGCGCTTATGGCGTCTGCGGCAAGAAAAAGGGCCTTCTCCGCTGCGAAGTAGAAGGACGGGGCAGCGAGCAAAAAGAAATCGAACTGCATCAGAGAGAACGGAGCTAATATATTTATCACCCATCCAGAAAATGGGAATGCTTCAGTAACCACAAGGGACTGATGCCGTTACCGTTACGGGAGTGTTGGCCTTGTTGCCAGTCGATCCACCAGAAGTCACACGCGTCCTTCTCAAGGCCTCGGTCAAGAAGGCTTAGATAGGCAGTCATGTACTCTGGATCATCTGGGCGGAATGAAATGGGTTTCTGGTGTTAGTATCGTGGCCTAGAACTGCCGCCATCTCCCTGCATTCGTCTTCGAATGCATGTAGCCCGTCGGCCGGATGGTCGTTGAGCGTAAGGTTGAATCGTCTCTGTCCTCAAAATGTCCATCGGAGGACGATTCGTACCTCATCGGGCCCTCAGTCAGGACAGTGAACCGATACTTCTCTCCTGTCACAATTGCTCGTGGGTTAGCAACAGGGCGGCTCGCGAATTGGTACGCTCCCATGGTTAAGGACGCTCCGATCAAAGCCGAAAACGGGTCTTGTGACAGTTCAATGTGATGTGTCAAGTGAAGCAGGTTAGCCCATAGGTTAATTAAAGGAGTCGTTCCAAAAACCAGTAGCCGCTCTTGCCAAACCGTGGAATAGTAAACCGCTAAGACACGCCAACAATTTACCCACTGCCAGTCTGTCAACGGGGACCACTCGCTTAAACTTCTCGCTATTATCCCCACGGGGCGTAGTTTTGACACGACACTATTCCCACTGCCTGAATGAACCTTTGACGCTAGATGCCAGCTGCTGAGCAGAAACGAGCTCTGGTTGGCCAGAGTAGTCCCGCTCAAGGGGCTCGGCTGTGCGCTGTTTAAACCACGGCATTTGACGATGCCCTCATTTTCAGAAAAAAAAAAGAGGCATACTACCCTGGCTCCAAAGCCTGCCCTGGCCACAGGAGAGTAGATTGAAGAGCGAAAACACGGTATTGTCGGTCCGATAATTCTTTCGACCAGGCCTGCTTCTCACAACCCCCTGCATGCGGTAAACCGGACCCCTTTGCTGGTGCTGTCACGAGACTCGACAAGAAATCAAGTCAAGGATCTCTGTTGTCAGCCCAATAGAGACCCCAGATTTGATCAATCCACGTTTACCTCCACACTTGCCGATTTGGGGTCGCTGTGGAGTGAGAGTCTGAGCGCTTCATACAAGATCGTGGGACTCTCCTTATAAAATGGGAACTTGGGGACGAGATGGAGTTTGGAGGAGACCATCATCACTCAATCGCTTACACGAGAATTCAATTTATCCTTCCTAGCTCAACGTACTTCATTCATCCCCGTCATGGACGAGTCCAAAGAAAACTCCAATCAGCATGAGGGCGACAACGCCGTCCAGAATAGCCCTGCAAATCCAGGTATTGCCGTTGGCCTGTCCCCAGTCGACGACATGCTCAGGGCAGCCATCAAAGCTTACCCAAAGGCCATCGCCTTCAGCATAATTGTATCGCTTTGCCTTATCATGGAAGGCTACGACACTTCCACAGTTCCGAGAAAGATTCGGCGAACGTCTTGAGAACGGGGATTATCAAATCACCGCATCATGGATGTCAGGTCTCAAGACTGGCGTCCAAGTTGCTCAGATTCTGGGACTGATGGCTGCTGGCGTCATAGCCGAGAGATACGGCTACAAGAAGACAATCTTGGGATCCCTTCTACTGCTTATCGGCTTCATATTCATCTTTTTCTTTGCCTCACATATTGCCATGCTTTTTGTGGCTGGCGTTTTGTGTGGCGTTCCATGGGTATGATCATACGTCTCTTTCGCAAAGAGCTATCGAGCTGACTTTGACAAACACAGGGAGCTTTCCAGACATTAACGGCCACTTATGCGGCTGATGTGACCCCTGTCCCACTGCGGCCAGTCCTCACCACCTATGTCAACATGTGCTGGGTAATGGGCCAGCTCCTCAGCTCAGGTGTGTTGCGTGGGCTCATTGACCGCCACGATAATTGGGCTTGGCGGATTCCCTACGCCATCCAGTGGGTGTTCCCACCTCCTATCATCATTGGCGTTCTACTTGCCCCCGAGAGTCCCACCTGGCTCGTCCGCAAGGGCCGCCTCGACGATGCTAGGAAAGCTCTGAGGCGGCTTTCAAGCGGACGATCCGAGGACGACATCAACAACACAGTGGCCATGCTTGTCTACACAGACCAAATGGAGAAGGAGTCGGTCGAGGGCGTCTCGTACTTGGACTGCTTCAGGGGCACAAACCTCCGCCGCACTGAAATCGCGTGCATGGTCTGGGCTGCCCAAGTTCTATGCGGCATCTGGTTCGGTGGCAATGTGATTTACTTCCTCCAACAGGCCGGCTTTAATCCAGCCAGATCATTCGACTTTGGCATTGGCACCCAAGCCCTTGCGCTGGCCGGCACCATAGGCGCCTGGTTTCTCCTCCCTCACGTGGGGCGCCGAAGACTCTATCTCGTCGGTCTCAGCGTTATGCTCACTGTCCTTCTGGCTGTGGGCTTCATGGGCATCCCGGCCCGCAGGGATGCCATTGGCTGGACTTCAGGCGCCTTGATGATGGTCTTTGTCGTCGCGTATGATCTCACCGTTGGCCCAGTCTGCTACTGCCTCGTAGCAGAGATTCCGAGCACACGCCTGCGCATCAAGACTGCGGTCTTGGCCCGTAACACGTACAATATCATCAGCATCGGGGCCAATTTTCTGAATGCGCCCATCCTCAATCCAGGGGCATGGAATCTCCGTGGTAAGGGAGGCTTCATCTGGGCGGGTCCTTGCGCTGTAGTTCTTGTCTGGACCTTTTTCCGCCTGCCAGAAACTAAGGGACGAGCGATCTCGGAGCTGGATGCTCTCTCTGAGAGACGCGTCAGCACAAGGGACTTTGCCAGGACGGAGGTTACCATCTTTGACCAGAGTCAGAACGAGAAACTGGGCGTTGAATGACCTTGGCCCGATTGGCTTTTGGTGTCATTAACAAGAGATTCAGGGATTGCTTTGGAAACTGGGGATTTCTGTAGAGTGTAGCTTTCGTTGCCAGCCAAGTCTACTCGCATCAAGATACAGTATTCTTCTAGAATTATAAAGCAATGATTTCTGGACGATGGAATCGAGTGGCGAGCGGATGTCGGCGATCAGGTCGGTACACTCGTAGAACTACACCGAGTAGCCCAGACCGGCGTTTCGGCAGATACTCAGGCCTGTAGCTAATCGAGGCGACTCCAATTCGACGTAGGTCATGAAGGAATATTCGTGGTTTATACCGGCAGGGCCCGAGTCGTGAGAGACAAGGCGTAGGGTGGCGCGCTTAGCATCGTCGAAGCAGTCCTGTCGGACTAGCAAGTTGGGGGTTTCGGATTTAAAAGGATGTCGTGTGATTACTGCGGGGAGATCTGGATCGCGAACAGGGTCTTCAGGTTCTGGTCGAAGAAAACGCCTGTCTTTCTTGGGCATTTGAAAGCTGGTGCTAGGATAGGGCCTCTCAGCAAAGGAGAGTGTGACGCACAAGTTTAGGAAGCATTGTCGGGCCGACAACATGACTTGATCGGCATCGACGGCCGCATCATGGGATCAATGGATCATACCAAGAGCCTGTATCAGTACAAACGGAGAAGTACTCGTGTTTATCGGCTCCCATCATCTGCAGTTGTGCCCCCGCACATCCCCACCGTTCTGAGTGAGTGAGCCTTGGCCAACACTGGTTTAAGTACTCCTCTTGTTCTGTGGAGTGAACTTGCCCAAACATCTCTCCATCTTACCCATTCCCTCACTCTCCATGTCTGTTTTACAATGAGTGTCACTGCGACATATACCGCCGCGTTGACACGGAAGCCGCAGGGCTTCCATCCTCCCCCAGAGTATCACCTCAAAGCCCCGCAGGGATGGATGAACGACCCCTGCGCCCCGAACTTTGATCCAACGACAGGCACTTATCATATCTTCTATCAATGTAAGAGAAACGGCTTCTCCGAATGTCTCTTTTCTGACACCGCTAGGGAACCCTCGGTCCTGTGATTGGGGCAACATCTGCTGGGGTCATGCCACTAGTTCTGACGGCCTACGTTGGAATCACAGTGAAACCAACCCGGCGCTCCAACCCAGTGAGCCGTACGATAAGGCTGGTATCTGGACAGGTTGTCTATGGCCAACTGGACCTAAAGGAGAGAAGGACCAGCTCACGGTTATCTACTCATCCATCACATGCCTGGATATTCACTGGACCCGTGAGCACGTCCGTAACTCCGAAGGCATATCGCTGGCGACGTCTACGAACAACGGGAAGACGTGGAGGAAAAACGACCTAAACCCCATCATTAAGAATGAGCCGGAAGACCTCAGGGTGACGGGCTTCAGGGACCCGTTCCTCGCGACTTGGCCTGCTCTTGATGAGATCCGAGGCGAGAGGAGCCTCTATGGGATTCTTTCAGGCGGGATTGCCGGCAAGACCCCAACCGTCTTCATTTACGCCGTCTCCCCGGCCGACCTTACCGAGTGGACATACCTGGGACCCCTGGTCGATCTTGTTCCTGGCTTCTGCACCCCCGGGCCTTGGACAGGCGACTTTGGTGTCAACTGGGAGTGTGTCAACTACATGACCTTGCGAAGCGACACTGAAGAGCGCGACTTTCTCCTTATGGGGACGGAAGGGGGTCTCAAGCGCGGCTATAAGGAGGGAAGCCCTGATAGCCTTTTCGCGTGGTGCCTCTGGTTCGCCGGCTCTCTTGAGCAGACTGCAGAAGGGCCGAGGCTAAGGCATGGCTTTGACGGGATCCTAGACCATGGAAACTTGTACGCGGCAAGCTCGTATGAGCATCCTGTTACGAAGAAGAGGATCGCGTTCGGCTGGATTAAGGAGGAAGAGCTCACGTTGGCCCGGCGTGAGGCTAAGGGCTGGACGGGCTACCTGTCGCTTCCCAGGGAGCTCTTTTTGTACAGCGCAACAAACGTGGTCAGGGGCTTAAAGTCGTCGTTTGATGAGATACGCTCTATCAAGGCAATCCCCGACGGCTCGGGAGCCAACACCATACACACGCTCGGCATCCGGCCGCTCCACGACCTGCGCCTCCTCCGGCCCTCTCGACCAGACGAGTGGTCAGCCATCGGCAGTTCTGATACTTCAGGCATCCTGAAACACCGCACCCGTTCGACAAGTTGGGAGCTGGAAGCCCTCATCAACGGACACGCCCCGCGGCGCGTAGGCTTCCACATCTGTCACAACGCTGATACCTCGCTGCGGACCAGCATCTTCTTCGACACGCAAGAGGAGAGGATCTTCGTGGACAGGAGTGCGTCAAACCAAGAGCCGGACATTCGAAAAGATACTCTATCAGGGGCGTTCACACTCTTCTACATCCGTGAGCAGGGGCGCGAGACGCTAGAGGCGCTGAGGCTACGCATCTTCCGAGATGGGGATACGCTGGAAGTCTTTGCGAATGATCGGTTCGCACTGAGCACAACAGTCTATGTAGATGAGACGTGCGGGGGGGTCAGCTGGTTTGTCGAGGGCCGTGGCGGTGCGGAGGGTGTATTTGAGACGATTCGGTTATGGGATGACCTCGGGCGAGAAGACGGGAGAGACCTAGAGCAAGGTTAGGATTTAATCCGCCTAGTGTTCAGGTTTTACCACCAACATATGCCTAGTCCAGCTAGCATAAGTACCAATCTGTGGTCTTCCTTTCGCGAAGCTCCAGTGATCCACCTAGAATGAAGTGCACCTCCAAGATTACAGTGATAGGGACTGTATAACGTGTGACATCATTCGCTTGTCATCCAACATTTATATACTCAATTTTGCATACTCACTTTGAGGGGACAGCCTCTACCACGTTGCATGTGTCATAGCCCAATGAGCAAGGCGTCTGCGCAGTCTTTTTGGCAATCCAGAAAGTCATCCATGTTGAACGCAAGCTGTAGCCCGAGGACATGGTTTGGTCCCGCACTCTGCTTGTTTTACGCTCCCACAAACAGCACGTGATCTTGCAACCCCCGAACCTCTCGCTTCTTTATCTCGTCGCTAACATCAGCTACCTCCCTGTATCACCATTCTTCCTCATTTTCCTCTCTCCCTCTTTCCTTCATCGATTCCCACTCAACATGTCCTCATTAGATCCTTGCAAGCTGTTGCCCCGCGCTTGTGGCGTCTGCGGCAAGAAAGAAGACCTCCTCCGCTGCTCAGGCTGCCAAGTGGCCTACTACTGTGGGGGAGACCATCAAGATATCGACCGAAGTCTTCACGAGGCAGGGTGTTCGAAGACGAAGGAAGCCCGTGCAATTTTGGAGAAGGAGGGAAAGACTTTGTGTCACTTGGTAGACGACGGATCCGTCCCCGACGACCTCTTTGTGGAGGGCATCGGTTTCTTCGGGGTGCTAGCCCCCTGACTGAGCCATACATACTCGCGCGCTATCAACTGGCGAACACGCTGCTTCTCTCCTTTGGTGGTGCTGGTGGACTTGTCGACGCCGTGTAGACTGCTCTAGATCACCTCCTGGATATTTTTTGGCTCAATCGTGGAGATCGCAAGGGCGTTCGATTAGTCGTTACTGCACTCTTCATCCGCCTCAACAAGAATCAAGAGGCCTATGATTTTATTAAGTGGTGTGCAACAACCGGAAACCCGGTCCATTTTGAATGGGATGACTGGACTCATTACGGCTGGGATATTGAGCTTCCCTTCCGCGAGGTCGAGGATGCCGACGCACTTGAGCCACCTAAAAACTGGGCATATGGACGCCCGTCTGAAATGAGTCCCATAGCAGCTTTGACACTCATCAAAGTTCGAATCCTGATCGGTCTGCTGGCCGCCCTTAACACACCAGGGCCTTGCAAGGTTCGGTCCCTGAGGAGATCATAGGACTTATCCGCGAGCAGCTTGTGGGAGGCATAGTTCAGTCACGCCTCGAAATACTCAGGGCCGGGGCCGAAGAGACGGCCCATCGCGTTGAAACGATCAAGGCTCAAATCACAGACCTGTATAAGTTGGTCAACACGTACAATCCCCACGTGTGGCGGTTGATGTTGAATGCTCCACACGCCGCCGCTGCCTCAGGACCCTTCTCGTACCCATTCAATTCAGAGGAGGAGGCCTGTTTAATCATTGGGGAAAGCCTGGCCTCGTGACTTGAGACCCCTGTATCGTTTGAGGTGATGCGGTCCGTGAGCCAAACGGCATGCAGGGAAACAGGGAGCCGGGGTGCGAATATAGGAACGGTGGACTGAGCGAAGTAGATGAAAGATTGGGAAATGCGGGAAGATGCAGGGCTGGTTAACCCACTTTCGGATTTTGTTACTAAATTTGAGTGTATCGCCTCGCGCAATCTCTCAAGCAGATACAAATCCTACATGCAATTGTCTTATTAAGTATCTTTCATTATCTTTTAACTCGCTAGTCTTTTCGGATCCTGCAACCTCGCTAGTTCCAACAGTAACCTGTAGGTATAAACAGCCATGTCGACCTGCCTCAGAGATCTTGAGAACCAGTCTCTACCCTGCTCAGCAATAGCCTTGGCTATTCTTTGTCCCGCTTCCGTTGAAGTGAGATAAGAGACAAGCTCCGGAAGCTCCTCCAGGCTTTGGCTGACGGGCACGTAGTGCACCCAGGGCATCAACCTCTCGTCGTGCCATTCGCGGAAGATTGTCTGCTTTAACGGTACTGAGTTTGACGCCAGGAGCTTGTAGTAACGCCCGCTTATGCCGTTTCCGTCTGTGTCGAATACGAGCCGTGATCTGAGCGCCTCATCCTTGTCTGCCCAAGACTTGGTGTTGAGATAGGTGCTCTGGTCTCTGCAGTACTGTCTTTCACATTGGAAGATCCTGGTGAAGGCAACGTCAAATAACCGACTGTTGAGGAAAGTCGAGTATACACGTCCAAGCATGCCGTTCTTTTGTCTTAGATATGAATACGGCTTCTGCTCCAGGTTCTGGGCCAAGGCTACAAATCTCTGTCGTTGGTGGTGTCGCCATTGGTCATCGAAGACAAATCCGCCTGTTGTTGAGCCGGCCCAGTACAAGTTATTCCACTTGCCCTCCCATTTTACATCAGTCAAGACGTCGTATTGGAACTCTTTTTCGATGTATGCTGGACTTGGAAAGAGAATGTCGTCCATTGTTGAAGGCGCACCTGTCGACAATATCGGCACCAATCCCTCAACGAGGTGAAAGGTTTTGGGACTCATGAGAAAGCCGTGCATATGTTTGTACTCGGGGTGTAGGCATAGGTCCTTCGCGGAGAAATGGTTTTTGACGAACGGCATGTTGAATGTTTCTACCGCAGGCTCGGGGTAAGAGCTGCCAGTTTTTCTCTGTGAATGGACACAAGAAATGCTGAGCCTTTCCCAGGTCGGCCTTTTCGACATGTCGGTCAAACTAAACTTTGCTGTTGGGTTGGGGGGAATCAGAACCCTCGGTTCGTCAAAGTGGTTGATTAGAAACTTGACGTCTGGAAGCTCTCCGGGAAGCTCCCCCAAGAGGGTGTCGAAAAGAAGACTGTAGTGTCTATCGAAAGTCCGGTAAGGGTGCTGGCACTTGGTTTTGGCTTCCTTTCCTGAGAAATCGCAGAGCCAAACTTCGCTCCGTGGTGTTCCCTTCACCTTTGCCATCACATTGAGAACCTCCTGGCCGCTCAGTTTCCAAAACGGAGAGACTATATCGTAGATCATATCGTATTCATCAATGACTGGCGATTGATTTGACTCGGCAAACTTGAACCAGGCTTCGAAGCCTGGTGGCGGCTCTTGGCGGTATCGTCGTCGATATTCATCGCTGGCGGCTTCGTAGCTTCTCGATTGGTTTCGGAGAAGATGTTCAAAGTTTTCCGTTGCGTGACGAACCAAAACTTCAACTGGGTGCACTAGTGATTCTCCAGAGCTATTCAGCGAAGAGGGCTGTGCATTTCGAATTGCCCAAACATTGGAAAGGTAGGGAAGAAGAGAGATGAGAAAAAAGCCCCAGAGAATTGATTTGCCCTTAAGTTGCCCAGGAACCAAGTGAATTGTTTGGCAAAGCGCAAGCAATGACACCATAACATGGAATAGAGCTCGCATCTCCGATGATTGTCGAAAAGGGTTGTTCGTTGATGCGATGGCAAAAGTCCCGATGGTAGTGGCCATCAACCACGAGGTGTTTTGGGCCTAGAGCTGTCAGAAGAGATTTCAAATAATCCAATGATGGGGCATTACTGACAAGCTGAATCATAAAAAACCATGATGAAGCTTTGGAAAGTCCCAAGAACAGGACGTAGGAAATAGAACTCGTAAGGAGACCCAATGCAACGGATTGGATCCCCAGACCCACCACCAAGAGAGCCACCACCCGTATCGAAACTCCAATTATAGATGCCTCAATGTCAACGAGCGCAACATGGTAAAGGCCACCTTTAGGTCTGACTGTAAGAGCGCCGTAGACAACGAGGAGAGCAGCTACGAGAATGCTGGACAACAATGACCTAAAGAGGTCACCATTCGATAAGGAGAGTGCGGCAACAGAAGCCACTAGAGTCACTCCCCATCCTGAATTGACCAGAGGAGAGAGGTTCCAAGCATTGGACGCTGGAAAATTAGGAGGCTTGTGTCCAAGATACCTCTGGATTATGAAAAGCAGTGGCGTTAGGGCCGGCTGCATCTTGTCAGTGAGTTGGAATACGATTGCGCAGGGTCCTTCTTACAAAAAAGGCCAGGGAACTACACTCGGCCCTGTAAAAAGAAGCCCCTGCTATTCCAGCAGCAACAATCCATTGCAGACCTGATGAAGCCGTCTGAGCTCCCAGATCACCAAAAGGAGTGGGCGCGGAGCCTTTTGAAGGGGGTGTGCGTTGGGTGTGCTTGATCAGAACCGGAAGCGTTGCCCAGCAAAGGAGCTCGGAAAAGAGCTCTGGACGTCGCGAAGATAGGTGCTCTTTTAATGTCGAAGAAGCCAGGGCAGCGGCCGATAATGCAACGAGGGGGTCAACGGCTTTGAGGACTGATGTCCGCATTTTTGTGACGGGGGGCAGTCGACGAGGCTACTCCATCAACGCGGGAGAAAACAATGAAATGAATGCAAGTCAGAGAACCACGGATGCATCGAAATCAGGCTCAGGTTTGAGCGGATAGCACAGCCTCATCGAGATTGCATGATTTTCAGATGCCCAGTCTTCTTGGTACCAATTATTTGGCAGCAGCCTAACAGGCCAATAGCCAACATGCATAAGCCTAATGTCACTCAGGCTCGTATTCCATTGAAGGAGCGCTCGGTAATCTATGTACTACTCGTATACCCAGCACGTGGTCGTTGTTGGCTGGGAAAAAGGGCGCATGAAGGATGAATCCTTTGACTCAAGAGCCAACATTCTCGTATTGGACCCTGTCCCGCTGCGTCTCCTCTAGCCCGACCACCCGGCAATCTCGAGCCGAGAACCATCGGGTGATGCGGGGCGTCGTAGGTTGCGCGTCTCAGACAATTGTTCCTTGGTCTGGAGGCGCAGCAAGACCGAAGTGATTGGTTTAGAGTACGACGGTACCTTTGTGGCTGGCAAGGGGTCATCCAGTTAGGCCAACAACAGAAGGAGAGGACACACTTGGCTCATTTCTTGGACTCCCTTGGCCTACCGTACTCAAAAGACTCCTTAATGATAAGGCGCTTGGCGATTGATTGGCAAGCGGCGCATGCTGCCAGATTCGGGAAGCTTCGTCTTGGTGATGACGTTTGAGGAATTGAAAAGAAGCAACAAATGATCGACGCGACAGAGCACGGACGCTACCCCAAGAGGCTAGCCTTGTCTGCCAAGCGCTAGCAGAGATGAGCAACAAGGGCGTTTCCGCGGCATTCCACCTCTCTCACCCTGTACCTGGCGGGTACGATTACCCTCTTAACAGTTTATCGAACTTACGGTTAAGTTGGATGCTCCACATGCTGCTAAGAAAAGCGGCGAGCCAAGAGCGCGAACAGGGCTTACTAGCAACGGTGACGAGTAATGTTTGTGGATTTACCGACACACCAGTGTTTCGTGCAGCCGTTGTAGATTAACCTTATTGCTAGGTCACCTACCAGGGGAGGCATCACCATCCAAAGACAATTATGAAGAATGCTTGCTCATAGGAAGTGCAGGTCTGGTGTATCACCCTGATATTAACAGCGCGCTTAAATAAAAATATGGAAAGCTAGTGCACATTATCAAACCATGAATTAATACGCAATCAGCTGTGGGGAGGAGCTGCAAGTGATGAGATCAGTCTTGAAATTATGCAAATGTGGCAGTTAAACAAAGGATCTCAAGGGAGAGGCTAACAGCAATTAAAAGCTAGGGCATGCAAGACCTGACTTGTCTAGACTCTAACGTGACATGCCATTAGGATAATATATAATGTATACCCTAGAGAGCAAAGCGCCTCACCATCACTATGATCTTGAGTATGGTATAAAGGTCGGCAAGAAAAACATGGGAAGGCCTGTCACTGAAAATACGGTCCAACAAAGAAGCCACAAGACGGTCTCGCTTTTCGCAGTATCGCGTACAAAATCCTGGGAAAGGCCTTGCCATAATCCACGCCGGCAGCCAAGCAATAATCCAAAGTGAGAGAATGACAGCAACCAGGTATACCAACCATCCCACCCAAGTCAGCCATGAAATGTACCATTTTCCATTGGCGCTGTGCCACTCGGAAAACGTCAAGAAGATGAATCCGGGGACGGAGAAAGGGTAGAACAAGCTGAGGGCTGCAGGTATTCCTAGTACGACGAAAAACACGACATAGATGGCGCGATAGAGTCGCTGTCTGACAAGTCCCTGGTCCACGGTGGGTATCGGTTGTTGAATCTCATCAATCAATTTGGCGTAAGATATTGTTTCCTGGCTTCTTTCCAAGACCGAACGCGGGGAATTCAAACGCAGTGCAGCAAGGGAGATGAGCTCGAGCGCGAAGAGCGGAATCGCGTATAATACCACTAGCAGGGTAAGGTCCAGTGATGTTTTGGTGGTGAAGGCTTCCGCAACTGTTGTAACAGCTAATGTGACGTAAAGAATTCGAGCTGGCCCAAAGGCTTGCAAGTGATCTAGAACCTCTTGCAGAGACCGACCGCCACCAGATGTGCCTGTTGGGGTAGCCCCGTCATTGTCCTTGTATTCAGGCTTCTCCCACCATGGATCCTCCTTGGAAGTGCAGTAACGACAAATTAGTACCGCCGTAACTGCTTCCCTCGGAGACCTTTTATGTATTATGGCGCTTTGGGTGAGTGCAATGAGAGTTGGGATTAGGTCAAGCAGGCCAATTTCTGGTGCCAGTCTGTAGAACCGGGACCGCTTCTGGTAGACTAGAGACCCGGGCATATGAAGGGCTGAGACCACGGCGAGAATAAGGATCATTCGAATAGCTCGAATAGAGGAGACATGTTGATCGCGGCATCTCTCGGCCACGTCGGGAGTTGGGGTGGGAGTCGCATTTGGGGATGCTTCCAAGGTAGACGTGGCTGCGAAAGAGGCACCACTCGTAGTGTCCGAAGCTAGGATGGCAGCAACGGTAGTAAAAGTGGTGAGTAGGAAGAAGAAAACAAAACTCGGGCTTGTGTTCATTGTGCATCCGCCGGCTGACGTGGTTCTTTTGGGCTAGGGTTCATGGTTTGACGGTCTTAAGAAGACCGCGAGAGAAAGAGCATCGAACGGGCACTGCAATAATTCCGAACGAGAATATATTTACTTGGAAAGCGTATTCTACTTTTCAAGAATTGATATCGCGCAATCAGGCAGAGTCGCCCGGTTTGTGAGGAGAATGAGGCTATGCACAAACACAGCCCCCCAGGCTGAACCACAAGGCACACCCTTATCGATCTCGAGTTTATCAGAAGATCGGGATCGATTAACCCCCAGTGAAACTTTTTGAGCTCTTCATCATCTTAATTTGCATCTTTTAACCTATACTCTTGGTGAAGAGGCTTCCATGATATCATGAGCAATGGAGTTCTCTTTCGAGTTCAGTGCCTGGATCATCAACTTTTACTACGCCAGCTGGCTCAACGAGACAAGTTGGGATGAGCCAGAGAACGACTCGCCCAAAGTTGATGATTGCGAAACTCCTGTGCTTCTGTCGCCAACCTTGGTTATCTGGCTGGTCCTTGTGCCAGCCCTCGCAAACGCTGCTCAGCTCCCTGGATCTCTTCTATATCATGGCCATTCTACCTTTTATCGCCTGTCGCCAGTTTCTGGACTAGCCGAATGCTTTATCACATACGCCTTGATTGGAAAAGCGTTGGCTAAGGGGCATTCTTGGCGGCAATCTGTCGCTGGCGTCCTTATCGTGAGACAAGAAATAGGACAGAACGACTTTTGGTGGAGGAAATTTAGCTTTTCTGGAAAGACACGCATCGAGGGATCTGCCTGCACATCGGATGCCGAAGATGAAGACGAAGCTGCCACTCTCGCACCTACAGAGTCATCGGATGACTGGCTCAACCACGACGCCGAGGAATCACATCTCAGATTCGCACTCGCTCGAATTATCGAGCCAATTACCCCTGAAAGAATAGCCGGATCTATCCTCGTGCTTTTCGTGTTCGCTCAAGCCGTTGCCCTCGTTGTTCTGGTCCCCACCATGTCATTCTTAAAGGTGACAGCCATACTTGGGTTGGCGTATTCTGGTTGCCTGTTCATGTTTGAAGTCATAGTTTTGAGCATGGCGCTCGGCGCATCTAGGCATTCCATTGTCGAGATACCCTGGGGAAATGCCGTCGAACTTCTCTGTGACTTGGACCCAGGGGATGGCCCATTTTCTCTCGCTCAAGACACGAAGGACAGTCGAGAGTTGGCGGACATCGAGCTCGAGTCTTGTCACTCCCAAGACATCGAAGATAGCCGGCATATTGAATACGAGACGCAGCGGACCTTAGACCGGAGCATCACGATCAAGCTGATAGCAGGCCTCTTTGGGGTGGTTGAAGCCTCTGTTTGGATCGTTGTTACCTACGCGGCGTGGGTTATGAAGCCCCAGTTTATGTTCCCAGCGGCGGCAATGGCTATCCTGATCAGCCTGGGCCTGATGATGAATTGGTTGTTTCCCAGGATCGTGGATGTGCGACTGGGAATGATCCGGCGGTTAGATGTATCTGACCAGGAAGCAAACACACTGGTCCGCTTTGGCCTTGCCGCTCTTCCTTGGCTTCTCGTCAAAGCTACAATGGCCAACTTCATTGCTGTTGCCTGGCTTGGGCTAATGGTTGCCATGTTGACCTTGGAGAGGGCCAGGGGATGGCCTGTCGATGAGGGCAAAGAGTCTACCACGCTGCCACAATGGCTGGTTGGGCTGGTTAGTTCATGATCTCTGGGGAGGTTGGACTGACGCATGCTTCTTTTGAAACGTGATACTGTTGGTTTAAACGGAATTGTCAATTCTACTCGGTTGGCTACTTGCCCCAGTACCTCCACTTCGCCTGACGATGCAAATTTATATCCCCAGACAGAGTCGCCAGAACCATGCCGTATAACCCTCCAATCGGCCATTTGCTCAACCAGGACTCGCTCAATTGCTCAGTGCTTTCCCCCTGGGCCTGGACATTGACCTTCACCTTGTCGTACACCGTAGGTAGAGTTGTGGCGGAATACTTCTCCCTCAGAGCTTGATACCACCCATAGTCGTATAGGTTCCAGAACTCATCTTCTTGGTAATACGTGTGAGCATAAAGCCACTTGCGACCGCCAAGAGCCGTGAGTTTGTGTTCTAGGTCGCGGTTTTTCGAGACGAATTCGTCAAAGTTTTGAGGTCCCCAGCCCCAGACACCAATGTTCAACATTGGTTGAGATGTTTGAGTCTCAAGGGCGGCCTGCTTCTCCGTGTTGCCCACCGAACCCGAGGTTTTGCGGTTTGTGACTGGATGAAACGTTGGCATCGAGCATCCCTTTAGGGGACACAGCCACAGCGGCCAGATCCCGAGTGAGCGGTCGACCCAGTTGATGAATGTCTCGGCCGTTTCATATGGTAGTGCCAAGTCTTGGACGACAAACTGTGAGGAAATGCGGCTGGCGTGGAGGGCATGATACAGTGTCCGGGTATGCGAGTAGTCGTCCAGAAGCCAGCGAAAGAATCTGTTAAACGGGATCGCCTTGAAGTAGGTGTAGCCCTGGCGACCGACCCAGAAGCCACCCCGGTCGTAGCGGAAGAGATACTCAGTGAGCGGCACGTACTCTGTCACCGTTGAGGACGGAGAGAGATGCCTTGTTTTGTCCTGCACGTGAAGATAAAACCACGGGTCTCCTGGATGACTGAAGGTTTGCACGGGACACTCTGGAGGCTTGACATCGGTTGCTTGACCTGTGATGATGACGCCGTGATCTTGTGAGTAGACTATGCCATCAAGGTAGTCGATTTCGGGGTTGTCACACTCCCCTTTGATCTCGGAAATAGCCTTTGCAGCACTGTCAACTTTGCGGTACGTGGTCTTGACGAATCTCTTGGCCTCGATGAGCTGCAACTCCATGGCCGTGGTGATACCGAGCGTCCCCGCAGCCCCAGCAGCACTGTGGAATAGATCTGGCCTTTCCTGCCGCGATGCCTTGACGATGTCACCGTTTCCGAGCACCATCTCCACGTAGTTGACGGTTTCGTTAAAGAAGCCGTGGCGGAACGAACTGCTTTCCCCTGATGTCCCAGAGAACCCGCCCCCCGCGGTGATGCCGGGGAACTCCATGACAACGGGGGGCACGAGACCGTACGCAATTGTGGCTTCAACTAGACGATCCATAGGAACATTGGGCTCCAGGAGACAAGTGTGTCGATTGACGTCTATGGCGAGGACGTTTGATAGCATACTGATATCAACAATGTTCTGGTTGGACCCATGGCGGGGGCGGGTACTGTTCGAGGAGCCGTGAAACACTCGGTATTTCTCTCCGAGCTTGAAGAATTGGCGGACAGCAGTCGCAATGTCCTCGACTGCTTGGTCATGGCGATCCATGGGGAAATGTGACTTATCAAGGGATTCTGGTATGCTGAGAGAGGGATTTGAGGAATGAAGATCACCGGAGAGGAAGAGGGGCTGCCGCATTTCTTTGGAGAGGAAGATGAGTGACAAGACATGATTTTGTTGAGGCGGTGCAACTAGGGAACGTGGTCTCTTTCAGTGCACTACATGCGCGGCGTCACTAGTCGGCCAGGGAATGTGACCAAGTGCCTCTTTTTCCTTGGCCAAGAACTCTAGCTTGTGTTTCCTGACAGCTTTGTACACCAAGCCACAGAGAATGTTCGTATCAAGATGAACAGGATAAGCTGCGATATGAGTGGGCGTAGAGATAGGCACAAGTGCGCAGCCGTCTTGTCGACGCCTGATTGGCTGCCTTGCTTCTTCCCCGGTAAAGACGGCGTGAGACAGTCTCAGCCACCTCAACAGTCCGACCGAGACACGTCTACACACTATTTGGGACCGGCCTGAGACTTGAGTCGATCAGGCAAGGGGGATAAATCTCGCATTGTGTCCTTAAATCGTCGGGGGTCGTCTTCCGCTCCACAGGATCGGATCGAAGCTCCGCTAAGGGGCCTTTGCGGTTCAAGCATATAAGATGGATCAAAAGCTATGGAGTACAAGCCCCAGGGTGACGTATTTAATATGGGGGTGAAGAGTCTGCTCGATCGATACTGCTGCAATCCACTCTGGAGCCAAGACTGGTTGATCCCTCTTGCGCCACTCGATTCCTGGAAACTTGAGACATTTGGACGTTTTCCTGGCAGAGGATTAAATTGTTTTGTCCTTGCCTGCCTCGATGCTCAAATGAGCGCAGCGTGGGGGGTGGTGACGGGGCGTAATCGTACCCAGCGGAAAGATGTCTTTCGTCGTCCGCGAGTGTGTTCGCGGAGCTAGAGAACGGACTCTGCGGACCTCGATGCTTTCAAATTTTATGCACCCCAGGGCAAGGAACTTGTTTTCAACACCATCCTGTGTCTTGACCGTGTCCAGTACCAAACCTCAAAGTTGCCCATCACCAGATTCCTGGGATAAATCGCCACGGAACACGTCTACAGTACTCCGTCCATGCAGCACCATACTTGACCGAACACCTCTTCTCATCCCGGATACATCGATGAATAAGCAGCATGGTCATCCATATAGCATAAACCCAGACCACAGTTCGGGTGCTTCCAACCAATGCACATGTGCTGAAGCTGAGAAGCAGGTCCCCCACGTAATTGGCGTGCCGTGACCATCCCCACCAGCCGCTGCACAGAAGTAGGCTTTTGTGCTGCTTACCATCCGAGGTTTTGAATGAGGCTACTATGTACTCGGCGGGTTTGCCCCAGATGTTGCACTGTCCGGCAGAGCGGCGAAGCTTGTCCTTCTGGTGGTTGACTGAGCGGAATAGAACATAGCCAGCCAGGCCAAGGGCAAAGAAGAAAGCGAGATATGGGGTTGGGGCAGATTTCGGATACAGACCTAGGTATTGCCCTTGGATCGTGTATGTAGTTGGTAAGAAACAGAAGCAGCCCCATGCGAGGTAGAATCCGTAGTGATCGTGAGCAATGTCGATTGTTCGCAGATACCAAGATTCATTGACGAAAAAGTCAACCACGTATATTGTTTGAAGGATCGTGATGAGAATCAAAGATGGCTCGATGTGCTGTTGTGTTTGGTATTGATATGCCATGTTTGAAAAGTCACTGGAGTTTGACATTAATAACAGTAGTAAATATTATCGGCAGATACCTACATCAATGTCCAGGCGATCATCCCTGGTCTACCGTTGCTGAAGAGCTTGAGATCAAAGCTGTCGCCAAGTCGCGGGTTCAGCTCGATGCCCATATAAAAGTCATATAGCGAAGATCCTATAGTTTCACGTTAGTATCTGGTTGAGTCAACAGTAGCAGATAGAGCAACGTACCACTGAACTTTCTGTCTTCTGGATGAGTAGGCATTACGTATGCCTTTACAAAGGCAAACGTCGAAATGACATATCCAGCCAAGTTCATAGCCCCTATCAAACTGCTCCAGTTTCGAGGTATGAAGCCCGGATCCAATACGCCAATCAAGCTAAGGACAATGTATAGAACATGGGTGATGATCCACGCAGAAAGGCCATTTATCCGATAAGATAGAAGATAGCCAGCTGGAGTCAGCTGCCCTTTGTGCGTGTCGCCTGGGAGGTATCGAAACAACAGGGCCTGCAGCCCAACCCAGAATATGACGGCCAATGCTCCCTTGATTGTTAGTCGCGGGCCGTATTGGATGCAAATGCTCCAAAAGCCTTCCTTCATGACCGCCTCTGCAAAGAGCGAGAATGACGCGTCATACTGAGCGAGGGTGATAAAGACGCATATCGAGGTAAGCGGCGCAAGAAAGCACGGCGATGCCGCAATAAATGAGCGGATCCAGGACCTGCCAAAGCCAGTGCGACCCCAAACACTTCCACTGATAGATGGTGCAGACTTCTTTATCGACATTGTGAGTGTTGTTGTAGAGGCCGAGGTTGACCTACCCTCTGCGTTTCGCATGGTGAGATCCCGTGTAACCTTGTTTTGCTCTTGCGGCGGATTTAAACGCACGTTCAATGGCTGGGCTTATATGCGCTGCGTCATCGACTGGCAGCCAGCTCCCAAGACCTGTGGTAGACGCTTTGGGGACACGGAATGCAACCAAGCTAGCTAAGCTTGATAGCGTCAATGTCTCCGTGGGCCTTAGATCCGCTCCCCTGAGACTCGCACCGCCAATACGGGTCAATGGCGATCTACCGACCTAAGCCAGGGCGCTGAGGTTCAACCCGTTCAATGGCCAATTGAAATGGGGGCCAGAGGATAGCTCGGTAAAGCCCCGAGACAGGAGTCGGTCCGCTTCCAAAGCCACGGATGGTGATGGAGTCTCAGCTCGCCGCAATACGGAACAGCACGGCCAGCTGACTTTCACTACAGTTATCTGGGCGAATAACGATGCGTTGAGGGATGAAAAAGAAAGAGTCAGCTTGTGTGGCTGGCACGTAGTCTGATTAGGCCGGCAGCCCGGTGGGAATAGTCGATCGAACTATTTAGTTAGCGCTGACCGTTGTCTTCCGGCTGGAAAGAGCGGCAGCAGTGGCTTGAAGAACAACTTGTGCGTCACGTGGCGGCTGCTCTTTGGACTTGGGCCATTGTAAGGGGCACGGAGATGCTGAGAATCTGCCGGTTCTATCTACAGATCCTGTCAAACTCCTTAACGCCTAGGCAACGCGGGGATCAGCATGATCGTGGGCCAAGCTCCCAATGGGACCCGACCTGCGACCTCTGATACTCCCAAAGATGAGCCTTTTCACTTGGCTGAGAACGTCAAGAAGCCACTCCCGGCTGTTTCGACCAGAGGCGTCTTTTCCAACAGGGTGGAACCCGTCAACGTTCAAGTTCGCCATCTTGGCGTCGAACTCACAACAGAGACCGTTTGGTCTAAGCTACCGAGAAGACTCACGTTGAGGTCAGCCTGTCAGCCGCCGAGAGAGATTCTTCGAAATATCGCAGCCGACTTCCAGCCGGGATCACTTACAGCAATCATTGGGGCCAGTGGATCTGGCAAGACGACGCTCATGGATGCGCTATCCGACAGGCTCGCAAGTCGAGCACGTATAAGCCAGGGAACTGCCACCTTCAACGGCCACCCCAGGGTTCACGATGTCAAGCACGCCTATGTCACGCAGCAAGATGTTCTCCTCCCTACTCTCACCGTTCGGGAAACCCTGAGATACGCAGCCGACTTACGCCTCCCGTCCTCTGTAGCAGCACTAGAACGTCGTGAATTGGTCGAAAATATCATCAACGAGCTGGGCTTACAGAAGTGCGCCAGCACTCGGATTGGGAACAGTCAGAAGCGAGGATGCTCCGGTGGAGAGAGGCGCCGCGTCAGCATTGGAGTTCAGCTTCTGGCAAACCCGTCCCTTTTGTTCCTGGATGAGCCTACCACTGGCCTTGATGCTACCAATGCTTTTCAGCTAGTTACGACGCTCCGGGACATGGCTCACAGAGGACGGACGATCATCATGACAATTCACCAGCCTCGATCTGAGATATGGTCTCTACTGGATAATCTTCTTGTCTTGGCTATCGGAGGACTCGTCTTTTCTGGCCCCGTCTCTCAGGCTCTCCCCTGGTTCGAGACCAATGGTTTCCACAAGCCCCCGTTTACCAACCCTGCCGATTTCATCATTGACATATCCTCGATCGACTATCGAAGCCCTCAGCTGGAAGAAGAAAGCACTGCTCGCATCAACACCTTGAAGTCAGCCTGGCTGGTCGAGAGCCAGCGTCGTTTCCCCCAACTAGTCAGCGCCGGATGTCCTCTACTCGAGTCCCCCTCACAACGAAACACGAGCCAGCACAGATCTCAGCTCCAGCAACTTCGGGTTTTAACCAAACGGAGCATCAAGGTCACGTACAGAGATCCTCTGGGTATGGTGGCATTCATCATCGAGGCTGTTATCATGGGCCTTGCGGTTGGGTACATGTTCTATGATCTGGGACGAGACCAAGTTGGCATTCGGTCCCGTCAAGGGTGTTTGTATGTTGCTGCAAGTCTACAAGGCTACCTGGTGCTTATCTTTGAGACATACCGCATGACTCTTGATATGCCAATATTCGATCGAGAGGCATCGGAACGCTGCGTCAGTCCTGTTGCGTTTGTCTTTTCTCGCAGACTTGCCAGGCTATTGACAGAGGACTTGCCCGTTCCCTTCATATTCTCAGTTTTGATTTACTTCATGACCGGGCTTGATCGTCAAGCTGACAAGTTTTTTACCTTCTTTGCCATCTCTCTTCTAAACCACTACATCGCCGTTGTTTGCGCGATGGCATGCGTGGTTATCAGCAGAAACTTTGCAACGGCCAGTCTCATTGCAAGTCTGATATATACCCTGCAAAGTCTTGCCTCGGGCATGATCGTGCAGATTGAAACCATTCCCATCTATGTTCGATGGACCCGTTGGATCACCTACATGGTATGTGTGCTACTGCTGCTGAAATTCTTCCTATCCTGACCTTGTCAGTTTTATACCTTCAGCGCCTACGTTGGAAACGAGTTCCAAGGCAGCGTCTATAAATGCCCATTCCGAGACGGCCAGTCCGACCCAAGGTGTACCCGCTACAGTGGTGATTTTGTCATCAAGTCACTCAGCTTTCCACAACACTGGACGGGAATTGCCATAGCCTGCATGGCCGCCTTTGTCATCTTCTTTTTGTCCTTTTCCATCGTTGGCCTGAAATATCTCAAACCAACGTCGATTGCAAATGCTCGTGCCCCTGAGCCACAAAGGGAGGCTTCTCTGAGCTTGGAAATGACGGCTGAGCAACCGATTGCCAAGGCTAGACGGCTGCCAATCCAACTCGAGCAGTTTTCTCTAACATTGAGGACTAAGAGTCTGAAGAGATTCAGAGCTGATCCAACCGAGAAGATCATACTCAAACCCATCAACGCGGAGTTTCAACCCGGTGTGCTCAATGTCATTATTGGACCATCTGGTAGCGGGAAGTCTTCTCTCCTCAATGCCATAGGGCGAAGGCTTCACAACTCGGCGAGCATTACGTATCATCAATCAGGAATAATGAAAGTTGATGGAGTAGAAGTGTCTGATCTAACCTTCAGATCTATCTGCTCTTATCTTCGCCAGGATGATGAACTACTATTACCTGCCATGACGGTTCGAGAGACTCTTCGCTACGCAGCACTGCTTCGCTTACCGCGTAGCATGAGTGTCCAAGACAAACACCAACGTGCCAAGGAGATCCTCCTCAAGTTGGGTCTGAAAGGCTGTGCAGATACTCTTATTGGAAATGAATTGTTTAGAGGCATTTCTGCGGGCGAGAAACGGAGAGTTTCTCTCGCTATTCAAATCCTAACCGATCCCCAGGTCCTTCTTGTTGATGAGCCTACTTCAGGTCTGGATGCATTCACAGCCAATTCTATCGTACAGCTACTACAGAGTCTCGCAGAGGAAGGCCGTACTATCATCATGGCAATTCACCAGCCTCGCTCAGACCTATACAGACTTTTTGGCAATCTCTTGCTCCTGTCTCACGAAGGCTCGCCCGCCTACTGCGGACCAGCAAAAGACCTGGTTGGCTACCTTCGTGAGTGTGGTCATGATTGTCCATCACAAACCAACCCTGCCGATTTTGCCCTGGATATCGTGACGGACCTTGCTCAGCATGGTTCGATAGAGGACAAAGCTGGAAGCGGTGAGCGAGTACAAAGACTAATCGAGCTCTGGAAGCAGAGATCTAACCTTGCACCGCGTGAGCTGGTGGAGAGTGGCGATGCGCATCGACGCGTTCAAAGGACAACTCGGGATTGTATCGATTCAAATTCTGATAATCGCCCGTCTCTTGAATCTCCCGCCGAGCTCGCCCCATTCGTGCGGGATAGAACGCCGCTTCATATTTCCCTTCCACTCTTGGTCCACCGAGCCATAATCAACACTTGCCGACAGCCTCAACTGGTACTCGCCCGTATCATGCAATCAAGCGGTGTTGCCATCATCTTCACACTCTTCTTCGCACATCTTGGCCACGACTATCTGTCTATACAAACTCGTCTGGGTCTCTTTCAACAATTGGGCGGATTCTACATCATCGGCATGCTCACCAATGTGGCAATCTATCCCAGTGAACGGGATGTTGCGTACCGGGAAAGCAGTGATGGCGCATACAGCTTGGACTCGTTCTTGGCCTCCTACACGATTGTCGAGCTACCTTTCGAGGTCACCAACGCCCTGTTTTTCGGGATCCTGGCTGTATTCGCTATTGGGCTTCCTCGCACAGCAGCCACTTACTTCGTTGCCTCCCTGGCTTGTTTTAGTGGACTATCATGCGGCGAGAGTTTGGGCATCATGTTCAATACGCTTTTCTCGCACACGGGGTTCGCCATCAATTTGATGGGTGTCATCTTGGCTTTGGCCAATAGCATGGCTGGCGTATTGTCGCTGGACATGCCGTCGTTGTTTGAATATCTGAACTACCTGTCCCCCATACGCTATCAGGTGCGTGGTGTGGCCTACTACTCGATGCGAGGTTTGTCTTTCGACTGCAACTTTGACAACGACACCTGTCCGATAGCAACTGGCGAGCAAGCTCTGAGACTTTACCAGTTCCATGAGCATCCGCTTATGAGTGTGGTTGGGATGGGGGCTTGTGTTGTTGTGTATCGGTTACTTGCCTGGGGGTTGTTGGTTATTGTTAGAAGAAGGACTACTGGCTGAAATAGATACCCGGAGCATAGAAGACAAAGACCTTTAATGATACCCTATGCTATCCCATATTGGTATTGACAGGAAGTGGCCACCTTTAGACCCTTTCTCCCACGACTGACTGGTCATACCTATATGATCTTGAACGTCGTAGCATCTCCCTGAAAGACCTCCTTCGCCCATTCCACCGCTCCAGCCTCGTTTGCTTGATCCCACACGTCATCCGACACCTCGTCCACACTCTCATCTGAAACCGACTCGTCGTGACTGACCCAGCCGCCGCTCCACCACGAACGACGTCGCCTCGTGATACGATACCCTGGGATATATCCTACCCTCCGGAATTGTTTGCTCGTGTCAGCTGACAGTCCTGCTACCAGCAGCAAGCCAAAGGGACCATTTCCATCTGCGCCACAGACCAAGAAGTAAGGGTGCGCAAACTTCTTGCCGAGGCCGTGTACGTCCCATAGAACCGCCAGCTCATCATCTGGGCCTAGGAACACCCGTGGGTTGCCCCACACGCTGTCCGACAATTCCACCTCGACGAGATGACCCCTGACAAGTAATGCGGGAGGGTTTCCTTCGCCTGTAATGACATCCAAGATGGCCAGATCAGAGTCTTTAGCTAATCGCTTTGTATCGTAGGCAGCTTCTCCCGTGAGCGATGCCCAAGACCATGTCGGTGCACCTCCATCCACGATCCTATTACTAGGTCTCCCAGATCGAGGTATGTGCCACATCAGGTCAGCTTTGATGCTGTTCCGCCACAGGCCACAGACGTATTCGTCATCGCTTCTCAGCTTACCAGCTGCGCTCGCCAGCCCTTCGATGGCAGGCAGTCTGTCTGTTGAGAATGTGAGGTCAAGTTGCGTATATGCCGGTACAATGTCCGACCTCCAGCTGGCTTGAACCTTAGAGACATCAATGTTCTGGGGATACAAGAAATGTTTGATGACGCTGGTGGTGCGAAGTGTCCGCAGAGAAGTTGCCGAGCATTCACACTCACAGACGGACCTGCACTCCCAAGCCATCTCGTTGCGGGAAAAGTGCAGGGTCCGCGGTGATAGTAGCCGTTCTTGGAACACCCAGCCCCTGGTCGATAACTTGCTCCGGCCCTTGCCGCCTTTGGCGGTCCAGGTGTGGAATGGGAGCTCCTCTGCCAGAAACCCCCGTGTTCGTATATGAAGGACGCCTTCCTCCAGGTCCTGTGTTTTGAACGGTACGTTAAACCTGGGTGTGACATCGCGTGATGGAGGATCAAGGAAACCAGATGTGCTGTCAGGCGCAGCATCTGCAAATATGGTGACGTAGGCGTTGGCATAGACTTGGGCCATTCTGGAAGCCTCGTGTTGCCAGTCCTCGGCGGAGTCTTGAATAATACAGAGTGAATCTATCCAAAGATAAGGAATTCCGAGTACCCGAGCCACCTTGATGGCGTCGAGAAAGGTCTTTGGAAGATCGGCTGGCAGGGAAGCTGTATAGTCCTCAACATTAGAGGTGGTGGTCTTGGTCGGAGTGCTCCCTCCCCAGCAGTGACTGAGAGCTGCATAGTATGCTTGCTGGTCAGGTTCAGCTATCACCAGCCTGGGAGGGATTTCGTCATCTCCAACTGCTATTACACGAGTTGGGAGCCCTGGAACGGTAGCCTTGGTGCAGTTTGCGTGTTTTCCTTCTGCCTTGACGCACATGTCGAGCCACTCACGGGCCAATGCCACACAGCTTGAAGACAGACCATACTCTGGAATGTGAAAGCCTCGGCCAATCAAATCCCACGGGGCTGGGATATCACCTATGCAATTGATCAGTTGTTATTGCCTTGAAACAACGGGGTAATGCGTAGATAGCTTACCTTCTAAGGTGTATAGCTGGAGAACCTTTTCGGTGGCTCCGTGTGCAAAAGGATAAGGGTAAAGATGCACGACCATGGGCCCAGGGTGCTTTGGCGGCTTGTATTCAATGAGTATTGATTCGTACAGAACATGAGGCTTAGGCGTTTCCTGCTTCAAAGCCGCAGACACAGCTTTCCACAAAAGCGCGCAAGCGGCACAAGCACGAGTCTTGATTGCAGACTTTCGAAGGTCAGAAAGCGCAAGTTTTAAGCCTTTGTCCGCGTATTCATCTCCGAAGGCCAGCGAATGGCAGATCGTGCAAGGAGTTGCTGTTGATAGCCCTGCCATTTTGTTGGGGATCGTGTTGATGTGGGAGACGCGTTATGTGTTGATGGATGCTCTTCGCTACTCGTAACCTGGCGTACAGCTCATCCCGGGATAAGGATTGAGTAGTTCAAAGGGCTAGAAGTGCCCGGTTGGCTCCCTGGTTTCTCAGCGTTGAGTCTCGTTCTTGGGTTGAAGTTTCCAAGCGAAGCGGGGTTCAAAGCTGAACATCTGAAGCATCCAGAGAACCCCTGACATCCTCGCATGAACCAATCATAGCGGGTGAGGAACTCCACAAATGCCAGCCCTAATTACAATCCTTGAACCTCGTTGCTTTGCAGTCACGCGTGGCTGTGCTGATGACAGTTGCTTCAGCAGTAGTGTGGCTGCAGTCATACTAATCCATGGCCTGTATTTCAAGACATTGGTTTATCTGTCACTCGTACCTAACATGACCTCACTTCCTTCATAAAAACCTTCAATGACCATACACAGAGGCAGAGTGAGCATCACAAAGAGATAACAAGTGAAGGCCAGATTGAAGTGTTCCCGGCCGTGTAGAAGCCAGAGTAATAACATCAATTAACAATTACTCATTAAATCTTTCCTCCATAAAAGTGTAAGAGTACAGCAAACGGCGATAGCAGATGACCCGAAAAGTTGTCAATCTACATCTCAGCCCTTAAACTACATCAAGAAAGCGCTTAAAGGAGGCGGAAGACAGCGACAGCAATGCCGGCAGCGGCAAGGAAGCTGGAAACAGAAGCAGAGTTGCCCTAGAGGATGTTAGCTGTTGTATGCTTGAGTCGCTGGATGAGACACTTACCATGTTGACAGAGACGACAGTGGGTGCGGGCTCCTCCTCAGTCTCATCACCACCCGCAGGCTGGCTGGGGGTAGAGCCAGAGGGCTGGGCGGGAACCTGGGAGGGAACGTGGACCTCAGTCTCGTGGGACTCGCCATTTCCAGCGGGCTTGGTGGGCTGAGGCTGCTCGGGGTTCTGGGTGGTGTGCTTGGTGACGACGGTGATGGCGGTCGAGTTGCAGCCGTGGCAAGTCCACGGGCCGGTGGGCTTCTCCTCGCCCTCGGTGACGGGGCAGATGGTGGTGGAGACGGCAACGGTCTTAGTGGTGACACTGCCGACGGGGCACTTGGTCACTTCGGGAGGGCACTGGGTGACGGTGTGGACCTCGGTGGCGTAGACGGTGCTGGTGGTGAACTTCTGGGTGACGGGGCAGACAGTGGTGGAAATAGCGATGGTCTCGGTGGTGACGCTGCCGACGGGGCACTTGGTCACCTCAGGGGGGCAGCTGGTGATGGTGTGGGTCTCAGTGGCATAGAAGGTGCTGGTGGTCAGCTCAGTGGGCTCAGGGCCGGTGGTCTCGACGGCAGAGGTCTCGCCCTCGGTCTCGGAAGCGGAGGTCTCCTCAGCACCGGAAGTCTCCTCAGTACCAGTGGTCTCAGCACCAGTAGTCTCCTCAGCGCTGGTGGACTCGGCACCGGAAGTCTCCTCGACAGTAGTCTCAGCAGAGGAGGTCTCGGCGTCGATGGAGGTCTCAGCAGAGGTCTCGGCATCGGTCTCAGTAGGAGTCACCTCGGGCTCAGTGGTAGTGGTGACTTCAGGGTCCTGGCTGGTGGTGGTGGCGGGGCTCTACATCATATATCAGCATTCAAACTCCCTCATACAAGACCATGCTCAACTTACGGTAGGCTGGGTCAGAGGGGGGACGGTGATGGTGTAGCCGAGCTCTATATATCTAGTCAGCTTTGATGGTTGGCAGTCAGACTGAGCTTCTATTAATCTTACCAAGGCAGAGGTCGACACCAAAGGCTATGGCGTTGTTGGCAGTAGCCTCGTCAGGGCAGTCGGAGCGAGCGCACTGGATGAAGTAGTTCTGCAAGCTGGACATGTCACAGAAGCAGTAGTACATGTCGGGAAGAGTGCAGTCCAGAGGAGGATGCTCAGTGATGACGTTGGTGAAGCAGTCGACCTGTTGAGAAGCCCCGTTAGCTATTTGCTCAGGTGGATGGTCCCCCACGTAGAGAGGAGGAGAGCCGGAGTGATGCGTACCGCGCAGAGAGGGAACTGGGCAGCGGCCACAGAGGCCAGGGACAGGAAGGTGAAGGTCTTCATGATGGTCGATTGCTCGGAATTATTGAAACGAGAGAAGCAAAGTAGGCTTAGCGAGTGACTAAAGATGAAGCGTTGGCGACGAGGAGAACAGTCTCTACAAGTCGAGGAAGAGGCCTGCCCTTATACTGTTCACTCGAGTTCAGCTGAAAGGGCCTCATCGCTTTGATCCGATATCCCCCCATCCATCCAAAGAGACCCCTGGTAAGACCCCCATCCTCACTTGTTGGTCCGAGTCACCGAAAACCCATGGCATGGTCGGGCTCGTCTCCACAAATGGTTAATAGCGTGCGTGACAATTTGACGCACCTTGCTCGATCCGTCCAGCCATCCGCCACAACCCCTGACCTCTTTTTTATCTGATCATCTGATAATCTGATCCGATGCCCCGCGCATCGCCATCCATTGGCTGCTCCGAGATCAAGCCAGGGTCGAGAGCCCCAAAAGCCTCGTGTAAGAAATTGATCCGTTCAAGCTTGCCCGCTTGGCATGCAGAAGCTGATGTGGAGAGGCCTTGTTTTTCACTCACCGGCACCGGAGTGATAACGACTTTTCTGCACCTGCGCAGCTGGGCCGTTCTGCGTAGGGCCTCGGCATCCCCTTGGGCGTCCCAGGAACGGCTCAACGGTTGGACGATCGCGGCAGGCCCCTGGAGAGTGCACTGACTGATGACATGGCTCAAAGAGGAAACTCGTTTGTTGCCGAGATTGTCACCCTCTGATGCTCGTAAAGAAGAGTTTTGCGAGGTCACTTGTTGATGAATGATATGATTCAACCTTGAGACGTTAGATGGGAGTCTGGCAGTCACAGCAGGAAGATGGACATGAAAATATTGACAACTTTCAACTTGACGTCAATGCGCCGCCGTTGCCGCAAGCTGCTTTTGCAGCATCGTGAGATAAGATGGAACTACTGATCGCTTGAGAACTTTTATCAGCGTGACAGGCCACCAGAACAAGCGAGTGGGTTGGACGAAGGGGAGGTCTCTTTTGGATTGGCTCCCTCGACCAGGGTGGCTTCTGCCAGCTCGCAAGGAGGGTGGCAAACGTTGGCTTTAAACTTGTTTAGCTTTGCCCGAGGATCCGAGGCCCCTCTTTTTGCGGATCTGGAGACTCAGACATGATGTTGTGTTCCTGCAGAAGGCTCAAGAACCATTCACAGCTACCCGGGACGCTCGGATGGAAATGATCAAGCCTCATCGAGTTTAAGTTTGTTAAATTAGAGAAAAATGTCGAAACCGCCTGCATCACGGCTGAGTCCACTCCTGGCATGTTGGCTCAAAATAGTTACACAGACGACATATCTCCGTACGCCGCCATAGAGTCCATCATCTAGGTAACCTTCTCCCAATATCCCTCACATGCCAAGTTCACCATGTGCTTCAACCCAACCCAACGTATGATCTTACATAGACATCCCAGTGATGGTGCACAGACGCTCAAATGCTGCCTCTGATGATCCATCTCGCTTCCCCAGCTGTACGAGCTTGGCTCTTGTCATTATCTTTATGACAGCTGAGGAGGATGAGCCTCGAGAAACTCTTCAAGTGTGGAGAGCTTGCCCCGGGCGTTCTCAGCAGCCCACGCGACCAGGCTCTCGGAATCGGGACCAAAGTAGCCAAATTCTTCGTAGTACTGGAATGCCTCGACAAAGATCTCAGTCATGATGGGAACTTGCTTTGCGAATTCTTCCGGTGTGATCTGCTCGTATACGACCTTTTGACCTGTCACCTTAGACATGGTCGCGGCAAGCTCCTCAAGGCTGTACAGTCTCGTGGCGGCCGACACCGTCTTGCCTTGGAACTTTTCCGGCTCAGCCAAGACGGCTCCCACGAATTTGCCCGAGTCTCCGACGGCGTCGATCAAAGGGAGTCTAGTCTGGGGGGACATGTGGGTGGAAACCACCCAGGTCCCATCGGGAGCTTGCCGGGGGGCCCAGAAGGGCTGAGAATGAAAGTTCTCCATAAATGATCCTGGTCGATAAAAGGCGCTCCTTACGGGAAGACTGCGAATGTACTGCTCCGCTTTCGCCTTGGCGTCAAAGGGTACGATCTTGGTGTATTTGCCGCCAGAGATCTCTGTGACGGATGGAAGAGTGCTGAAGATGATATATTGGACGCCCTTTTCAACTGCAACATCGGCAATTCTTTTGGCACTGTTGTATTCGACGTCGAAGGCGTCGGGCCCGAAAGCCGGCGTGGTCATGGCAAAGACGGTGTGCACACCCGCCAAGGCGGTCTCAAGCGACGCTAGGTCAAAAGCATCGCCCTGGACGACCTCGACCCTCTCATCGAGCTCCTTGGCCTTTGCCGAGTTGACATCTCGGGTGATGGCACGGACTTTGTATTTTTGGGAGAGTTCTTGGTCGTTGAGAACGTAGTTGATGACTGAGCCGCCCTGCTGGCCAGTAGCGCCAAACACTGCAAGGATCTTGGACATTTTGGTGGTGTCGTAGGGTAAATGACGCAAGATGATGAAAGCGTTGATTGTTTATGAGGAGCTCTCTACAACTCTTATGGCCTTTATTTAAGAAGATGAATACACATGTTTCGTCTGACAAATGAATAACGTTATATAACGTTATTCAGGAGGCTTATTTGTAATCCTCGTCGTCTTTCGTCCGTCCTCCGTCCGCATGGACAATCATTGCAGGATATGTGCACTAGCGGGCGCGATAATCAGGATTCAACTCACTTTTGTGATGATTAATGATGCGAGTGGCAAGGTCAGCTCAGTCTAGCCTCACTACATGGCAATGGGTCAATTAATTTAATGAATCACTGTTTCCACCTCTTTCTAGTGATTCAATTTATTATTAATTAGGAATTGCCCTTGTTGTAGAAACAAAGACTGAGATACTATGGTGCACCAACTCAAACTGTCAATCTAGAATCGAAAACTCTGGAAAAGCGCGTTGAGCTCGTACCTGACTGGACATACTCATGGGTTGAAGGCTAAAAATAGCTACAGTCACAGCTTTATCTCTACGCGGTGGCTGCAGTCAGCAGAGTCTTTTGTTTTATGCGTGTCCTGTCAAAGTAGCGATGGAGTTAACTTGGTATATTATGAGGAACCTTGCTGACCCCAGGCTGTCGTATTTCATTATAGACAAGATTACGGTACTATAATAACGTCTAATGCATATTATTATACAAGATCGATCGTTCTCTCCGTAATTGCCAGCGGATTAAGCCGCGTAATAGATTCAATGAACTTGATTCTTCTGAACTCCCCAAACTGGCCCCCTCCGTGTCCCGGTTGCCTCTAAAATCAAGGCGCATCCCGACGGATAGCCACTCTGCTGAGGGGTGTGAGTCCCGCTCCCAATCAACAGACATGGGTGGTTCTGCAGACTGATATCCCTAGTGACCGTCGTATCCAGATATGCGCGAGTCGGGTCGCGTAGACCATCGGTTGAATGTTCTGCCTTTAAAACATTGTCTATGCCATCGTGATCCGGATTAGGTCTGAGCCCAAGATCGGTGGTGAGGTTGAACTCTATAAAACTGCCGTGTAACCTCAGCTTTGCCCCTGACACTTGCCCTGATGTGTCCACGCCATTGTTTTTCAATTTCCAGCTCTTTACTTGAATCTCTGGATCTATCAAGGGGAGGAACGTCACACGTTTTCCCACCGTCGCCCAGGACCATGAAAGTTGAGTATGAACCTTTTGGAAACTCTGGGAGAACGGTTCGGTTACCATCCAACACAAGTCTTGTGGTATAGAGTTCTCCCAAAGCCCTGCAATGTAATTCTCGCCGATGCGGCGTTTCATACTCTCGGCAGTACCGGACAACGCAGGTAGCCTATCCGAAGGGTAGGAAAACAGAGTTCCGGCGTAGCTCTCAATGAACGAGCGCCAGCTAGCCTGGATGTGGGAGTCGTCACTTTGGATATCTCTAAAGGTAGATATGAACTTGTGATCCCTTCCCCAGACACGCATTACTTTCTCCGTGTGGAGTCCGCTTGGGTCTGCCTCTGTTGCTCGTAGCCGATGGCATTCCCATAGAACACAATTCGGCGTGAAATGTAGGATCCTGGTGGATCCTGGTGGATAGGTATCGCTCCTGAGTTGCCCAACCTCTTTGAAGCAATGGGCTGTATTCTATCTCTTTGTTCCATTCGGGGGCCGTCAGTCGAACCGCAACCTCGTTGACGTTTCCATCAGACGATATCTCTTGGTAAACCAAGGGCTCTTTTGGCACTGATAGCCCTGGCCGTGGGAGAAACAATCCCTGGTCAGATGAGCTAGCACCTGTCGCGGCAAGGGTCAAGACAGAGTTTCGATAGTAGTGACCAAAGCGTGCCGCCTCGTGACGCCAATCCTCCTTGTGAGCTTTGTCTCTGGGACCTTTCGCCTGTAAGATGCAAAGGGCATCGACCCATAAGTACTTGATGCCCATCGCCCGAGTGAAGATAATGGCGTCCTGAATCGTCCTGGGTAGCTTGGGCCAAGGGAGTATTCCCATCATGTCTTGGAGGTTTGACTTGGTGGTCTTTGGAAAATCGGTTACAGGGCCCAGGCATAACTCAGGGTCAAGTACTCAATATCATTTCCATCATTTTCTGAGATAATATGCAACCTTGCCGGTTGCCCTTTCTCATCGTTTCCCACGTCGATGAGCCTGGTAGGTATGATCTTTTCCGATTCATGGCCGCCGATGGCTGTGAAATTGGCGCATGTGTCATGGTCTTTGCAACAGATGTCGAGCCAGTTTTTCGCATGTTCGATGATAGCTGCAATACCTTGATCGGAATAGATGCTCTGCTCCGCATGTTCGGTGGACAGGAGGTGGCTTATTGGTTCGGGGGATCCCATCTCAAATGTTCCAGGTAGGGGTAAGCGAGAATACTCCCTTCCAAGCAACAAGTGCGCCCTCGAATTATTTTCGAGGCCAACCAGCATCATGGGCTTGCTATAAGCGGTCACGTGGGCGACTTCGCTATAAACGTTGGGTCTGATTTTGCTCACTTGGCGGAGAAAGTCCTGGTGGAAGTTGCTGACTTCCAATATGACCCGGTGCTCATCGCTGAGTAGCAAGGCGTTACTCCACTGATACAGGCAATACTGACGGGCAATTTGGCAAAGGGAACAGCCAGAATTCGCAGATGAGTTTAGTGAAGAAAAATTCGGTGCAAGGAGGTGTTCAGATGGAGCAGCGTATATGGTGGCTTGGAGATAGGCCGAAAGAAATGACTGGCATTTAGAACATATCGGTGCTGACGCGTAGAACATGGCAAGGGCTTAAAGTGAGGGCAAGGAGGCCTCTGCTTGAGATAAATAAGTGAGATTGCGGGTCATGGCTTTTGTCTGCTTATATACTTGTGGTGTTGGTTAGAGATGTGCCTGAGGCACCAGCTGCACGTTGACTCAACTTGCAGCCTGTTAGGAATCCCGAATTTGTAAAAGTTCGATTATATTATTTCCTTTGTCTAATCTAGTCTGGCAACAAAGATCCGCTTTGTGTGGCCTTTTGCCGCGTTCTAGTGGTGATAATCGACGTTTTTCAGGTCTGTGTTGGCCTCCAAGGTGAAATCAGAAACCCGAGATTTGACCGCACTCTTACCAGTCGCCACGACAGCCAAGTGATTCGTTACTCTGCAGCCGGTAAAGTACTGAGGTCCATATCACATAACCTTTAACCAAATCTGAGACTGGGGTGATGAGAAGGGTAGGCAAATACGACGTTCAAGCGAACTAGGAACACAGTTAGTCACGCCTCTGCCGCAAAAGCGAAATAATCAGTTTCCTAGCGATGGTCTCTGCTAGGCTGAAATGTCAGAAATCACGGAGAGACAGCTATTTCCTATTCCTTGAATAAAAACTGGCTTCTCAGCTCTTCTGAGATCCTTCTGCCAGGCAATTTAAGTGAGCGCAGTGATGAGCACGCTTACTCCTATGTTTCATACCAATGCCTTTCCACGCAATATTACCGGCCCATAACTGAGATCGTATCAGGTAGGTAAGTGCACAGCTCTATAACCCATAGGGGAAACAGCACATTCCGAGCATATGTATACGCTCAGAGCCTGACGTCTCATCTCTATTCAGCGGTCCAGTCCAGCTGCGATAGCCTTGCCGCTCTTATCCCGCTATCTCGTTCGGGTAGTCTCACCAGGCTGCACTATCATGCTGCCCAGTAATAACATACTTACAGTCTACAGCTAACTAGGGAGTCGCACTCTGGTGTCTACACATTGACTTGATAGCAAGATATAAGTAGTGAGAAACGAAACATCTTTCTAACTTAACTCGACGAGCGACATGAGTGTTTACGGTGTTTTACAGCATTGGGTTTTGATGTTGCTGTGTGTCTCTTCCTGTGTTCTTTGATCATGTGTATGACGGATACGTCATTGAAAAAGAAGAAGAGCGACTTGAGTCATCCTGCAACTGTAGACCTGTGAAAGGGGCTCAGAAACCTTTTCAGAGGTGAGAAGAGAGGAGCATGCGAAGCACATTCAGAATAAATAATAAACAGGGGAGCTATAATTTCATGTGGTGAACTTAGTACGATTGTATGGGTATGTATGTTTATTTCTGAATCCTCATTAATAATCGAACCACTTCATATTGGGCCGATTATAGAGGTGTCACTGCATGCAGTTCTCGTTCTCAATAGATGTAACACTGTTTAATCAACCGATGAGAAGTGAAGCTCATTCATGATTGAAACCAGATACCAAGATACCCGAGTTAAACTTGCTGTTGAGCTGTCAACATGTTCGTCAATCTTGATACAAATAAACATTTAGGTTAGCAGTCAACAAGCGAAAGCATAGGCGAGCTGCACAAAAGCATAAGGCACAGGCCACTACTGCTACCCCTGGATAAAGCCGGAACAACTGCCAAGGCACTTTTGACGAGAGAAAATTCTTGTGAAAAGCATTGACCAGCCATAACCTCGGTCAGATGACGGTCCGCCAAGTGTTTACCCACGGTGATGAGTTGGGCATGAGTTGGCTGATGAGACGAGGCGCTATGAAGCTGATCAACGGAGAAGGTGTTCCCGAGAGGTATCCGCAGGAGGTGCATTTAGTTTCCAGAAGGAGAAGGTGGGAAGAGAGAAAGCAATTAAGGTGTGTTTGACACACGGACGACCAGATCAAGCAGGGTGATCAAGTTGTTTGGTAGAGTCTGAATGTAACATGGCATGACCCTGAAAATCAGATGTAAGGAGCAAGACCCAGAAGAAAATACACGTCGTTCGACTCGTGGGCGGGTAAGCTTCTCTTTTTTTGCGGATACCCCGTCTCACAGTGGCACCAGCTTCAAGATTTGCGCGGTTGATCTCTGTCATTTTCAGGTAAGCATACGACAGAAAGACAAGATAAAGGGCGCCGATCCCGGAAGACATGGGCGGGTCCGAGATGAAACGAGGAACAAAGAGTCTCTTTGTCTAATCCAGGGCCTCGGGTTCGTCCGTGGAAGCTTGGAAGAGCACTAGAAGGCGGCGTGGAAGCAGCCAAACCCCTGATTTCCTTGACGTCAAAAGCGAGCCTCTTCTCCACTTAAAGCGGCTCCAACGTCGCCTCTCAGGACCACGTGTGGGTTTCTGCTATGTAAGAGAGCCTCACGCCGAGACTTTTTTCTCCATCTTTCTACGTAAAAGAAACTCTTGAAGAACGCGCGCCAGTTGAGGATTAAGCCGAGAATGCTCCACATTGTCAGGAAGGTAAACAGCTGATTCTTGGCTGAAGGTAAGTGTTTGTTCAATTCAGTTCTTTTTGGCAGAATTTTTTCTGTCGCGTCTTGCTAAAGACCTCCGGCCTGCACCGGCGAGTCTGTCTCCAAACTTGAACCGGACTCGGCGGACGGCTCCGGCACCACCGGCCAACACACGGAGGCAACGGCCGTGCATTCCTTAGCCAAGGCTGCAGGTTCATTTCAGGCAGGTCAACCTCAGCAACGGAGCGGCTCTCCACTTTTCGGTGCTCCATCCCGGCGGGTATGCCGGCATCACCGATGTCCAATCGGCCACGGTCCATTCATCGTCAGCGGCCAAGCAGAGCCCCTCGTCTAACTGGCAATTTCGCCTCCGGATCACCCTTTTTTGCATCTTGGCTCTCAAGCTTCTCCCTCAAGGGACCTGCACTGCAATCTCAACACCTCGACCCCAGGATTTCACTCGTCGTAGATGACATTGGAGAATTGCAACTCATCACGTAATTGACACAACATGGAACCTCCAGACTCTCCGTCCCCCACGGGGTTGGGCTCGAAGAGGGAAAAGACCACAGTCACACCTCCGCAGACGACCCCTCTTCCCACCAGACTACTTTGTCTTTGGTCTCAAATGACTTGATAGCCCAAACTCCGTAATGTCAGTGCCTCCATTGGGTGGCCGACTTCCAAAGAAGGCTGCTTGCTCGCCTGGGGTTCCTGGAGGATTATGGGGTCACTGTGAACTCCTTCCCACAACCCCATTCTCCCACTCGAGTCTCCATCGGACCATCGCGGCCATGTGTGCAGGCATCAAAGCTTCTTACCCGCCCGAAGACCTGCTCCGATCGGAGCTCTTTCGCCTGGGGTATATGACATTCCAGAAAAAAAGGGTATATAAATGGAGACCCCCTACTCCGCTCATAGAATCTGGTCCACCCACTAGCCCATCGGATTTGATTTCTTCTCATATTCTCTCCCTCTCCTCCCGTTCCTACCTTGCCTTGTACATCAGTCCTTTCTTTTCATCTCAAAGGACCACATGTTGAGAGAGTAGGCTTCAACATCTCCTCCCAAGGCCACATCACAGACCTCCTCTTCAGCCCAAGCTGAACAACACCAACACATCCGCGGCAATGGGTCTCATGAAATTTTCCAAAAAGTCGGCCGAACCGGCCGCTGCGGACGATCAGATTCACGAATCGAGCGCCTCAGACAATGACCAGGTCAAGACTGCTGCCGACTTCCAAGAGGTTCCAGCCGGCGCCGTTGAGAAGGGCAACATATTCGAGCAAGGCGGCAAGAACTACAGAACGCTTGGCCGCTGGGACACCATCCTCATCCTCTTCACAAACCAGCTCGGTCTCGGTATTCTATCTCTCCCGTCCACCATCAAGACCCTGGGCGTCATCCCCGGAATCATCGCTATCATCGGCATCGGCTTCCTATCATGGTATACCGCCTTTGAGCTCTTGCAGTTCTATAGCAAGCACCCCAACGTTGTCAGCATTGTCGAGATGACTCGGATCGTCGGAGGTCCTTGGTTCGAGTCTATTGCTGGCGTTGTCATGATGATTCAGGTTGTTTTCATCGTTGCGTCGGCAGTCGTCACTCTATCAGTCGCCCTCAACACGCTCAGCAACCACGGAACTTGCACAGTCGTATTTATTCTGGTTTCTTGCATCGGCTGCTACCTCTTGTCTATTCCTCGAACTATGAAGTTCGTCTCCAAGGCCGGTATCCCCAACGCTGTCAGCGTTGTCGGTGCTTGCATGGTTGTCTTGATTAGCCTGGCAGTCTCAGGTCCCAACAACAAGCCAGATGATTGGTCCAGGGACATTGTTATTGTTGGCCATCCTTCCTTCCGTGATGGTCTCAATGCTTGCCTGCGAGTAGTCTTCTCATATGCCGGTACTTTCACCTTTGTCAGCTATATGGCCGAGATGAAGGATCCTGCTCGCGACTTTGGCTTCTCCTTGGCTGTCCTGGAAATCGGCAGCACCGTCTTCTACGTCATCATGGCAGTTGTCTTATACTGCCTCAGCGCTGAACTCACAACTTCCCCGGTTCTCAGCGCCGCTGCGACTATTCCGGCCAAGGTTGCGTATGGAATCGTCCTGCCAGCCGTCATTGCTACCGCCCTCTCCATCGGTCACACTGGTTGCAAGTATCTCTATGTTGCCGCACTCCGGAAGATGAACGCTCTCAACCAAGTCACCGATAACAGTGTGAAGTCCTGGACCACCTGGATTATCTCTGTCAGTGCGTTTTGGGTCCTCATCTTCACCATCTCAAACGTCATTCCCATCTTCGACTCCATCCTCTCCATCACCTCTGCCACAACTATCCCATGGTTTACATATGGCTTTGCAGCCATCTTCTGGTTCTACAGCAACTGGGATGTCAAGTTCTCCAATTGGAGAAAGATTTCCCTCTCCATTGTCAACGTCCTTATTATCTGCGCTACTCTCTTCCTCAATGCAGGTGGATTGTGGGCAGCCATCACAGAGTTGATGGACCTGTTTGATAAGGGAGACGGAATTGGAGGAGTCTTTTCTTGCGGAAACAATGCGATTTTTTAGATTAATAGCCTTGGAGCATAATTTCAATACTTTTATCCGTTCCATTCATCTGATCATCTGAGTGCAACCTTGAAGCTGTCTATGTGCGTTCACGTATACAATGACCGTGCCTCTGGATCGTTTCTGTGACCATCTTTGTCGTTTCTCCACATATGAGAAACAATGACCAGTTGGTCAGTTTTGATGTATGCTACAAATTGATTCATCTTTGAAAAACCCATCATCACAGTACATCATCTGAACAAACGCGTTTACATGGGCTCGTATGCATGGCACCGGGTCTGAACCCTGTGGCTTTGTTTTGCTTTTTCCTTGGTGTAGCTTAATCCTACTATACGTTCCAAGTTCATACTTGGTTTTTCAATATAGTGTTTCCTACACCGGGTCAAGTACTGAGCAGGCAGGCCCTTCACGTAGATAGACATGACTGGAGGGGTCGGGGGCTGCTTCTACACACAAGACGTTAGCCAGAGAAATGACAGGAGTGGCATTCTTAAGCTTACTCCCGTATTGGATGCATATGCTGAGATCTATCTTTTGTACATGACTTGTAGGCAGGTAGTAAGCTCTCTATTCTCTTCCATGTAAACTTAATAAAGTACTGCCTTCTAACCATTTACATGCCGAAGCAGGCATCAAACCATTTAGTCAGATAAGTCTCCTGCTATACAAACTCTCACTTGCATGATTTTCTAACGCTCTCGATAATCAAGTCTACCCAGTTGTGGTTGTGACCATTATTGATGGATCTGGCACTCCTGGCCAAAAGAGTAACGACCACAGCCGCAAAGAAAGTGGTTGTTAAAGCATAAATTTAAACGCGTTGAAATCAGATCGTAAAACACTATCACGTTTTACTTGCCATTCTTAATGTTTTTCAACCAAATTCTGCTCATATTGTCACCTCGAGCACTCTGTTTCTTTATTATAGTTGAAGCCCGGGCCTTGATGGGTTAACTGAGCCAGAAGATCGAACACTCCGCTGCTCATAGAGCGGGTACAAGGAGGGCAACATAGTAACACTTACCCCATCAGTCGCTGCATTTTCCAGCCAATTATTCCGTCCAAACCAGCACAGCTCTGTGCTTCAGACTGTGGGGTGTTGGTGCTGGTCAAGATAAGTGATAGCTATACGATGCTACCAGTAGCTCGCTCTCAGTCATCAAGCACAACGCATGGGTGTGGGGCGATTTAGCTGGGAAAGAATCCGTTAAATTGCAATTCAAGACGTATCTAGCTGAGGCATCGTATCTCACGGCTTCATCGGTGCTCTTTTACTTGATAAAACTTGCTCAAGTGCCCAGGTAGTGAGGGCAGATCACAAATCAAGGGCCCATAGCAATTACACCCCAGCAAGTGGCCTCATGAATGATGACGAACTGCTAACCAGTACAGGAATAGAGTCACCCGGAGGCCTGGGGAAGTTCAGCTGGCTCAGCTCGTGAAGAAATATCCGCAGCACGTCGGTCCGGCCGTGCGAATCTCTTAGGCGAGCGCCACAAGCGGAAAAAGACCACGGCCTAGATGTGGACTCCGTCAAAGCTGTCACCACCGCGGCGGTTAACCTTGTTGGTCTAGACCTGGGCCTCGTCACATGAATGTGATTAGCGGGGGAATTGCCATCGGCCGTCTTTGATCGGAAGCGTCGGCGAACCACTGGTCTGGCATTTGACGTGAGAGTTTATTGGATGTGACAGTTGGCCTAGTTCCGCGCCGTCTGCTTGGGAATGGGGCCGTGTTTCTGTTAGCATCGAGTCAGCCAGGCACATGTTTGTCTCATTGACAAGTTTAGATCAATGTTCATGTCATCGCATAGGTATGGAGTATCCGATTGTCTGCCTTGGGTGTTATGTTGTAAAATGTCTAAAGCATCGAGCAAGACGCGCAATGGTGGGATTCGGAGCCTCTGGGCTGTGGTTGAGATCATGAAGGCCGAAACAGGGAATCTGGGCAGCACCGGGACAAAGGCGAACTGATAAGCCTCTTTGCATCGAGGTACATCCGGATGGGGGTTGGGTATTATGTTTCTTCGTTATTGTCGCTTTGTGTGATGAATATTCTCCTCCAGAATGACGGAGATCTAGAACTCCTAGGTCTCCTTCAGACTCAGATGAGCAGTTACCCGTGGAAATGACTCTCTACACCGGGTTGGGCATATCATCCCTCTCAAAAGCTCTCCAGAATGGCATCACCAAGTGCCATTTCCAGACTGGCAGTAACGCTCTTGTGTTGACCATGCTTCCTCTCTATTGTAGTTGTCATTCCAGTCTCGGTCGTCTCGTTCGGTTGGTCTCTTTGTCTGGTATTCGCGCGGCGGAGCTATGCATATGCAGTCACTAGACGCGACGGTCTATCGAATCATTGTCTGAGAGTCGCAGGCAAACACTGCATCCGTCATTGGCCTCGGAATTTGAGGGTGAAAACTGTATCTAGTCATCGTGCTGACAGCCCTTTCACCACTCAATCTGTTTCGTGTAAGCGCGGTTCGTAAACACAGCCGTTGGTAGCTTTTGTTGTTGTGACATGTATTCGATTCGAGTCGCTTGCTAAAGATGATTGGAGTATATCGACCATGGCTTGTCAGGACTTTCCAATCCTGGAGCCTGCTCTTCGAACAATCAGTAACAGCCTAGATAGTCAGCCCCCTTAACCCGCCATGCCTTGGTTGACTTGCGGTGAATGAAACGACAGGCTTGCTACTCCAGGTCCTACACCTTCACTTCCTCATCTAGAAGTGATTCGCGTGTCAGTGGACTCATTAGAGCTGCCGAAGTGACCCTGTTGCTTGTTTTGATCGGTCGTTCCCTATCTCATCGAGAGTTACATGCAGATCAGTCAGCATCAGTATATATTGCAGGAGTTCGAAGCGATACAAATCTGTAGATCGAACCGCAGATGGGTACATCGCCGGTCTTATCAATGCGGGTGCGAGTCATGAAGGAGCTCCGTTGAAGTTGGTGAGACACTAGACATGGCGTCGTTTCGAGTCACGGCGGTGGGTGAATTCGCGGAAATCGAGCCGCATTCTATGAATTGCATGGGACAGCGACAAAAGAGCAGTTCCACCTTGGCAACGCAATTGAAACTTGCCAAGGTCTTAATATGATCGAATACGGATTGTTACGACATCACTTGACCACCCCTACAAGTCTACCAGCACAGCCTGATTGCTCATCCATCTTTGCCATGCCTACCCTACACACTCACGGCAAGCCACAGGTAGTGAGCGCTGTGTGAGTCAATGTGCAGTAAACTCGGACCCCCCTGACATGTGCCTGACTCTAATGCCCCTTTCCCGAGTCAAACAACACTCCGCGTTCCGGTCCGCCGGATTCTATGAGAGTCTTGTGGCTTTTTTTTGTTAGAAAAACGCTCAGACCATTCTCAATCTTGGTGTGTTGGGGGACGGGAAGTGATGTTGACAAGTTGGAGCCAAAACTTGTTAGCAACATTTTTAGCGTCTTCAGAGCTGAAGTCCAAGCGTCCAGACGGGGGCAATGGTCAAACGTCTTTTTGGATGATCGATATATCCGAGCCCGGGGGAGGATGGCACTGGCCATGGGGGGCAGAACGGTGTTGTTATTGAAGCTATTTCGAGATGGTGATGAATACCACGTCGTGCAAGGATTCTGGCCTCAACACTTTGACAAAGAGGGTACTGAATGGCTCCTGAATTGTTTCGACCAAGAATGCCCTAGCCTCTCAGTGGACAAAATTCACTCTGCCCAGAGCCCGCCCTGGCACTAAGGCTTGGATAGAGTTTGTTGGTGATGGCACCCTCCCAGGGTCGAACAGAGCTGGGTTTGATTGATATCCCACCTCGATGGGTGAATGAGCCAGCCACAGTCAAGTCAGGGCAAATTGGGGGGAGGTGTGAGAGGGCTGAGAACTGCCTGTAACTGGTTGCTCTCTCCTGGTCCAATGTGGCGTTACGGGCTTTGACATTGCAGATTGCCGTGCCGTCCGGAAGTACGAGGCCGGGCGGCTCGAATCTCGGGTCAGCAGCCATGTTATGCAAGATGTGAGATCCGCACAGATGCAAACTCGACAAAAGGACAGACGGCTCTGTTGCCACGGGGGGCACTGTGCTTTCTTCCTGTGAGAGCCTCTTTTCTTTTTGCTTTTGGTCACGGGGCTGAGGTCCAGATGCTAGAGGCAAACTTTTTTCCGTGTTTGATTGGGCGTGGATTGGTGGAGATGCTTGGCGTGAACCAAGGTTTCTGGGGGCATTCCAAGGATGGGAGGCATCTTGTTCAGCCTCTTTGCTCAGAAGGCATGCAAGTCTCGGCTGCCAACGTGATGATGGATCACTTTCAGACAATCTGTCAGATATCAGTATCAAATGTCAGATATCAAGACATGAACCGTCATCGGCTGGCATCTTAGTGCAACATGTGTTCTCCAACGGACGACTCCCTTACATCAAAACCACCTGGGTGCCATGCAGAGTGGGTGATGCCCAATGTAGGGAGGGAGATGATGGTCGCCTTGCGCGGTAAGAAGGAATGAGAAATTAGAATCGAGATTTTTCTCTTTTTTTGCTTCTTCGTCTTTCCCCAGGACCAGGAATGAAGCAAACACGGCCACCACACGGCTGGGACGCCATCTGGCTTGGTGAGAGCTGCCGTTTCCGATGCGGGCACCAACGGGACTACCGAGAGTGAATACATTGTGTGAATGGATGGATGCAGAAACAAGCTTGGGAACGGTCCCGGTTCCTTGGGAACCTTGGCGGGAATGGAGATGGACGGGTCCATGACAGCTGATTGATCATATGGGGACCCAAAAAGCAATTCCTAGAGGTGGGCTACGTGCCTTGTGGCTACAGACTGCTGTGAAGCCTTGTCAAGGTGCCGCCACTGCCGCCTATTTGAGACTGGTCTCTTTTTGACGCATCGCCGTCACAATCGCAAACATGTTTTTTCTCCCCTTCTTCTTCACTCTCGTGGCTCGTAAACTTGAATGAGCCAACGGGTCTGTGTCGCAAGGGGCACGCCCTCCCTTGACCCCTTTTCCACGCCGCCGATATGTAGTGCAGCGCTAGTGGAGGTGACACTCGGGTTTAGAGCCACACGCGATGCTTAATCCGGAGAAAGTTGTCGAGAGGAGAGGGGGGTCATCCAACCAACAGCCTCGGAGCTTTGGGCTCAGTTCCTGCTGGATTGATGGGGGGGTGGTGGTTTGAACTTGTCTGGGCCTCAGTCGAGAGAACGCCTTGGCCCTTGCATAACCCAGCAGCCTATCTCCACGTGGCAGATGGCCTGGTTCGGTCGTGACGGTGATGGCGACTCGGCGAGACTCTTTTGCTTGGTGGGAGAAATGGGGGCAGAAACTAACTGCCCATTGTCGATTGCCACACCGTAGATTGCAGAGATTGCGACTGTTCTGCTGTGGAGCGGGAAGCGGTGGTTGGACATGAGGAATTGAATGAATGAATGGGCGGGAAAGTAACTGCATGGCTTTGGAGGCTGGTATGCCTTTCAAATTTACCCAAACCCTGAAATTATCGTGCATCATGCAGCAGCGAGCGTATCCCGTAGTTTAGATGCGGTGGCTCAGCCCAGCCCAGCCCAGGTGGCTACATGCCGGGTTTCCAATTAATTGTGTCTATGGGTCTTTGAAGGGGGGGCGGCAAGGATTTCTTCATTGAGATACACGAGAGATGGACAGGCAGAGAAATAAACTGAGGCACGCGGCTGCAAACGCACTGATACAAAAATGATGCCGCACATGAGACATCAGCGCACCGCATCAGCAGGGGGCCCGTGAACTCACCACCATCTGCCCGTATTTAGGGACTCGCGGCAAGCAAGGGGACAGGCACACCCAGTTTTTTTCCTTCTCGTCCTCTTTTGTTCTGGCGCCAGGAACGCCCGTCTGGTAGTTAAAAACCCTCTCTAGCGTCATTCTGTCAAAGAAGAAAAAGTAAAACCTCGAAAATCCCCAGGATCTGGGGGCCGGGCTCTCTGTGAGGGGGAGGAAAAAGAAAGGAAACCAAGTGCATCGAAATGTCTCACCCAGCCGAGGTCAGAGACTGGACAGTGGCTAACCTACAGTGGGTAAGGCCCTCTATCGGCGGGTCCAATAGTTGCCTTTAGCAGGCTTTGATCGTAGAAAACACTGGTGAGGTGGTGCAAAAGCTCCGATGCGTGCTAAAGCGCAGTCCAGATCGCCATGATTAGCTCCCCTCGGGTCTTCCTGGCACTACCGGCAAGGTTCCCGATCTGGACCAGTCCATTCGTCACTCCAAACGACGCCTCTGGAGCCATGTCTCTGTCGTCCAGCCAGCCATGTCTCTTGTCCCGACGTACCGTCTCAGCCGCTGTGAGCGGGAGGAGCTGCGCTGTGCTTGCTGGGCTGGGGGAGCTGTAAGATGGGCTGGGCGGGCCGTCTGTCTGGTCCATTGCGTGTCACAGAGGTTGTCAGGTTATCCTGGGTTTAGCGTCTGCACCGCGGGCTTTGTCAAGGCTTATGCCGATCTGTGTCGTGCCTTTTCTCTCTGCCTGTCTTCTGCACACCCACAGCCAGAGACGGGTAAAGCCTCGCGTTGCCCCCGTGGGCTCTGGCTGGCTGGCTGGTTGCAGCCCGTACATGCCCCCCCTCTCGTCTTGTTTCTCTAGCTCCCTCCTGAAGAGCCAGTCCGAGCGCACTGATGCTGTCCTCTCCTCGTTTATGTAGTATTCGGGCATGATAGGCTTGCCTTGCCGGCCTTGCCTTACCTTGCCTGCCCTGCTTCCTGCAAGTCGATCTTGCTCTAGTCCAGGGTAATTGTCGACATTGTTACTCCGTCTGATATAGATGACGATCACAACGTCCTATCCCATGCAGGGAAGGAGGCCCGTTCATCAGGTGGGCTCCCAAGGTCTCGGCTACGATACACGGACGGCGCCATGCAACTCTCATGACGGATTCAAGGGGCATCCCCGTGTCAAAGCGCCATCTAGCAGGGACCTCCCTACCTTTCACCCAAGCACGATCGAGTCCGCTGAGTGGGCCCCTGGATCTTGGGGCGTTAGTGTGACTGCGCTACTGAAACTGGGCTGCACAGTCCGGCAGATCCGTAGCGCGCCAGACGACACCCTCCTCCTCATGCCTGTCGTCAGAGCGCAGCGCAGATGTTGCGGCTGGTCAGGCACGGAACGGAGAGCCAAGGTCGAGATGGCACGTCTTCTGGGACCTGAGCGGCCGCGGCCACAGCTCCATAGGGCCTGGGCCGACTCTGGCTTTGGCGCCATAAAGCCAGTTGCTCCCGCGTCCTGAATTCCTCTAAAGAGGGAGCCTCGTCCGTACATCTATCCCGTCTCGTCTTCAATGATGAACTCGCAGCATCTCGCATTGGGAAACGCAGAGAGACAAGAGAGAGTAGACAAGGAATACTCTTTCATCGAAGCCCTTGCTCTTGGACCCCGGGAGTCCTTTTCCTTGGTATCCAAAGAAGCGCTCGGTCTCCCCTCATCCCCCAGCACCCCGTCTCTGCCCGGCTCGTTGACTCGTCCGAGGACTCCTCCTCCTCAACAACAACACCGTCACGTCTTCCCGGGCACGCCCCAGCAGCACCAGACTCTCCTTCAGCAGCAGCAGCAGCTCCTCCAACAACAACAGCAGCAGATACAACTGCTACAGCTACAGCAACAACAGCAGCAGCGCATCTACTCAAGCGCCTCGTCGCTCTCACAGCACTCCCAGCCCTACCCTAGCCCGCTGCCTCGATCCCTCACCACCAAGAAGAGCAACGTCATGGCCAACTCAACCAAGGCCCAGACGGCGTGCCTCGAGCTCTGCCACAAGACGACGGCGCTCGGCGACCGCATCTCGGTCCGCATGCTGGAGTATCTGACCATGCTCACCAAGCAGCCTCACGGCCTCGACGTCCTGGCCCACGACTTCCTCGACACGTGCGAAATCCTCTTCTCTATTGAAGCTGGTCTCGGCGAGTGCATCCGCAACCAACAGACCTTCCCCGGCGATGTCATCTCGGAGCTGAGTAAGAAGTTCCGCGTCACCCAGGCCGACTTCCAGCTCCTCGACCAGATGCTTGGCAAGTTCCTCGAGAACGAGCGCAAGGGCGCCATGGGTCGCATGCGACGTGGATGGGGACGAATCTTTGGTGACAATGATATCGAGAAGATGATCATCGCCCTCGGCCGCACGCGTGAGAGCCTTCGCATGAGCGCCTTGATGTTCCAGTGGAGTCTGGGCAACGAGAAGATTGAGAACGAGCTTGGAATCGGCTACACTGGCCTCGCCGCCGCCCTCGATCGCATGGACACTCGCGCTGGTGTCTCCCGGGCCAAGTCTGAAGGCCATGGATCACAGTACAGGCCTTCGTCGGCCTCTCAGCACCGCGGTATTGAAGGCCATAGTGTCATCAGCACCAACCAACCCCCATTGCCTCCTCTGCCCTGGGCCGAGCGCACCTCTTCCATAACCCAGGAGCCTCTCAGCCCTGGCCTTGCCGACCTCCGAGTCTACGGAGGCTCCAACAATATGAATACTGCCAGCTCCATCAGCTCCAACGAGCGATATCACTCTGGAACTACCGCGACCTTTGATCGCATGAGCACTTTTGACGAGTCGCATGAGACTCGCTCCCAGCACACCACACTCTCCGACAGCGAGGCTTCCCTCGAGGAGCTCTCTGGTCTTGACCTCAATGGCGGAACCAAGGTTGTCCGACTCAAGGCTGATCCCTTCAGCATGCCTCGATGGAACCCTAGGAACACTGCTGGTGCTGATGCCGCCAATCTCAAGACCGCTCTCATCTCCGCTGTCCGTGGCAAGAACCACAAACTTATCGAGCAGCTTCTGGATCGCGGCGTCTCGCCCAACACTGGACCTGATCACATGGCTCTCAAGGAAGCCGTCATGAACACCGACGCCGAGGCTGTCCGCCTTCTTCTGCTCTTCGGCGCTGACCCCAACGGCACTGATCGCGATGGTGTCACCCCTCTCTTCGCTGCTGTCGAGAAGTCCTTCCTTGCTGGTGCCGTTCCTCTCCTCAAGTATGGCGCCGACCCCAACTTCACTCGTGGCCCGGACAACGAGACCGCCATGGCCGCCGCTGCCATCGCCAACAAGGTCAACTTTGCCCACCTTCTTCTCATCTATGGTGGCGACCCCAACCAGCTTACGGCTACTGGTGAGACCCTTCTCATCGGCGCCATCAACAAGAAGACGCCCAAGAAGTTCATTGACCTCATCCTCGACTACGGCGCCGACCCCGATGCCAAGAGCAGAGAAGGCAAGACTGCCCTCTTTGAGGCTATCCAGAACTCCAGGGTCGACATCGTCACCAGCCTGCTTGACCACAAGGCCAACCCCAACCTGCCTGGTCCCAAGCACATGCTCTGGCCCGCCACCTACCAGACTGCCTGCTTGCAGGTCCTCCTCTCCCACGGAGCTGACCCCAAGAAGTGCCCTGGTATCATGGAACTCGCTGCCAGTGTCAACAACGTCGAGTCCGTCAAGGTCCTCCTCAACGCGAAGGTGGATCCCAACACAAAGAAGGACAACACATATACACCTCTCTGCACGTCCATTCGTGACAACCGAAGCGACATCTTCACTCTCCTCCTGGCCAACGGCGCTGACCCCAACATTCCCGCCGCCGAGTACCCGGCCTTCAAGTGTATCACACATAACCGCCTTCACTTCCTCCCTGCTCTTGTCGAGGCTGGCGTCAACCTCAACTCTCCCAAGGGCATTGTCGAGACTGCTGTCAGCGTCAACAACATGGAGGCTCTGAACTGGCTCCTCGACCAGGGCATGAGCCCCAACGACAAGAACCCCAAGGGCCACTCCCCTCTCACCACCGCCATCCGAGAGAACAGGATCGAGATGGTCGACCTTCTTTTGACCCGCGGCGCAGACCCCAACGTCCGTGGTCAGGACTGGCCTGTGTGCATGGCCGTTCGCAACCCTCCCGTCCTCAAGCGAGTCCTCTCTGTGCTCGCCGAGCCCCGGGCCTTCAAGGGAGTCATGGAGATGGCCGTCGTCGCCAACCAGCTGGATTCCGTCAAGCTGCTCCTCGCCGCCGGCGTCTCGGTCGAGGACAAGAACGGTGGTGTCTTTTCACCGCTCACCTCTGCAATCCGAGAGGATCGCAAGGAGATTGTCTACTTCCTCATCAACGAGGGTGGCGCAGACATCAACGCCCCCGGCGAGCATCTCCCCGTGGTGAAGGCTCTGCGAAGATACCGCGGCGACGGTGATATCCTCGAGTTCCTCCTGGAGCACGGCGCCGACCCCAACAAGCTGTACCGTGGCTGGAACGGTGTGATGCAGGCCGTCGAGAACGGCGACGAGGACATCCTCCGCCTGCTCGGCGAGAAGGCTGGCTTTGACCTCGATGTCAAGGACGAGCTTGGCCGAAGCGTGACTGAGATTGCCGCCTCAAGAGGCTGGGACGAGGCCGTCGACATCCTGATGGAGTACGCCGCCAAGCCGTCGGAGAAGGCTCACTAGACGATGGACAACGGGTATTGTAAGATGACTAAACTTGTTTCTGGGTAATCACGCACGTTATTGGGTCGAGGTTTTAGGATCTGGAGTCTTTGAGATTGTCTTTTGCGGTCGGTAATGGGACGGTGGTTCAAAGGTCCTGGCTTTTATATCCTCTGTTTAGACAGACAGACATTTTTATTTGTATATTCCCCTGTTCGTATAGTAGTCTAGCTTTTCCGGTTCTCTCTCACCAGAGACAGTTTTCTATGTCTAATCTACTTTAGCAAGTTATAAACTGGTTCAGAATGGTGATTCAATCTTGTCAATTAATTGTTTTGAGCGAGAATGCTTTTACTTTAGAGCTTGGTCCCCATGTTTACATGAACTGCCTTGATCTGTGTGTAGGCTTCGAGACCTGCCTCACCGAGCTCCCTGCCAATACCGCTCTGCTTGACACCCCCGAATGGCACGCGAGGGTCACAGTCTTGGCTGCTGTTGATCCAGACCATGCCGGCCTCGATCTCTGCCGCAACCCGATGAGCCTTCTCCAGGTTTGTAGTAAAGGCAGCGGCTCCCAGTCCGTATGTGGTATCGTTGGCAAGCTCAATAGCTTCCTCCTCGGTCTTGAAGGTGGTGATGACCACGACAGGACCAAAGATCTCCTCGCGATAGACACGCATCGAGGGCTTGACCTCAGTAAAGACTGTCGGGGCGATGAAGAATCCCTTGTCGGAGTCTCCGACCTTGAGAGGGTGACCTCCAGCTGCCACGACAGCGCCCTCCTTCTTTCCAATGTCGATGTACTCGAGAACCCTCTCGTATTGGACCTTGGACACCTGAGGACCCTGGTATGTATCCTTGTCCCATTGGTTGCCGACTCTGCTCACGACATTGAGAGTGTTGATAAACTTCTTAATGAAAGTGTCGTAGATGGTGTCTTGGACCAGGATTCTCGACGTGGCAGTGCAAATCTGTCCTTGGTTAGACATGATGCCAAAGTGCGACCACTTGACCGCCTGCTCCAGGTCCGCATCATCAAAGACGAGCAATGGCGACTTGCCGCCGGTCTCCAATGTGATGTTCTTGAGCGTCTTTGCAGCGACGCCCATGATGCTGGCAGCCGTCGCCGTGGAACCGGTAAAGGCGATCTTGTCCACAAGAGGATGTTGCACCAAGGCAGCTCCCGTGTCTCTGCCAAGCCCATTGACAATGTTGACGACTCCCGGGGGGAACCCGGCCTCCTTGATGAGCTCTCCCAGGACGAGGATGCTCAGAGGTGTTTGTTCGGCGGCCTTGAGGACAACAGTATTACCGCAGGCGAGGGCAGGTCCGAGTTTCCACGTAGCCATGGAGAGAGGATAGTTCCAAGGGATGATCTGCGCGACAACGCCGATGGGTTGACGGATTGTGTAGGCGAACTTTTGAGGGTTTGTGCTGATGGTCTGGCCAAACGTCTTGTCGGCCCAGCCAGCGTAATAGCGGATGACGCCGACGGCCTCGACGAGATCGTTCTCCAACGTCTCGATGTATGTCTTGCCATTGTCCCAAGCGTCAATGGTGGCAAAGAGCTCCTTCTTGGACTCGATCAGCTCAGCCAGACGGTACATCAATTGACCGCGGTCAGAGGCAGGAAGCTTCTTCCATGATTCGTGGCGCAAAGCGGCTCTGGCAGTCTTGACGGCCTTGTCAATGTCTTCAGCATCGGCGGCTTGCACAGTGGCAATGACCTCCTCAGTGCTATAGTACTAATGTCAGTAATCGCATTAACAAATTGATGGTGGTAAAACATACGCAGGGTCAATGGAAGTAATTGTCTTGCCGCTGGACGAAGCGACAAACTCGTTGCCGATAAACAGGCCAGTGGGCTGAGACCACTTGACTCCATTCGGAGCCGTCAATTCAACAGAGGTAGGCGCCATGACGAATAATTACTTCAAAGAGGGCAAGGGTTCAGCGATCTGGGGATAACGAGCTTGGGTCTGGGGCTGGCGAAGCTGGTTTCTTGTACCCTTGAGAGCGGCGACCGGAAACAGTATCCGATTGATGATGGAAGCTTCTCCTCTTCTCGTACCGAGTCAAGTTGGTGATGCTGATGACTACAACTTGTTCCCTTTGTGAAACTAGGTCGCGGAAACCTTCTCTTTTTGAAGCAACCTCCGCCCTAAATGGAGCAATGAGATAAGCCAACAGTGAGACGCCAAAACCCCGCCTCGCTCTCTCTCCACAGAGGGGTAGAATGACGTGGTGAGTTCTCGGGGCGAAGAAGGGCCTCATGACTGAGGGGTTTGTTATCTTTATTCCATACAGAGTAGGTAGAAGGAGATGGTTTCCATTAGGTCGTTATTTTTGCTATCTACAGGCTAGACTGTCGCTTTGCAGCCGCCTCCTCCGCTACCGCTCTCGGGATCTCGGCCTCGATGCCCTCTTCTGTGGGCTTCCATCCTAGCAGCTCGGCGCCGCGACGGGCGTTGCTTCTAGCGTTGCTGCCGAACAGGACAGAGCTGTAGGGCAGCACAGTGTCGGCCTCGGGCTGGTGAAGCTCCTCCACTTCAGTGGTCTCCAGAAGACCCTGGTCCTTTGCCGCTTGGGCGACTCTGTCTGAGATATCGGCCCACGACTGAGGGGAGAATAGTTAGCATCTGCAATGTGCATTGCGGGAAACGCGGTACTCACAATCTCTCCAACACCTGTCAAATAGATGCCATCCTCTCCCCAGATCTTGCTATCATCGTTTCCCTTCACGCCAGCCTCAGCCAAAACGGTAAACAGCCTCGCAACGTCGGCGACGTGAACATTTCCCCATCGGCTCAGACCCCGCCCGACTCTCACTGCACGGCCTCTCTCCAGGGCGACCTTGGCCAGCGCGGGGATCTGGTAGCTGCGCTGCTTGATGGGACCTTGACCCTTTCCGTAGATGATGGGAGGCAGAACGAGAGCTGTCTTGACGGAAGGTGTTTGCTTGGCGACATCGAGAATGTAGTTGTCAACTGCCCGCGACTTGTGGGCTTTGAGAAGGTCCCGGATGGATGCGACACCAGCAAGGTCATCCCAGACGTCATCTGAAGGCTCTCCAGGCTTGAAGGATGGAGACGCCAATTCCTCCACAGCGAGGCCACTGGCGCCAGAAATTTGAACCCAGTAGCTGGGAGTCTGTCGCTTTTGCAAGCCGCGGTGGATGGCCTGCACGCTGCCAATGTGGCTGTTTGACGCGACATCTACACGATCTATTAGAGTCATCATCGCTAGCAATTGGAGTCGTAATACGCACGCACGACAACAGAGGCCTCAGATGCCTCTTTCTCCACCAAGTCACCATCGTTAAGATCGCCAATCACGGTGCGAATCTTGGGATAGTCCTGCGAAATGGTCGTTGCAGACTTGGCATCGCGAACGAGAGCTGTGATGGCGTACTCTGGGTGGCCGCGCACCAGCTCGCGGAGGACCTGACCACCAACGTAGCCGGACGCGCCAGTGCTGAGTAGAGTGTCAGTAATATGCATACGTCAGGAAAAGCATGATAGTAGCCTCACAGGAAGATTGAAGACATTTTGATAGTTGTGATGGGCGGGTTGAGATGGGTGATGGATTGCTACACGGAGGCTAGGTAGGTACTACGGCTCAAGATGGGTTATTTATGTCCTCATGCACCGAATTATTAAGCTGCACATGAGAATTACGACACTGTGGGGAGAATGGCGCTAATTATGCTCCGACTTTTGCTTGCAAATACAGTGCTCGAGACGAAAGAGCAATTGTCCCGCCACTTGCATTGAAAGCCGCGTTTGCTTAAGCGACTGGGCTCTGTGCCCGTCGCGGAGACCTGCCATTTTAGTGTCGATGAGACGATCCCATCACCAACTGACTCAGCAACCACCGAGTTAGGTGTCGCTAGGATCGCGAAAAGGGATACAGTAGCCGACACTTGCCGTGGTCTTTTAGTTGAGAGTCGGGATATCGGGCTGTATTATTAATGCCATATTGAGCCATCTCTATGACTCCCAGAAAGAGTTCAAGGCCGGGGCAGCTGTCGACAAGGGCACAATACTAGCGTTTGAACCTGGCGACTGTGGCCCCAGGGAACGGCAAACAAGTGGACCAAGGTATATTCACAACATAAAAAGACACTGAGACTGTAGAGCTCCAGTCATAACCCGGCCAGTCGCGACCGGTTTGCCCTGCACGATCTTATCCCCATCACTCAGGTTTCGTAGCATATACCGACCAACTGGGACATGATTAGCTCGCTCCTAGATTCCGTGGCTATTCAGATCTGCAGACTCACATGGGCCAGTATGAGTGGATAGTGTGATCTTTGATATCCTTCCGGACCTCGATGAGAAAAACCTCCAATTCTTCACTCGTCCACCCGAGGCCCCCTTGCCCCTCGGGACGTGTAAATACAGCTAAGCTTATCGCCGCCAAGGCATCCATGGTGTTCTGATTAGCCCACATTCCTAATATCCAATAGTCAGCGACCGCTAGAATATCTAGACTTTATCCTCCGAGTCTTACCGATTTGCTTGTATATCTTGGCCTTGGGCCAACGATTCATCGGCCACTTGCGCTGCACCACGTGAACATCGACAAAGCCAGCCGCTTCAAGCTGCTCCTTGTACCTCAGCGCGCTATCAAGCGGAGAGCCCATGGCGGCAAAGGTGCGTAGAAGCAACGTCGCCCACTTGTAGAGCGGCGAGTCCTCGGAGAGTGTACCGTCATCAGATCGAGGGGGGTAGATGATATCCATGATTTCGATCTTGCCGCCTGGATTGAGGAACCTGGGAACAATAATTAGTTAAACAAGAGCAGGGAATGAGAGGACAATTATTTTTACTCAAAGCTCTGGTTGAAGAACTTGGGCCAGTCTCGGATTGACCCCGTGAGGAAGCGCGAAAAGATAAAGTCAAACTTGGTCGAGTAGTCCCAGACGTCTTCAAGATCGTCGACAAAAAATGAGACATTGGGTGGGACGCTGGAATACACGTCAGCATAGTGTTGAGCATGTCGTGGTTGTGTGGTGCCTACGCTGATGGCTGGATGGGACTTAGATCGACGCCAGTAACCTGAGGCATGATCAGTTGTGAGCTCAATCCTGGCCACTGGATCGTTATTCACCTCACACTCGGGATGCTCGTCCGCTAAACGCTTGTTAGAACATTCACATTCGTTCTAGTCAACCATAATGGGACTGTACCAAAGTCAATAGCCCAGATCCCTGTGCCACAACCGGCATCCAACGCCCGACGGAGCGGCTGAGTCAAGGGAGCAGCATGTAGTCTCCCTTCAAATGTGAGGGCAAACAAGTGATGTTGAATATCTGCGTCGGATAAGCTCGTTACGGGTCTTGGTTAGGGCTAAAGCTATGTACCTAGTCGCTCGTTCTCCGTCTGCATCCTGTCAAGTCAGTCACGAAGCTACGGGTGGTCTAGCTGTGTGGGGTAACAAGACCTCGTCGTTTGGGAAGACATAAACTGCATCAGTTCAGTCAGTAAATGTGGCGTCACTTTGGATCTACAAGCGTAAGATTGGGCATCTTTACCACCGTCCTTGTATGCATGATATGTCCGGCCATTCTCCTCGCGATACCTCAAGATGCTAACGTGTGACCCGGGAAGTCCGTGCACCCCCCATCTCCGCACACGTGAATGTCTCAATTGCATCACCACAACATCATATAATATAACTCTCACGGGCGCAATTTTGCTTCAATCAATACCAAATTTTCAATATGACTTCTCAAAGCACTGATAGAGAGGTAACTCTCTCTATGGCCATCGAGGATGCGAAAAGCATCGGAATTCGCGGCTCGGCGCGCAAGCACGGCCTGGGGCCCTCGACATTGAAAGACCGGATGGAAGGAGCCACCGATATTCACACCGCCAAGGAAAAGACTCAAAAGTTGAGTCTTTTGCAAGAGAAGGATATCGTCAAATGGATAAATCAAAGAGAGGCTTTTTATATGCCTGCCAACAAGTCTGAGATACGAGCTTTTGCCTCGGCGATTGCGAAGGAAGGCGGCGATGATAAACCCGTCGGCAAGCATTGGGTTGACCGCTTTTTTACTCGCCACGAGGAGGTCAAAATGAAGCCATCTCGACTTATTGATGCCGCTCGCAAGAAGGCTATCACAGAAGAAGGACTTAGGGAGCATTGGCGCGGCCTTGGCGACCTTTTTAACGACTGTGACATCGAGGAGGATCGTCTATATAATGTCGACGAGACTGGTGTCAAAGAAGGGGAAACCCAAGCCGGGAAAGTGGCCGGAACATCATTGACGACGGCGGCCGAAGCTATGGAGAGCGATTCAACTGCTTGGATCACGATTCTCGAGTGTGGGAGCGCTGATGGTCGCCGCCTGACGCCGTGCGTTGTCTTTACGGGTCATAACCTTCAAGGACAGTGGTTTCCTAAGGAGATTCCGGACTGGAAGTATGACTGTAGCCCTTCCGGCTGGTCAACTGCAGATATCTTCCTCAAGTGGTTCGAACTCGTCTTTCTTCCTGAGACAAAGCCAAAAAAGCTAGACCAGTGGCGTATCTTAGTCCTCGATCAACATAAGACGCATATAACAGGAGACCTTATGAAGACAGCTTGGAAGAATAAGGTCTGGCTTAGCTGGCTCCCGTCACACTCTTCACACCTTACGCAGCCGCTTGACGTTGCGGTTTTTGGACCGTTGAAGGTCTTTTATCATGAGGAGACTCGTGGGTGGGCCGTCTACAGTATCACATCGCCACACCAAAAACAACTCTTCGTATCAGCTTATAAAAGAGCTTCAATAAAAGCTATGACCGAGAAGAATATCCGAGCTGGTTTTCGGGCTTCTGGAATATATCCTCTTGACGTGACGAAGGCTCTTACCGGCGTCAAGAAACTAAAGGTCTTCAAAGCACAAAAGGCGGGGCCCTCAACACCAAAGAACCAGATCGACGATGCCCCCGGGCTGTGGAATACGCCTCATTGCGGCCGCGATATTGAACGACAAGTTGAACAGCTTAATCTGGGCGAAAATGAGTCGACTCGAGGCATAAAGAGGGTCCTTAAAAAGGCACAAGACTGCGCAGATCGTGATAATTATGAAATTATCTATCTGAGGCAAGAAGTCGCTCTCCTGAAGGCGAAAGCAGCGGCTGAGAAGCCTTCAGGAAGAAAACCCGTCCAATTTGACCCCAATAAGGCGTTCCCTCAGATCCATAAAATAATAGATGCTCGTGATGAGGCTGAAAATCAGGTTAAGAAAAGGAAGGCAACTGGCACACGCAAACCGGCGAGAAAAAGGCGCAAAAAGAGCTAGACTATTAATAGTGCTTTCTTTAGTTAATTCGCTATTTAATTAATAATTTGAAGTTATATTGGCCGAGAAATCAATGACTGTCGCTAACCGCTTCTTCCGACCGTGAGGGCATCACGATGTGCGGAGATGGGGGGTGCACGGACTTCCCGGGTCACACGTTAGATCGCAGAGAAGTGGTGTCACTCGCGCCATCCACGCCGAGGGCTGAGTCGCCATCATCAACCGTCACGTTATCGGGCTGCGAGATAGTTCAAGGCAGTCAGAAGGTTTGAAAGGCATTCAATCTGTGGTGTATTCCTACATTGTCATCGGCCTCGAGTGGAGGTGTCTCAGGATTCTGCTCTTCGGCCATGGTCAGGAATCGGGATCGTTCGATGGAACTGTGCCAGTTGTCAAAGCGGGGGAACCCTGGTTTAAGTTCGAGCGAGGCCCGCCGTGGATTAAATAACTCGGCGCTAATACCATAAACAGGGGTCTTGGGGTTAGTGTGACTGCCTAGACTAGACTAGGTAATAGTTCAAGACGGCCTTGATTGCTGTATGCACGCGCCATCAAGGAGAAGAGGTTGACATGAATGCCTTTCAGTTCAAGGCTTTTGATGATATCTTGACAATAAGAAATACATCTTGATGGAAAAAACCTGTGGTTTTACCTCGTGAAGATGGTTGGTTTCCTGGGGCTAGTATTACTAACACTGGAGTTGGTCTTAATTTGCTGGGGATTCATGACCGACGTGGATCTTAAACTGCTATATCAGAATTCCGTAAAAGGATTTTCCTCCTACCCTTAAACGACATAGGCCCCGAAAGTGGTCAAGGACGATTCGAAGTTAGGCATAACTAGTTAGAGGGCGCATCTTTAGATAAATCTCAAACACCCTCGTGGTTTAAAAACCTGTTCCCATCAACATGCCTTTTGGTGTGGAACAATCGAGAAAATGAAATGATCTACTGGCTATATTATGTGCTAATATTCACTCATGCGCATAGGTCAAGGCCAGTTATTACCATGAAAATCTTAAAGACATCGAGAGCCGACTAAAGCCTTTCAATGCTAGTGACGGAAACTGGCAACAAGAAGTGCTCTAACAGAATTAAACGTAATTACCTAGTAATCATTGCATGCAAAAGTGGTACTTGTCTAAACTAAGGTGCATTCTCCCCAGTGTTTTCCTTCAGCTCTTGGAACTGAAGCTTGTTGCCTCTCTCAACGAATGTCACCGGAGACGGGCGAGTTCGATTGACCCTCAAGTCAAAGACATCTAGACGTTGATATCCACCGACAACATCGTGATACTGCTTCCCCTCGATGCAATCCTCAACATCTATATCCACATAGAGAATTCCTTCGTGTTTTTGAAGGTATTCAGTAGGAACATGCTCCTGCGTCTCCGGGTCCACAGTGAAGCCAGGCAGAAGCGCTCCAGTTGGGTCCAGAAACTGAGTTGCACCACGTTGAGATTGTTCCAGCACCTGAGTGAGGTACAGGGAGCCATCCGAAGTAGTCTTTATGGCGTCGTCTCCGAGAACGGCTGAACAGAGAACTCCAAAGCATTTGGCCTCGAAGCAATGAGCGGCAGCACGAGTCCTGTTGGCAGTGACGTTGTCATAGTTTGGCTTCTCTGGTACACTGTTGGTCGGTTCGTCTTGGGAGGGAGGAGGCGGAACGCGGGTGGGCCAGATAGGTGGCCAGGTAGAGATGTGAATCTGTTCGCCTTGGGCCATCAGAGTATACCGGGCCAGAGGGTTTGTGTTTTCGCCACAAATCAGATTCCCGATTTTTCCGTAGGGGGTCTCGGCAACTTGTAATCCGTGGCCGTCTCCGGGTGCCCAGGTTAGCTTCTCGAAGAATGTCGGTACAAGCTTCCTATGGTGGACCAAGACCTCCCCTTCGGTTCCAATAAGGATGTTCGAGTTATACAGAGTTGCGCTGCTCGAGCGGACCTTTTCCGATAGACCGATGCTGACCATAATGCCCAGCTGTTTTGCAGTTGCACGGATAGCTTGAACTTCGTCGCCGTTGGCGTAGACGGATTCGAGGGCCATACGCTTAAATAGGTCATGATTCTCGGTTGGAGGGCGTAACGAGCTCCAGACGGGAAAGGCAGGAATGTATGTCTCGGGAAAGATAACCAAATTGGCCTTGTTCTTTGCAGCTTGCTTGATTAACTTGATGGCCTTTGCCGTTGTCTGTCGTGCCGACAGAAACACCGGAGCGGCGTGACAGGCGGCGATTCGGATAGAAGGGGACATGTTTATTGTTGTGAATGAGTGTTGAACATGTATGAATTGTCCCGGGAAGGCATTCACTATTACAATGGCCATTTATCTTTTGGCCAGAGGCTGTACGGCAAAAGCGGAAATAACGGGAGGAACGAGGAAAAGCGATGCCGCTGGTCGTCTGCAGCCAGACTGGTCAGCCCATGGCAACAGGCTTCTTAATCTCGGCCATTTTTCTGCCTTCCGAAGGTCCAAGACGTGGCTGCAGCTGATCCTAGTCCATGGATGCTCCCCGAGAACTCGACGGCTGTTGATTTCAACTCCGCCAAACAGGTTCATCAGCCCCCTGACCAGTGATGTATGGGACACGCGAGCCGAAGAAGGATGCGACGAGGAAAAGAAAGTAATATGCAAGGCAACATTACTTGACGTGACAAACAACTCTAGATTTGCTTTGTGCCAACACGTTTGACTTCGTGCCCTACTACGGCCAGCAGCGGCATGCCTTGCCGCTTACCGCAAGTGGCCCATGGATTCAGAGAGACCAGGCGGGACTCTTGCCGCGAATCCGCAAAGCCCGCCATCGCTCGGGACAACGGAGGCTATAAGTACTTTGAGCCGCATACAGTTTCTTCTCTTCCAAATTCCAGCTCTTAGAGTCCGACTTCACTATTCTTCACCCCTCCTTGAACCCATTCCCTCAATTGTCCTTGTTTGCCCTGGCTCAGTCATTATCCATCAACATCTGGACTAGGCGCGCAAGATGGCCCCTCAATCGTCCGCTGTCGAGCAGTCGGCGCCACTGGTTGCGCTCGCCAGCTTTGCCAACATGTTTAGCGTGGGGACTGTGTACGCCCTGAGCGTTCTTCAAGCTGAACTGCCCCGACTGTTTCGCACCAGTCACGCTTGGTCCTCAGTCCCCTTCGCATCTGCATGTCTTGGGCTGTCTGTCGGGGTGGCTTCATGCGCCGCCGTCATGAACAAAGTTGGAGCCTGCACAACAGCTGCCGCAGGTACGGGTCTCTGGGGCCTAGCGGTGGTTGGCACGGGCATATCCCTAGCTCGTACAGACCTTATGGGTCTGCTCGCTTGCCTGGCAGTTGGGGGCATTGGTGTTGGGTGGACTTATCTCGCTGTTGTCGTCTTGGTCGGGCAAGCTTTCCCTCCGCACTCCCAGCTCAGAAGTGCTATAGGCCCTCTGGGTTTCTCATCAGGGTCAGCAGCATGCTTCGCATCGGCACTGATCCTAGACGCTGAGTCATTGGACGCAGAGAACCTGGGACGTCTTCTACAACTGGTCGGCGTTGCGTTCTGTGTCGTTGGTGCGACCACACAAGCTGTGCTCCCAAATGACAAGGAAAGGTGCAAACCAGGCAATGCCGAGAGGTGCCAGCCAAAGCCAAATGCGGTAGCTTTCGAAGACTTGCTATTGTTCTTCAATGTTCTTCCTGGGATGGTGGTCTTTTCAACACTATGGCGCGCAGCATCCTACCACGGACAGGAGTTTGCTGGGGATGCCCTTCGACTGCTGCCGTGCTTCATGGTTGCTCTGGCCCTGGGAGGGTTCATGGCTCCAGTCCTTGCCGCACGACCAGGCCCAAGGCTTACCTTCTTGGCTCTCTTCTACATACGAGGCGCCTCTCTCCTTGCCTTCTCAAAGTGGCCGGGGCTTCTGACAGCTGCAGCTGCCTTATCAGTGGTGCTTTTTGGCCATGGCGCAGGTTTTGGTATTCTTCCAGGTCTGATCAAGGCAAAAGAGCCAGAACCGGCGAGATTCCGGGCTAGATATGGCCGAACGCTTGTGGCATGGGGAGCAGGCGGGATTGTAAGCGTCATGATCACCAGATTGTTAGTATCTTCATCTGGCGATGCTAGCTCGGCCAGTTTTGTGACTGGTCTGTTGGCCTTGCCATTTGCAGTATATCTGCAGTCAGCGAATGTCCTCCAGTAGTGCTAGTGACGAGTTATGTCGAAATATTCTTACCAATGCCATCTTGCAAACTTGGCTATTCAGAGTGTCACATTTCTTGATAGACGAATAATACAAGTAGGGCTTATTGCTGAAAAGATGTGTTGTGAATATCTGGTGAGCTAGACTCTATGGATGATATAAGGGAATGTAGTCCTCGATGACCTAATAGTGGTTTCTCTAGTTCACAGCCAAGGGTGTGATCCAGCCGTGATCCTTTTGCCTAGACCAGCCATCCATGTCGCCTCTGACACGGTCGAGAACAGCTCGGCCGTAGACCAAAGCCGGACTAGAACTGGAAGTCACTCAAACCAATAGCTAGCGGCTGTCTTTGTGTATCAAAGCAACTTGAACGAATCTAACTGTATGGCCCACCTACACTTGGCTTCGGTTCTGCGGAGAGGCCCCGCTGAAGGAGCCATGTCCAGAGAGCGGCGACTATCCCGCCGCTCCGCCTGGCAGCCAACTTACCCCTCCACTCTACTGTGCTTTGCCGTGATCGGCACCACGGGCTTGGTACATACGAAGAAGCAGTCTCTGTATTTAATTGATAGATGATGAGCTAGCATCTCTGACCTCCATAAGCCAAGTCTGCACCCAATTTCTCTACCTCAGACTTATCTAGACACACTTGAACCACCCCTTCCCTCCCTACTATCCCGAACATGGCAATTCCCGAACATATCCAGGCTGATGCAGCCAATATGAGGAAATTGCTCGAGTCTCTGACGCTGGAGGAAAAATGTACCCTGTTATCTGGAAAGAACATGTGGGAAACGGCAGCGATTGAACGACTCGGCATCAAAAGCCTCAAGACAAGCGACGGTCCAGCCGGCGTGCGCGGTTCCCGATGGACAGACGGAACACACACAACACATATTCCATGCGGAATCTCTCTCGCAGCCACCTTTGACCCGGACCTGGTTGAAAAGGTCGGCACCATCCTAGGATCCGAGGCCAAGAGCAAGGGCGCCCATGTCCTTCTCGCGCCGACCATGAACATCAGCCGCTCTCCATTTGGTGGTCGTAACTTTGAGGACTTTGGCGAGGATCCGTTCCTCACGGGGAACATGGCTACCGCGTACATCCGCGGTGTTCAGAGCATGGGCACTGGGGCTTGCATGAAACACTACGTCGCCAACGATATGGAGACGCGCAGGTTCAACATGGACGAGAAGATTGATGAGAGGACACTGCGAGAAATCTACCTCAGGCCCTTTCACATGGCGCTCGAGGCTCAACCTCTCACTGCGATGACGGCTTACCCCAAGGTGAACGGCCACCATGTGGACACGAGCCGATATCTTGTCCACGACATTCTCCGCCAGGAGTGGGGATATAAGGGCCTGGTCATGAGTGACTGGGGCGGTCTCAACTCAACGGTCGACAGCATCCGTGCAACGACAGATCTTGAGATGCCGGGTCCTCCACTTCGATATGGCAAGGCATTGATGGAGGCGGTGCAAATGGGCCAGGTGTCGGAGACCGAGCATGTCGACCCTTCTGTCCAGCGGCTGTTACAGCTGCTCCAGAAGTTCAAGCTTCTGGGCCGAGAAGAACAGCTCTCCATCACCAGCGATGCTGAGGCCGAAATCACGGCCAACGAGGCTGAGACAGACACGCCTGAGTTCCGCAGAATCACAAGAGAAGCTGCATCCCAGGGCATTGTTCTCCTCAAAAACGACAACCTGCTCCCTCTTAATCCGCGAGCCATTCGAAAGCTGGCAATCATCGGACCCAACGCAAAGAATCCCACCATCGGCGGAACCGGTAGTGCAATTGTCAACGCGTACTACATCACCACCCCATATGAGTCGATCACGTCTCTCTCTAAAGAGAAAAACCCGGATGTGGAGATAGTGTACGAGAAAGGTATCTTCACGCACTTGCAACCACCTCTGATCGGCCACTGCCTCATGAGGCCAGTTAGTGGCACACCGGGTCTCCAAGTCGACTTTTTCGCAGGACAGAGGCTCGAAGGCGATGTCGTGGCAACTACGTTCTGGCAGGATTCCCTCGTCTATTTCATGAGTGACGGAGACGTTCCTGCTCCTCTGCGCGGTACCATCTTCAGCTACAGGGCCACAGGACTCCTCCGTCCCAGTGTCACGGGAGTCTATGATTTTAGCTTGTCCAACACGGGCAAGGCGAAGCTCTTCATAGACGGGGAGCTCCTGATCGACAATACAGAGTGGACCGATATCAGTGGGAACTTTATGAATTGCGGAAGTGTAGAATGCTTCTCCAGCAAGGTTTTAGAGGCCGGCAAGACGTATGAGCTGAGGGTTGACAATGTCGTCGTTCCTCCTCCCACTAAGCCACATGACAACACACTCTTCCATAAGATCTCTGGGGTGCGGGTTGGCATGCTGTTTAGGCACGACGAGGAAGCCATGTTCAGAAACGCCGTGGGCGCAGCACAGGATGCAGACGCCGTCATTCTGGTAGTTGGTCATAACAACGATACCGAAAGGGAAGGGTCTGATCGGACCTCGCTTTCTCTTCCGCGCCGCACAGATGAGCTTGTCTCGGCTGTATGCGCCGCCAACAGGAACGTGGTCGTGGTGACACAGTCCGCCTGCGCCATAAGCATGCCCTGGGTTGATGAAGCCAGTGCCATTGTGCATGCATGGTACCAGGGGCAAGAGTGTGGAAACGCCATAGCTGATGTTCTTTTCGGGCTCGTCAACCCGTCGGGCAAGCTTCCCTTGACTTTTCCCCGCAAGATTGAGGACCATGGCTCCAACAAGTGGTTCCCCGGCGACGCAGTCGCAGACAAGGCCGAGTATGGAGAGGGCATCCTGGTGGGATATCGCTGGTTTGATCAGCAAGACATTCAGCCGCTGTGGCCTTTTGGCCATGGCCTGTCATACACCACATTTTCCATCACTGACGCAGCCCTCAGGGGTAAAGTGAGCCGAGATGGTTCATCCAGTGCTGTCGTGCAAGTCACCATCACAAACAATGGAAGTCTACTTGGAAGCGAGGTGGTTCAGCTTTACGTGTCTCCTTCTGCACGCATCAGCAGCTTTGGCCTCCCATCCGCGCCTAGGGCCCTCGCCGGGTTCAGAAAGGTCACTGTAGCCCCAGGGGAGAGCAAGAAGACCGACATTGAGTTGGCAGCCACAGCCTTTTGGTGGTTCGATCCCGCTGCGGAGGGCACAGCCCGCAGTGCGTGGAGGCTGGATGAGGGCACGTACAAGTGCTACGTTGGTGCCAGCTCACGCGACTTCTCCAAAGTGTTGGATGTGATTGTGGGATGGGATTAGCAGGCTCAGCGGCCGAGACATTTGACTCGTACTGTCCGTACGATAGATAGCATAGTCTCTATGCTAGACTCGGGGAAGGACCATTTTTGAAGAATAGATGCTCCTTGTGCCTGTAGCTCTTTGATATCCTGTAGGTTAGCAGCAAGAGCAGGAGAAAAAGAGGCAAATGTGAGAAGTAGGACAACCGCCATGGTACTGGATAGAAACAGATTAGAGAGGATAGAAATGAACAACCGGATACGTACTTACGAGTGAGCAAAGATCTCAAGTGATGCAGATGGTTTTCTCAGGACACCCTGCACGGCTCCTAGATAGCCACGGCAGTGATACAAGCACGTTTTGGCGTTTTCCACCATCCTAGCATCCGATGGTGTCTCCCCAGACGGCAGAGCACAGACTTGGAGCAGGAAAGGTCTGTGAATGATATCCCCAGCGGCATGAAAACGCATGAGTAGAATGGCATCGTCCAGGCTATGCTCATCGTGGTCTGGATCAGGCTTGATGGCTTGAGGAAGCAAATCATACCAGCCGTGGAGTTGACGGTTGAGCTCTTGGCTGATGCCAAACTGAGAGGTCGGGGCACCGGACGATGAGTCTATGCTGGTTGTGGCACCTTGGTAGGTATCGTAGAGCACGTAGTGTATCCGGTTTAGCAGACGACGGGACGAGATGTTGGCCAGCCAGCGCAGCATCGGGGGCTCGGGCGAGTTGCCGAAGCCAGGAAAAGGGAGCTGCTCGACGACATTGTCTATTCCGCTCCTAGGGAAATGGTGTTCGGCAACAATATCACTAGCATATCAATTAGCCACAAGTCTTCAGTCATGGGGCCATAGCCGTACCACTCGAGAATGAAGATAGCCCAACACAGCCGCAATATCAATTGACCCTGTGCGGCTGCTTGGCCGTCGTTTGGTGAGCCCAACTTTCTGACCAAAGTGTAAGTAGTTCATCCTGGAATGGAAATGGAGAGGGGGACCTACCGTATCCAATAGTGCTGCACTTCAGTTGATGCCATGTGCACCAGCCGCCAGGCCGGCAAAGGTCTGGCCAGGAAGCTATAGTAGATAGCAGCCAGGTATAACGATTGCGGGAGAAGTAGGCTTCCGCCGAAGGACTCGAGTCCTACTGTAAGTAGAATGCTGACTGCAGGGGACGAGAAACGGCTGCCCGGTTCCCATGAAGCGGAGCCTTCGTAGTCGGCGTCGGACACGCTACCAAGAGCCAGGACAATGAGCACCATGGCAGTGGTAAGATTAGGGGCAAGGCCCTGGGTGAATGCATCATCATAGGTGCGCCGGAACTCGTCCTCGTTTAGGATTGGATAGAATAGGTGGACGAGCTTGAAGAACTTGTGCATTAGCTCGTCAGCCTCATTTCGTGAGACGGCCGGTATCTCGACCTGGTTGAGTGGCTTTGGGGTCAAAGATAGGGAGGCCGGGACACTACGGCCTAGTTCAACATGGAGAAAGATATCTTGCGGATAGTCACCAAGGAGGGCTCGGGCTGGAGTCGACCGTAGGAGACTACCTGTCGTTGTGGAGTGCGATAAGGGGATGGCCATTGTGGTGTTGAGCCCAGCTGAGTTGAGCGGAGTCGGTGCCAGTGACGGAGCCACCTCCGGGGTTTCCGCGGAGCCCAGGCCAAAGTCCTCGCCGAGGATGAAGGATGCATTGTCGGGGTGTTGGCGGCTCGAGTCCGACTGATCCGCTGTTGAGCCATCTGCCCGTCGTTCTAATGCCTCGAGCCGGTCAAGGATACCGTTTAGCTGATCTAAAGGTACGGAAGCGTTCCTGCAGATGGCCTGGGTGAGCAAACAGGCTCGTACAAAGCACAATGTCAGTGTAGATAAACGTACCTTGGGGGTTCGACCTCACGATACTCACATGAGTTGCCAACCTCCTCGCAGAGGCTACAGGCTGGTCTCCCACCATCGCATTTGCGCTTTCTGTCAAACAGGCTTTGATCAGTAACTGTAGTATGCACGAGGCGGCGGAAAAGGGAGCATTGCGGCCCACCATTCCACGTCGACTCACCTCTTGCGACAATAGTTGCAAGCCACGGCGGCTCGCCTCCGCTTGGGACTGTGCATGACAGCTGCGTCTCTGTGTATCTTTCTCGTTTGGCTGAATTGCTATGTGCCGGAAGAAGCAGCGGGATAGTCGGCGGATAATCCGCAACCTGGGATAAGCGAAATGTCTTATGTTTGGGCTGTCTTGACTAACTAGGTCTGGAACGGTTAGCGGCCGAGTAACTCAAAGTCATCTCCCCCGTCTCTTTGTGTCGACCAATCATAGGTTGCGAGCGACGGTGGTCTTGAGTCGGCTCACCGGCGGAAAGGCGGCTTCACCTCCGCGGCCATTAGATTTGTTGCCCTGTCAAAGCTCGTTATCTCAACCACCACCTTGGTCAACGTGATGGGCCAACCCCGGATCATGAGGACAACCAGATTGACTTACCCCAGACTATCATATGTGGGGTAGGCGCTGTCATGGGCTGCTATCAGTCTCGGCCTGGCAACGCGTAAGGTTGGCGAAGATAACTCTGGTTCAACCTTCTATAACTATCTCGCCTTGTCCTCCCTCTTCTCCAGTCCTCTACATCCAAGACAACAATACCAACAGCCCAGCAACCGACAGGAACCATGACTCCATCCACTCCTATCGAGGCCCCAGATGGACTGCGCAAGCACTTGACGACGGCCCTGGTCATCTCAGTCTGTGTTTTCGACTCCGTGGCCATCGCCTATGATGGTTCTCTCATGGGCTCTCTGAACGTCATGAAGGCGTACCAGAACTACTTTGAGCTCACGACTTCAACCACTGCTGTCAACACCTGCGCCACTTTCCTGGGAGCCATCCTGGTCGGACCCTTCACCGGAATGATTATTGACTGGAAGGGGCGCAAGATTGGCTTGTACGCGGCCTGCGTCGTCAACATCTTGGGCGCTGCCATCGCTGGGGGCGCCATCAACATCGCCATGTTCATCGCGGGCCGCATCATCATCGGCATCGGCGTCGGGCTTGGACAGACTGCTGCTGGCACCTATGTTGCCGAGACGACTGCACCTTCGGTTCGCCCCACGGCACTGGGACTTTACTTTTCTTGCTGGGCCGTGGGTTCTCTACTTGCTGCTGGGATATCGTATGGCGTGAGTAGAGACACATCTCCAAAGCTTTGATCATTCATGCTAAATGATGCGAACCTCCAGTCCTCCGGCCTCGAACCCTCCAACTGGACATGGCGTATTCCATCCATCCTACAAGCGGTGCCTCCACTTGCTGTTCTCAGTCTCATCCCCTTTGTTCCAGAGTCTCCCCGATGGCTAGCATACCAAGATCGACGAGAAGAGGCGCTAAAGGTCCTGGCAAGAGTCAATGGCGCCGATGAGCAGCACCCACAAGTGCAAACTCAATACAGGGAGGTCATTGACACTCTAGAATACGAGAAGAACGAGGGTCGAAGCGTCAGCATCGCAGATATGCTCAAGAACCGAGCGAACCGCAAGAGACTTCTCCTGGCCTTGTCTGTGGCGCCGCTTGCCATGTTGACCGGTTCAAACATCATCACGTAGGAGATAGCCCAATCATACACCCACCATAGTGCTAACGTCAAAGCGTAGTTACTACTTTGGCAGTATGCTCACCCAGGCCGGCCTTGGCGACTCCGTCACACAACTCAAGGTCAACGTCTGCCTCTCTTCGTGGCAGCTGATTGTTGCGGTCTGTGGATCTTTCATGGCCGAGAGACTTGGACGCCGGTTCCTTGCTCTGTTCGGCTTGGGTCTCTGCTCCATCTTCTTCTACTTGTTAGCAGGTCTGACTGCCAAGTTCGGGACTTCACACAACCTAGCCGGCACTTACGGCACCATTGCCTGTATCTTCCTCTTCCTGGGCGCGTATTCCTTTGGCATCACTCCTCTCACAGCCATGTATGCACCAGAGGTTCTGCCGTACAACATGCGCGCCAACGGAATTGCCACGCAGGGCATCCTGATCAAGTCGTGTGGAGTGCTGGTCACCATGGCCTTCCCGTACATGATGGAAGCTATTGGATGGAAAACGTACATTGTCAACGCGTCGTGGAATATGTTGATGTGCCTTTACATCTACTTCCAGTGGGTTGAGACCAAGGGGCTGACCCTGGAGGAGATTGATGTATTGTTTGACGGCGAGATGCATGTCCGCCAAGACCTGGATTTGGAGGGGGTCAAGAGTGGCGACGTCAAAGCCCTTCATGTTGGTCAATGAGCGTCTTTGGCGCGGGATCTTGTGTCGGTTAGGCGAAGGAGTAAATGTGTGTATACAAATCTGAATGGCAACAATAGTTTGGGTATCACATTAGCAGTTTTCTTCCCATGTCGATAAGACCTAGGCAACCGTGGGCATCCTTGGCTCTTTGATCTGGTCGTGCAGGATAGGCCGAATTGACTAAGCCTTTATCAATAGGTCGTAATTGCCTCACAATAGGCATCAAGTCACTCAACTATGCAACATTTCATTTATAAATCAAAGCTAAATCTAAGCTGGCGAGCAGGGGCCCTAAAAGTACACCACATGTTGCCTACGTTTCGTCCTAGAATAGGCACCACTGTGCTCTATCTGCTTTACTCGTGATTAACTAAATATTTGCATGGGCTTCCATGCCAATCCCTGGGGCAAATGTTGGCTGTGCCGGGCAATGCTGATCCTTTGTTGGTGGCTGAGCTTGTTTTACCTCGCCTCTGCTGATCCAAGGCAGTCACCAAGATGCTCCCAATCAAATGTCCCGGCGAATATTTATCTGAAGCAAGCCAAGGCTGTGCTCACACAACCCCAGAATAATCCCTGTCTGGTACGTCACAGAATTTGGGGTAACAAGTCAGCAGCATTGCTTTAATAAGACCCTTGGAGACGCCCTCTAAAGTGGATTCAAAGCCTTGAAGACATCAAGACTCAATCATGGCATCTCCTCCTCCGTACTATCCCGACAACAATGCGCCAGCCCCAGCTGGAGCCGCACCCCCACAATACGAAAATGTAGCCTCAGGCTCCTGCCAACCGCTTGCGGCTCAAACCGATACACCAACATTTCTTCTAGATGATTGTGTCGTGCTAGAGCAGTCTCGCAACCGGGTTCACTACGAGCTCGGCAATCCGCTGGGAAACCCCACAACAGAACCTTGCAGCATCACAAAGCACTGCTATCCCCCCAATAACGAACCTTGCGAGAAGTCGCCTCGCGTGCATCTGTACGATTTCCAAGACACGTGGAGCCAGATGGGGGGCGTCCACCTGGCCATTAACGGAAGAGCCGGCGAAGATCGTGCATACCCGGGGCTCTTCCTCGTCCAGGGTGTAGGTTCGTCTGCGTATCAGGTTGCAGACCACTTCAGGGCGAGCCAGGGGGTCTTGGACCGAATCAAGAATAAGAACCAAATCACTTGGGTGGACACCAAGGATCGGGTGGTTGGCATCGAGTTCAAGCAGAGCCTCGATAAGGAGTCTGGCCAGACGTCACCCCCCAGGTTTGAGGTCAAGGTCCTGCTAGATGAAAAGGAGCTTGATCTTTTGGTGACTTGCTGGTGTGCCAAGGTGTGGCATGAGGCTGGAAAGCCACCAAAGGAGCCCATGTCGTGGCAGAAGTGTTAGTATCGACTCGTCCCCTGTTTGACCCCATCTGAGGCTAACCGTCACATCTTGCAGTCAAGCGAGTCGCCGGGGAAACTGTAGTGGCTACGGTTGGATCACAAGCCGGAGCCGGCGGGGTAATCAACCCATGATGAGATTCGAATGTTTGATAGGTGCTGTTCATGATGGAGCCTCACATCGGACCGTTCCATCGGGAATGTGAGCCAAGCCTCTTTGTGCAGGCGGTAGCGTGGGGACCTGTATGTGCCGAGTTGAGAACTGATAGATTGCATGGTTTCTGATCGATGTCTCCCTTCTCCTGCCCCTTTCTCGTAGCGTTCTATGCACAGTCTAGTATGCAGTTGGTATCCCGTGAAAAAGATGACATCTCCCCCCGCTCGCTTGGATACACATGGCGACGAAAGAGCCAAACGATTGGCTCATGTTTATTCGGATTGAAAAATAGGGCGGGAAAGTGTCCATCGAGAACTCTTCTAGCTTAGCAATCGTGTTGTTTGTCAGTGGTGAGTGTCATATAAGGCGGTTCAGTGTGGGTTCAACAAGCAACCACCTTTTCCTTGTTGACAACTGCAAAACCCCAGTCGGTCAATAACAATCAACCAACACACGACCCATTGCCTCCCCTCTTATCGGCTATGGTTTGAGTGGTGACCCTAGCCCCGGACTTTGACCAAAGGCCGTTGTCGCCCACGCGGACTCCCCGATAAGCCAGCCACTCACGGGCCCACACTAGCTCGCGGAGACATTCCTCTTTGGAAAGCCGCTGTCGTGTGGTTTCCAGTGGCCACTCTGCCCCCCTCATTCTTCTGGATACAGAAGACCTCAGTTTGCTCCCCCCGGATAGTTTCTCTCTTTCGTCTGCAATGCAACAGGGGAACTTGCATCATCCTCGCCCGTCTGCCTTTTTCATACCTACACAAACGACCCACTTGCCTATCTGGAATTCCCCTTCTGTCGACTCTTTGCCTTGAAGATGCCCAGACAGAGCGGGACCAAGGTCGAGCGTACGCGCACCTTTACTGGATGCCGGACTTGTCGAAGCCGACATGCAAAGTGTGACGAAGGTATCGTCAATCACATCTCAACCTCATTACGCGACACAGCTGACTCCCTGCTCTAGCTCAGCCAGAATGCGGCACCTGTCGGAGACTCGGGCTCACATGCGGTGGGTACGGAGCCCGCCTCTTCTGGATCACAGATGATGCAGTCCGACCGGAGCTCCAGCAGAGTCATCGGGGATCCGAATACCGGTATCCACTCTTCTCCGGTAAGTCCTCCGGCCCCGGATATCCCAATGCCGAAACGGAAGCTGATGTCCCGCAGAGGTTGATCGCAGATTGATGAGTGCCGAATTATCAGACAGCTTGGGCAAGCAGTCTGCCATGGACATCTTGGCCGATATTGACTCTGCGTGCGATAAGCTGGCTGGTGGAAACTCAGCCATGATCAAAGGCCCTTTCGGGGTTTTTCAATCAATCGAAGAGCCATCACCAGCCGATGTTCTCACATCCTCTCCGGATACCGAAAACTCGAATACAAACACATATCCTGATACCGACAGCTTTATCGAGGAAGTACAGCGGCACGACTGGCCCACCCATATCGGAGACGACCTAGATCTGTTTACCGGACCTCTAGATCCGAGCCTTTCTCTCAACCCTGAAGAACCAGCAGGTTCAGAACAAGTGCTTTTGCCAGACTCTACAATGACAAACTTCTTCCTCGATAACTCCATGGGCGTTGAAGGCCTGGCCCTCTTCAGCCCCAACTTTATATCCCAGGCAATGGAAATTGAAGCAGCTGGCCACGGAGACAGCCAAGGGGACGATCATGGAGACAGCGCATTCAACCATTTAGAAAACGAAGTCATGCCGTGTCCCCGGGGACTACCACAAGCCAACGGAAGCCACTTGGGACTTCCAGAAGAGGCAGAACCATTGCTTCGTTACTACAAAAAACACGTGGCTGGCGAGAGAACGTCCATGCAAGCAAAACGCAAGTCACCATGGGAAATCATCTTTTTGCCCTGCGCCCTCGAGACATTCGCCGAGCTCTCGCTCTGGAATGAAGCCTCACATACACGTTCAACCATATTCTATACTCTTCTTGCTCACAGCGCTCTCCAACTGCACCTGTCGAATAAGCCGAACACATTTTCTTGCGACTGGAAAGAGATTGGTATACGAAACCACGAGAGAGCTCAACATCACCTCCGCAATGCTCTGCAACTCGAGATGTTTGGCCCCAAACAGGCGAACTACAAGGAGTTGTTAATGGCAATTCTTGGCATGGCAATGACTTCAGTTTGTTTATTCCCTCCGCTCTATCATCAAATTCGCTAACAAGCTCTCCAGCTGCACAACGGTACCCGCGCTTTCCGCGTCTTCCTTCTCGATGCTGAGCGGCTCATTCGACTTCGGGGCCTGATCAACCAAAATCCTTTCAAAACTCGTCTGTTGCATCACATGTACACCCATCTCCGCGTCATTGCAGAGAGCATATCACTGTGTGCCGAGCCCCCTTCCGACACATCCGACGAGAATAATACTCGTGACCTCACTCATGGCCGGACGTTTCGAATCACCGAAGATGCTCTCAATATCGGTCTTGACCCAGCGCAGGAGAAGACGGATGAAATGGGATACAATGACATTCATCTCGAGATCCAGGGCCGCTGGAGTCATACACTGTTCCCCGTCATCTACGGCATTCCAGAGTCTCTGATGACTCTTCTGTCACAGACAGTCTCCCTGTCCAACGAAAAGGCGCGTCTCGAAAATGTGGCTCGTTGCAACCCAGGAGTTTCAGTAGCCCTGGCGAGACACACAAAGACGCTTGAGAATAGAATATGGGCATGGACTCTGGCGCTCGACCCCCTGGGGCCTCCGAAACCAACTCGTCTAGATCAGGACCTCATGGCTCACCCTCAGGTCCGTTCAATGGCGCTGGCCATACATCAAGCCCTCATCATCTACTTTTATCGCCGGGTGTACGACATGAACGCCATGATCCTCCAAGACCTCGTCAAGAAGACGCTCGACTTCCTCGAGCCTTGCCTAGGCGAGTTGATTGGCGACCAAGACTTTGCCACCAGTCTCGCCTGGCCGGCGTTTGTTGCCGCTTGCGAGGCCGTGTCTCCTGATCTTCAAGAGCGAGCCCTCAAGTGCTTGTCGGTCACCGATGATAAGGGCATATACTTTACGCCCAAGCCGGCAAAGGTGATTGTACCGATGATATGGGATAAGCGAAAAGAGTCGGGAGACTGGACTGCGAGCTGGCAAAGTCTTGTGTCGGATAGCTTACTATAGAATCTGTGGAATAATTTACAGGATAATATTCAATGCACATCAACTCTCAGGTTCTATGGACTGCTTACTGTACGAATATTGTGATCAGATTTTGAACATTTATTGAATTCATGTCTATTTTACTTTTTTACTTTAACTATTAAACCTTTTCCTTGTCAGGTAGTTTTAAGCAAGGGGCACACCGGCATCCTTCAGCAGACCAGCCAGCTCAGCCCGCTCAGCATCGGGGAGGAGGTGGAAGGGCTTTCGCAGACCACCAGTCTTCCATCCTCGCAGCTCCATACCGGTCTTAACAGCAGGGCCGTACTGGTGGGCCTCGAAGAACTTGCAGATGGGGAAGATCTTGGACCAGATCTCGCGTCCCTTCTTGAGGTCGTTCTCAACGGCGAGGGCGTTCCACAGCTGCACCGACAGCTCGGGCAGGACGTTGGTGGTGCCCCAGACGGATCCCTTGGCGCCAGCGGCAAGGCCGTAAAAGGTAAGGGTGTCCCATCCGTTGAGGGCGGTAATGCTTCCGTGGTGGTGGAAGAGGAGGTCGGTCAGGGCCGGGGCATTTCCGGACGTGTCCTTGAGGTACTTGACGCCCACCTCGGAGAGGCTAGCGATTTCTGAGGGCGTCAAGCTGACGCCACTGGCAGCGGGGATGTTGTAGTACATGATGGGGAGGCCGCTGGCCTTGTGAATCTCGTCAAACATGTCCCGGAGCTGGGCCAGGCTAGGGGCGTCGTAGAAGGGGGGCACCACCATGAGGCTGGCGGCGCCAACCTTGGCGGCATGCTTGGCCAGATCGACAACGCCGGCGGTGGTCAGGTCGCCGATGCCAGCGATGACAGGGACGCGGCCGGCAGCCGACTTGATGCACTGCTCGAGGACGGCCTTGCGCTCGTCGACGGTCAGGGCGGTAAACTCTCCGGTGCTGCCGCCAGGGACCAGGCCGTGGACGCCCGCGTCAATCTGACGCTGGATGTGGACGTCGAGGGCAGGGAGGTCGACAGCCCCATCGGCAGTGAATGGGGTGATGAGGGCGACAAGGATGCCAGTGAGTTCCTTCTGGGGAGCCATTTTGGAGTCTTTAAGAAGAGATGGTTCGTTGCTGGGATAGGGAGAGATGAGATGAGAATGCAACTTGGTGATGATGATGGCGATGAGAATAAAGAACAACTCGTCTGATCAAAGCATTCACATTGTCTATTATATGCGTATCCTCCTCCCCTTTGGAGGATTCCTCTTCTACAAATCCGTATATACCCCGCGTCGTTGGTGTGGAGTGGGAAACTCTGTAAAGGGTCTTGCCTCTTCGAAATAGGTAGGTCTCCACGACGGGGTCGGCGAGGCCTGCCACGCGGCAACTGGCGGGAGCAGCGGCGAGAGAAGCCTTGTTTTTCGGGGCGATTGTGATGATTAGGGGGACTTTCCTGTTCTGAGGAGCGCTTATCAACGCGATAATAAGAAGCACGTGGACCGGTTGGCGATCCGTTTGTACAGGCAATCTCGCCATGGTGTCTGACATTATCAGCATCTTGAAAGGATGATCCTAGCCTTTTATCCCAGCTTCCACAGTGGTTCCAGAAGGCGACCCACGGTTCTAGGGGTTCATGTTCCACTGGGCTTCAGGATCCAAGGTCCAGGGTAGCTCTCGCAGATAAGCTCAGGTTCATTACGTGAATGATTGATGGCCCTTGAGGATGATACTGGGAAAGAATGAAGTATCCAGAAGTCTTTTTAATGGGGATTTTAATCCTGTATTCATGATATTGCTTGGAATAAAGCATCGACCATTTGACGTGTGTATGGCGGAGGTGAATTTACTTGAGGTGTCTTTGGAGGGACAGTTCAACACAAAGTCTAAAAAAATTGTATCTGGCAAGTTAAAACCATGGCAAACCGTAAAAATACTCTTTCATGATAATGAGTTAATATATGGCTTTATAAAAGTGTCATTGTTATATACAAGACGTATTTCACAGGTATGAGAGTAAACTGGGGCGCAACAATCGTGATCATGCACACAATGCTCCAATTCTGCTTGTACAATGCGAGAAACAAACTCCATGCTAATTTAACAGCTGGTATAAAACTTTTTACAACTTGGCCAAGATACCCTCCGAGTTGAGAAACGCGAGATGACTTCTCGAAATGTCCTTGATCGTACGGCATCTAAAAATTTGTCAGTCAATTGAACACCCGGCAGGGTCAATAGCACCATACCCAGCGAGCGCCATGGCAAGCTTGAACTCGTACATGAGGATCTTGAGAGCGAGCTCTACACCCTCCTGACCGTTGTACTACCGGAATTGTTAGTATTCGTGAATCGCCTGCTTGTGAACTGACACGTACTGCGAGGCCCCAGATGGGGATTCTTCCCACAAAGCAGTGGCTGGCTCCCATGGCGAGCGCCTTGAAGATGTCGGTACCTCGTCGGATGCCACCATCGACAGCGACAGGAATCTTTCCATTGGCTGCGATGACACATTCTCGGAGCGCGTCGAGGGTCGCAGGGACACCGTCCAGCTGTCTACCACCGTGGTTCGATACGACGACACCGTCAAGACCGTACTTGATGGCCAGCTGGACATCCTCAGCAGCGTACACGCCCTTGATCCAGAGCTGAAGCTTGGTGTGTTGGCGCAGCCAGGGAATGGCAGTGTCCCAATCGAGCGACGGGTCAAAGTCATGCTTGCTCTGTGTCAGATCCTCGCTGGATCCGCTGAGCTCACTCTTGCCGTCGGAGAGAAGATTGGGCCAGGCCATGTCGTTGGGGAGGACAAAGTTGTTGCGATATTCGTTTAATCGGCGGCCGAGCATGGGGACGTCGACAGAGAGGAAGATGGCCTTGTATCCGGAGGCTGTAGCAATAATTGTTAGACGCCATTGAGATGCGCGCGCAATTGAACTTGGACTCACCTTCAGCGCGTCGCAGCATCTGAAGTGTTGTCTCACGATCGCGCAAAACACAGAGCTGCATCACGTAAGGGTTCCCTGACCCTTGGGCAGCGACATCCTCAAGAGAAGCTGTCGCATATGAAGAGAGACCCATGCAAATGCCAATCTTGGCGGCAGCCCGCGAGGTAGCAATCTCGCCATCGGGATGCGCCAGGCGGTGCATCGCAGCCGGACTGAAGCCCAGAGGCAGCGCCGTCTTGCATCCAAAGATTTCGGTTGAAATATCTACATTGTCGACGTTGACGAGGATGCGCGGTCGGATCTTGTACCTGTTGTAGGCCTCTTCGTTGTCTCTCAATCTGCAGCATGCCAACCGTAAGCCGTGGCGCAAACACAAACACACAGAGGGAACAAATCATACGTAACCAGATCCATGGCACCTTCATTGAAGTAGTCTATGGTTACACAGTCAGCATGGATCCGTTTGGCCTGTTCCCGGCCTGGGGATGCAGGGTATAGCTACCCCGATACATCTTGGGGAGCTTCTTGCTGCCAAGGTCCTTGAGGTCCGCAATTGTGTGGACATGGGGATCCCACGAGACGCCTCGGTTAGCCATTGTCAAGGTATGGGGGTATCCAAAGGGTATCTTGGTCTTAAAAATCAGAAAGAGATAGAGATTGACGACTTGACAATGTCGAAAAGCGACAGCAGCTCGAAGCCAGTCAAATAACTTTCATAGCTGACCAGAAATGACCCGGCCCCCCATACCCCAGCTTGTCCATGTTTGGAGAACATGCCTAAATCGATCAATGAACGCGTCCATGTGATCAATTGGCTAAAGAAAGCCAGCAGTCTGGAAGCCTTATCTCGCCGGCGAGGCCTGCCTGTCTAGGAGGATGAGGCTAACGGACGGTCGCTTCGGCCGATTCAGACTGCGCCGCTTCGGATCTTTGTAGGAAAGTGACCATCGGCAGCGGGCCAAGATTTGTGGGGAAATGGGGGACTGCTTGTGCGGAGAACAACCGCTGAAGGCCGGTCCGGGCCTCCGACTCCGGATCTTGAGGTTTGACAATCACAAGGTCAGCTCCGGACGTTTTGGAACAGTCTCGACGGTTTTACTTGCCTCATTCGACAAACATGACTTCTGAATTCAAGATGAAGAAAAAGAAAAAGTATTTGGCTTGAGAAACCAAACAATGATAAAGGCATCAGACTTCACGGCTTCTTGCTTCTTCAGACATCAGACAAGCTCAACCGTCAACCTCGTCGCAGCCATGAAGTCCGCACGAGCTATTCGACGTATCCCTCGGTCTCTAACACCCCGAGTCACCTCGCGGTCTGCCCACTCCATCTTCAACCGCCCTTCTCCAACTTCCCATGAACAAATCAAAGACCCTCTCCCCACACACAACTTCATCGGCAACAACTTTACCCCCTCGGCCGCCACAAAGTGGATTGACGTCCATGACCCTGCCACGAACAATGTCGTGACCCGCGTGCCAGAGTCTACAGACGAGGAGCTCCGCGCAGCCGTCAAGGCCGCACAGGATGCCTTTCCTGCCTGGAAGAACACGAGCATTCTGCGTCGCCAGCAGATCATGTTTGAGTTTACACGGCTGATCCGTCAGAACTGGGATCGTCTTGCCTCGTCCATTACTCTGGAGCAGGGCAAGACGTTCGCTGATGCCCGTGGTGATGTCCTTCGAGGCCTTCAGGTTGCCGAGACGGCTTGCGGCATCACTACGCAAATCACTGGAGAGGTTTTGGAAGTTGCCAAAGATATGGAGACACGTAATGTTCGAGAGCCTCTCGGCGTTGTTGCCGCCATCTGCCCCTTCAGTAAGTCCCAAAACCAATAGACACGCAACAACATCAGGAGATGCAAGCTGACTCTTATGGCTTTTAGATTTCCCTGCCATGATTCCACTGTGGTCCATCCCGATTGCGACTATTACTGGTAACACGCTCGTTCTCAAACCATCGGAACGTGACCCGGGCGCTGCCATGATCCTTGCCGAGATTGCAAAGGAGGCTGGCTTCCCTGAGGGAGTTGTCAACATCATCCACGGAACGCACCGTGCAGTCAACTTCATCATTGATGAGCCCGCCATCAAGGCCATTAGCTTCGTCGGAGGCAATGCCGCTGGAGAGTATATCTACTCCAGGGGCTCAGCCAATGGCAAGCGTGTTCAGGCCAACCTTGGGGCTAAGAACCATGCCGTCGTCCTGCCCGACTGTAATAAGAAGAGCACCATCAATGCTATCACTGGTGCTGCCTTTGGTGCCGCTGGTCAACGATGTATGGCCTTGAGCACCGTTGTTCTCGTCGGTCCCGACACCAAGTCATATGTCGACGACCTCGTCTCCGCGGCTAAGCAGCTCAAGACGGACGGAGGCTTTGAAGACGGTGCCGACCTCGGACCCGTCATTAGCCCAGAGTCCAAGTCGAGGATCGAATCATTGATTGCCTCAGCTGAGGAGGAGGGCGCACAGATTGTTCTCGACGGTCGCGGGTACGCTCCCGATAAGTACCCCTCGGGCAACTTCATCGCCCCAACCATCATCACAGCGGTGACCCCGAGCATGAAATGCTATACCCAAGAGATCTTTGGACCCGTACTGCTGGTTCTCGAGGCCCCTACCCTCGAGGCTGCCACAGACCTCATCAACCAGAACGAGTACGGCAACGGAGTAGCCATCTTCACCAACTCGGGCAGCAAGGCCGCCTGGTTCCAGAAGAACATTGAAGCCGGCCAGGTCGGAGTCAACGTTCCTATCCCAGTGCCCCTGCCCATGTTCAGCTTCACGGGCAACAAGAAGAGCGTGGCGGGTGGCGGCACGAGCACCTTTTACGGAAAGCCCGGGCTCAACTTTTACACCCAGGCAAAGACCATCACGACTCTTTGGAGAGGCGAGGAGGAAGCAGACCACGGAAAGAGCGTCAACATGCCAACGCAGAGCTGAACAAATAGGGAAAAAAGGGGTGCAGGGATGGTAGAGGCGTTCGGAGGAGTGGACTTAGGTATAAGCCGTTTAGGGTAGTTGGAGCGCAGATCGCGAGACATTTTGACGCGCAAGGAAGCTCAATAGAAGAATTCCACCCATATACAAAACCAAAAACCAATGCAAACAAGGATACCGTCGGGCACCTTATCTTGCCTCTCGTTGGTGCCCTCATCGGGAGCGCTCCCGACGTTGTCAGCCGTAGTCGACGGGGTAATCAAACCGACTCCCCCTTCGCCTCAATAACACGACCATAGACGGTGGAGAACCAGTGGAGACGGTTCCGACGCGGAAGAGTCCCCAACTCGTCAGAGGGTCGGCAAAGCTAACCCCGTTGCCCGGTGGAACTCCAACGTCATACCTCAGACACACTGCTACGTGTTTTTGTCTGGGATTCCTATTTTTCTTACGTACTGAGAGCAACGTCTCTCGAGCCTGACTCGACTGACGCTCAGCAAGCTTTTGCCAATGCGGAACTCACATCTCCGCATGCTGCTAACAACCCTTGAACGTTCTCGCCCCATGGAGTTTACCCCCAGCTTTTCTCCTCTCTACCCCATGAGTCCGTCGACTTACCCCATGGGGGAGCAGACGTGCCAATTCCAACCCGCGAAAAAGCGTGCTTTCTCCACCCTCCATCGCAGCATCTACTAACCCCGTAGAGATAAGCTCCGGGCTGTTCGCTATCGCTGACGCCGGTCCAGGGGGGCGAGGTTTTTGGACCAAGGTTTGCAAGGAACCCACTCTCCCGGTCTAAACCCTCTAGGTTGGAATCATGACCCTGTCATAGCCTGTTTCCCTATCGTTTGGCCTGATACGACCCATGGAAGGGGGGGCGAGGAAGAGCTAACCTCCAGTGTTTGACCTGGTCGAATCATTGGCTCGGTCAGAGCGTTGCCGTCAATGTCAATCGCTATAAGTTGAGCCCACAATCCCCAGATCATCAAGTTTTGTTTGTGGATCAGTCTGTATTCAAGCCTTTCTCTCCTTCTCTCTCTTCTCATCCTCCTTCTCTTGCATCTGTTCCGGTTGCATTTTGTCTTGGTCATATCCCTCTCTCAACTCCGGCGCCATGTCGCAGTACTCGAGCCCTCCTACGGAAAAGGACATGAAGCACGAGCAGGACGTCGAGTTCAACAATGGGCTCACAACTGTACCCTCTCAGACGGGCGAGGTCCACGACGATGTCTTCGGTGATATCACTAACGAGGGACCCAACTACCGCGCTGTATGTAGATGCCAAGATGGTTGAGCTTCAAAGACTAACACCTCATAGGTCGGTTGGATCGGCACCGTTGCCCTCATGATGAAGACCCAGGTCGGTCTTGGCGTCTTGTCTATCCCCGCGGTTTTCGACGTCCTTGGCATCGTTCCTGGTGTCATCTGCCTTATTATCATCGCCGGCATCACGACTTGGTCTGATTACATGGTTGGAGTTTTCAAGCGTCGCCACACCCAGGTTTACAGTATCGACGATGCGGGTGATTTGATGTTTGGCCGTATTGGCCGTGAGATTCTGGGAATAGCTTTCTGTCTTTGTAAGTGCTCTTGAGAAAGCTACATGATTCAAACTAACAATGTCAAAGACTGGATCTTCGTCGCCGGTTCTGGTATGCTGGGTATCTCGATCGGTCTGAACGCTGTCTCGACTCATGGCGCCTGTACCGCTATCTTTGTCGCCGTTGCTGCTATTGTTGGATTCAGTCTCGCGAGTATCCGTACTCTTGGCCGTATCAGCTTTCTTGCTTGGATCGGTCTTGTCTGTATTCTTACAGCCAGTAAGTTTCCCGTGACTCTGGGTAGTCTTATCCCTAACCATGGCTAGTCTTCACTGTCACCATCGCCGTTGGTGTTCAGGATCGACCCGCTTCTGCGCCACCGACCGGAGACTGGAAGTCTGACTACAAGATCGTCAACAATCCTTCCTTCACCGAGGCTATTTCAGCCATTTCTTCCCTGGTCTTTGCCTACGCCGGTACCCCTGGTTTCTTCTCCATCGCCTCCGAGATGAAGAACCCAGCCCACTACACTCGCTCCCTGATGATCTGCCAGGCCGGAGTTACCATCACCTACATTGTCATCGGCTGCGTCGTGTACCTGTACTGCGGTTCCTACGTTGCCTCGCCCGCTCTCGGCTCGGCTGGTCCTCTCATCAAGAAGATCGCCTATGGTCTTGCGCTTCCCGGTCTCATCGCTACTACGACTCTCGTCATCCACTTTGCCGCCAAGTACGCCTTTGTCCGTATCCTTCGAGGCTCCAAGCACCTGGCTTCCAACAGCCCTATCCACTGGGGAACTTGGCTCGGCTGCACTTTCGTCACCTCTATCATTGCCTACGCGATTGCTAGCGGTATCCCTGTTTTCGGCGGCCTCGTCTCCCTCGTCGGTGCCCTTCTCGGTACGCTGATGTCTTTCCAGCCTATGGGCTGCATGTGGCTCTACGATAACTGGGCTCCCGGCCGACGCGATCCCACTCTTCGATGGTATCTCATGGTTGCTTTCAGCGTCTTTGTCATCGTTTCTGGTACCTTCCTGATGATCGGCGGCACCTACGGATCTATTGTTGGCATTATTGATTCTTATAAGGAGTCTGGTGGTTCGTCTGCCTGGTCTTGTGCCGACAACTCCAACTCTGTTTAAGCTTGAGTAGAATGATATTTTAAGGAAGTTGAGCCAGCGTGGAGCATTTCAAGAGGGGGCATTCTGCATTGCACTATATAAATTCATAAAGGATAGATGTCTTTTTGATCCTGATATACACTTGTGTCCTTTCATCAAACCCGTGATACCTTGTCGATTCGCCCTTCTTTGTTGGAAATCATGTTCCTTACTGTGATGTCTGACATCATAAAGTGAAAGAAGCACTGGATCACCCTCCAGGACACGTCCGTCGCCTCGTTTATTGATGTTGAACTGCCGTGCCAAGTCGTGATATGCTGTATGCACTTGGCTTTATTCCCTGTCATTTCAATGTAATTCTTAAATCTCCCTTCATACTAACAGTTGCTTTGCCTCCCCTTCATGAATTCCAACAGTCTGGCCATTAATGAGTGCGACATTATTTTACGGACCAGCATCCGACGAAACCCCCAATAGGCTCCCTGAACCGTTGTTTGGAACTTTCCCAAACCGCTCTAGCTCCGAGATACCGGTTTCCATCGGTGTCGGAAGGTCCGATTCGGTATGTACCCACACCTTGTCACGTCACAATCTTCGGTCTTGAGATGTCCGTTTCAAGGTACAAAGTATCCATCCTGACGTCAGTCAGGGCGGGTCGATCAACGGAGAGTAAAACTTTATTTTCAAGACCTCACTAACCGACCTGGGCAGTCTTTACAAGTTGAGCAAGCCTGGTTTGGACGATCAGCAAGAAACTCACAGCCCGTAGTTATAGATTCGAGCACTGAGTGGTGTTGACTTGGCCCAGCTCTACTCATATACCAACAAGACTCAAGCCAAGCGTATTAACCATGTTGTTCTCTATTCTGATGGATAAAAGCCTGGTTGATAGACAGGCTTGCTTTGACCTGAAGTTCATGCTCGTCCACAAATCATCCCTACAAGAGGTCGAGAGTTATGGTGGTTAAACTTCAAGCTCTTGATACCTGAGTCATCTGATCTGGCAGGATATCTCTGGGTCAAGGCTGTATTGTTTCGTCAATGGTGTATTAGGGAGCCTATTGGCTTGACTTTAACAGGGTTCTTTGAAATTAACGAGAATGATTCCATTCCAGAGTTTAAATAATATTATCTACCTCCTCTGTTCCTAATTTGTAGATAATGCCTCGAATTAGGGATTCGAACCGAACATGTACTTGAGGGAAGGTCATGACCCTGATCTAAATACATCAACTATTATACTATAGAAACCTCATGGCTGTTGATAACTTCTGTCCCTACGGAGCTGCAAGAGGCGACATGGTGAGTTCGACCGATGACAGAAGCAGCCATGAACCTGTGTGGCTGGCAGCCAAAGTATCATTACTCTTCTCCGGAACAATATCTTCCGACTTGTTCAAAGCAAATGAACATTTTGTTTTCGCACCTTTTTGTATCTTCCTTAGTCACGGACTTGAGCATTTGGAGGATGGTGTCTTGAATAAAAGGCGAAACCCGAGTTGTGACGGCCAACCACTGGTGGACAAGGTCGCCCTATGTCAACTACTCGTAACAATTGCCGTCTTCTAACTCTCCTGTAGTCGAGACTCCCCTGGAGACAAACTGTATGATTCGACCTTCTTCAGCCACCGGCCTCGCTGCTCATTGAGTAAGGTCTGACCACTGCGCTTCGTTCGATGCATCATTTGAAACTCCGTATTGGAGGAGAGACATTGCTCCAAGATCCCATATGCACTGCTCATAATTCGCTAAAATAAAGGTCTTATAGGCCGGTGAAAAGCCGTCACTCTATCTAGACTGATATGGAATTCTCTCTATCATCAAGCTCGTACGTGTCATCGCCGGTCAAACGCCAGTAGTCAATGAAAATATGAGATGGTGCAAGCCCATAGAACTGGTCGAGTGCATTATTCATAGCTCATCTACAGTTTGGGCAACTCAAATGCAGGTTTTGGATCAGCTAATCGCACATCACATTGGCGTCAAGAGTCCTCCTTCTAGGCCAGAGCGGCAACCATGGCAAACAGCCCACGAAATTACACACTTTACGACTGAATTAACCTCTTATTTACGTTGAATAGGAAAAGAGATCAAAACTCTATGTATTTCAGGACTGAGTCACGCCCTAACGAGCATTCTCGATCTCTTCACTAGAGGCCCCAAAGTACTTGTCCAACTCACCCTCCAGCTCCGACCCTTCAATATGACGCATATCCCTCGCCCTTTTGACTGGATTAACCTTGTCAAAGTGTGCGCTGGCAAAGATGACGTCTAGTTCCTCAAGGCTCCGTCCCTTTGGCTCCGGGAAGAACAACCAGACACATGGAATGATGGCCGCGTTGAACACGGCAAACATGGCATACGTCCTATATCCGAGATTCGCAAAAGCAGGGGGCGTGATCATAACGATTAGAAAATTTGAAAGCCAGTTAGAACATGTCGATAGTGCGTTGGCTTGGATGCGGATGCGGAGGTTTGTGATCTCGGCGGGATAGAGCCAGGTCATTCCAAGCCAGCCTGGGTGGTTGTCAGCAGTGTTTTGCTGGAGCGGATGGGCAAGCTTACCGATGGCAAAGAACGAGTTAAAGACAAAGAGGAAAACAGTAGCTGTCACGCCATATCGAGTCTCAAGTTGAGGTGCACCGTTATCCGCTGCTGTTCCAGTAGAGACTGTTCCTGCAAGAACTGCCATGGAGGCCATCATTCCGAAAGCACCAAACAGCATGAGCTTGCGTCGACCAGTGCGTTCGATCAGAGGGAGAGCCACGAGCGAGGCAAGAAAATATTCTGTGCCGTTGAGAGCAGCCAGCAAGCGAGACATCTCGGGACCGAAGCCAAGCGAGTTTTCGAAGAGGAATGTTGCACTATAGTGCGTTAGCCAGAGTCGACGCGCTATGAACACAAATCAACGTACTAGTAAGTGACAAGATTGATTCCACAAATCTGCTGAAAGAACTGGGCGGCAACTCCGAGCATAGTTCGTCGAAAGTTCTGCGAAGGACCATTGGTGAGGAGTTCCTTGTACCGGAACCCACCTCCTCGGCTCTGCACTTCAAGAGCTTCTTGGATGGCCTTGATTTCTGTGATCACCTCCGAATCGTCAACTGGTTTGCCTAGAAGACGAGCAGTCACTTGGCGCGCCTCATCGACGCGGCCTTGCATGGCAAGCCATCGGGGAGAATCGGGCAGGTAGAGTAGTCCAATCATGACAATAATGGTGAAGAATGATTGAAAGGAGACTGGGAATCGCCAGCGAACGGATCCAGACAAAAAGTAGAACCCGTAATCAACCCAGTACGAAATCATGATACCACCCGAGATGAGAGCACCTGAGAGCGTGATCAGGAAGCCACGTTGATGAGGCCGAGCACACTCGGACTGCCATGTCGGGATAGCTATATAGAGTCAACAACTTTCAAGGCATGCGAGGGGGTAACGTGGAGCTTACTCGAAGTGACCATACCGTTTCCAATGCCACCAACAATTCTCCCGGCAGAGAAGAGACCATACTCATGAGCAGAGGCTTGCATGATTGTTCCAATGATCATAATGAGACTTCCCCAGAACGTAGACGACTTTCGGCCCCATCTTTCACCGTAGAAGAGAATAAGGACTGCACCCAAGAAGCATCCAATCTGGTAAACCGCTACAGCTGCTGCCTGAGTGTTGGGGTCGCCAGTGCATTGGTTCGGGTCAGGTTCGTTGTTCTCGGGGTAGTCGAGCCAGCAGAGAGGGTTTGAATCGTCCCGTGGTGTCATGAGAACGAGGTTCTTTTGAAAGTCATCAAGAGTAAGTAGGGCACTCAAAACACCTTGGTCGTATCCAAACATGAGAAAACCACATGACGCAATGATGCCGATGGCCCAGTTGAGCGTAGCACCCTCGAGATATTTACCACCGACTTTCCATTCTGGTAGGTCACCGAGTCGAGAGAAGAAACCGGTAAGACCAGATTGATGCTTGGGTTTCTCATTGACTTGACCGTCAACGGACGAAGGAGGGCTGCTCCCATTGTCTCTGGGTTGCTCTGGCTTCTCGGACATGGTGGGCACGAGTATAGAGAAGAGTGGGTAGAAGAGGAGATGGGATGGAAAATCTGTCACTACCGGACCTGGGAGAAGCCGTGTCTTGTACTCGACCCCCGAGCCGCACAGAACTTCAACATCGTGGGGCAGAATGGGACTGCGGGAGAAAGGGTGACTTGGCTGAAGTCATCCTGGAGTGCTGACGGGTCGAGCCAAGCAGTCGAACCGTCCAACGACTGCCAAGATATCCACAAAATTCTCCATCTAGAAGCCTGAAGAACACACACTGTTGGTTCAGATTGTCATCTTGTAGGCTTCGGAGTGCCTGAAATGTTTGAACCTCGGACCACAAGCTTGGCAGTCATCTTGGCCTTGATCCTTTGTGATGAAAAAGCGGCAATTGCACAGAATTGGTTCTCCACTAAACAGGCAGTAGAATGAATCAATTGTATGATTCGACAAGACACCTGCAATGACTAGGGGTTCAAGTATCATGGCGGTTCATGTGGGTAGTACAACCAACGCCGAGACACACAATACGGCGCAACATCGGAATCACGACGACCGGAATACCCGTCTTGGAAGTCCGAGGCACGTTAAAATCGGGGATCTGGGTTCTTTGATAGAACCTTTGTGCTTGGCGACATGGATAAGCTCCATTGAATGACGTTGGCCAAGTTTAAGCTTAAACTTGTGAGTTGACGATCCTTCTCCACCGAGGAGGCCAGTAATCAAGGCGAGACGCATCTTGGCGGTTTTCTCACGGCGGTAACAAGAGAGGGGTCTTGGGACAAGTTACGCCCTTGAATAAAACCCCAGAGTGGCCAAGTCTTGCCCCCTCAGCTTGGGCATATGTGCTGGCCAATCGTGAACTCACGCCTATTTGTTTTATCGTATTGTTGTTTACTCTGATTGTTTTCGATTCTCACTTGTGTTACTCTCATTCTAAATTGCAGGCCTTTGATTCATCTCAAACCGCACGAAGGATGCAGGCCGCACCCGTAGGCTTTGGAACCATGCCACCCAATCCCTCTAACTCTGGAAGACGCGGGGTGAGATAACCCTCAATGCTGATGATCCTGCTTGGCAGTCCCATAATCAAAAGAGTGTCACACACAACGGCAAAGAACGCAGCTTAGACAATACTTTAACATCTCCTAAGCCTCCAAACCATACCTCACCCAGTGCTCTGCCTTGAGAGGTAGGCTCCGACACAAGGCCACCGCATTGCCTAATGTTCCCTAAGGCAGAATATTAAGTGGTGAAAGTATCGTCACTAACGTATGTTTTGATTGGTCTGGATCCATCGTCGTGACCGGCTTGGAGGCCAAGGGGCACTTATGGGAGAATCCAGGCCGGGCATAGCAAGGTGTTCCAGGCGCATATGAGAACGGGGTTTATAAAATTCAGTCTTGGTTGTTTATTGCTTTCATATACCTCTATGAGCGATGATTCTAAAGGAGCAACTCAATATCATTGGTACACACTCAACTGGAAGCATTGATCTAGGATAATTCAAGCTGCTAGGATGTTGTAGCTATAGGAACTGTCTCAATTACGTATCAATTCATTTCGTCATTACTATAAATGCAGCCATCTATTAAATCTTCAGAACAGCCTTGCCAAAGTTCTTGCCCTCGAGCATTCCAATAAGCCCATCCGCAGCGCTGTCAATTCCCTCAGTGATGGAGAGCTTGGCCTTGACGCTACCATCTGCCAGCCACTTCTGCAGGTTCTCCTGGTGCTCCTTGGCATAAGCCGGGCCAAACTTGGGGTTGCCGACAAGGAAACCCTGCATGGTGATTTGCTTGGTGATGAGCTGCATGAGACCCTTGATTCCGGTCTGTTGGCTGGCAGGGGTGTTGTATGATGAGATCTACAAGTCATGTTAGCATATGAGGTGTTTATTCGGAAACCAGCAACTTACCATGCCACAGACGGGAATTCTTCCAAGAAGATTCATGCTGGTGAGGGCTGCCTCGAGATGTTCTCCACCGACGTTCTCAAAGTAAATGTCGATGCCGTTGGGGGCAAGTCTGGGAAGAGCCTCCTTGGGGCTCTCCTTCTTGTAGTTGAAACCGGCGTCAAATCCAAGCTCCTTGGTGATGAAGTCGAGCTTCTCGTCCGAACCAACAGAGCCGATAACTGTCAAGCCCTCCCGCTTGGCCACCTGGCCAACAATCTGACCCACAGCACCAGCAGCGGAGCTGATAAAGATGGTCTCACCCTTCTGCGGCTGGCCGATCTTGTGCAGACCAGCCCAAGCGGTGAGGCCTGGCATTCCGAGAGGTCCCAGGAACAGGGCGAGGTCCAGGTTGTGCGAGTTGTTGATCTTTCTGGCTCTTACCAGGCTGTCCTTGGGCACGCGCGCATACTGGGCAATGGGCAGATAAGCCACGATGAGATCACCCTCTGCAAAGTCCGAGGTGTCGCTCTTGAGGACCTTTGCGACGGTGTCGTTTGTGATGGGCTTGTCAATCTCAAAAGCAGGAGAATAAGACTTGATACTGGGGTCTCGCATCTTGCCTCGCAGATAAGGGTCGAAAGAGGCGTAAAGAATCTCGACAACTAGACCGCCCTCGGGGGCAGCCTCATCGAGATCGATAGGATGATCTTCGATGACCAGGTGCTCCCCAGCCACGGGAAGCCCGGTTGGGATCTTCTTGAAGATAAGGGTCTTGTTCTGGGTCATTTTGGCTGGTGGTTGTGATGGTGACTGCTGCTTTTCCGAGTTGAATTGGGTATCTATGATAAAACAAAGCAACAAACAGCGGAGAGTCGCAGATCTTTTAAAGCAACGGCATACCTACGTTAGTGGCGCGAGATGCCGAGGTTCGCTGGAGCTGATTTGTAAGGCTGGTTGCAAAGTCAGTGCATTGCTTGACTTTGACGGCCCACACGGCGGTGATACTTCCCAATGCGGTACGAGCAGAAATGACCTCATTGACTTTGATGTTGCCATGTTGCGTAATGATGCGATTTGGAATTGGACAACTCATTGCGCATGTCTAGCAACATTTTGCAGTCTTCGATAAATCTAGTAAGATATTTAATGGAGTCTTGAGGTTGTAAGCACAAAGCATGTCAGATTGAACAAACAGGTATGCGACAGGGGTAATCGCCCAGCCAAGAGATACAGGGCATCAACCCGCTAAATGCAGGTCCAGTTATAGTGGCAGCTAGCTATATGTACAGCGTCAACCCCCGCCAGCAAAAGTGGGTGTATCGGAGCAGCCGGCACAGTTTGCCTCGGCTCGTAGCGACGATCCCCTGTCCCAGTCTTCAAGTTTGTGATTGCCAGACCTGAATAGGGCCGAGTATCGCCGATTTCTTGTTTCTCAGTATAAATTCTTTGTGGAACTAGGTACATGAAACTTCTAGAACCACAACCGTCTTCCAGCGGTCTATCTCAATGCCCAAACTGGAAATCAGCTCCGAGGACTCTATGACCAAAGACAATACAAAATCTATGCTGCAAATTTTATCAACCGCCAGCAAGACAAAAACAGCACTAGGTAGGCCAGTAATGTTGAGACACTTAGATGTCTTTCTATTATTAAGCATAACGTTAGTATTCATCTATTTAGCTTTCTTTCGGGTGTGTGAATTAATCATCTACCCTTATGCGACTTATAATTACAGAGGCCTTTGATTTATCATCTACGCATATAATCTGCCTCCCGGCTGGAAGAGCCGCGAGTTAATTCTAAACACACAGTCTGGCAATGTAGATATCTGAACCTTTAAATTATCCAGGAATCCTTTACCATATCTGCCAAGCGTATGTCACAAGGACGACGCCGTAGAGATGCAGGTACTTAAGACACGGCGACAATAGACAGCAGAAACAGTGGCAGTAGAAAGCGCAGAGGGCATATACAGAGGGTGTGTTGAGGCCTACTCGGGGAGGACAGCACAGTTGTTATCAGCACCAGAGAGAATTTAATCGAGCTAAGAGAATAGTCGAAAAGCCGAGACTTGAAGCATAGAGATGCAGCAACAGGCATGATTATCCTCCGTTACTACCGAGCAAAAGCACTTCTTGTCATAGATAGAGAGCCTGCTGACATGATACCAAAAGACGCAGTTTTATACATTATATCATAAACTCAGCAGTAAAAAGAATCCGCATTAAAGAATCGCTAAATCTCAGCACTCTATTGTCATCGCGCCTATACAAACAAAATCCAAATACCCACTCCGCTTTTCATACGCGTTCCTCGTATTTCCCAATAACCCGCTTTTGAAATCCAAATGAAACCCTAAATAATCTCGAAGAGAAGAACATAGTACAATAAAACAACCCTCCTTGCTTCGGTCACTGACCGTACCATGTAGGGGGAGTCGTCCAGTGCCTCAGCATGGTATCAACAGCTGTCCTCCATTCCAACTCGAAGCATGAAGCCAACTGCTCGACATCTTCTTGCGTTGGTAGCGTTTCTCCCCACATCTCTTGTTTTCCTGCCTCCAGGAGGGCATATAGGGGGATTAATCCGTCGTCTCTTATCTTGACGAGACAGAGCCACGCTGTGTTCCAGCTGCGGTTGCTCTCGGGATCACTCAGCACACGTAGGTGGGCGTCTTGCACAATGTCACCACAGAATGGATAGTTCGGCGTCAATCCGTGAAGTTCGATGAGGAATTGGTTGCTGGTGACATAGTTGGCCCATGCTAGTGTCATAGGTTCCTGGAAAGCGCGGGCATCATCTTCGTCTTCGCATGAGGCGGCTATTCGCTCGATACGGCGGAGTTCGGTAAGGGTGTTGACCTGGTGAGCTGTGAGAGAACGGATGAGCTCTCGCACAGGGGGCTAAAGGGTTAGTCGAGATTGATACGACACAAGAGGGGACGACTTACTCTCTGCCGTCGTGATTTCTTGCTAGAACGATGGGATGACATGGTGAATACGAAAAATACTTGGAGAATATGGTAGTATGTGGCGTTGTGGATAGCGTGCAATGTCCTTGTCTGCTCGTCACGATATGAATCGAGTGTCAAGAGTCTCAGTCGGTGGGAAGCTTCGTATCCGTTATGTATACTAGCCATCACTGTCCACAAGCATGTCGGGTCAAGAATATGGTGTGTGCAACGTATGATGCAGCTCAATATTATGCACCCCAGAAAAGAAAGGACTGAGACATCAATAGAACCTGTCACCTCCTAAAGTCCAAAAGACATCAAGATGCACGACGTCAAGGCGTTGACAGCCACGCCCGAACCCCGGCAGCTTGCGGGAGCTCAGACCTCTTTCACGAGCAAGATCAAGAGCTGAAGTTCGTGTTGGTGGATGGGAAGAGTGGAAATACTTTTACCGGGAGGGTCCTGGAGCTGTGATTGGCCTGGTGACGGATGTTGTAATCGGGGTTAGGGACCAAGACCTTGAACAGCCACGATGTCGACAAGGGGATATCAGGGCAGCTTAGATTGCTCAGCCCGGATAGTGGAGGGGTGTCGGGCACGGAGCTTCGGGCAGTGGGTGTTAAGCGCGAAGGCTGCTCCCGGCCTGACTGCATGGAGCTGAGAAGCGCGTATGATGTGAGCTAAACGCGATAGACAGACTTACACGGCGTCATCAAGGCTCTTGTAACGTTTCAACATGAAGCAAAGATACAACAAGGCTGAGCCAGTGAAGCCTCGATGAATTCCAAAGAATAAGAGAGCGTCGAGCATTGGGAAACTGCCGAGGTTGAAAAGGGGGTCGCGTGTAGGTTCAGCCAAGCCAGGCTAACCACAGGATTCCAAAAATAAACACAACAAATCTAAAGTGGTCTATGATCCCTGATCTCCCAAGGCAGACGGGTCAAAACTGGGGAAACGGTTCATGGCAGGAGGTGGTCTCCGGAAATGCCATGCCGAGAAGGGGATAGCCACCCACGATTTCATCAACAGGGGGAACCGAGGGATCTGAGCCGAAGAAATGTGGACCGAGTTCAATGCCATGTGCTCGCTAGAATCAATAGAAACAAAGCTACTCATTGGGCCTGCCGGAATAGTAAGCGGTTGAAGCGCGCGTCACTGAGCTTAGACAACCACCTCCGCCTCCGCCAGGACCACATCTAATACTCTGGGGCGCTGCACCGCGCGTAAAATAGACGCGCAATTTGGCACCTGAGCTCGATCATCATTCAATACCCAGACGGGATGAATACGAGCCGATGGGCGGCCTCCTGTGGGTGAGCAGCTGCGGCCCTGACATGCTGACTCGATCAGTTCAGCCCTACATTCAGGTTCACACTTCCTGATGCGGAAAGAGTGGACAGGGGGGAAGAAAACGAAAAGATACCATGTATAAGATATCAGCGCCCAAAGATGAAGTGAGCCGAGGGGGTCCCAGGCTAGCTTGATCCATACCCAAGAAGCGGACCGAGCCTTGGTTGACATGCCCAATGATGGGCTGAAGAAGGTGGAATGCCTGGGGTCCTATTAAAAGATGCAAGGCGCGGAAAATTAATCAGCGGCGTTGAATCTATTGTTGGATCAGGATGACGGGCTGTGAACGGACGAATGAGTGGCTGTGCGGGCCCTGGCTAACCTTGCGGATGGGGTCCCGTGCAGGGGTTTTGGTTGATGTGATATGCACGCCATCCCGATTAAGAAATGGGAGAGACGATAATTAACTTTGTCTATGATCTTGAATTTCGGTTGTGAATTCGGTTGTTGAAGGTGCGTGGGGTGAAGGGACTTAAGAGGAGTGGTTCAATTAGGAGAACATTCACAGCTAGGCAATACAAACGTTCGCTCGATGTACAAACAGGAGGTATCACATGTACACAGCCACCATGTCTTGCAGATAATCAAGTCATCCAGAAGCCATTTGGTATCACCTTTCGAAGGAATACCATTCTCAACCACCAAATCTTTTCCATCAAATCGACAGTTGGACGATAAGCCAAATGGTTCGTGCACCAAAAACCCCTGAAATTGGCAACTCCACCTGATGACATCGAACCGTAGACGGCGCAGCCCACTCTCTCTCTAAAAATAACACCGCGATCTAGAACTCCGGACTCCGAAACCTCCGAAGACCGGGGAAGGGTTTGTGTGTAACTCCCAAAGCATCATTTAAACGCGATTAAGCGCCACATTCTGTTTGTCTTGGTCGCACCTCGAATGTGGCACTGACTCGAACAAGACCTGGTGCCGAGGCTGTTACTTGATCGACACGCAATCATGCCTTTCAAGGTAGATGAGCAGCACAAATCATGAGGTTGTAAGTTGGGCTACTTTTGCTGATCTGGATATTTCCCGCCTTACAAAAACAGAGTGTTCGCCATATCTCCTTGAGTGCGTTAAGGCTTCGTGAGGTTACTTGACCCACATGACCTTAGTCATGACGTAGGTACGAGAGGGGTACCACATAGTGCTCCATTAATTCTTTCCACCTAAAACACCATATAAATCTTTTTGAAGATACTCATGAGCTCTCAATCAATCCCTAGTCAGGCACTGAGTGCCTCTGATCCAAGTATTATAATTACAGAAGAGAATAGCCGCCGCGAGCAGCCAGCCGATTTCACCTGCCGACCTATCTTCAACCCGGTCCCTAGCTGCGGCACCAATTTCCTCCCGGTGATGGTGCCCGATCGCGACCTCGAGGTCAAAGAGCTGCCCCAGCAGCCTCTTGACCTCTTCCATCACTTTGTGCCTTATTTCCTAGTTGCAAAATGGGTTAAATATACGAATGAATGGGTTGATCATTTGCTTCGCAGTCGCAGCTGGAAGCTGGAAGCCACGGGCTCGAATTCGCAGTTGGAAGCCAACCACCGTGCCAGAGGTATATCTATGGCTTGCGCTTCTAATTCATATAGGAATTCATAAGGAAATCACAATCCGAGACCATTGGAAGACTTCCCGGCTAGGGCACCAAGGTTACGACCATTCAATCCTCAAAGTCATGACTTTTGACCGCTTTCAACTGATTCATCGGCACCTTCGGCTCTTCAACCCCTTCAGCCTCGCCAAAGAGGCTGCCAAAGCTGGCCTTACAAAGGTCTTTGCCGCCGTTGACGAGTGGTCTCGGCACCTACAATACGCGTCAACTGAATTCCTCAAGCCGGGCACGAATATCGCTGTGGACGAGTGTATGATCCGCTATACAGGAAGGTCATACCAGACAACACGAGTCCCAAATAAGCCTATCCCCGTGGGCTTCAAGATCTGGGCCACGGCGCAAAAAGGCCTCTTCTTGCGGTGGCTTTGGCACGAGCCGAAGAAGAGATGCGGTCCAGTTAGCCTCGTAACGCGGCTTCGATCTCAGAGAAGAAGGCGACTTTACACACACCTCAACCCGACACAAAGCGTGGTTATTGCCCTTATTAATAAGCTGCCAAAAGCCATATATCACGTCTTCATTGATAACCTCTTCTCGTCCGCTAACCTCTTTAGAAGCCTCCGTCAATATGGCCACGGGGCCACAAGCACGGCTCGCCGCAACTGTGGTATCTATGCCCCCTTCGCGAAGCTCAAAGTCGATGATTCTGCCGGCCGGAGGCTCCTTCAGTTCAATGAGGTCAGAATGGCTCCAACAGTTGATAATAAGGTAGCAAGCTAAGTCAAATTTACCTATAAAACCCCTACTAATTTGACTTACTCTTCCCTAGGTCAACCAAATCGCGTGGAAGGATAACGCCCTCGTGCTCTTCTTATCTACTGTATTCAAAGGCGACGAGCTTGTCATACGGAAGAGGAAGAGGCCAAATACAGATCAAGCCCGCGCACGGCCAATACAGCGTTTTTTTTGGTGACGAAGCCGTCAAGACCTTTGCGATCCCTTCTATCGCCGCTACGTACAACGATGAGATGAACCATGTGGACCGTGGCGACCAACTGAGGGCATCACGGGGCTATAGTCACTCAATTCGTCGTGGCCCTTGGCAGGCTATAGCTTGGACCTTCCTTCTTGACACAGCCCTCATCAATAGCTATCTTCTTCAGCTTCATGGGCAGCCAAAGTGGAAGAAAATATGGTCTCAGAGTGACTGGCGAGGCCGCCTTATAGATGACCTTATTGCGGCTTATTGGACTGGTCATTCCAGGCAGCGATTTCGAGCTGGCGACGAAAATACGCCTATGGAGCTGCATGAACGCGTCAAAAGAGGGGAAAACAGCCCTTGCCTTGCTTGTCAAGGACTCCGCTGCGGTCAAATTAGGTCACGAAGCAAGAGGAAGCCATTGGCCGGCGTCAACGGCAATACGAAAAGGAAGGGGCTAAAGAGGTCATCTTACGGCTGCAAGCAATGTGATGTTGCGATTTGTAACTCACAAGATTGTTGGGACTTCTATCACCATAGAAAATAGGTGGGGATTAAAGTACCTCTAATTTTCGCTATTTTAATTGGACCGGACCCCCTGTCGTGACCCTCACGAAGCCTTAACGCACTCAAGGAGATGAACAAGGACCCATATCTTCCTCACTCTTAGCATTAAGTTCCATACCACAAACTGCCGCGGCAAGCTAACATCATGCCAAACCGTGATAGAGAAGTTCAAAAACAGGTTTCAAATCCCCCTAGCAGACTGTTATTTAGATCTTGTAGTTAGGTCGTGAAAGCCTTTATCAGCAGTCCAGCTGCTACGGGTGAAAAAAAACTCTCGATCATCTGCTAAATGCACGACACCCTCACCCCCGTCGCTCATGGTGAAGCTATAATCTGACCCGACCCAGCGTGGCTCGGCAGAGGCGCCATCGACAGCATGAGGGCCGAAAAGCACGAACGCAACGTCGGCTTACCAAGGGACCAAGCAGAGGGATGCACATCCATCTCATGTCAATACCATGGGTGGATACAGCTGGTCAAACAGCTTCATCTCTAGCAAAGATTGAAACAGTACTCCTGCATCAGCCTCGATCGAAGGAATTCCCGTCTGGATATGACTTATCATGCGTCAGTTCTATGAGACTGGCAACCGAATTCCAAGGTTGGTTGATCTGTGAGAGCAATGCATTAAGACGGGCAGCCTGTTGCAGTAACAAAGGGCACTTGTTTGACACGATGTTTGGATTAAGATCAGTGCTGCAGAAAACCGTAGCTGGTTAGATATCACCAACCACGGGACGTGTCCTCTTACAAGTCAGTCGTCAGAGCTTGTTTTTTCCTGGTCAGTGGTGAGAGATGTCTCCCTACCTCGGTCGCTTCAGCCACTTAGTGCTTTCTCTCATCTAGACCATCAATAAGTGGTTTCTATGTATTGCCTTGATGCGTTGAATTGGAGAAGACCACAGCCATTCTTTGCGGCCTAGCCTTGTTTGCCTACCTCAGTTGCTTTCAACACCAAGTCAAAGGTTCACACCATTGGGGAGGTTTTCTAGACATCTGTGGCCAACCACATAAGTCAAGAATGTCACCGCAATAAGATTTCCTCCAACTTCAGCGTATGCACACCCAAGTCCTTGAGCCCCAGTCGCGGTTATATGCCCTCACCCATGTCAACCCCCAGCTTATCAGCCCGAAAACATAATTCCATAGGGTAGAAATGTTTCTCTTACCAACACCGAAACGTGCTTATGATGCCCTCCCAACTCTCTGGCCCGGAACTGTTCCGTTGGGTGGAGACCCCGCAAACCCATGCTCCTCGGCATCCCCGGTTACATCCCGCCCCATCGTTTAGATATGGAAACTCTTGACGGCCAGAGTTAGAAGCACAACTTCACTTTTACGTAAAATGGCTCCGTCTTGGCTGAGCCAAGGCCTAGAAAGAAGCGGAGGCGATGGGCTCTTTCCCCTGGGGTAACAGACTTGCCCATGGGGAAATGCCAACGACCCATGGACATGGAGAACAAAAGAAATACATCAGCTTTTATCAGACATTCTTTTTGCGTTTCGTTCAACTGTCGTTAGTTTTAAGTGCATGCAGGTACGCCACACAGCAAGCCTCACAGATTGAGTTGGTCAAGGATGTGTGAGGCTCAAGCTATCAAAAGGAGACTAAAGATACGGACCGTCGATCGAAAGCGGCCCGTCTCAAAGCAGCTGCTTGTTTGGGTTTCGGGGAATACAAGACCCTGGCCTGGCTGACACAATGCGCGGTTTTCTTTCATGCTTTCACCCAAAGACCACATCATCTTGCTCCCTGATAATAACCTGATTGCTTGCCCCTACAACCTGCTTTCCCCCCGAGAGGCGCGCTGGCTTTCCTTTAGGTGTTTGTGGGCACTGAGGCCTTTGTCTGGCTCGAGCGTTTGTTACGTCAAGGATGCAATCAACAACAGCCGGCACTCGACATGGATCGACATGGGCTGTACGTATCTTGTCACGGCTTGTTGAGCCTCATGTTTCTTCAACAGCAACCTCACCGATTAAAACTTCCCCCGTGTTCCCAGCATCAGAAACCGAAAACTCGATACTCTCAAGATCAAATACCCCATATGCAAAACATGGCCTCCGCAGAGAATGTCCCCACTGCGGGCATGACTGTGGGGAGGTTTTCATACTCCACGATATCACGGCTTCCTATGGGGAAGGTTTCGCCGGCCCCAGGAGCAAATGCGCATCGCCAAGGATGACAACGCCAGGCCATGTAATTCGAATAACTCATGGAACTTCTGGTAGAATTTCTAGAAGTATAAAAGTGCTCGGTGGACGCCGCTAGTTTGGTTTAGTTCTTTATCATGGTCTCAAGCGCCTCGAGTTCCTAGCAAAGCCCTACTTCACTTGTCCACACAAATCGAAATCTCTTTCTTCGACTTGATGTGTCACATCTTTTCTTTCCAAGCACGCAGTTGCTAAGGGAAAACACCATCAGCCTCTCCAACAATATCTTGTCAGTCCCCCCTGAACACCAGCAGCATGACCGCCACGATGCCTTCCACCCCGAACGAAACCAACAATACCATCGTCCCCTCGGCGGACAACGACCAAATCGACACCAGAAAGCAGAGCAGCGATGCCGAAAAGGTCCAGTTGTCTGGCAATGACGAAGTTGACTTCAAGGCCGCTCCTCACGAGGAGGTTGCCGACAACATCTTTGGTGGCGAGGGAGGCGAGGGCTTCCGAAACATGGGACGCTGGGATACACTCTTTGCACTCGTCACGAACCAGCTGGGTCTTGGAGTCCTCTCTCTGCCGGCGTGTCTAAAGACGCTTGGTATTGTCCCGGGACTCATCGCTATCGTCTTGATTGGTGTCCTTACTTGGTACTCGGGCATCCTCCTCCACAAGTTCTACTGCAAACATCCCCATGTCGTCAACATGGTTGATATGGTTGCCGTTATGGGAGGTCGCCGCTGGGAAATCGTGGCAGCAGTCGGAATCTTGATCCAGCTCCTCATGACCTGCGCCTCGTCAGCCATCACCCTCTCCGTTATCCTCAACACCATCAGTGAACATGCCATGTGTACTGTTGGATTCATCGGCGTCGGTGCCCTGATCATCTGGCTCTTCTGTCTCCCTCGCACCGTCAAATTCGTCTCTCAGAGCGGTGTCCCTTGCTTCCTCAGCATCATCATCGCGTCCCTCATCGTCATCATCAGCCTGGGCGTCAAGAAACCCACCAAAGCCCCCGAAGATTGGAAAGCCCACATTGTCGTTGCAGCCTCGCCAGATTTCAAGCAAGTCTTCAATGCATGTCTCCGAGTCTTTTTCGCCTACGCCGGCAACGTTGCCTATTGCTCCTACATGGCCGAGATGAGAGACCCAACCCGTGATTTCTCCTTTGGCCTTTCATGGCTGTTCATCGTGTCGATTGCTGTTTACTCTACTGTTGCAATCGCAATATATTGTCTGGCGGGCGAGTTCACCACGTCTCCTGCACTTGGCTCAGCTCCCATGATCTACGCCAAGGCAGCATATGGCGTGATCATCCCAGCAGTCTTGACTACAGGCCTCGCCAACGGTCATATCGGTATCAAGTACATCTACATTTCTGTTATGCGCAAGTTAAAGGCCACAAACGAGATTACCTCCTCCACGCTTAGATCTTGGGTCGTCTGGGTCTCCTCCGCCACCGTCTTCTGGACCCTGTGCTTCATCCTTTCCAACGCGATCCCCATTTTCGATTCTATCCTCTCCATCAGTTCTTGCACAACTTACGCTTGGACTGCCTGGGGTATCAGCGCCTGCTTCTGGTTCCATATGAATAAGGGTTCATACTTTGTGGACTGGAAGCAGATGGCCTTCTTCGCCCTGAACGTTGGTCTCATCGGGCTCACCCTCTTTATGAACAGCGTCGGGCTGTGGTCGGCCATTTCAGAACTCCTGGATAGTTTCAAGAGTGGTTCAGGAGTCCGAGGCTCCTTTGACTGTGGCAACAACGCCAGTTTCTAAGTCAATCCCAGCCGAGAGTCATCCTGCTGTTGGCACTTGAAGACAATTGGCAGCAGCCATAACTGAAGCCTGATGTTGTCTCCGCTTACATTGTATCTAGATTGTCTCTGTCACCTTTGTATTTTGCATATAGATCTCCTGGCATATCAATACGTTATTTTCATTGTCATCTTATGTGTCGCAACGCTGAACATTCAACCCGTGACCACCAAGTTCCCAGAACCACCGCGACACCACCCACTGGCACTACACTACAGGGTCTAATTGTTCAGTACATGCTTGATGATGAATGGATATGCAAATCTGTGGCCTGTGTATGTATTGATCACCTATATCGTAGCAGCGTCTATCATTGAGTGGCATTGTCTTGATGAAGCCGCTTTCACGCGTCGCTTCTTTATCCTGACACCACTCCTCATGTACTCTTCTTCTCTTTACGCCTGGGCATTTTCTCAAGCCCAAAAGAATTTACCCGCCCACGTGTATCGTGCCGAATGTAAATAATCTATCCAAGATGCCGACTCAGCTGGAGGAAGAGGTTACTGTCAGGACAATCAAGCTGACTCTGTCTCGGTAGAAGCATCCTCGGAGCCTACCCAATCGTCGCTCTCGAGGCCAGCGCCATGGATGAACAAGGAAGCGATCCAACCGCAGATGGCCAGGCCGCCAAACAGACTCCATGCCAGGGCCTCGCCCTTGGGATGGATGCGAGTTGACAGCGTAAACAGGGCACCAGACACAAAGGGCCCAATGCTGCGACCCAGGGCGGAAAGGGTCTGCGCCAGACCGTTCAGGCTCCCAAGACTCGCGTGTGATGGGGCAGAGTTCGTAATCTATCTGCATGTTAGTCGAATTCACCACAGTCCAACAGAGAAGGCAACTTACCAAGAGCATGACGCTCGATAGGCCACCCACAGCACAGAGGTTCTTGAGGATCAACACCACCCCAAGCTCCAAGTAAAGCCACAGCTTCCCAGACCCAATGCCAAACAGCGGCTTGTCGTCGGCGTACCCAACCCACGGCATCAATACCATGCTGATGCCGAGACCCAAGAGGGCAAGCTGATATGTACCAAGATTTCCCATCCTGGTCTTGAATGGCTGAAACAGGAAAGCTTGGAAGATGATGCTGGCCAGCCCAGCGACACTTAGGCTGACGCCAATCTTGCTGGGAAGAAGGTCGCGACCAGCTGGTGGGGGAGTGGCAGCAAAGATGGGGTACAGGCTGTTGAAGGAGATGTTTGAGAGTTGAAAGACGAGATACGTGCACAAGACAAGGATGGTGGTGCCAGTAAGTTCTTTCCACGTAGATCTCGCGGGATCTAGCTTAGTGTCTTCGTCGTCGTCATCTTCCGCTTCATCGTCCGAGTCATCAGAGTCGCCCGTGGACAACAGCGGTTGGGTATGCGATCGAGCACGAGGCCAGCGCGAACTCCAAGAGTGACGTCTTGGCGGCGGCTTTCGAGAGGGGAGCCATGACAGGACCTTCTGTACCCAAGCGGGCAGCTCGAAGTTGACCTGGGATTTGTCAAGAGTTTCCTCGAACCAGATCCCAACCACGACAACACTGCACGCAAGCAGCGCAGCCGCAAGAATGTTCGGCGCCAGATAAGGAAACTCGTTTCCTACCTTGCCGACAAGAATGCCACCCAAGGCAGGCCCAGTAATACTGCCCAGGGAATATATAACGGGCAGGTAGGTAAAAGCTCGGCTCTGGTTGGATCGATCGGTGACCTCGCCCAAAACCGTCGGGACGCAGGCGGCATTGCCATTCAACAATCCCATGGCGACATGGACCACCACAATCTGCCAGTACTGCTTGCAGAGTCCAAACACGCAGAAGCAGCACATGAGCGCAAAGGTGCCCATGATCAGGACAGGCTTCCTCCCAATCACGTCTGATGCGTATCCCCAGAGGAAATTTGTTGACAGCTGAGCCAATGCGAATGCGCTGGCCAGAATCCCGACATACAGGCCGGCCTCGGCAGGAGGGATCCCTGGCATGGACACCACCATGTCGGGTAGGTATGGAGATATCGAATTCAGGGCGGTCTGCTCAGCCAGAGACAAGAACGCCAGCAGAAGTAGCTGACGAACAGGCAATGGCGTCTCATCGTTATCGTCTTCGGATGCGGTAGAGCTCGCGTCGGACGGGGGAGAAGGCTGTTCGAGGGGCGTCTTTGGCGGCGTCGTGGGAAAGGTCTGGTAGCGATGAGACTGTCGTCGCATTGCACTGAGTGTAGGGATCGGCGCGCCGGCGTGGAACGAGCCTGACGAGGTGGTTCGACTGGCGGCGGTGGCTCTTATCGCGGGCGTGGCTCGTGAAGGCGACATGATGGGCAATGTCAAGAGCCTCTTAAGGCCCTGGAAAAGATTGTCGCAGAGCGTCAGTCAAGCCTCTTTGAGCCTCTCGCCTCGCGCTTGGATCCGGGCACCGGGAACGGCGAAAAGTGGTGACGTAGGGCGGGCAAGATTTACTCGACGGCGGGGCTGACGCGGGCCAGAGAGAGGACAGAGCTTGGACGCGACAAGGGCATTGCCGGAGGAGGGGAGGGGAGAAGGCAAGAGCTGGTCTAGCCTCTAAACCGTCGTTCGAGCGATAATTGAGCGATTGAGGAGTAAGGATTGCAAGGGGAGGATTGTCGCAGATGCCCGCATTGAAGTGCAGCTGATGCCGGCCGCGTGAGTCGCATTGGGGTTACGTACCTCGAAAGATCTTTACCAGCGGGTGTGGTCCACTCCGGGCTTGACATCCAATCAGACCCGGGGATTGGCGAGGAACCGGACGGCGCGTTCCGCTCTTCGGGAGAGGCAAAAGCTTGGTTGTTGTGCTTGATCTTGTAGCAGCGAATCGAGTCTTGAAAGGTTGTTTCGATCACGAACAAGCAAATTATTGGGTCAGTGATCTTGACGGAGAATGCAGGATAGCGCTTGAAGAAAAGAGCACAGGTGTACACTTTGTGTATGAAGAAAAGTATTCGTCCTTTCCATTTGGATGCTCTTGCTCTATTTTACGCTCCGTTCGACCAGAGCTGCTGCATGATCACTCACATCACAAATGGTGATTTCCTGGCCGTACCATTCCCCTGTGATCATTGACCACTCCAGCAAGTTTCTCTCAATCTCCCGTCCCAATTCCTTCACCATCATTCTTCCAAACGTGGCACTCGACTTGCTCCTCGATGCATTGCGTGTGATCCTGGGGAGAAGAAGCACGGGGAATTCCCGACCTAGCCCTCTCGAGGCGCCATGACACTGGATTCCCATCAGCTGAAGATTGACAGGTCCCATGTAGAAAGATATCCACGGAGGCCCATCACGGCCCAGTATCCCGACGGTTATGCTCTCAAGGCAATGGGGCACAGCGATATCCTACGTCTTGGGTTCAGAGTTGGGAGGGAGTCTTTGGCCCTAATCGAGAAGGGCTCAACAATGGGCGCCGCCCAACAACGTCACAAGCTCAATGGTGACCTCTACATAGCATCGATTTGGCAGATCGAAATCATTACAAGGACGAGAAACGATACAGGTAGAAGCACCGGCCCATGATATCCATAAAGGTGTGTGACTCCCCTGGGCAGCAGTCGAAGGCTGGACACTGTGGCAGGACTTCGCTTCCGGGAGGTTGTGCAGGTTCTTCTCTGTCGTGGCCGAGTCTGAAAGGAACATACGGGGCGAACTACATGCCACACCGACGGATGGGGATGGGCAGGTCTTTGATGGTGGGCTTGAGCATGCGGTACTCACGTGCATAGATCAGGCTGTTTATGTCTTGTGCATAAGGCCACGACAAATTGCCAACGCAGGACAGTCAGTCATCACCTACTTGGCTCAACCTCTCTACCATTCCTTACCCCATCTTCCGATGTCTTCTCCCACTCCTTTTACTTCGCCTGATCTCAAGAATGGCGGCCCGCTCCTTTCCTGGAAAGACTTTAAGAGACCAAGACTCAGGCGATTCTCACCGCCGAGCAACTTTCAACTGCAAGAATACCTCGGTGGAGGAGAGGATGGCTTCGTCTTCAAAACCCAAGCTGATGAGCAAACTCTCATGGCCGTGAAAATTGTCAGTCCCATTTTCCATATAGCCACCCGATTGAAAAATTCACTGTTTGCACAGTTTTATCACAACCGGCAACCTGAACCCATATATGGCATTGGGCGTTATTGGGCCTTTGAGAGAGAGTGCATCAACTGCGCACTCCTTGACATGATCGGTGCCAGCCTCCGACAAGCGAAAACGACAGGAAGTCCAATACATTTGCGTCCAAATCCTACAAAGTACAAACACGCCATCCGCAATCTATTTGCCTTCTCTGATGAAGGGTATGCGAAGAGTCCACTTCTGGAACACTTTGTGCCATTCGAACCCAGCGAAGAGATAAACCATTGCTTTGGCTGGACAGAATTATCAGGGCGAGACATAACGCCGCTCTCAAGCGAGCCTGGGTTCATCAGGACATAGACGACAACCAACCATATTTCGCCATCGTCTACTCCTTTGTCCCCGAAGCAAAACTGGAGGCCGAAACCATCATTTCGCAACTCGAATTCTTCCACATTACCGGGTTCTACAACGTTTCGTTCAACTTCACCAACTGGTTGTGAGCAGGTGTACTTGTCGACTGCTGTGATATCGTCCACCCATTTGCCCACAAGCTAGAATGGAGTGAACATTGGTATGCAAAGAACCCGAGCATGCTCCATGCTGCAGTTAGATACCAGGCGCAAGAGGGGATTTTCTAGACTCTTGATGCTCTACCGGTTGATATTATTTGACGTAGGTCTGATGTGAGCGTAGAGGTGGAAATAGCTGTTTTCCTGTGCTCGTGTGTCCGACGCTACTTACTTTTGAGTTGCGGAACGTAAATATGAGAATTGTTTAGATGAGGCTCATCAAAATCCAGGAGAAACACTTCTAAGCCTTCCGTGTCAAGTTCATATCGTAACGCTATCAATTGTCAAGCTTAGAAATGTAATAAAGGCAGAGTTAAGGTTGCGCAAATCAACTCCAGTCTCCATCGTATTCTCATACTTTTGCGTGTTCGTACAGTCATAATACAGGTGCATCAAACTAATCCTACACCCCAACAACTCCCAGCTATGCTCGATTAATAGCCTAATATCCGTGACCTAATTCATTCATTGTAAGTCCCGATCTTTGGCAAGTCAACTCTGAATACTCACGTCCGAGGGATCGTCCCATCTTTGACATTTCCTTGGCCTGGTGCTCCTTGACCTTGGCCCTCCTCGAGTCCTCCTTTGCCTCAACCTCGAGCCTCTTGACGTGCTCCCTGGCCTCCCTCACACTCAGTCTCGCCTCCTCTAGTGCGCGGTCCGCCTCTCGCTCCGCCATCTCGGCGTTGCGCACACGCTCACGGGCTTCGAGGACTGCGGGGTCATGCTCGTTTCTGTTTCCGTGGCCAAAGCTTCGAGTAATAAAGTTTCCTCCGCCAGTACTGCGGCGGTGGGGGGAGCGAGAGGAAGATGAGGAGCGGCGGGAGTGGGAGCCTGAGGAGTGACGAGATGCGCGGCGGGGAGAGGGTTCGCGGCGAGAGGAGCCAAAAAGACCGTGCTTGCGAGGGGGTTCTTCCCTGATGGGCTCGGGGGATGGTTCACGGCGGGAGGATCCAAAGAGAGGCATGTTGATAGTACCGTGTAAGTGGTAAAAGTTGTGTAAGTGATGGAGATGAGAGGTGGAGTTAGTTGTCGAGAATGTCTTGGAGTGACTTTTAGTTCTTGTGAATGATGAGAAAAGAATGAAGCTTTTTCCAAGAGCTGGGCGGTTCTTGGCCTTTTTACACTCCTCGATCAGACACTCTCGATGCCATCAACCGCAAAGATCACCAACTGTGAAACCTGCTTTTGCCCTGACGTTGAGATAGCCCTTTGCGCTGTGACGTCAACCCAAGCGTGTAGGGTAGGCCAGGGTTGTTCCCCAAGGGTCCACCCAATCATGGCGCGTTGATGACACAATAAGGCGCCGTGGTAGGCATGGGGATAGCGTCACTTGTTTGGATGGGCGATCTTATGACGCATGAGGTGGTGTTGGAATGAGGATGTTGACGACATTGCGACTGGGGGTGATGCTTTAAAATCGGTGAGTTGATGGTGTTGATCGTGGGATTAGGGACCAGGACCTTGCACGACGACGACATTGCGAGGTAAAGGTTGCTATTGGTCTGGATCTAGACCCTGGAATGCCCTCAGACCTTGACATCGCACATGAACTATGGCTGCTTGCTTTTCCTGGATGAGTGACACCAGCAACAAGCCTCACCTGGAGACGGCGAAACATCGACAATGAGGCCAGTGCTTCTGCAAGCACTGCACAGCGCTAATTCCATCCATGGTCGTGTATCGCATCTCCCGTCGACTGGTCATTCACCTTGAACACCTCGGCGAGCATCTCTGTGCATGCCGGAATCACCTTGATCCGCTCCATCGGCATTGCAAACCAAGCATCTCGTGCTCGTCGTAATCAACAACGTGGCTGTGCACCGTATAGCTCTTGGCCACATCATCGATCTTCTGTACACCCTCATCTCCAGAACCTGGGTAAATCTCATTAAGAATTCGCTAACAAACAGAGAAGAAATGTAGTCAGACACCCAGCTGAGGATGGTGAAACAACAAGAAATGGGCGACATGGAAACAAATGGAATGTCGAGGGTAGTAGTAGAAGCAAAAAAATGTAAATCTCCCAGCATTGCGCGCGTCTTCCAGCCCTGCTTTACTCCTCCTCGTGCTCTCATCTTGCAACCGTGACTCCCAGCAAAAAAAGAAGAGGCGTAGGAGATAGGAACCGAGGCAGAAACACCAACCGAAAATAACCCTATGTGCATATATGCCGCACTAGATATGTACAGAGAAGACCCCGTTGTGAGGGGGATGAGGATGAGTGAGATGAGTGAGAAACCGGGCCGAACGAAACAATGGATCCCCTGCTCTTTTGGAAATGGTCGGATGTCGTCGATCGCTCGCTTTCGTAGGTGGTCTGGCTCGTATTCGATATAGATACTCGTCTGGTCTGACGAGCATTTTCGTATAGGTAGGTAGTTGTTGAAAAGCTCGGCCGTTTACATGACGGTGCACTTGCTCTCCTCGCGGTCCTTCTTGACGCTCAATGCCACTCGCGCGGCCTCGGTAAAGGCCTCGTTGACGCCCCGGTTCTTCATGGCCGAACACTCGAGATACCGGAGCGCGTTTATGCGCCGTGCCACCTCAAGGCCTTGGTCGTAGTTGATCATGGGCCGCTTCTCCCTCGGCTCGCCGGACTCGCCCTCCTCCTCCTCGCCTTGTTCTCGGAGATCGCACTTGAGGGCGACCAGGACAAGCTTCACGCCGGGGCAGTTGTCGGCAATCTCGCCCACCCACTTGGACTCGACGTTTTCAAGCGAATCCTTGCTATCGACGGAATAGCAAAGCATAATTAGATCCGTATCGTCTGGGGTGAGTCGGGGTTAGCACGCGACGTGGACGGGCGGTTGGCACGTGAGTTACCATAAGAGAGGGATCTTAGCCGGTCGAATTCCTCCTGACCGGCTGTGTCCCAGAGCGAAAGCTCAATATGCACGTTGTCCACAAAGATGTCTGCGCGAAACGTTAGTCTGCGCTTCTCGGAAGCACGGGCGGGTGCATTGTATCGTACCGTGGACGTAGTTCTCGAAGACGGTGGGTTCATAGACTGTTGGGAAATAACTGGCGCGACAAATAAGTCTCTTATCCCGCGATTCTTGACTTCTCAAACATACCCTCTCGTAAAGACATTCAGCAACGAGGTCTTTCCGCATGCACCATCGCCCCTAATCGACGCAGTTCAGGTCAGTGCAAGCTCAATGTCTGGGCTGGGCGGGGGGTTCGACGCACAGCAGCACCAGCTTACGCTGGACGGTCTTGGAACCTCCGCAGAGAGAAGGCATCGTGGCGGCTCGGTCAAATCGCGTGTGGTGGAAGAGGGAGATTGGGCAAATTCGAGTGAGGAATCGCGATGGCGATCTTGAGTGATCTCGGTTCGTGCTCCTTTGAAACCCTGCTCACAGGTGGCGCGCTGATCAAGACTCGGGTCAGCAAGGTACGGGATGGTAATCGCATACGACTTGGCGGGTGTCAACGGACGCTGTCGGGGGGGATCGAGCTCGGGAGTCGAGAGTGAAGCTTTTGCGAGAGAAGGTGATTGTCGCAAACTGGCCAGATGGCACGTCGTCGGGCAGAGAGGGAGAGAGAGTCGTTGGAGAGGATCGATTTCAATCACGGGCGACAAATTGGTAGCGCAAGAGGGCGGATCAAGGACCGGCAGGGGCAGCGAGGACAGACGGGGATTAAGTCGACGGGGCAGGAAATGAGCCGCTGGGGGGCAAAAGAGGGAGCGAGAGGAAAAGATGAAGTCAGAGGCCACACAGTCCCGTCAGTGGAGGGAATAGGATTGCGGCCGAGCAAGGATCCCTTTTCTGTCCATTGCTCGGTGGAGTTCCCCCTCCTGGGCGAGGAATCGGCCATGGGGCACCTGATTGGCTGACCGCCCAGATTTAGCTTCAATATTGGGACCCAAGCCCGCTGTAACTCCAGCGTCCAGAGTCGGCCTGGAACACACTCAAGGGGGGCCGAGCAGCACAGCACTGGAGCCGTCAGGTGCTGTAGAGTCAGGTCTCCCTCGTTCCCCCTGGCACGCCACTCAATGAGGTCCACTATTCCGGCCCTGACCTTTCCCGACGGGCTCTAGCCTCTCTATTAAACCGTTGCTTCTCCCTCGGCGCCGGTCCATGATCGCCCGGACATTGAGGGGTCCGTGACCGTCCTTTGGGGAGAGGTCCAATATCGAGGCCAAGATTGTGGAAGAGAAGAGTCTAGATTCATCACCATCCAAGCATGACCCAAGAATTTGGTCGAAACGGCTCCTCCGTCGGCAAGAACGAAAAAAAGACTCGCTTGGTGGAGGTGTTCGGAAGCTTCGCGTCGAGTTGTGGCACCTCACCCACCATGTTGGCGATTCAGGTCGGGTCGGGTGGCTTTGTCGCTGAATCGTCATTCAATCGTGGCTTGGCCGCCTTCGTTTATATCCGCGCATTATCTTGCTTGACGTTAGTGCTCCCGTCAACTGATACAGTGCAGTACCAAGCGACGGGGCTTTCCACTCGATGCAGTCAGGCTAAGACATTGGCTGCTAAGAGCCCGGGTCTCTGGGTTCTGGGTCAGAATCAACGCCATCTTCCGGTGATGCGACACTGTTCAGCCTTTGGAGTCAGGTGGATGAATCATTCATTATTGCAGATGCCACTGTTATTGATCGGCCTCAACCTCGCGTCACAGCTCCGAGGGAGACCTCTATGCTCATAATTACCTCCAATAGAACCAAATATCAAACGCCGAAAGCCATGATTTGCAACCTTGATATATGCCCGCTTAATCGTCGTCTCTCTGATATCCTCGTCGTGCTCCTCCCATCCGCTCTGCCAAGCCCTTGTTTCCTGCCTGCTGATGCAGTCTGTTGACGAACCCACGATCTCCCCCGCGCTCTCTCGCCTTGTCATCGGCTTCTCGAAGCGCCCGTTCCCGTTCTTCCAGCGCTGCTAACCGCTTCTCACGGTCTTCGTCAAGCTCTGAGGCTGCCGATTGCATCGCTGCCAACTTGCGCTGGCGCTCCTCCTCCTTGGCCTTGTCATCTTCCTCGTTGTGTCGTGGCTTCCTATCACGTGTCTCGCCGCCGTAGCTGCGCCGCGAGTCTCGTCGTCGATCATCATCGTAGCGCCTGTCATCACGGCTTCGGCGGTGGCGTCGAGAGGCTTCCTCATCCTCTGAATCGTGTCTTCTTCGCGAACGTCGCTCTGGCGAGTGGTCATCTCGTTCTCTGCGTCGCCTGTGCCGATCTTCTCGGGAATCGTCGTGTCGTCGTGGGCTTCGTGATCGCGAGTAAGACCGTCTCCGCCTGTGATGTCTGTCCTCTGAGTCGGCACTGCGATGGCGATGTCTCCTGCGGTGTCGCTCGTGTCGTTCCTCTCTCCTCCTAGACTTGTCCTTCTTCTCGTCGTCAACCCCCATGGATGCGAGTAGTTGGCGTCGCTTGATCGGATCGTTCATCATCGCTTCGTACGCAGCTTGCTCTTGTCGCTTGATGGCTAGTAGAGGGTCGTCGCGGATCTTGGCAGCTGTGTCCCGTGCGGTGTTGGCATTTTGCAGTGCCATGAAACTCTCCTCTCCCGCCTGCTTCTCTAGCTTCTTGTGTTCGGTCCCCTTGATGAGGTTGTCGATTCTTCGCTTTCCAAGCAGGTACGCCTCCGTCTCCTCTGTTGTGCCAGTCTGTCCATCGTTGGGACCTTGATACATCCAGTCGACTCGATCGATGCGCTTCTTGCCTCCGGCAGCCTCGAGCTGTCGCTGAACCTCCTCCTTCGCGCGCTCCTCCTTGATTTCATTGATGCGCTGTTGGGTGCGCTTGCGCTCGGCAAGGGCCTTTTGTTCCTCCTCGTAGACGGCCTGTTGGTTGCGCCTCAGCGCAGGGTGGAAAGACTTTTTCAAATTGAGATCGCCGCCTCCCATGATGGGCAAATTCGCTGGAATAAGTAGCGGGCAATCTGAGTTGGACGAAAAGCGACAGGGCGACAGAGAATGCGAGTGGATGGCGAAAAAGTAGAAGGGTTGATGAAGCGTGTTTGGATTCCCTTAGGCAGTGGGGTGGCAATCAGGTTTGAGTCAGTCACCCGAGCGTCCCAGCCACACAGAAAAGATCTTATCATGCTTATCGGGTTCGCTCTTATCGGTTCTTATCTTATCGCCCATCTGCGCCAGGATTACAAGATGCCCGCAAGTAATGTGACAAGATTGAGCACGCCTCGCATCACAAGACAGGAACTTAATGCCAAACTAGGGCTTGGGGTCACTTGGCATGTTACAAGAGCCTTCTAGAAGATTGAGAAGAATTAGCTCCCTAAGACTGCGTGTCCTCGACCTTGAGCAGTGGAAGAGTAATCTTGGCCAGGTCTCTCGTGGCATTCTGACCATCCGTTTAAGCGATAGCCATGATTGCCAGGTGCATACCTAGAGGCATCCTTATGCTCTTCATACGTCCTGAAGACTGGTGAGCTAGTCCCTTTATGTTCTGGGGAGAGGCGTCGCCTCGTCAAGCCCCTCAGAACCATCACCACTCAATCAAATGGCAGGCGAGTCCCGCATCATTAATTTCGTCGTCACGTTGGAGAAGCAGGTATTCCGATCAGCGTTAGTTGGTATTGTACAGTCATGTCTCGTCCGCCCCCTGTCGCAGGCTGAGATGTCGTCTTTCCCAAACCAAGACTCCCGCGATGCCAGCACATAGTCATACATTGCTCTCCTCCACGATATTCAATTCCCGCAGACCAGCTCTCTACCAACTGGCTCTCTTCACACCAGGAATGTTGCCAGCCATGGCCTCCATTCGAAAGTTGTACTGCAAGTGTCAGCCTCAGCGTCTGGCGTCGTGGCCTCGGTTCGGCGCGTACCCTGGTCATCTTGAAGTCGCTCAATACACCGCGGCCTTGGCCACCCATGATGCATCGATTTCGGATCTGAGTCGGTCGGGTATAGCAGTGCATCTGCGTTAACTGGAGCTGGGCCTCGGCGCGGACTCGGGGGGGAAGTGTGGTATTGCGGATGATATAACGGAGGGCTTGTCTGAACACTGTGTTAGCAAATGGCTCAAATTGGGGTATGGGGAGGGAAGAGGCCTTGCCGCCCGCTGAAAGGGCCGTGCAAAACGTGAGGGCTTCGGGAGAGTGGGAAGAGTTTGCGCACCTCTCAGTCTCGTGTTGCTCAAACACCTTGCGTTTTGTGTGATCACGCAGAGTTCGGACGTTGACGAAGCAGCCCAGGTCGAGCTTCTTCGCGCGGAACATCGACATGCTGGGCAATTGGGGCGGGCAATGCGGATTGCTGCTTGCTTAGAGATGTTGCGCTCAGGTAAAGCTAGAGTTGAGGCCGATTTTTGGTATTGCCGAAGAAAGCCCGGGCTCCGCCACCGGCAGCTGGGGATAGAGGCGTCACGTGGTTTAAAATCGATCGCGAAAAACCACTAAACTAAACGAGATACGGTACTTTGGGCTGTTTTTTTTTTTATCATCATGACTTTATGTCAGGTGGAAATAGAGTAGAGTATTTGCCTTTGAGCAAAGTGAGCTTTCAATCTTCCCTTACGCTTGAATGGTCCAGACTAATGCTTGCTTCCCTGCCATGGTGATTGATTCGCAACATGGTATACAAAAACCGGTCGCCGTTAGATCCAACTTTGTGCGATATAAACCAACATTTTTCGTATATCTTCACATCCAGATATTTACACAGAGATACAAGATATTATCAGATAATGAACTTATGATTGTTTTCACCGTCCAATGCCCTGTCCCGATCGACAATTGATTGACCATCCCTGATCTTGTCTCGGTGTAGGGTAGTGCCTTGTCACGTGCCCATGCAGTGAGCCGCCCTCCGGGCCGTGGTTCCGAAACCGCCCTGAGGATGTGGGGGCAAGGCGTCAAGGGGCATGGAGACGGGAGGGATACAAAAATGGTACTTGAATTATCTCACAAATTCGCAGAGAACCAAGGTACTAATTTCCAGTCCATGGTGGTGCTGCACCAATCGTGGGGCCTGCGCTGGCCCCACACATCCTCACACACCAAGAGGTGGATGGCTTCGGAATGTGACGTGACGCAACACGGGGTGGATTAGATAAAGATAATGCTGATTGAGCCTTGAGACTGAGAGCAAGGGCATCATTCCTTCAAGGTCCTATAAATGACCAGTCTTTCTTTTTCATCCTTGTAGTAAAACACTGTCTTGGATTCTCTCCGACATCATCGCGGTCTTTCTTGTGATTTCGACGTGCTGAATGAGAGGGGAAACCGCCCACCATGGATCCTAGCAGTGAGAACCTCCTCAAGCCAGGCGGGCGCTCGTCTTTTGACGGGAGCTCCGATGGCTACTCCGACATTGATGCGACAGACTATCTCGACAAGAATCTCGTTCCATTTCAAGAGGCGCCGCCGACTTATGTCCCTCCCCGACGAGTGAAGCCTACTGGTCTCTTCCGCCCGTGCCGTGCCTCACCCAAACGATGCTGCTTGACCGTTGTCGGAGTTGTTCTGGCTATCTGGATTGTCATTTCAGCTCTTGGCGCCTTTGCTTGGAAGAAGATCAAAGCACCACCGACTTTTGGACAGTCGCCGCCATGGTACCCAAGCCCCAAGGGTGGCTCGTCCAAGAACTGGGAGAAGAGTTACAGCTTGGCCGCCCAGCTCGTTGGAAAGATGACGTTGGCTGAGAAGGTCAATATCACCACAGGAACAGGATGGAGTATGGGATTGGCTGTGGGAAACACAGGCGCCGCGGTCCATGCCGGATTTCCTTCTCTGGCGCTGCAGGATGGTCCTCTGGGAATCCGCTTTGCCGACAACGCGACAGCTTGGCCTGCTGGTGTTACTGTTGGAGCTACGTGGAACAGGAAGCTGATGTATGAGCGCGGCAAGGCTCATGCATTGGAAGCAAAGGGAAAGGGCGTCAATGTCATTTTGGGCCCTGCTATCGGCCCCCTCGGAAAGATGCCCGCCGGTGGACGCAACTGGGAGGGATTTGGCCCTGACCCCTACTTGCAAGGCATTGCCGGCGCACAAACTATTCGAGGTATTCAAGACCAAGGCATTATGGCCACGATCAAGCACTTTATTGGCAACGAGCAGGAGCATTTCCGTCAGTCTTGGGAGTGGGGTCTCCCCAACTCCATGTCGTCCAACATTGACGACCGGACTCTGCACGAGCTCTACGCTTGGCCATTTGCGGATGCCGTAAAGGCTGGAGTTGCGAGCGTCATGTGCTCGTACAACATGGTTAACAACTCATACGCTTGCCAGAACTCGAAGCTGCTCAACGGCATCCTCAAGGACGAGATGGGCTTCCAGGGTTTTGTCATGTCGGACTGGCTGGCCCAACGATCTGGTGTGGCGAGTGCCTTGGCTGGGTTGGACATGTCGATGCCTGGAGACGGATTGAAATGGCAGGATGGCGATTCCCTATGGGGTCCTCGCCTTACTCAGGCTGTTCTCAATGGATCTTTGCCGGTGGATCGACTGAATGACATGGCACTCCGAATTGTTGCTTCTTTCTATCAGCTCGGGCAGGACAAGCACGAGAACAAGGGCCCTAACTTCTCGTCGTGGACCTACGACAAGATGGGGATCCTGGCCCCTGGGAGCCCTTCGCCTCAGGAAAAGCAAGTGGTAAACCAGTTTGTGAATGTCCAAGATAACCACGCCGAACTCGCTCGACAGATTGCCATCGAGGGAACTGTCCTGCTCAAGAACGACGGAGTTCTTCCTCTGACTCGCGACGGGGCCTTGAATAGCACCGAGTCTGACAAGGGACCTGGAAAGATCAAGATTGGGATTTTCGGTGAGGATGCTGGTCCTGGAAAAGGACCCAACAGCTGCCCCGACCGAGGGTGCAATGATGGCACGCTTGGCTCTGGCTGGGGCAGCGGCTCAGCCGATTTCCCGTTCTTGATCACTCCGATTGAGGCTCTACGGAGAGAGTTCAGCAAGGACAAGGTTGAGGTGAGCGAGTTCCTGTCGAACAAGGTCAAGGATGCCAAGAAGGCAACGGAACAGGACGTTTGCTTGGTGTTTGCCAACTCGGACTCGGGTGAGGGATACCTCGGCTGGAACGGCGTGCACGGTGATCGAAACGACCTATTCCTGCAGAAGGGAGGCGACGCACTCGTCACCGAGGTTGCCAATCACTGTGGTGGCGGAACTGGCACAACGATTGTGGTGATTCATGCCGTTGGTCCTGTTGTTGTGGAGAAATGGATCAACCACCCGCGAATCAAGGGCCTGTTGGCAGCCAACCTGCCCGGCGAGGAGAGCGGGAATGCCATCGCAAGTATCCTTTTTGGCGATGAGAGCCCCAGCGGAAAGCTCCCGTACACCATCGGCAAGACCCTTGCGGATTACGGCGAAGGTGGCCAGGTGCTGTATTTGCCCAACGGAGTCGTTCCGCAGCAGGACTTTGGTGAGGGTCTATACATTGACTACCGACACTTTGACAAGCACGACATCGAGCCTCGATACGAGTTTGGCTTTGGACTTTCGTACACTACCTTTGAGTACAAGGACCTGAAGGTCAACCGGGATGTAGCTGTGTCTCACCTCCCAGCTTTGCGACCATCGCAGCCCAGCGCAGAGCCTCCAAAACTGGGCGACAAGATTCCTGATGTTAAGGAGGGCCTTTGGCCAAAGGGCATTCGTAGACTTGAGAAATGGATCTATCCATACATCGAGTCAGCGGACGACATCAAGCTTGGCGACTACCCCTACCCAGACGGCTATCATGTCGAGCAGCCTCCCTCACCAGCTGGAGGCGAAGAAGGTGGCAACCCTGATCTCTGGACACCCGTGGCGACAGTCTCTGTGGTCGTCACCAATAGCGGCTCTGTCGATGGCAAGGCGGTGCCGCAGCTTTACCTGTCGTACCCTGACAGTTCCAAGGTAGACCACCCCGTCCGTGTTCTGCGCGGCTTCGACAAGGTGTTTTTGAAGAAGGGAGAGAGTAAGACGGTCGAGTTCAAGCTCACTAGGAGGGACTTGAGTTACTGGGACGTGGCGGAGCAGAACTGGCGGGTGACGGGTGGCGGAGAATTCACTGTTGCTGTGGGAGAAAGCTCGCGGGATTTGAAGTTGACGGGGACCTTTTCTGTCGAAGAGTCATAGTCACTCGGGTTCATCGAGAGAGGAGATTGGCTCTGAGGGGAGCTGCCGTGGCGCTTGATAGATCTGGGTCCGAGATGATTGTGCTTGTGGATAGGTTGCGTACATGATATCTGCTCACAAATGTTTGACGTTGCAATCGTTCTTTGTTCTTCCATATTTCTCATGCTCCTACAAACCACTCACCAAGCAGGACAAAACGCTGATCCGCCATTCTCTGTTCCTCATGATACCTATCCACTGCCGACTCTCCCGTTACAATTACCACAACCTTGCTAGTGCTTTCTCATGCGTTCTGGCGGAGCGGGGATATCGGGAACAAAGCTTTTTAGTTCAGAGAGTCGGAACCCGCCGTCTGCCTCGTTCATCTCGACAGCTGGACGAGGAGCCAGGCGGTTCCGGTCGACATCACGCAGGGCAGCGCCGTTGATATCGCAAGAGGGCGAAAACATGATGCCGGGGACCTTTCCACTCACAGAAGCCCCCTTGGCGCGTTCGTAGGCTGCGATGGCGCTCGTTTCGTTGTCGACGTCGAAGACGATGCCGACGTTGGGGAGGGGGAGGGGCGCGCAGGTATTGTTTGCCCCAGGCTTGTCCTTGTTGACGACGGTGAAAGTAGTGGTAGTTCCATCAGAATGCTGGAGAACCTTGAGTCGTAGGTCCTCGTCGTCTTTGAGGAAAGGTTCGTGGGATTCGATCGGACGGCTAGGGTGAGGAGGGGGAGGTTGGCCCGCGTAGGCTTGTTTCTGGGAATCGCGGCTTGGTTTTGGTCGAGGAGGATAAGTCTGAGCAGTGTAGGACGCGACAAAAGCTCGGCGAGGAGCTGAAGAGGGGATAGCGGTTCCTTGAGGGTGAGAGGAGTAGGGGTAGATGTTTGGGTCTGACACTCGATTCCTGCGGGAGCGGCCGCTTCCCTTGGGCTTTCGGAACGAATCACGCCTCGCCATGATGGTCCGTTTTCCTGGCAAGAATGGGCTATGATGGAGAGAAAGGTACTTGATCATTTACACGGCCTGTCATGGTCGGTAGGTCTTCATCATGGTGGAGGGGGCATCTGCTCGCTTCGGTTCTGCCAGTGGCCGGCACTGTCAACGCCTTCACCACGTAAACAAACGCATGAGTTGCTCGTAGCAACTGCAGCCCAAAACAATCTTGTTTAGTTTTCTTTGAACTGTTTTTATCTCATCTTCAGGAGCGCGCGCGAGTTGAGTATTCTTCCAACACCACTGTCATCGCCCACCCACCCACACACTCGTCTCGATCATGCCCATCCTTTCCGACAAGGCCGGGGTTCCCCCTCACTACAACTTCGACTCACCTGCTCATCCCGGCGAAAGGTTTCCTATTCCATGGATTGGCAACGAGCCCGACGCTAGCAAGCGCCGCGAGTACATCAGGACCTACTGCGAGTGGATGAGCCCCAACGAGATGCACCGCTACGGCGAGCTGCGTAACTACGCTGACAGGGCGATCACACTGGCTTTGAAGAAGGCTCAGTGGAAGGAGGTTCCAGGAAAATTCTTTGCGTACATGAGTGACATGATCACCTGGAAATGCTTTTGTACGTAGTCCCTTGGACTCGAGTCATCTCTATTGCTGACCTTTGTGCGTGCCACAGTTGAGCGATCTCGTCCCAATGAGCCTGAGTGGCCATGGAAGAAACGCCTTCGCCCTGACCCATCTGATGTGGTCATGTCACGTTGCTACGACAGACTTCGACGGGAGGACGACTCTGCCCTGGAGCCTCCCCAACCTGTTCCCGCGCCCGTCCCCGAGCTTGTTCTTGAGCCTGCTGCCCAGCCCGAGCCTGCTGCCCGACCTTTCCTTGAGGTGGCTGTACCCGAGCTACTTTCCCCTCGAAGCACTCTCTTGACCCGAAAAAAAGAGCTGGAAGAGCTCTATAACGGGATTGACGACATCAGGAACACGTCAGGCCTGGCCGTCCCGTTCAAAGCGGCCCAGGTCTTTGACAGAGTCCAGGGACATCTCCTCAAGGAGATGAACGAGTGTGGAGTAACCTACACCGAGAAGAGATTCACGAGACCTCCTCTGAACCCAGTCCCACTGGATGATTTCGAGCTTGATCAACTCAAGCATAACAAGGCACGGAAGAAGCACCAGGAGTCGACGCTCAATCTCCTTCCCCCCCCGAAGGACCTACGCAGCACGCGAAAGGAGAACAGGGCGCATCGTAACAGATCGGTGAGCACTGGCGCCGAGAGCAGCCTCTTCGTCGCGGACGATAAAAACACAAACACAAGTCACATGCAACCCCTCGGTCTCAAGCGCCTTCGTTCCGACACGCCCACGCCAGAGCCCAATGCCGCCCTGGGGCAAGAGTATCATCCCATGGCTGGCTTCATGAAGACTCTTTACGCCCTTTCCAAGCACTTGCGTCTTGATGTGGATGGTGAGGTCGGAATCACGACGTTGATCAGCCTCTTGATGCCTGACCGCGTGGACGGAGCTCAATCCAGACGGCTTCATGACCTGGTTAATCGGGACACAAAGTGGATCTGCTTCAAGACGCTTCTTGAGAAGGATCTTACTGGTTGTTCGACTGACGAGCTTGAACGCACTGGGTGTGTCAAACATGACGGGAACTGCCACAACTTCCTCAGACTCGTCTCGCTTGGGCATCGGGGCCGAGAGATGCACTTCATGACTATCCGCCACGGGCCCAACTAGTCTCCCCGTCGCCAGAACCCTTTAGTGATCTGACGCTGTCGCCTGGGACCTTTCAGGGTCTGCTGCCGTTTTGAGTTCGTTCTCCCGACACCATTCTCTGTTCTCCAGTGGCACCCCAACACCCTGCCTCTGTCTGTGTAGCGACATCACAATGGCCCACATCTGTATCGCACTTGAGCATGGCGAGCACTGTGTTTTACTTTCTTTTCAAGCATTTCGGTATGGATTGGCTGTTAGAGTATGGCTGAGGGCTTGGCGCCACGGTCCTTGCGAGGGTTGGGTTGAGTTGATGATTGACGACATGATCGGCTTTGCATGTACGAGAACTGGGCTAATGAGGGATTAGAGCATAGCTTGCTTCTTATTAGATGTAGAAGACTCTGTATGACCTTCTTAAACGCTTTGACTGTACTGCTGTGTTGTATGTGTGTTGAATGGCGAACGCCAGGATCGAGGCTCCATTAGTCAGGGTCGCCCTCACCGTGGGCTCTTTACATAGCCGGTCCACTCACATCGTACGCATATCTGTGAGTGAGAGTAAGAAAGAGATGTCTCTGATCGTCAACGGCGCCGAATCATCTACTCACTGGCTTTGTTCTCCAACGAATCAGCGCATGGGCGACTTCACAGTTAAGGAGGGCTTGGACAACCACGCCGTCATGGGCTGGCACACGCTTTTAATGGCCGAGAGGTATAAAAGAGATCAAAAGTCTAGAGTGTTCGCTTCTATACAATCTACATCCTGCAATACTTCGACAGACACCCGACCTCACCCTGCTCACTCACTAAGTAGGCAACTTTAACAGCACAGCGACTTGGCAAGCAGTGTTGCAGCGAAAGCACAATCTCGTATATCACCAAGGATCAGTTCGACCAGATTACTCAAGATGCCCCCCGAGACTACCAATCAAGTCCGTAGGGATCACACACGCTGGGAATGCACCCGCACGACTTCAACGGGCACCTGTGGAATGGTCAATGACATGACCCGGAGTACATGCGAAGCCCCGACCTGCGACTCTCAGCGCCAAGCCGGCGATTTCGCGCTCAATAATTATAGTGAACAGATTGGCAAACTTTCCTCAGTAGACAATCAAGGGGCAGAGCATTGGATGTACTACGAGAGGCTCGTCAATGGCACTCATTGAGTTGATGGGTATAATTAGAACCAGGCTCGGCTGGATATAGAGGCAATGGGAATGACGGCCAAGTCTTTGGTTCAAGCCAAGAGGGTGCGCACCCTTTGGCGATGGCCGATGGTGGCCTTGTCCTGTAGGCAAGATGCTTAACAGAACACAGAGGAAGCTAGTCCCCGTTATATAAACAGACACACACGATGAACCCATCGGAAACGAACGTATATGTAAATCTCGTCGTACTCATTAAATCGCTAGGACTCGAGGAGTACCCAACATTGACCGTCTTAAAGCAATCTCTAAATATGCTAGACCCGCTCCATCTATATGCATCGTACACAACATAAACAACTCAGTAGACGTAGCGGAAGCTCAGGTTCTCCTTGTCCGTAAGGTCCTCCCAAGCGCGCGCCGTGGCATCGACACTTGCCTCGGCAATGCCCGCGGCGGCCATCTCGTCGCGGCGACGGTTCTCACGGCGCAAGTGCCATCGTAGAGCGAGGATGACGATGACAAGAAGACTGTAGCAGCCCAGGTGGGTGGCGAAGGCGATGAAGTAGCGGGGGCCGTCGTGAGAGAGGAAAACTTGGGGGCCGATGGCGTTACCGGCGGCCCAGATGATGAAGTTGAATGCGACAACGACTGTCTTCTTGGTCTGACCGGCGGTGTTTCGCGAGATCATGGAGAGACCGAGAGTCTGGGCAGACCAGAAGGAGAGGGTGATGTAGTAGCAGATAAGGAGACCGACGTGCTGGGCAAAGGTCCGGTTGGGGATGGTCATGAGGAGGATAGTGCCGACGAAGGACCTGCGGCTGTCAGCATAGTTCACGAACGCCAACGAGGGATAGACTCACGGGATACAGAAACCAAGCATGACAAGAAGGTTCTGATTGGTCTTCTTGACAAGCCAAGCCGATGAAAGCAGCACAATGATGATGTAGAAGCCTAGGACCATGGCAAGCAGCTGAGTCTCGAGGGTGCTGAACCCGAAGCTCTTGATGATGATGTTGGCAAAGGCACCGAGACCAGACGTAGGAATGGTGGTGCACAGAGAAATGAGTGCGTAGCCGTAGGTCTGGGGGTCCTTGAGACCCTCGAGGAACTGCTCCTTCTTGAACTTCTTGTTCTGGATACCCGTCTGGTTGTCGCGGACGCGCTCAACCATCTCGTGCTTCTCCTGCTCGGTCCAGCACTTGGCGCGCATGGGAGAGTCGGGCATCCACCAGAGAACGAAGAAGCCAAAGATGACCGAGATGACACCGTACGAGAGGAAGAGCCACTGCCAGGACCTGAGGGGGCCGCTCTTGATGAGGGAGAAGCAGTAGGCGAGGAGGCCACCAACGATCTGCTGGGCTCCGTTCATCATGTACCTATTGCGGTTGTTCAGTTTTTGAGTGTGTTCATGTTCTTCGGGGGTGCTCACCAGTAGGTGACACGAGAGGCCTGTTCCTCACGACGGTACCAGATGGCAGACAGGATGACGAAACATGGCTGGCATGCCGATTCAAAGATACCCAGGAGAGTTCGCACAATGACCAGGCTGGTGAAGCTCTTGCAGGCAGCATGACAGGCAAGAGTAGCACCCCAGGCGATGATGCAGAAGCTCAGGTATTTGGCAATGGGAACGCGGGAGATGAGCCAATTCTGGGGGTATTCAACGACGAGGATCGCGAGGTATATACATGTAGTGAGCCACGAGAACTGTTAAAGCCAATGGTCAGCGTTGTTCAAGACGGGGTCGATCGGGATAACCTACGTTTTGGCTGATGGTCCCATCTGGGTTCTCCAGGCCAGTGTCGGCCGTGAGACCCATGATGGAGGCAAACGAGAGAGTGCCCTTGTCAATGGCCTGTAGGAAGTAGGTGCAGATCATGACGAGAAGGACTCGCTTGTCAATCATCTTTCGCAACTGGGCGCTACGCTCGGGGCTAATGTCGATACGGACATCAGAGACATACTGGGCAAGCTCCTTGTCAACTCGCTCAGAGTGCTGAGTGGGCTTCTCAAGGTCTTCGACCTCGTCGAGGGACTGCTTGCGCTGGACTTGGTCGGCGGACTCCATAATGTGACAAGAAGGGGGCAATGTGAGGGGAGGGCTTGGTGGTTGTCTTGGCCTTGGGGAAATTCCTTGGCCAAGAGATGGGTTGTAGAGCTTTTTTATCTACTCAAGAGTCGGACTGACGGGTTTTACAATCCTGGGGTCTGGGGGAGAGGAGGCGAGCGAATGGACTTCCCCAGGTGCCACTCCGTCTGACTCGGTGCGGAGATGGCTTGGGCTTCCCCATCTCCCCCAGACGCCCCAGTCTTGGGTCTCCAGACGAGCGAGACCGCTAAAGCCCAGAGAGGGTTAGGCAGAGGAGGGACCCACGGGGCGAGTCGTGCCTCGCTTGGGTTTGGACCGAATGCCCGAATGGCTCTCTGGCATGCTCGGTTGTGCGGCAGAGTCTGCTTGAGGTTTGACCCCAACTCTTTCATCTCCAACTGTTCATGCTGGTTGGCTTGAAGATGTGGTTCTCAGGAGAGGAGGGTCCACTGAATTGGGACCGAAAAGTGAAAAGGACCAGGATCTCCGCCTGAGGGATAATACCAGTGGTCTGTGGATGGGGAAAGGTGAGCTGTGTGGGTTGGAGAGAGCGGAATGCAACCCTGTGTGTCAGGGGGAGGCTCGATCATCATCATCATCAGACGTGGCATGATTTGTGAAAAGGGAAAGCCGTGCTTCTGAGGGCGTTTCGTTCTGGAAAGGATTTCGGTGCATGGTGGTGAGTTGGCATGGGTACTCCAATGCTGATGCCTGGGTGCTTTTGTTCCCTGTCGAGAAATTGGAGAAGTGAAGTGACGGCGCGAGTTACTCCGCATCGTCTGTGTCTGTCTGCCATGGTGTGTCTGTCATGAGTTGATGCTGGAGGGAGGAGTAGGGTAGTCTCTGTATGTGATTGCTTAAGGCCATTACGAAGCCCATTAACCGACAAAGAGAATAAGGTTACGGCTCTGTGGATTATGTACCAGTATTGAGAATGGCAGTCCCACAGTCAAACATTAGCGCCAAGTCTTCTCTCTTTGTCTCGTTGCAAACAATTGCCGACCCAGCATCCAGCTTCGGAAACCTCGGTCTTTTCTTTCACCATGTTTCCCCCAACTCGTTATGGCTTCATCATAGCTCTTCACCATTCCCCTTCTCGGACGCTCACCTCGGCCTGCCTGAGTCTCCGCCCCCATCTCGAGGCGCCCCCCAGACCCCCACCCCCACAGAACCAAGTTTCTTTCCAAAGTGCGGAGAGGGTGTGGAGTGACGTTCCCGGCCTCTCATAGGACGGCGTGACTTGACCGAAGCTCACGGCTCGGTCTGCTTCGGACCGAAGTTGTGGGTTGATGGGTCTTCGCGGGGAAGCTCAGATGGCCACTCAGAGTCCAAATGACATGAGAGAGTGGGAGCCGTTGGCGCGGCTGTGGGCATCCTGGTCGACTTGCCTCACTATTAAGATGCTTACCGCCTTCCTCCGTGTTGATCCCGTTGTTCCCATGTTTCGTTCCATTGTTGAGTGACCAGGCGAGTGATTGGGAAAAAAAGCGCTCGGTCAACACAACATCACGCACAGGATTATTACGGAGAGATAGAGGCTCTCACCGAACTATCGCGCCATACCTACCAGGGTCCCTCTTTTTACTTTACCCCTCTTCTTCACACACTCCCCCATCACATCATGCCTTCCCACATGCACGGCGTCGCCGCGGAAGACGTCCACAAGCAGATTCGTCTTCTCATCCATGAGCTCGTCAACATCAAGGACACAACCGGAGAGTTCCTGCTAAAACTCGACGATGGCCGCATCATCGACACCAAGGGCTGGAACGATTGGGAGTGGACGCACGGCATCGGTCTGTACGGCATTTGGAAGTACTACGAGATGACGGGAGAGGACGAGTGGCTCAAGATCATCGAGGACTGGTTCCAGGCCCGCTTCAAGGAGGGCCACAAGGGCAAGAACATCAACACCATGGCTGTTTTCCTGACCCTGGCCTTCGTCTATGAGAAGACGGGTAACCCGACATACCTGCCCTGGCTCGATAGCTGGGCCGAGTGGGCATACCACGACCTCCCACGCACCAGGCACGGCGGCATGCAGCACATTACCTACCTTGAGGTCAACGACCAGCAGCTCTGGGATGACACCCTCATGATGACGGTGATGCCGCTGGCCAAGATTGGTCTGGTCCTCAATAGGCCGCATTACGTCGCCGAGGCCAAGAAGCAGTTCCTTCTTCACATCCAGTACCTGTTTGACACAAAGACGGGACTTTTCTTCCACGGCTGGACTTTCAAGGACGGTGGCCACAATTTTGCTGATGCACGATGGGCACGCGGTAACAGCTGGGTCACCATTGTCATCCCCGAGTTCCTGGAGCTCGTCGGACTCAAGACCGACGATCCTCTCGGCTCGCACCTCATCAACACCCTCGAGAGCCAGTGTGAGGCTCTCGCCAAGCTGCAGGCCCCCAACGGCTTGTGGCGCACACTCCTGGACATCTCAGAGGAGGAAGGCTCGTATGTCGAGGCCAGCGCTACTGCGGGTTTTGCGTACGGCATGCTCAAGGCCGAGCGACGGCGGTACGTGGGCAAGCAGTACTCTGAGGTGGCAGTCAAGGCGATCAAGGCTGTGCTGGAAAATATTAGCCCGGAGGGAGAGTTGCTCAACACGTCATTTGGCACGGGTATGGGCCATGACTTGCAGCATTATAAGGATATCCCACGGACGAGCATGCCGTACGGACAGGCTATGGCTATGATGGCCCTGGTTGAGTTCTTGCGGGTGTTTGTGTAAGGTAGTTTTGACGATTTGACGATGTGATGATGGGTTGGCAGCTGAGCTGAACCGCATGGAAGGATAGGCTCTGGATGGGACAGCTTATGTAGAAGCATCTTGAAGTGTTCGAGGTGCCGGTCACAATGGAACATGTTTGGCGTTTAACCTATTCATGCACAATTCTCTTGATGCCTGCATTGTCTTTGTTCTTAACAAAGGCCCCAGACTATAAGATTACTCTAACTTCACCTGGGACAACTCCCAGCCTGAATTTGTTCTCTCGGGAGGTGCTAAACAAGAATGGAGCCCGTATAGAATTTCCTAACAAAGGGACCTGGCCCAGGCGTGTTTATACCGTTTTGTCGTTATGCTTTCATAGAGTTGAAATGGTAAGAAGCCTCTGCCACGCCACTCCCCTTGGTGTTGAGTTGGTGCATATCCTCAGGTTCTTCAAGGCAAGGTGCTTAAATCTGCAAAGTTTAGTGGTAAATATTTGCCTCGCTATCAACCTTGCCAGAGGTGTCTCATCACAGAGCTATCCTGTTTAATTCAGACATGATGATGTGAGGGGAACCTGCTGCCTAGGAGGATCGATATAATGCTACGATGGCTATGCACCATGACGCGGCCACTGGGGCGTGGTCATCTGTAATATTAATTCTTGATACTAACCTGTCACGTACGTGCTTCGTATGTAATTGTCATACGTACTTTAAGTGTGGCGCAGGCGATCCTTCTGCATAAGATGGGCCAATGCGTGAGATCTGAGTAACACGAGGGACCGTCGCTAAGAGAGCTATCTTGTATAACTAGACGTCCGAGGCTGCGTCCAAAAGGTCAGATTCCTCAAAGACAGCCAAATTCACCCAGAAATGCATCTCCTCACACTGTCTCTACTCTTTGGGGCAGCCCGTGCTCTCCTTGTCCCCTCTCCTCTAGGCTCTTACGATGTCGCTGTCAAGCACATTGAGCTCATCGACCCGAGTCGTATAGACCCCTTTGCGCCCGAGGCCAATACCAAGCGCCGCATCATGGCGTCGGTATATCTCCCCATCGACGCTCAGTACAGATGCAAGGCCCAAGTGGTGCCATACATGCCGCCTCTGACGGCGAGCGTCTTTGAAAAGGTGGGCGAGTCCTTGGGCGTGCCGCGGGGCTTGTTTGGAGATTTCGAAATGGAGTTTTGTGATATTGAGACGCTCAATTTGGACGGGGGCCACAAGGAGAGAAAGAAGTTTCCTGTGACGGTGTTCTCGCCGGGGTTCCAGGGCACGAGGTTTGTATATGGCGCGCTGGCGAGGTCGTTGGCCAGTCTGGGGTATATCGTTGTGACGCTCGACCATACGTATGAAACCTCTGTCGTTGAGTTTCCCGACGGGAGTGCTGCGTATGCAGCCTTGGGTAACGAGACGTTAACTCTCAAGCAGCTGGAAGTAAGTCCATGCCTAGCCTGAAGCAATCGTTCTCAGTAGACAAATGAGTACAACATTGACTAACATAACCAGGTCCGTACGGCCGACGCATCCTTCCTCATATCCCAGCTCTCCAACACGACCGTCACAAACTCCATTTTTGCCAACTTCCCAGGCACCTTTAATCCTCACAAGGTCGTCGTCTACGGACACTCTTTTGGCGGAGCCACAGCCGCCGCTACCGCGCAGCACGACCCAAATGTCATCGGAGGGCTTAACTTTGACGGTTCAATCTACGGACCCGTGAACCAGGAGGGCTTTAAAGATAAGCCGTTTATTCTGGTTGGGAGGAACTACTCAGCACCAGTGCCTGAGTGGGACAGCTTCTACAACAAGGTCGACGCTGCCAAGATGGAACTGGCGGTGAGGGATACGCAGCACTATGCCTTTATGGACCTGCCGTTGCTGCTGACGGTGTACCAGGTTCCGCCTGAGTTGCAGCCCACGGTGGGCGAGGTGTTTGGAAAGTTGAATGGGAGGAAGGTCGAAAAGGTGGCAAATGAGGTCATGGTTGGATTGTTGAAGCTGCTGTTTGAGAACAAAACAAAGCCGCTTAAGAATGTGGACAGGAACCCCGATATTGATATTTTGCGAGGCGATCTACCTATGAGCAAGTAGATTATAGGGATATGAAAAAAGCTTTAACGATGACTGTTAAACATTTGCTATTAACGTGTTGCCTTCTTTGTGTTACACATAGGTATTGAAAGACTGTTGTGGATGTTTGATTTCTTAAACTGGAAACACTGGGAATACATGTCCCTAGACAGTCCACAGCTTATCTAAGGTAATGGCAGCGCCCCGGAAATATCTGACCTCTAACCTCTGACCTCTAACGAGGGAATCACAGACACAATGACAAGTTCACTCACTCAAGTACAAGTTATACCAATAACAGGCGAGGATCAAGTAGGCGTCAATAACATTTTATTTATGTTCCAATCCAAGACAGCCCAAGGACTGTAGTAACTATACTGCGGCTATATCTTACTATGTGAAAGAATGTCTCGAAGAGAATATTTTTTGATCACCGTGAAGCAACCAGTCTGCCATCCATAGCTTGGACTCTTACCACGGCAAGGGCAGTGGGTATGAGTCGGCATAAAGGATAGAAGCAAGAATAAAAACAGGGGGTAGAAAAGGCAAAGCAGTAAGGCAGATTCAAAAAGGACCGTGGTGTTGGAATCCATCCATCCCGGCGCATCGAAACCCAGCACTTCTGCCCTTAGGGCGAACATTCCAAGTGCTGAGCCCACCCAATTCTCATGGGTGAAAATCATTAGTAGCCTTATGACACGTTAGCAACTCTCATCTATCAAAGAAGCTGTGAGTTTCTTACCTCCGTCCTTGTCCTAGTCCTTGCCGTAGCCGGGGTTGCCATAGCCGGGCTTCTCGTAGGTCTTGCGAGGACGCTCGGTGACGGTCTTTGTGACGGTGATGGTCTTGGTCTTGGTGATCGGGGGCTCCGTCACAGTGACAGTCTTGTGCTTGTACACGGTCACTGGGGGCTTGGTGATAGTGACAGGAGGCTCGGTGACGGTGACCGTCTTGGTCTTGGTGACCGGGGGCTTGTGCTTGTAGATCGTTTTGGTCTTGGTGACGGCGGGCTGAGTCACTGTCACGGTCTTGGTCTTAGGAGGTTGAGGGTAGTTTTTCGTGACAGTGACGGTGGCCGTCACGGTCTTGGTGTTTCCATAGCCATAGCCGTAGTCGCCAGGGGCGGCTAGGGCCAGTGGTGCGGAGAGAAGAGGCAGGAGGAGAGTGAAGACCTTCATTTTGTGGGATGAAGCGAAAGGCTTGGATGTGTGAGGTAAAGAGTGGTTTGTTGAAAAGATTGGTGTGTGAGGATGAGTCTGAGAGTTGAAGTTGAGGGAGAGGACAAGAGGATACTTATAGAGAAACTCTTGCTTGTTCTCTCTATACCTCTTGGAGATGTTTACCAGCCAGAAGTAATGACGAGATGAGAAGGCTGGAAGATGCATCCAGACCTCAGCCGCACGTTGCTCACAGAGTCTTGACTGTTGGCCACGCTTCACCCACGTAAAACCCGGGCGATGATCATCCCAGTCAGGTTACACATGCCCGACCCAATACCCACCCACGGGGCAAATAAGGCTTCTCCAAGCTCAGCCATAAGCTCGTATCTGCTTGAGAGCCCGTGTTGATGCAGGACGGCAACCTGTTTTGCTGCAGGACGGGAGCAGGCTGGCAACCACTATTGATGCAGGACGGCAAGCCAACACTCGGTGACAACACACACCGTTTTCGAAAGCCGTTGGGATTCAGTTTATATTCAGGGCTACCTTGATGATAGGGTAGCCTGACATGCACCTTGCAAGTAGATGTGGTTAGGGGTGCTAGCACTTTCAGCTGAGATGTGCCTGAACTCGGCTGACGAGCCGATTGCGTGATATCGTAGTGTCGCAACATTGACGTCGGGACATGTTTTTCTTACTTTTCTGCTCACATTGAGCCTTGGAATCAGTGTGTCAATAGAGATATGGTTTAACCGGTCTGTTATTAGTGTGTTTACTGATCTTTCCATGTGCGTGAGAGAGAAGTGGACTGGTCAACGACTGCACACCGAGCATTATTTTATGCCTTGGTGTTCAAGGATCACCGCACAAGACCAGGCTCCGGAACCCAAATTGATCACCATTCACAGTCTCCCAGTCCGTCACTTCACCTGACAGCCGTATTTCCCAAACCGCTCGCCTCGCAGACGCTGTCAGCTTCCACGAGGATCACGTTTTGCGGGGAGTCAAGAGCCTCATGGACAGGGGTACCAAGACAACACGGCAAATAACACAAAAAGAGGCATTTTATGCAGATCCTCTGCCACATTTTTGACCGGCAATTGGGCTCCCCGTCTGTGCCGCTGCAGGTCGAGACTTGGGTCCTGCGGGGGCCTCAAAAAGTTATGTAGTCGTGGAGGCAACGGAAATTGCGCAATCGCCGGGGCACACCCATCAGGGCATATCAGCCCAGCTGAAAGAGGCCAGGCACAGGATGATTGCATACATTATCGAAGCATCATGACCTTATGCTGCTTAACCGACTTGACCGTGAGATGGTATCGTGGCCGGTCTGACTGCGTTTGAGCCAACCTTTGGCTATGATCTCAGATGCGGTCTTGATTGCGAATTGAGTGGCGTTACGAGTATTCAAAAATAGCTTGCTTTGTTGTCTCCGGCGGGTTTGTCTGTCACAGCTGAGCCCTTTCTTGTACTGCTGTGTTGCCCGTATTAACAAGGCCGAGAAAGCCGTTGTGCAACGTCGATGTCGGGCCCGGCCAGCACGCAATGTCCTCTGCCCCTCCCAGCTTCTGATTGGCCGAGTTTTTACGGTGGAGGCGCAACTTGCAGCCCCGACTTCCTATCTCTCTCCCCCGCGGATCTAATGATAGGGTTCTGATGACCGCTACTATTTTGATCCTCGGAGCCAACGGCTGATTTTACCGTGTCGATCCATATGCCGACCCGTCTTGCCCCTGACCCGGTTTTGAAACTTTTGAGACGGTTGGGTCCTCTAGTGCTTATTCTGGTCGCGTCATAATGCAGGGACTGATGCCGTGGTCTCGAGATTGACCAACCGATAGGGGCATCTTATCTGCTCTGCTGCCCACCGACTTTCGATTGGGTGAGACCAGCAGCTCTTGAGAACCTACCAACCCTGCCGTCTCCGGACAGCTGGATCAGCGAGGAGACTCTCTTCTGGGGCCACTCAACAAAAGTAAAACACGGCTCGCGTTGCCATCCCGGACATGTCAGCTCTCGCAAACATGTCCGCCACGGTCAAGGCCAGGACCAGCTGTTCAGTCGAGTGCATGATCCCTGGTCCATGTTTCTTTGAAACAAATGAATGGGTCACCTGATTCCTACCGATTCCTTCTGATGCTGACGTCAACGAGGTGTTTCTGGCCACTGGTGCACCTGGGTTGGATGCTGTTGGTTGTTGGCCATTTAAGCTTCAGTTGGATTATTCGTCGGCTGGTTGTTGATTAGAGATCAACTTTTCTCAATTGAGTTCTGGACAAGAGGTCTGCTCGTCAATGACACATTGCCCTTGTCAACGAGCCTGCTTCCTTTCTCAGAGTCATAGAGACTGTTGGCCGTAGTGGCAGAGATCCCATGTTTAAATATGACAGCGCTGTGAAAATGATGTCGTAAAACACCATGATCCATGACACATGGGCAGTTTAAGATAGATGGGATAGTACTGTACGTTCCAAGTGTCGGGCCATGGTATCGGGGCCTTGGTCCGCTTCCGCGAATCCTATAAATAGCATTTTAAAAAGGTTGACTTACTCACCGAACATATACTATTAAGGCTAGACCTGAGATTAGATAAGAAGAGGTAGTTTGATTATCAAGTATCTAAGACTACAGAGAAGAGAAGAGATATTCCTCAACAGGTCCTTTAGATAACGTCTTCCAGGCGTTTCAGTAACAAAGGAGAGAACGACAGTCCTAAGCTGTGTGAACCTTTCAACCCATAGCCCTAACCACCCGAGACCTCCGCCTTACCCTCTAACACTTATCAACGGTGACAATGACATTGTGGTTGAGGCTGCTAAACTGCTGGCCCCAAACCACCCAGTCATCAATGGGCCGACATCCGCAGTCATAGCACACGGGGTGCCCGAACCAGCACGTGGCCTTGACATGGCGCTCGCACTTGTAAACGGCAATCTGAGCCAGGTTGGCGAGGTCGTTGCACTTCTCGCCAACGTGGTAGTTGTTGTCGTTGCACCACCAGATGCCCGCGTTGTTGGAGCACGAGATGCGCACGCAAGATCGAGCGTTGACACCGCAGGTCCGGCTGCCGATGGAGCGGAGGTAGCCGATTTCACGGGCAATCTGGTCACGATTCGCTTCGCCTCCGCCCCAGTAGCCGATCTTGCCGGCGCGGCAGAAGTGGTGAGTCTGGAGATGGAGGTTAGCAGGTCAGTGCTAGAGGAACCAAGGCAACCTTACCGCATGAGCGCGAGCCTCGAGGACCAAGTCTCGCTTGGTCTCTTTGGGCTCTACATTTTCAATATCGTCTAGCTCAAAATCTGGGTTTGCTTCCTTGATCTGCGCAATAACAGTCTATGAAATTACAGGTTAGATATGTGCAAATCGAGAATGGGCGGTCATAGCTACCTCTGCTGTTCCCTTCAGGGTGATATTCTTTCCGCCTTTCTCCAGAGGACCAATGACTTCAAGCTCGCCCGAGAGGTCATATCCTTCAGGAATGCTCCTAGGAACATTCTGAAAATCAAGTCAAATCAGTATTGGGACGTGTTGTGTCTATTAAGGTGTTGGGATCTAACTCACCACGGCCACGGCCGAAACCAGGGGAAGAAGGATGGCAAGGCAAGCCTTCATGTTGCGGGCCTTCAAGTATTAGACTGTTAAGTGTGTGGATGAATGATGGTGCTGATGTGTGAAACTGTCAAACGAGGACTGTCATCATGCTCTTTATAGACGGAGTCTGGCTCGTCGTCTTGTGGTTAATACCATACCATATGGTCAACCAATGCCGAGTCTCTTTGATTTTAGCCTTGTTTCAATGCCCTAGGAAGGTAGTATCTGGTAAAGACTTGAAGCATTCTCAAGTATTCCCGTGATAGGTTCAATTACGCTGCAGGCTGGGATCGAGGCTGGGTGCACTCCCAGGAATCTGAACTGGCTAAGCGTGCCACTATACACAGTGCTGCACTGGCGTGTCTCTACCCGGGTTAAGAATCCTTCGAGTGGCACGTATTTCATCTTTCTGTTATCGTATGGTTCTTTTAAGTCTTTGCATTGCACTCGGTAGGTAACGCGTGATATATGAGTGTTGCCAAGTCATGCAGACAGAGTTCAAGAGCAATAACTCAACACCAGGATTTAAACGTCTTGCATTAAGACCAATAAGAAATCTGAGTGCATAAACAATAGAGCCATCTCGAAATCAAGTGTCCCTGCTTGGTATCTGGCACTACCTCCAGGACCCCTGCCTCGGGTCTACCCGTGGGATGATTAAAAGCGGGATGAGGACCCGGTGTGGAGATTCATGATGAAGAACGAATTGAATCGAGACGCCACTGGAATCTGATATAACCACCTTTTGCAATGTTTAACATACGGTCTGGCCGCCATCCCAACTTGCCAAGGCGCCGAAATACCGCATCTCGCCTGATGACAGAACGCAACAGTCTCAAACAGGAAGCTTAAGACACATCGGCTAAAGGAACACTTCAGAGGCGTTCCTTAGGCGAGGTTCCATAACAATGTTGCATTTGGGGACTGGGCATTTTGGCCACCCCCTGCTCCTGATTTAAGCTGTGCCACGCGGATCACGATATCCGTATGCTCAACTCGCATCCTGACCAATACGAGGCTCATTTGACAGAGACAACAGGGTCCTGTGCCTACCGCTCGGATCATACCGACGGCTTTGCCGGAAAGGCAGCAACTTCTCGGCGAATTTCATGTTGGGGAACTTGGGCGGTGAAGAGGGGTTTGCGACGGCTCAACACCGTGCTATTGCATCGAGAGGAGACTATCTCCTGATGATAGATCCTGGAGGATGCACCACAAACTAATCTCTGCCGGATTTGCTTGGGAATGTTGATTGTACCTAGCAGATAACCTGATCATCGTTCGTGGTTAGCGATGAGCAAATGGTGGGCATCTTAAAGATTGTGAGAGGTCTAGCATAACACAATCTCTAAGATAGATTATTCTTCCGCCATGAAGAACTCGGTGTTGGCGATAACGGTTCAGACAGTTTCTTCTAGAGAGGCTGCCTCTAATGGTAGGACAGCAGACACGTGTATAACTGGGGGCTGGTGTTCTAGTATAGTTGGCTACTTAATCGTCATTATTAAGGGCAAGTAGACCCCTTTTGTCTATTCATACTATGCTTTTTAAACTCGTAATACATGTCTGATATATTATAAAGCACTTGCTTCTTAAAGACGGGGGTTATAAACAGTGTTGATACCGCCAGTGACAATAGTCTTAAGGACCATGTAGTCATCAACTCCGTACTTGCTGCCTTCGCTACCCATGCCAGAGTGCTTAACACCTCCGAAACTGCGACTGGTTAGCATTTGCCGAGGATGTATTAGAGACGGTAAACTTACGGTGCTGCCCAGTCGGAGATGACGCCCGTGTTGATGGCAACCATGCCGAACTCGAGCCTCTCTTGCACGCGGTGCGACCGGGCTAGGTTGGTAGTCATAACGTATGAGGCCAAGCCGACCTCAGACTTGTTCGCTCGGGCAATGACCTCGTCCTCGGTCTTGAACTTTGTTAGGGCCGCAAGAGGACCAAATGTCTCCTCGTAGGTGACGGCCATGGTGTCATTTACATCGCCGAGGATGGTGGGCTGGAAGAAGTTCTTGCCAAGGTCGGGCAATCGCTGTCCACCGAGGAGGACGGTGGCATTCTTGCCAATGGCATCCCTCACATGCTCCTCGACCTTTTCGACACTCGTGGTCATGGGGCCGTGAGTGACGGAGGCGTCAGTTCCGTTGCCAACCTTGAACTTGCTCACTTCCTCCACCAGTCGCTTGGCGAACTGGTCATAGATCCCTTCTTGCACGTAGATTCGGTTGGCGCACACGCACGTTTGGCCAGAGACCTTGAACTTGGCGATGATAGCGCTGGCAACGGCCGTCTCGAGGTCGGCGTCGTCAAAGACGATAAAGGGGGCGTTGCCGCCCAGCTCAAGGCTCAGCTTCTTGAGGGTATCGGCCGACTGCTTCATCAAGATCTTTCCGACTCGAGTGGAACCGGTAAAGGAGATCTTCTTGACCGTGTCAGACTCGCAGAGGGCACGGCCAAGCTTGGGGGTATTATTGAGGGCGGTGACGATGTTGAGAACACCCTTGGGGACGCCGGCGCGCTCGGCGAGGACGGCGAGGAGGTTTCCAGAGTAAGGAGTGACGCCGTCCGTCTTTACAACGACTGTGCAGCCAGCGGCGAGGGCGGCAGCGATCTTGCGGGCGGCCATGGCCATGGGAAAGTTCCAGGGCGTAATCAAGCCGCAGACGCCCACGGGCTGCTTGAGGATCTGGATTCTGGCGTTGGGTTGGGAATGAGGGACAACATCGCCGTAGAGTCGGGGAGCCTCCTCGGCGAACCACTCAAAGAAGCCAGCAGAGAAGAGAGCCTCGCCCTCAGCATCGGGCTTGGCCTTGCCGTTCTCGGCGGTGATGACCTTGCCAATGTCAACTTTGTTCTCGGTGATGAGGTCGGCGAGCTTGCGTAGGATGCGACCACGCTGGCGGCCTGATTGGGCTCGCCATAGAGGGAAAGCATCTGAGGCGGCCTGGATGGCCTTGTTGAGATCGTCAACGGTAGACTCGGGCGCGGTGCCAATGACTTGGTCGGTAGCTGGGTTGCGGACCTCAAAGGTCTGACCAGAGACGGATGCGACCCATTCGCCGTTGATGTAGGACTTGTCAGCGACGAGGCTGGCGTCGTTGAGAGTGGAAGCGATGGAAGTCATGGTGAAATCGGCAGTGTATTAAGGATGGGTCGATGTTGATGGAGAGTTTCGGCTTGGAGATGGTGATGAAGCGAAGTGGGTTGGAGCTTGATATAGCACCAGCTTGTGGCGACGATGGGAGGGTTCGTTCGGTCTTGACGTCTCTATCTCCGGTCCTTGACGAGAGAGTATCTTGGAGAAGCTGGTCGTTTCAATCGCCACGGGATATTGCCCATTGAATGCCGGCGTCCTGATATCTGGCGTACAGCATCAAGGTGAATGTAAGCTGTCGGTCTTGGAAGCCGAGCAACAAAGCTAATTAGAGTAGAAGCCCTCTCTTTTGTGTGGGGATGTTGCGGGGGAAGAAACGATGACGGATGCAATCGAGATGGAATTCGCCAATGAGACACCCACGTCATGAATCGCTCTCTCATTCGTCAGTCTGATAGTCATTGGCTTTACCCCGCGCGTGGCTGGAGGCTCGGCTTCTGAAGCCGAGATGCTATCCTGGCCAGGGGCGGGGCTTGGGAGAATTCTAGAGCCGAGACCTGATACATGGTAATCGCCAGTTGCTTAAGTGAAATGAAGGGTCTGTTATCATGGACGTGGGGGTCTTGAAAGAGCAGCCAAGACAAAGCAACGGTTTGCTGATGGGTTTGTGCTGCCCACATCTGCCTGATCTCGGGTATGCACATGGAGCCGGCTATGCAGGTCTCACACTCCGATCCCTGCCCCATTGCTGGCTCTCATTCTTTTTGCCTACTGTAGGTAGCCAAGAGCGATGCTCTCTGTCTGTATTCCTGTCAAAGAGCTGTGGCTGTGAAGTGGCTCATATTCCCCTGTGTCGGTTACCTCCACGACGATGAAAGAGGCGCCATAGTCCGAACAAAATTTATGCAAGGAACAGCCGTTTCGACCTGTGCTATCGTATGACCAGTAGGTACACTAACTTATAGACCATAGACACTCTCCCCTATATTTACTTCACGACCCTTTAGCAACTCTGGCAACGCCTCGTCCGCCTCGTGTGTGTTGAGAGTAGGGGCATCAACGGAGGATTGCTCCTCGGAGCACCAACCAGCGCATCGCATCAAGAATCAGGAAAGAGGGCCGAGAAGCAGTCGTCCGCTAAATCGATTGTACATCCGCCTACCGACTTTGACGAGAACGAATCCACAATCAGCCATAAACAAGAGCGAGTTAGGCCGGACATATCTATCACAACACGAATATATAACCATTTGCCTCCCAATGACGAAGATGCCGCGATTACGAGACACGATTCGATCCCTTGTTACAACTCCTTTAGATCGACCAACGAAAGCCGACATGGTATGGTGACCATGATGAAACGTGACTGGTGGACGCGAGGCCGAATATCAAACGTGTGCGCTTGAAGTGCCTTGAGCATCGGTTCGACAACGAGTTTAGACACCCCTCTCGATAAAGAGCCGTGACCTCGAGAGCAGCTCTTATAATTTTCCAACGTTCCTCTTTTTCATTTCGAAACTGGCAGCTCCCTCTCGCACCGACAATGAATCTCGATCGACCGATGCTTATCGTTCTGGTTTGATTTGAAGGACATGGAGCTGCCACAAGACATACTGGCCAGTATGTCAGTGACCATGTTCCTACTACAGAGCTTCCGAGCGGGAGACGGGAGTCTGTGAGATGCTATCTCAATGACTCGGTATGTGGTGGCACGCTCAAGAGCACATGACAGAGCTATCAGTCAACCACGAGCTCTCTGGGACCCGAGGGGAAATATGCAACTTGGAGGAACAGAATCTCCGCTTATGAGTGGTAGTTGTTCCTCGATTTAGTCTAGAATATCGCAAAACCCATATTTTGCCTTGCAACAATGTCCTTGTTGAACCAGCTGGCTCAACCTTGAGCGCAGCTTACTTGTCGTGTCCAACTCGTCGTCGGATCTTTCTCTACTTCTCTTTGGCAATAACAAGAGGGGAAACCTCTCGTCTGTAGATGAAACTTATATGATTTGCATCTCCAATTAGCTGCCATGTTGAAACATACCGTCGTCGCCCGGAGATGCTTCTTTAATCCCCCCGCGCTCCCCCAACTCGTTCCACCGTTATCGGGTGGGGGAAGCGAGGGTCAGATCCACCCTCGGGTCCGATGCCGAATCGCAGTGGAAATATTACTTGATCGACTGGCGTCGCTCTCATTTCTATCTCCGTATTTGGATTACCCCCCAATTCTGACGGCACGTCTCTTCACAGCCGCCAATGACTCGAGCGCCGAGAAAATATGTCCCCAAGGTCAAAGGTGAGTGGATATGTCTAGTATTGCAATGAGAAGCTGACATTGTGGGCGCTAGGATGTTATGAGTGCTCGCAGCGCCGGATCAACTGCGATAGAGGGGAACCCGAGTGCGCCAAATGTGTTTCAAAGGGGTTCGCCTGTAGCGGAATCGGACCTAGGTATAGATTCCGAAACGGTCTGGCCGCGAAGCGAAAGGGGGTCCCTTTGAGAAATCGCCTCGCCCGCTCTTCCGATCATTATGGTTTCCCCCTAGATTCCGAGCATCCCGATGACGGGAGACGAGGACAAACAAGCGTTCCTCAGCTACCGCTACCTTCCGTGCCGGTCGCGGAGGAGCGAGTGGGTGGCAATCACAATCAACTCGTCCGGTGTGATGTTGTCACTGGGCCGGCCACCGAACACACACCACTATCAGTGCTCTCCTGCTTGAATCATATCGCACCATGGCAGAGATTGCTACTCAAGCACTGTAAGTACTTATTGTATGACCGATGAACTTGACTGACGCCGATCAAGTCTCGGACCACATCGCCCCAGAGATGGTGGTCATCGATGACCGCAACAATGGCTGGCGAAGCCTGGTTCTCCCTTTGGCATGTATGGATGAGCTGGTCATGAGCTCTGTAACGGCAGTCTCGGCTTTTCATTTATCGGAAAGAGCTGAAAGCCACCATCTTGTCAACGCCGGTATGCTATACTCGAAAGCCATCTTTAATCTCCAGAAGCGACAAGACTTGCACCAGTACGATATCCACGCAAGGTATCGCATCATCGTTTCCATAATTGTTCTGCTTCTCGGTATGATGGTGAACGGAAGCTCAGACTTTCCAATAATGTTTCGGATGTTGCAGTCTGCTCTAGACTTGGTGGGGGGAGAGAATGTGCTTGCAGCCGGTAGCAAGGTCATTGCCGACTTTTCAGCATCACAGATTCGCAAGTAAGAGGCCAGGCATTTCTTCACTAGCAAACGCAGTTCTAACAAGCCTCAACAGAATGCGTGTCTACGCGTCGCCGTTTATTAGCCAAGATGAAGGCGTCAGTGCTGTCGCAACACAAATCAGGCAAAGCTGGGCAGATCAGCAACTCTACTTCCAGTCATACCCAGCCCACTCTCGGGCTCTAGGTCTGATATCAAAACTCAGAGATCAGGCCTTTCAGATTTACTTGAACAGGGCATCTTCAGTCGAAGCTGGTGTTACGGCTCCCGCCGATCTGATATCAACGTTTAAGCAGATGCTTGAGTCATTTCCCGAGGCTCTTCCGGGAGAGCATGTACTGGTCTGGCCCATCTTCATTGCCGCTTCGGAAAGTCATGATCCAGATCACCAACAGTTCTTTACACGGCTCTTAGAGAAGCAGTTCCGCCGGAATGGGTTTATGAATATTCTCAAAGCGTTGGAGTCGTTGAGGAGGATATGGGCTCGAGGGACGCATGAGAACTGGACGGCATTACTTCCAAAGCAGCCGGTATTGGTTATGTAGTGTTTAGCTAGTGCCTAAGAAGGAATCTATTACGAGTTATGAACGATGAAGCTTGTTTCTCTAGCAAGACTCTATGCAGTGCTCTCTGAGAACTGTCAAGCTAAGTTAGACTGGCATTGGCATCTCTGGAATGGGCGATCTAAATATCATAAATCTAAAATGCAGCTTTGTCTATGATGAAGTGCATCAAAGCGCCAGTGGTAAACGCAGGGATGCTTCCAACCGAGACGCCCAGGGATGTCCTCGCTCAGATGTTCAATATTCCATGACAAGTCTCACTTTCGACTCATATGCAGACCAAGTTTTATCATAAAACCAAGGCTAATGATTCAAGGCTAACTAACAACTAAAATCGACATCATTAAACTTTTACACTTGCTTTACAGCCTAGACTTGGGAGGCTGCTGCTCCAGGGCCTCGATAACCTCCTTGGCACCCACCTCGCCCGACGCGAGAGCTCCCTCGAGGTATCCCTTCCAGTGCTTAGCATGCTCAGTACCCACAAAGTGAATGTTGCCAATAGGTTTTCCATAAATGTCAGCGTACTCGCTGAGGTGGCCAATCTTGGTGACGGGAGCCAGAGCGCCACGGCTGAACTGCTCGTGTTGCCAGACCTGCTCGACAAACTCCATAGGCCTATAAGCCACGGAGTCGGGCCCCACGTTGAAGGCCCGCGCGATCTGGTCGAGTATGAGCTTGCGGCGCTCGTGTGGGTACTTGGCCGCCCATTCTTCACCTGTCTTGCCGTTGACGAAGCAGGTGAAGCCGTACAGGCCAACGTCGTCAAAAGAAGTATCTCGGACGACGCAAGCGGGACCCTGGTAGTCCATGAAGAAGCCGTTGTAGCCGAGATCTCGCCACCAGGGCTTCTCGTAGAAGACGATGGCCTTGTTGTAGTGGCCAAGCTTGGTGTTGTTGTATACCTCTTGGGCGCGCTGGGGCAAGGGAGGAGAGAAGTTGAGCTCCTTGAGCATGGCTGAGGGCATCGAGATGATGAGTTTCTTGGCCTTGAAGGCTTTACCGGTGGTTGTTGTCACGATCACATGGGACTTGTTGTCCTGGATGGAGGCGACGGGCTCGTTCAGGTGGATATTGGCGTGACCGACAAGGTTGGCAATGCCCTTGGCGATAGACTGGGTACCTGAGACATGTTGGCAGCTGTCAAACGTGAAAATGGTCATGTAGTGAAATTTACCGGACTTGATTCGCATGTAGTTACCGCCAGTCACATCGTCGGCACGGATGGCGAGAAGGCCATGATTGGTCCGGCAGTACTCGATGAACCAGGCGGCAGACTCTTCAGTAGACTCGAGACCGTGCATGACACGGACCCAAAGGTTGACCATGGCCAGAGTCTTGGGACGTGCACCAAGGTTGCGGACATACTGGTCCAGGCTCACCTGGTCATCTTCCTTGCGGAAGCCGTTGGGCTTGAGAGACTCGGCCTGGATGTGGTCACGGATCATCTCAAGGTTCTTCTTGTCCTCGGGGCTGAACTGTCGACAGTGTAAGTGGCTTGACCAATACCTTCTTCATAACACGTACTTCGGGAGTAATTCCATGGGGGAACTCGATCCTCTTGCCATCCTCAAGGACCATGACAGCCGTCTCGCCAAGACGCTGCTTGAAGATCTGACCGGTGAGGCCGAACCTCTCAATGTAGGACCAGATCCGAGGCTGCAACTGGTCGTTGACCCAGGCGGCTCCCAGATCCGCGTTGCCCTTGCCATTGGCCAGCGGAACTGTCCAGCTCTTACCTCCGACCCGGTCCCGGGCCTCAACGACGGCGACTGATAGGCCGGCCTTTTGGGCGGAGAGGGCGGCTTGGAGGCCACTGAAGCCGGCGCCAACCACGACTACATCAAACATTGTGGAGATGGATGGGTTTTTGGTTTTTGGTTTTTGGTATGGTCTTGAAGGTTGTAGATGTGAGTGATGAGGATAAAGAAAGGAATTAAATATTTGAAATCGCTCTATGTTGCTTTTATAACTGTTTTCCCCTCTGTTGAAGCAGTGGCAGGTCTCCGCGTTGCGGTCACGACCATCAACTAATCCAGAATAGGAAATTTCAATGAGAGCCTCAGATTCAATGATGCTCGGTCTTGGCCAGCCACTTGCAGGCCACCTGACGGCCCTTCACTGCCCAAACCCGGCAAAGAACGGCAGATATGAGACCGCATTCGGTTCTTATTTAGCTCTGGGGAGTCCCTTTAAAGCCGATGGTGGACAACCTGCGTTATAGTACCTGGAAAGGTTAGCTTATGCGTACCCCGCCGAGGGGAAGCTCACGGGGCCGGAGGAGGAGGCTTTAACACACTGGATCTCGGCTTCTAGAGTAGAGAAGATCCGAGGGTGCGTCTGAGAGTCGGGGTCCGTGGCCGGCAGACGTGTAAGCCGTTGTCGGTCGGCGAGGTGACAGAATGGATAAGCAGAATTTAGCAGAAGAGATACCTGTCCTTTTCTCTCAACCCTCCACGGCTTGCATCCGTCGGCTCATATCCGTCCCGTACAAGTTGCGCAAAGACGTGATGGATCCCGTAGAGAGGTATCGCGAATATAATATGGATATGAGCGTTGCTAGAGGGAATATAAGAACGAAAGCCCACGAAGTGCCATCGAGAATTGCCTTACTGAGTCAGTTCAACGCATTCTCGTGCCTTTTCCTCATAAAATCAAGCTTGCACCAACTTGAAGCTATTTCCAAGCACCAAGACACAAATCAACATCTCCTAAACAAGACCTTCCCCGTGCGTAATGGCTTCCACCGCCGACTACGAGCAGATTGCCGAGTCCCTGAGACAGGCACGCCTCAACAAAGCCCCAATCCCCGCCCCCTCAGAGACATTCCCCAAGCTCAACGTCAAGGGTGCCATCGAGGTCCAAAAGATCACTGTGCGCACCGCTGCCGAGAAGGATGGCGACCGCCTGGTTGGCTACAAGCTCGGAAACATCGCTAAGGTGATGCAGGATGCCTTTGGGCTTGAGCACCCGGACTACGGTTACCTGCTTGGCAGCCTGTTCCACCATGAGGGGCAGCCCCTGCTGCTAGACAACTTCATCAAACCCTTTGTGGAGCTTGAGCCTGCTTTTGTTCTCAAGAAGGACCTCAAGGGACCTAATGTGACGGTGGCGGATGTCATCAATGCTGTCGACTACGCCATCCCTGCTGTGGAGATTATCGACTCGCGCGTCAAGAACTGGACCATCACCCTCGAAGATACCCTGGCTGACAAGTACGTAACCCACTGGCCTATCGCTTGAGAGTAATGCTAACCGAACCCAAGTGGCTCCACGGGCAGAGTAATTCTTGGTGGCACACCTCGACGGCTGACAGATCTGAGTCTTGGCGATATGAACGGTTATCTATACCACAACGGCAAGGAGATCATGAACGGAAACACCAGAAACATTCTTGGCAACCCCCTGGCGGCCGTGGCTTGGCTTGTCAACCGCATCTCTGAGTTTGACATCGGCCTCGAGGCCGGCCAGGTTATCATGCCCGGCAGCTGCTTGCGGGCCATGCCCATGGACAAGGGTCACTACAAGTGCGAATATCAGGGCTGGGGCGCCGTGGAGTTTGAGGTTGTCTGATACGGGATAGATCTATAGATTAGAGGTGCATTTTTCGACATGTCATTCAAAAGGGAAAAAGCAAATTGAGTTTTGTTAAACCAAGTTGAGACAAGTTTGAAGCTGGCGTTATCAGGTGCACAGAATCCTTCCAGTGAAGAGGGTCTGATACAAGGCTCTCAGCGAATAACATCTCGAAATTGATCGCTTCAACAATCAAAACTCGCCTCCGTTGCATTGGACGAATTGCTTCTTCCCCATCGCTATCACAACATTGATAACTCCCCCCCATAAGAAATGGATAAAAAATCCCGACCAATGTGAACCGAGAATTGTGCATTCCAGTGTTGGCCCACTGCAGCTAGTCCAAGTGGATGACATCTAGAAGGGAAACTTGATAACAGCATCGGCCAATCGGGAGGGCAGAGTTCCCGATCCCTGCAAGCTGAGATACCGGGGGCGTTGCCGATCCCTGTTAGTTCTACTCCTGGCCTCTTGACACGTCGTGGCCTTGTGACCCTGACCTTTTTTTTTTTCGCTGCTTTGACCTCATGTAAGGTTTGTCAAGTGCTTTCCCAAAAGGTACGTGTCGTGGCGAACGCCATGTGAGGGGAAGGTGGGAATAAGTGAGGCTACGCATGAGGCATCATCTGGCTGATCCTGATAGAGTTTTTGCGTTCCTGGGCTTGAGATCAGCTCGCACGAAAGAATAGCTGATAATGAATACGAATGCATCATTCAGTCCTGTTTCTTATCTCTCAATATCATCTGTGCCAACGCGCAGGGATGTTTTCCACTTCAACAATCTCACCGCGAGTCACAACTCCGCTGTTGACTCGGCCTCGTTTAACCTATCATCCCGTTCGTCTACCCCGCAATCCCCAAATCCTTTATCCTCTGTCATGACCCGGAGATCTCTAGAAGACCGCTTGCAGACGGTGCCCCCACCAAAAGAGTTAGGTCCTGCACTCCATCCCATCGTGGAGGGTGAAAGCTTGCCCCGGATTCCCGGTAACGGAGCAGCCAGGCCAATCACGATCTCTGTCTTGTAGTCATTAATAAGCACTTGCTGCTTTTTTCACCCATGGCTTGTGCGGGGTCTGTGGGACCCGCTTGTCTGCAGCGAAACCGTTCCTTTTCTATGGCCTGCAAGATATCGTGATCTCAAATCCCGGTTCGCTCTCGCGACTTTCCGCATGATTCTTTCTGCTCTGTTGCATTTTTACATGAGAGCCTCGCTCGGAGCGTGTCGACGGCAGGTTTTGCGAGTCTGATCAAGGTTGCCATGGCGGCAGATACGCAGAGCGAGCCTCGCAAAGCCAGAAGGACAGCCAACGCGTGAGAAGCCCCCCCCTTATCTGGTGACGTGTTTTTGAAGTCTGACCTCTCTACAGATGTGTCGCTTGTCGCCAGAGCAAGATAAAATGCTCAGGAGATGAGCCTTGTCAGAACTGCCAGCGGCGTTCTGTCCAGTGTCGCTTCACGGAGGGGGGCACCAAGGTTATGGTGTCTGAAAAGTCTGCCACCCCTTCGAGTCCCATGGCCCTCATCTGGACGCTGACCAGGGCTGTAGATATCTTCAAGAACTACAAAAGCAGGTAGAGGAGCATCGAAGGTCACCCTCCAGCACAACCTTTGATTTACAGAAGCAACTGGGAGACGCGCCTTATCACTCATCTCCAGCTGCCCAGGCAGCGTCTGCTCCTCCCCAGTACCGCTCTCCTCTCGATATCCCCACGATCCAGACGCAGACCTCGCTTCCCTACTGCTCTCCCCCAGTATCTCAGTCCCAGCTCGCCGACCAGTTCTCGCCAGGGCTTAAGCGCACCAGTGACGTGGCTTTTGGGCCCAGCGGCGACGTTAATGGTGAGTGCAGGGTCGATACTGCTCTTGCTTCTCCTGCACTCACGGCTGAGGGCACCCAACAACATGCCGCTCCCTCTGACCCTGCTCAAGTGCCAGCCTTCCAGCCGACCGACTCTCCGCTCAGCATCTGGCCGAGTGCTTTCACAATACCCTCCAAAATCATCAAGAACACACGCAAGAACAGACGCACCTGGAGTGAGTGCCCTGTTCTGCTAGCTGACACAAGACTGACTTGACTGTGATAGTATGGCTGGCTCCTTGGTCCACGTGGTCCTTTACCCTCCGCCTCATGCTCATGCTGGGCGACAAGCTACAGCCTGGAGCGCAAATGATCCCTCCACAACTCGTTGAGAATGACATCTACACCATCTCTTGGAACGCGCAGTCGCCTCATGATCTGCCCGACATTAGCGGCCTCCCATCTCTCGACCACGCCATCTACCTCTTCTACACCTTCAAGTTCCACCTCGGCCAGACGTACAGATTATTTGACGAGGTCGAGTTTGAGAACCAGATCCGCGAGTTCTACGCCAATGCTCAGCAAAAGGCCGTCGAGAACCGCCTCTGGTATGTCAAGTTCCTGTTGATACTGGCCTTTGGCACGGCCTTTCACACGTCACAGCCGACGCTGAACAACGAGCCTCCGGGGTCCAAGTTCTTTGTGCGGGCAATGGGTCTGATGCCAGATCACACGGCTCTCTGGAAGGATAGTCTGTTGGCCATCGAGGTCTTGGCTATGGCTGGTCTTTATCTGTACTCGATCGATGAGAGGGAGTCAGCCCATGTATATGTGAGTAGTGGTACATTGAGCTCTTGGCACAAAATACTGATACCTGGCAGCTTGGCCAAGCCATACGGATTGCGCAATTAGAAGGGCTCCATACGCAGTTACCAGAGACTGAGTTGGATTCCCAAACACTCACCTCGTGTCGCGATCTCTGGTGGACGTTGTATATCATGGACCGGCACTTTTCGTCATCTCTAGGGATTCCAATGTCGGTGCAGGACAGTGACATAACTACGACGGTTAACCCTCCAAATATTGGCTCCCAAGGGGACAGTGCTCGCAGTCTACAGGTAAACTTGTCCCATTTACTATCAGTTATCCTCACCAGTAAGCCCATGTCTTCTAGCATTTGTCTATTGCCCAACTAACACTCTAAAGCACTATACAAGCCTGAGAAGACGCCCCTTGTCACATTTCTCGAGCAAACAAGAGCTATTCTACATACCTTGGCGCATCATGCTCAAGAGATTGAAAAGATTATTACCCTCAAGTTCCAAAATTCTGTCGACACAATGCCCCGCGGGACACGTTACATCACATTACTGTACCATCAGGTGAGTCGACGATGGTTCCGGAGAGATCACATGCGGTTCTAACCTGTCTGTAGTGTGTCATAGTTGCAACGCGGCCTCTTCTCTTGTCAGTTCTGAAAGAGAGACTCGACATGCTGGGACATCCGGGCGACGAGAATTGGGAGAGTTTTCTCAGTCAGACAGCGGCGGTAATTTCCACGGGCATCAAGTCGGCCGTCAAGACCCTGCAGATCTTGACAACCGAATACAGCCTTCTTGGTTTGTGGTCCATCCTTCATCACCAAGGCTTAAATGCTTACGAATATCTTAGAGGTCTTTCTACCGTACGACCTCGAGTTCACTTTTGGGGCGGCCCTCCATCTGAACATGGCCACGGCCCTCTTCCCTGGCGTCGCCGATGACCAGGGCTGCCGACAGCTCGGCCACCAGATCCTGGATAACATGATCTCCCGGGGGAACCGAGTTGCCGCTGTTCGAAAGCAGGAGCTGGTCTATCTCGAGGTCCAATGCCAGGAACTCATCGCCCAAGTCCAACAGCAAGGTCTTCAGACGCTCTCCCTCGCCGCACCTGATGAGACTGCTTCAGAACTTGCTCGAAAGGCCGACGAGGAGCAACAGCAGAGGCTGCTCTCTGCAGAGACGGATGCGAGTGCGGCCTTGAGCGTGGGCCCAGACTCGATCAATCCCATGCATTGCGTGCACCCTCACTTGACGAGCAACATGGAGTTTCTCGATAATATTGGCATCTCGTCAGAGGATTTCTTGACGATCGTTCAACAAATAGGGGATCCAGACACTATGCCGGAGAACATGTTGACTCTTGAATGAGTGTAAAAAGTATGGAGTTGCGGAGTTGACAGTTTACAAAGGTTAGATAGGTGGTTATCTGGTGCAGTTGCTTTGTACACGATTTATCTTGTAACAATATTATGGATGAAGGTTTAGGTCAAGTAAGACCGGCAATGGTTCTAAATATTTCTAATTGCTCAACGCTCACCGATCTGATCCTTTTATCACCACGTTCCCTTGCCAGCTTGTTCGCCCTTTGCTGAAGTCACCTCTCCATTGACGGCAGCTTGAAGAGCCGTGTAATCAGTAGCAGCCACTAACATGTCGTAGCCTTGGGCAGCAAACTCCCTCGCCTGCTGCGCGTCTTTGCAGTAGATTCCGCACTTCTTGCTGGCCCTTCGCGTTGCTGCTAGGATGCGAGCAAGGGCCTCCTTTAGTTCGGGCCCCATTATACCTTTCTGGATAGGATAGCCGATGTTGTTTCCTGAATGAGTTAAAATAACCGGCCATGGAAAAGAGAGAAATGGTAAGGGGCCAAACTAACCGAGATCGAACGGACCAATAAAGAGCGCGTCGATTCCGTCCACAGCCGCAATCTCCTCGACTGACTCAAATGCCTCGCGGGTCTCGATCTGAATGATGGTCACGAGAGTGTCATTGGCTTGGTGAAGATACTCGGTCAGAGTGGGGTTGGGGTTGAATCTCTCCAGCGCGATGAGCGAGCCAAAGCCTCGCCGCCCCAGGGGAGGGAACTTGGCGTCCAGCACCAGCTGCTTGGCCTCTTCCACTGTGCGCACCAGGGGCACGATGATCTGGTCTGGTAAGCACTAGGAAGCCTCCGGTAACGGCTTGGACGACTTACACCATGAGCACCGCTGTCCAAGGCCCCTGGAGGAAGATTTGGAGTCAGTCACGGACGGGCTTCAGCCACAGCATGAGTAAAACCTGCTCGTGCGGGGAGGAAAGAGAAGGCAAAGATATGGAAACTCACGCTTCACCATCCATCCTTGCATGTCTGCCAGCCTCACAAGCGGTGACACTCCCAGCGCGGCAACTGCAGGAACCGCGTCATGCATGGCACCATCTACCGGCGTCATCTCATCAGTTTAATCCCATCAAGTGATCGATCCCTGCCAGGATAGGCGTACCGTCAATGTTGCCGTGCTCGCAGTCGATCAACACCCAGTCCACGCCGGAACGCGCCAAGAGCCGGGAGACATTAGTCCCAGGGAGCATCTGCCACGCGCCAAACGTCTGCTTCCCCTCTACAAAGGTGGACTTGAGTTTGTTGGATGCTTGCATGTTGAATCAGGATCTAGGGTGGCGATATGTCGTTGAAAGATGAAGTTTTTGTGCAACAGGGGATAATCAAGGCAAAAGGAGGGCAGTCTACATGTCCCAGCATATGTTGATCCGTTTTATGGTTACAGCAGCTTATATCTAGATTAACGCAGTTACTGTCAAGCAAGAACATACCAGAACGGGCGGCAGCCGGACGGAGAGGCTTACCGATCGGATATGAGCCGAACTTTTGAATGTGAGGCTGCCTCATATCCCGTGATCAGCGTGGGAAAAGCCGATAACTCAGTCCATCTAGGTCTGGGCCCGGAATTTTAGGAAAGACTTTCAAGCTCCCGGAGAAGGCCATTAACAGCTGGTTTGTGGCATTCTTCTCAATTTACAAGGTAGCCCCGCAAAGGCCGGTAATGGATCGCGAAAGCCGATGCAAGTTGTGTGCATGTGCAGGACACTAACAAGGGCCGCGGGACTCCAACTCCATTTGCGAGTTCAGTTCAAATTGAATTATTATTTGCTACTTTCCTTGCCCCCGCCATCATCCCACCCGTTTGCGAAATGCATGCCTGTCAAGATGCGGAGATGCTCTAAATCCAAGCTAACGTACATGATAAGCATGCGTCGCATGCAAGTATGCGTCGCACTTTTCTTATACCTTTAAGATAGAAATCGCAATAAAAATACCATAAACCATTTCATTAATTAAAATTACTCGCTATACTCTTCCCCAGATATCTCAATCACTACCTGATATGTTCTTGCATTATGACCAGGCTTGCCGCAGACACCACAATGCCGAACTCCCGGTCGCGCCGACCTCCCTTGACTACCACTCCTCGACGATTCAGCCATTACCTGCGCATTAACATCCATTTGATCAATTGCTTGCCTTCCTTCCTCCATTGTCATTACCCCTCTTTTCTGTAGTCGGGTCCTTTTTGCCTGTTCAAGTTCTTTGACCCTAGCCTCGAGTAAGGCAACCTTATGCATAACTATCTTTGTTCCCTTAGAAGAAGACCGTATAGCTTCTAGAATTGACTCTGGGGAGCTACTTTTATGCCTTTTTACTCGCCTCTCGAGGTAATCTGACTGAGATTGAGCCTCAAGCACGGTCTTTGGGGTCTTTGAGACCCAAGGGGTCGACGGTTCAGCCACCTCCTCAGGCGGCGTTGGAGTCCGTAGCTGCACATTAAGCTTCGAGACCACACTTTCCGGGTCAAGAGGAATAAGCCCGGCTCCTCTAAAGGCTGACTTGATATTTTTTTCTGTCATGGTGGCCTGAAATGCGGCGTGGAAGGCCGGAAAGAACTCGGTCTTTGAAACGTGGGTTATAGAGTATCTGATTAGAAGCTTTATTTCTCGACCATAAGCATTCTTAAGCACGCTGAAGCACCCGACGTTAAGTGGCTGAAGCAGATGAGACGAATGAGGTGGCATACAAAGCCTGATGATCTTGTTCTCCTCGCAATATCTCTCGAATTCGATGGAGTGGTGACTTTCGTGGCCATCGAGGATTAGAAGACGATAGCGACTATTTGATCGCTTAGCTGTGCACCGATTAAAGTGCTTGAGCCACTCGAGACCGGTCTCGTTATCGGTCCAGCCATTTTGGGTCGTCGCAATAGCCCAATCGCCCGGGAGGTTACTTTCTCGGTACCAGTTGGCGAGGTGATATTGGCCCGCACCGATGATGAATGGCGGGATCGCTTGGCCATCCGCATTAATCGCCTGGATGGCCGTAATCTATTCTCGGTTTCTAGGCTGCACTGATTTTGGCTTTCTACGCCTTTCTGTGCCTATGACAACCATTCCGCTCTGAATCATGCCCATCATAAAGCCAGTCTCGTCAACGTTGTAGATATTATCTAATCGGATGCCGTACTTCGCGATTGTGTTCGCCACAAGCATAAACCAGTTACGGATAATGGCTGGATCTTCGCACTTGGCTCTCTGGTAGTCATATTTCCGAAAAAAACGCGTCTTAAGCTCTGGGTGTCGTCTAACGAAGTTATGAGCCCAACGCGTGCCGACTGGTGGCGCGTCGCGGTCGGCAAGTAATTAATCAGCCATTTCTTTTACACCACGCAGTCTAGGGGGAAATCCTCGTGAGTCTAGGTCGAGAATGAAGTGAATAATGATCTGTTCCTCAAGATTAGATAGTCGACGCGATTGGGGGATCCAATCGTGTCGCGATTGAATGCCATTCTGCCGGCGACGTAGCCTATGCTCGGAGATCCTATAGAGGTTTGCAGCGCGTTGGATGCTTAGTTTTGGGTTATTCTGAAGTGCTTGAAGAGTAAGAAGAGTTTTAGCCTCAGTATTTAGGTCTGACATATTTAATGGTTGAAGAATCAATTGATTAAATGAAAAGTTAGGTGTAGGAGGGAAAAGTGCGACGCATGCTTGCATGCGACGCATGCTTATCATGTACGTTAACCAATAACATAATTCTCCTATCCCAGCAACCAGATGCGGTCCTAACCAACAACTTTTGTAAATCGTATAATCTTTGCTTTCTAGCAACCTTGCGCAGGTCAGAGAGTACGCAGGCTGAAAAAGAGTCGTCTCCCAGCATGCACCAGCTTGTCCAGCCTTGAAAGAGGTCTCAAAGTCTGACGGGTTTGCGTCTAGTGTGGCGAACGAAGAGAGGACTGTGTTGGTGAAAGGAGTAGACAAAACTGAGCGGCTTTGCCGAGACTCCCCTGAAGCTCTCCTCTCCTTCAAAGAAGCAAGAAGGTTCCTGCAGGGGTGAGAAGAGAGGGTGTAAGTAGGTGACATTGTGGCCGTTTCGATGATTTGTGTGGATGGTTGACTTCCAAGTAAAAAGGTTGGTATCTTGATAAAAGACAGAATTATGAAGATCTGTTGTTTCGGGCAAAGACCGAGTGTTGTGGTTGTTGATAAGGAATGCAACGGCAGAGATTTTAGGGATAGCTGGCTGATCAGTGATAATGCCGTGCCTGTCCCCGATTAAAAATAGCGGTTGATATGTCACAAGGTGGCTTGAGGTACGGGATGGACACGCCGTCTTCTAGAACCAATTATCTAACATGATGGTAAAACCCGAGCGCCATGGCACTAGCATGCCATCACGAGGTCAATATCCCCATACATGGAACGGTTGGACTTGCCAACATGTCGTGGCACCTGGGAACTCGTATGCTCGGGATCATCGGGTCCGTCACATACACCCCCTCGGATTCGGATCCGAAGGGCGTTGTGGTAGAGTTTCATAGACTCTGATAGGCTTAGCGCACGCCTCGGGAGCTAGACCCGAGAGCACAACGAGGAAAGGGAGTATACGGTCCTACCGAGAGGAACCGTTTATCTATCAATCTCTTGTCTCGGATTCCCCAGGCTGCGCTGCGGGGGTTCAGATCGATTATCTCGACGTGGGGTAGAGGAGAAGCCTGTATGCGCAAGGTGCGTCGGCTAGCTATTCACGAGGATGGAGAAAACGTCTCCCACTCTAAAACGCCATCACATCAGGTATATAAGAAGTCAGAGTTTAGCTTTTGAATCTAATTCTCTAAGTCACAACAGACAAGCCTCTTTATCACAGCTTTAAAGCTTGTTAATATCCTCTCTTTAAGAATAGAGTACGCTGTTCCGTACTACCTCCTCTTCCTTATCTCACACACCCACCACCAATCACAATGCCTGCTCTCGTTAACATTGCCTCCGAGGTCAAGAAGGCCCCCAAGCCCATTGCCTCCAAGACCAGGCGAGCTACCCGTCCTAGCAACCCAGTCCCACAATTCCTTATCGACGAGGCCGCCAAGACTGTCCGGGAACCATTCAATGCTGAGAAGCACCTCAACTACCAGGCGCCCAAGCGCATCTACACAATGGCCGAGATCGGCCTCGAGGGTCAGGGCATTGCTCCCAACGCTGTCTGCGAGCCTTTTCAGCTCTTCACCCCCGAGGCCATCGAGCAGATGCGTGCCGAGATATTTAGCGAGGAGGTTATGCGTGAGTGCCAGTACACTTCTGGCTTCATTAAGAACATGGTCCGTGGCATGGGTCCCGAGTAAGTCCCCGTCTGAACTCTGCATATGCATACATCCACGTGCTGACCATGGCATAGCCGAGCCCCTTTCACCTACGCCGCCTGGAAGTCCCCCGAAGTTCTTGCCAAGGTCTCCGCTATTGCCGGCACTGAGCTGATCCCTGCCATTGACTTTGACATTGGCAACGTCAACATTTCCATCAACGACGCTGGCGAGAACAGTGTCGAGCATCCCGACGTGAAGGACATGGCCAAGAAGGAGGCTGACACCTCCGCCGTGGCCTGGCACTACGACTCTTACCCCTTCGTAGTTGTCACCATGCTTTCCAACTGCGAAGGCATGGTCGGTGGCGAGACTGCCCTGCGGCTCCCCGACGGCAGCTCCAAGATGGTCCGCGGTCCCGCCCAGGGAACTGCTGTTGTCATGCAGGGCCGTTACATCGAGCATCAAGCCCTCAAGGCCTTTGGCGGCCGTGAGCGCATCGCCATGGTCACTTCCTTCCGCGCCAAGAACCCCCTCACCAAGGATGAGACTGTCCTGACCGGTGTCCGTGGTATCTCTGACCTCTCCGCCCTCTACCACCAGTACACTGAGTACCGACTCGAGATCCTTGAGGAGCGCATCCGCCATTTCCAGAAGCAGGAGCGCAACCGCGAGGTCGCCAAACGCCCTTATAACATCCCCGAAGCCCGCAGGTGGATTATAGAGCAGAAGGAGTTTCTCGAGGATATGCTAGAGGAGATTTACAAGGTTGAGGACTAAGCGAGGAAAAGAAGTAAAAATAGTTGTAATTATAAAATATATTTTAAGTATTATTTTATCTCATATAAGTTAAAAATAAGCAAATTAATTAAATACATCTTTAAAATATAAAAATTACCCTGATAAGGAAAAAATAAAAAAATTCCTTAATCTTTAGACATGTTCAATTTCAATACAGTTCTTAGTTCGAAAGTCTTCCAGACCTTGCCAGTCCGAATCTCCCACTGCTGCCAACGTCTGTACCGCGCGTAGTGAATGAAGTAGGCAGAGCTCTTGCCCTGCGTTGGTTTGATCAGTTGAATACCATAGGCAGGGGTGTTTTTTTTGTTCTTGCGTATCCAGAGGAATAGGTTTCGTTGTAGTCCCTTGAGTATAGTTGTTGCTCTCGCGCCTGGTTTTGCGTCTGGAGATGGGTCTGGATCGATGACCACCATGTGTTTTCCCTTGATTGAGTCTTGAATGATCGCGATCGTGAAGCAATGCCATGGCTCGGTGGCCCAGCTTGGGTTTTCGATCCCGTTGACGGTTTCTCCGCTGAAGAATCCAACCCAGCATTTCTTGCCGTTCTTCTTTGCGTTGTAGAATTCTGGCAGTGTGTCTCTGTGGATGGCGTCTTGCATTGAGGCGATCCAGTTTGCCCTATGGGCTGCGTCGTTGAAGGAAATGGCCTTTGGATGCACGTATGGTGCGTTCTCAAATCGTTGGAATTGTTGGAGGAAGTTGAGAAAATCGGCTCCGAGTGAGCAGGGATCGCTTGGTGGGTCGATTAGTGGGATTGACTGCCGATCATCCATGTTTGTCTCTCACCTGGGGCCTATCGGAATGGGTCGAATTTCGAGATCTTTGCACTTCTAGAAAGCCTGAACCGAGGCAAATCGAATGGTGTAGTTTGTGTCTTGGTACATTGCGTGGTTGTTGAGAAAACACGGAATGTCACGGTCGGTGTTGACCGCGTTTCCTAGCCACGCGAAATTCCGCAGGACCCACACCCGAGAATTTTATCTCCCGATGACACCGAGAGCACCTTCTAAACGCCTCGAATTTCTCCCTGGCGAGTGGCTTGGTGAGACCATCGACGATTTGCTGGTCTGTCAGGATGTACTGCATTACGATTTTACCGCCGGCTGCTTTTATAATCTCTCGCGTGTCTTAATAGAGCACAACGTGTGTGGTATATATGGTTCTAGGGTGGGGGAAACAAGTCGCCAGGATGGAATGGTTATGTGATCCTCCGCCAAATTACCAGCAAACCAGGTTGTTGGCGATGCTACTGATATAAGCGGGGTTTGGCTTATTGATCTAAATCAGATTAAACTATGGGGAGAAAAAATCGCTGGTTTATCTTTAATAAAGTTATAAGTATATCCCATCCTGTCAAACGAGAAGGCCGTTCTATGCACATGGGGAGGGAGAAGGTTGCTGCTGGGAATAGCTTAGTCGCATTGATCTTGATCAGTGGGATGTGCGAATACCTAGGAGCCCCGAAGGTGCGGTGTGCTCCTGGAACTTCTATATGCCGACTTAAAAATAGAAAAGTGGCCAGCCCGGAGCCTCGAACACCTGGCTAGGGCTCTTTGCCGCGGGTTGCATATTATGGGATGAGATGCTCTGCTGCCACGGCTACCGGCTGCGGGATAGTCTTTGGTGCCTGGTGTCAATCGGCATGGTATACCCGCATTAGACCTATGTGCGATGGCGTCTTGAGCATCACGGCCATGTCGACAAAGCTCAGAAAACGGCGAAGCAGTGTCGTCGCGATAGGTCCGGCCTCGATGAAGCCGCTGTACTATCTTCAATGTTTCTCGCTATCTCATGGATACCCGCTTGGTGGAGTCAAAGGAGTAGAGATTACGATGGTGCCCGGACGGTACGGCGCGCCGTGGGGCGGACGACCCGTTCCTTGCTCCCAATCTAAGGGTGGGTTTGATGATCGTTATGCACATGCGTGCACAAGAGATAACCCCCGATAAGAGAATATCCAACGCGTCTACAACGCGTCCCGCCCGATTATAGTGACAGAGAGCAAGCGAAGTGCTCTACTAGAACTTGATCCTCTACTCTCCGTCGGTAACACTTGTAGCCTACAGCAAGGTGCTACAACAGCCACTGAATTGCACGAAGCGCGCGTTCTCTTCCTTCGCAGGGATCCAAGCGCAACTCCGCCACGCCACAGCCTTGTCAGGCATCTACTGTGTTACCTGTTGATGGATCCCCTCTCTCAGCGCTTTCCTTCAACGAACCTTGGTCACGCGAACATTGTCCTATTGGCCCCGCAATGAGGGCAACTCATCTCTTGTTAGCTAGGCCCCTAGTGTTTACAGTGGCAGCGCTAGGTCAAGATACGATAAGATAGATCTCGGGACCGCTCTTCGCTCTCACACATGAATCGTGCCAACCTGTTCTTGCCTCTTTCCCACCATATTTGCCTTGCACTTTCCACCTCAACACGGCAAGCTCTGCGATTGACTTGGCGCAGCTGCACATCTCACGACTCGGCAATCCTATTGGATCCACAAACTGCGCCCGGCTACAGGGGCCCTTTTCAGCTGAGGCCTCCCCACACGCAAACCCCACAAATGGTGGCAGTCCTCCAGTGGCACCATCTATAGATGCCTGATGTACGCTCGGCCTTCTCTCCCCTCTCTTTTCTTCCATGTTCGAGTACGAATTGGTCCCCCAAAACAAGTGTGACGATCGCCTTTCCTCTGACGCTGTTCGGTTTAGCCATTCCGCGATCTCTACTCATACCGACACCAAGAAAAATCGTACTTGTGAATCATAACCGGATGGGTGTCTCGACGAGATGAACAGGCGACAACCTTGGCACGAAGGCCATGCTGAGGCAGGCTCCTCTCACCTTCTGAAGCGACGAAAGGTCGCGCATGACGACCCGGAAGATGGGTTCCACGACTCGCGAAACGGAGTGCCCGTCTCGAACGACCAGTACACAATCGCCTGGATCTGCGCGCTGCCCATAGAGATGACCGCAGCTCGCACCATGCTAGACGACACCCACAAAGACCTGCACAGGCATACAAACGACACCAATACCTACACGCTCGGCGGCATACAGGGCCACAACATCGTCATTGCGTGTTTGCCGATAGGCCAGTACGGAACGAACAACGCGGCGAACGTGCTGACTAACCTCAACCGAACATTCAGCGACCCATACCTGCACCGGGGACGGTGCAAATAAGACCACGTGACCTCTGCACCGGCCCCGGTGCAAATAAGATCTGTTATGTAAGCCCGGCTTATGTGTGTGTATGAGCAAGAGATATCCCTCCCCCATCTATTGAAATAGCATCTATTCATGCAATTGAAGAGATTAAGAGGCCTTCTATGTGTGCAGATATTTAGAATATAATATATTGTCTATTGGCAACGTACCAGTCTGCCTTGGGCTGTGAAGAACGTGTGATGCCTTCTCTCGTATCACTCAACAACATAGCTCTCAAGTGAATCACTTCAATGTATATAATATATAAAGCAGGCCTCTCTCCCTTGAAGGAAGCTTTATTCCTCCATCAAATAATACCGCAAAGATGTATAATAGGAATCAAAACCAGCGTCAGAACCCACAGGACTTCCCCATCTTTATTAATAATACATCAACACCAGCCGGAGTAGTATATCCAACAAATGCGAATATCCCAGCTACTTTGCATGTCATTTCTGACAATCAGCAACGAGAGCAGCGCCCCAACGATCCTCATCCGGGAGCCCAGCCTCTGCATATGAATTATTGGTGGGTTCAGCATACATTGCCAAACGACCCTACAACATCCAATGCTCTATATGCCCAGAATCCCCAAGCCCTCGTGAGAGCCTAGAATACTCAATATCCTCCCCAAGGTGCCCCTGTTGCTGTGCTGTCACGCCCATGGGGATATCAGGTTAAGGGAGAGTGGCACGTTGCGTATTGGAATCAGCAGCTGCAGCAACGGCAACAGAGGGTTAACCCGGATATTAACCCCTATTGGAGCACATATAACCTTCAGGCCAGAGATGATATATATCAGAATCAGCCTGTAATAATCCCAGGCACGATTTGGCCCTCGCCGGCTATAGGGATGACTACCTATCAGCTAACCCTCGTAGCTTTAGAGAATGCAGGGATTTACATCGCGGATATTGATCGGAATGGCTATGTTTAGTGGTATTAGCAAGGAAGGCAGTAATCTCTTTAGGGATAGTTATTTTATTGCTCAGATAATTAAAGACTACTATGCTTACTTTATATATTAATTTAACTCACCTATAACTCTACTAAAATAAGCTATTAGACTATAAAAGATATACTCGGGAATTTGCCTTCTTTTTCTCTTTAGAATGATATACATTAATTACGACCCTTATTAAATTTGCAAATATTAATGGGGGGGTTCCCGCCTCTATACCAATCCTGCTGTAAGTCATGATCTCTTTCGGCAGCATCCCAGATATGCTGCATCCCTCGCCGCTGTATAAAGGGCTGCTCTGCCATCTCTTTCTGCACATTAAATTCAACCCGCTTGGTCTCAGCCTTATCCCAATCAAGATAACTCATCATCTCCTCCTTGGTCCAATCCCTGATGCTATTTCCCTCCTTGCAATGCCTCCCCATTTGCTTATAGTCAATACACCAGTCATACTCAGTTTTAGAGTAACGTATCGGCAGCTTCATGGCCTTCCTGAATTGCTGGTTGGTCTTAATCGCTCCCCGAGGCAATGTAGCATACCAGGCCTCTCGTGCTTCCTTATATCGTTGGAAGATAGCACGGGGGTCATCCACACGCAGAGCAGGCGCCGCCGGCTTGCTTGCCGCAGGGGCCAAGCTGGCCGCCGGAGGAGACACCACGTGAGTTATGGTGTGAGTCGTTGTGTGTGTTGTTGTATATGCTATGGTCTCGGATACCCCAGAGCCTGACGGAGATGCTGGGGATAGCGAGCGGGTCACAGAGCGAGTAGACGTATGTATCGTTGTATGCGTTGTAGTAGATGACTGGATAGGAGCCTGTGCCGTGATAGAGGCTTGGGTGGGAGCCTGCGTCGTGATAGAGGCCTGGGTGGGAGTATATGATAGATGCTCATAGCGTAAGGGGCATACTTTCGATCTCATATGATGACCGTACTCGTGACATTTTGAACACCTCGGTGGTGCCTTTGCTTGTGCCGCTTTCTCAATATACTCAAATGCAGAGGGTTCACGCTGTGTGCTCGTTGACGGCAGTGTTGACTTGGCCGTAAGGCGGTCGAATTGCTTCCGGGGCTCAATAATAAGTATAGGGGTTCCTGAGCGTTGGAGGCGCCAATGTGGATGGAAATGATGTAGTTGAAGGGGCTGACTTTGCTCAAGTAAAGTCTTGAGGGTATGAGCACAAGGCAGGCCAAGGGTTTGGCTGAATACTCCTGTACAGAGAGAATATTCCTTCAGTAGTCGCTCCCGTTGAGCATTCACCCTATGCAAGGCTTCATGCGAGATCCAACCACGTATATTACCAAATAATATACCTGATAGTCGAAGAGGTGTACTGATATGTTGCCTGGCTTGGTTGGCCTCTAGCTCGGCGAGCTGGTTTGTGAGAACAAGTCTGATGATCCTCCAGGCCTCAAAAAGGTCAGCTTGTGAGTCGTTCAAGTGAGATTTAATAAGCTGGTGGATGCCCTCGCATCGTGATGTAACATATTGCTCAAAGTGCAGATATTTGTTAACCCACGCCTTAATAAACCTCCCCTTATAGAGGTCAAGCCAGGTCTCCATGATATAACCCACTTCGTTAATATAAGCAGGGATATAACGCTCCTTGAACTTCTCAACTCTCTCGTTGTAGATATCCTCAGTCGGTGAGGCTACAAGCTCGTGCCAATAGGCATAGAATCGGTCCCAATCGTTGTTCCCTTCAATATTGCTTTTATCCTGAGTAAATGCAGGTTTACAATAAGTCAGAACTGCCTTATTGATATGCCATAGGCACAGTAGCGAGATTGACCCAGGGAAGCAAGAGGGAGAGGAAACAGCGTTCATACAAGCAAGGCAACGATCTGTGAGTATCACAGATGGAAGGGTTATTCCATGAAGCTCATATATTGACCGCAACCGTTCAAGGGCCCATGTATAGTCATCTTCTTCCTCGCCACTGAGGAATGCAAATGCAACACAGAAGGACCGCTGACAGGAGTCAACACCAATGATGTCAAGAAGAGGCATCTTATACATATTGGTCTTGTAGGTACAGTCCATAATAAGCACTTCAGGATATGATTTGAGGTATCCCAGTGACCGCGGATGTGCAAATATAACTGCTACAACCCTGCCAGTCTCATCAAGGCGAATTTGACTCCAGAAGCCCTCGCTCTCGAGCTGATTAGCAAGGGCATGCATATTGCTTTGGCCCATAACAAGATCCCGCTTGCCCCGTGCAATACAATTATAGATATCTTGACGTGTAGCAAGCGTATCAGAATTCATATGCAAGAAGGATCCAATCTTCTTCAGGGCAATGCCGGCATAGGAGAGCTTATGGACCATTGATTCCTCTTGGCTCGATAGTTGACGATGTGCTGGATGTGCCTGCTGGCTGATACTTGGCTCGTGGTTATGTTGACTAAAGCCAGCTCCAGGACAATGCCTTAGACTCCATATAGTCTTATCTAGGCTCTCCTTTGCAGTGACAGAGAAGAGGCATCCCGTGCGGCGGGTATTAGCCTGACGCTGCTTCGAGGCTGCGGCTACAGGTGTGCGCCCTGCTCCGCGGTCACAGTGGAAGATGACTTCACTTCTGCCGTTCTTCGTCTTCCTAGATCTCCCGATCACGAAGGCATAGCCTCGTGGCGCTGCCCAGGCATTGATTGCTGCGCGTAGCTCCTCCCGTGAGCTATAGTGGCCCTCAGGGGGGAGGACATCATCAGGGAAGCAAGGAGAGGCCTCCATCGGGTCCATTGGAGCAGGGGAAAAGAGCAGTATGTTGAACTGATGCTATAGAAGCTATTGATCATTCAATTGATCCTCTAGAGGCTGCTGGTCGGTGGGTTTATGGGCTTTCAATAAGGCCACGTATGCCCCTTACATAACAGATCTTATTTGCACCGGGGCCGGTGCAGAGGTCACGTGGTCTTATTTGTACCGTCCCCGGTGCAGGTATGGGTCGCCCGAACATTCCCGTCGATTTGCGCTGTTTTGATGGTGGGGATCGGAGGCGGAGTGCCAGACAAGGTCGACATACGCCTAGGCGACATCGTTGTCGGAACGAGGGTATTGCAGCACGATTTAGGGAAGACTGTCGGAGACGGACAGATCCAGTGCACTGCGTTCCCGAAGACTCTACATCACCTGCTTGGTACGGCCGTGTCGTCACTACAAGCAACGCTTGACCGAGACAGCAGTCGAATCCCACTTATACTAGAGGAAAAGTTCGACGAAGACCCCCAGTACCGCCGCCCGACTGCACCGGACCGCCTCTTCCTCTCGACGTACGAGCATATCTCTCAATCACCTAGTTGCGATGAATGCGACCGTTCAAAGCTGGTACCGCGAAACAGGCGGAGCACGGACGGCCCGGTGATACACTATGGCACGATCGCGTCAAGGAATCAAGTCATGAGGAGTGGCACCCAGCGAGCCAACATCGCTCGACTGCTGGACGTAATCTGTTTCGAGATGGAGGCTGCTGGTCTGATGGATATCCTCCCTTGCGTATCGATCCGGGGAATCTGCGACTACTCTGACTCTCACAAGAACAAGGAATGGCAACGATATGCCGCCGCTGCCGCCGCTGCCGCCGCTGCATACGCAAGGGAACTAGTGGCGGTGCTACCCATCGCCGATATGCCTAACCCTTATGAACCAAATTCAGGACAAGATGATGGGGACAAGCAATGCCTAAGAGACTTGCGTGAGACTGACCCTCGCGACGACAAGACGCGCATCGAAGCTACGAAGGGCGGACTGCTCAGGGACTCGTACAGCTGGATCCTCGCTAATGACGAATTTCGGCGATGGCGTGACGATCCACAAAGCCAGCTGCTCTGGATCAAAGGTGACCCTGGCAAAGGCAAGACGATGTTGCTATGCGGCATCATCGACGAGCTCGGGAAGGACTCCCACAGTCGCATATCCTATTTCTTCTGCCAGGCCACCGAGACACGACTCAGTAATGCGACGGCTGTGCTACGCGGTCTGATCTATCTTCTTGTCGACCAACAGCCGTCGCTCATCTCGCATGTTCGGAAGAAGCACGACCATGCGGGTAAGCAGCTTTTTGAGGACTGGAATGCATGGGAAGCCTTGTCTAAGATCCTTGAGTCCATACTGAATGACCGGGTTTTGGACGGTGCGATCCTGATTGTCGATGCCGTCGACGAATGCAAAACGAATCGACACCAGCTCCTTAACTTAATCGCCAAGCCTTCTCGCGTCAAGTGGATCGTGTCTAGCCGCAACTGGCAGGATATTGAGCAGAAACTCGGCCGTACAAAGCAGAAGGTCAGACTTGAGCTTGAGCTGAACCAAGACTCCATCTCCAAGGCTGTCGACATATACATCGGATACAAGGTGGAGGAGCTCGCCGGCCTCAAGAACTACGACAAGGAAACAAGGGACGCTGTTCAACGCCACTTGGTTGGTAATGCCGATGGCACCTTTCTCTGGGTGGCCTTGGTCTGTAAAGAGCTTGCAGATTCCAAGGCGGCCCGAAAACGGCATACGCTCTCTAAGTTGAAGTCATTCCCGCCAGGACTTGATCCCC